>NC_135718.1:110211184-110938399 GCF_964656455.1 Halichoerus grypus
ATTAATAACAAACTCAAAAACAAAGCTTTAGGAAGTTTATACATTCAAATGTCATATAGTAGAGCTTTACGTACATACAATGAGGAGATAAACTGGAGGATTTTAAAGGTCCAATTACTCAAAGGTTTCACAGGGCATAAATGCTAGTAACAATGTGTGCTTTAAGCAGTTAGGAAGAGGAGCCATCAATGTGGACTAAAATTATTGGGAAATGCTTTATAGACGTGGTAAAACTTCAACATTATACAGCTTTTTAAATCTGGCACCATGCATGAAAACTTCAGTAATACTAACTCCTTCCAGATTCCCTCTAATCTTTAGCAAGGACCCTTCAATTTACAAGATAGCCTAGATTTTCCTGGTAACATTAGCAATAATATAGGTGGATATTCAGCACTTGCCAAACATCTTCAGTCTCCCTTTTAAATTACAGTAAAACTTTATTAGCTCTTACAACGAAATCATCACTCCAGAGATGGCCGTTGGAAACAACTGTACAAATCTTAGGAGGTCCTAAGGGTAAAAGAGAAAAGTAAAGCAAGAATTGGATTTGGGAAGTAAATGACAGCAATGGATTAAGTCAGAGAAAGACCCATCAGGATACCAAGAGGTACTCTAGTCTGAAAAAGAATAGATTACAAAGTAAAGGAATAAAGGCAAAACAGAGGCAGGAGAACAATTTCAACACTCTGGGGAGTGGGTAGGAAATAATGGGAAGGGGGAGAAAGGGAAAAAGAAAAAGCATCCAACCCATAGGCTATTAGGGTCTTTGGACTAAATACTATCTCTTGTTTATTTTAAACCTAATTATCACAGTATATTAACAACTGAAGAAAGAATAAAACTGACTTATGGCCTGAAAAGGGATTTTATATTAAGTCAATAAACATTTAAGTACAATCATGCTACCAAATAGTAGTTCTATACTAGATACACAAGGGTGAAAGTATGCTTCCTGCCTATGTTAGTTCTACAAGGCCAGAGTTTAAGCAACTAGAGAACACACATATCTGGCATTTGCTATCATAAACTAGGGTAACATCCTCTCTGTTTCACCCCTAGTAAATTCATGTTTTTGAGCTGGGGGTACAGTTCTGAGTTTCTGACTGAGGAGCAATGGAAAGAACCTTCAGCAAAAGATAACAGAACACTGATGTTTCCCCAAAAACCTCCTATTTAGGGACAAATTTGGCCTAAAGCTTATTCAGTTTGGGGGCCCCACTTAAGAAAAAAAATACAAAGTCACAACTATAAAAGTTGGAACAAAAATAGTTACCTGCAATAAAAAATAAGACATACACTTTTCAAATTATTAAAACCTGAAAATCTAGAAATTAATAACAATTTTGTTATTGTTAACTAACAAGAGTCTATGATATTTTTTCCCCTGCATTTTTGACTGATATTCTTTGAATGTCTATTCCCATAACAAAAAAATGTGTAGTATTTTCTATAAAGAGAACAGAATGATAATTCAATCTTTTCTCTAACACTGTTTATCAAAAGGCATTTTAAAATTCTTAGCTGGCATGCTTTAAAAATTCAACTTGATACACTGACACACTTGGTTCTTGTAGCATTGCTAGAGCTATGGACCTAAAAAAATAGTCAAGATCACCCCAATGTCAGTGGAAACAAGGGCACATGTGTCAAAGGGGAAGTCAGAGTTGAAGGATATGGCGGTCTTAACCAATCACAGTTTAAGTATCTTATTTTTGCAACTCTGTTCCCCACACCTTTTTAACTCTGTGAACGCATTTCAGCTCATTTCCCAGAGCCTGGGAAGGGGTTCATACAAAACAAAGTCCCTTAGACTTAAGTTATGTTACCTTCACTGTAATCTTGCCTCCACTCCCATTCTTTGAAGGGCGCATTAATTGCAATGTCCCTGCCCACTTACTACACCAATCAAATGGCAGTCATCAATGTCAGATTTTTTTCTGCTTGAAGACCAGTCAACCGGGTCTGTGACTGGGTGTGGAGTAAATATGAAACGAGAGTAGAAGGCTCTTCTCTCATTTCTCATTCAGTTTTCCCATAAATAATACTATTATGATCCTTATTGAACAAAAACTGCATATTTTTCCCAGGTTACAGAATTAACTGAGGAGTAGGTAGGGAGGGTGAATGAGTACTGTCCTGCAATCTTCAACACCTATAAAAAGGAAAAGTGAATGCATATACCTTGGAGGAGAGGAAATTAGTTAAATATAAAAATGGGGACCTTATCTTTTAAAAGCCAGGCAGAAAACAGAGGCATGATCCCATGGTATAGAGTCACCAGCGGTAAAGAATGAATATACTCTTGATGGGGGGATTCATAGTCTAGTGGAGAAAATAAACATGTGAATAAATAATAACAGGACTCTAAGAGGTACAATAATAAAAGTGTATGTCAGGTATGACTACACCGATGATTAACTGGGTTTGTCTGGAAAGGTGGTCACCCATACTTGAGATGGGTTTTGAAGGATGAGCAGGAATCAAATGAACAAGCAGAAGGAGAGCATTCGGGACAGAAGGAAAAACAAGTTTGAAGGCACAGAGGTAAGATACAACATGACATATCTGAGAGATATAAAAGTGTGTGGTGGCTGGTGTGCATACAAAGTGGTAAGAGAAAAGGGGGGAAGGACCGAGAAGAACATAGAAGCCCTTACATGCCATGCTAGATGCCAGACCTTACCCTGAAGATATGTGGAAATCACAGAAGGAAGTTAGAACAGAGGATCACAATTTTTTTTTTTTTAAGATTTTATTTATTTAGGGCGCCTGGGTGGCTCAGTTGGTTAAGCGACTGCCTTCGGCTCAGGTCATGATCCTGGAGTCCCGGGATCGAGTCCCGCATCGGGCTCCCTGCTCAGCAGGGGGTCTGCTTCTCCCTCTGACCCTCCCCCCTCTCATGTGCTCTCTCTCTCTCTCTCTCTCAAATAAATAAATAAAATCTTTAAAAATAAATAAATAAATAAAAAATAAAAAATAAAAAGATTTTATTTATTTATTTGACAGAGAGACACAGCGAGAGAGGGAACACAAGCAGGGGGAGAGGGAGAGGGAGAAGCAGGCCTCCCGCAGAGCAAGGAGCCCGATGTGGGGCTCGATCCCAGGACCCTGGGATCATGACCTGAGCCGAAGGCAGACGCTTAACGACTGAGCCACCCAGGCGCCCCCAGAGGATCACAATTAAGTTTATATATAAGATGGATTTTACTGGAAAAATATGGAGTATGAATTGGGAGGGTCAGGGAATACTGGAAACAGAGGGATCAGCAATGTGGCAGTTAAAATAGACTAGTCAAAAAATAATGAACAACCAATAGATAGTGGGAAGGAAGAAGAGGAAATAGGTGCCAAAGATAACTTAGGTTCAACATTACCTAAGTGGCAATTTAATGTGAGACATGAAAAAGAAGGAAGGTCTGGAATGACTCAGATTTCTGGCTTGAGAAACAAGAATGCTGATGTTCTTTAACTATGATCAGAAATTTTAAAGGAAAGTATGGTTCAAGAGGCATCACATCAAAAGGTGAATACTTCAACTAGTAAAAGGAAAAAGGAAAACTAAAACAACATGAAAGTATATTTAAAATTTACTACAAAGACAAAATGTTATACCAATTATAAAAGATTACTTTTTATTATAAAGAATGAGAAAAAACTCTTAAGTTATAGTGTACTTATCAATTCAAAGAGTAGGTAAGCTAATTAGTTTTGGATCCCTTTACTAGAACAGAATGACTATAAAACTGTTCTGTTCATGACTATTAAAGTGATTTATGTATTGAACAATTAGAATAAACCTGGTCTCTATCAATTGCATAATACTGAAATTCAATTTGACCAAAAGTCTTGAGGGATCAGTTCTAAAAGTCTTGCTGTTTCTGTATCTAACATAAATAATTTTATATTACATTCTTGTTTTCAAGTTTTATATTGAAACTTTTTCTTATCATAACAGTAACATATGCTATTGGAAAAGAGTCAATCATATAAGAAGAAAATAAATAACACCCACTATTGTACTGCCTTTAAATAATAACTCAGTATTTTGGTATTTCTTTCCATATTTGTATGTATGTGTGTGTGCGTGCACTTACACATAGGCTTATTTATTATTTACATAATTAGGATTATACTCCACATATAGTTTTTTTAAAGATTTTATTTATTTATTTGACAGGGACACAGCGAGAGAGGGAACACAACCAGGGGGAGTAGGAGAGGGAGAAGCAGGTTCCCGCAGAGCAGGGAGCCCGATGCGGGGCTCGATCCCAGGACCCTGGGATCATGACCTGAGCCCAAGGCAGATGCTTAATGACTGAGCCACCCACATGCCCCTCCACATATAGTTTTATACACTTCTTATTTCAATATATGTTATGAGAACTTATTATACACTCACGTATCTAATAGACATTTGAAAATACAAAAGAAATTAACTTCATGTCCTGAAGCACATTTTTTGATTATTAAATGAGATTATAATAAATACTTAAGGTTGGGGTTAGGAGACAAATTAAATGCAGCAATTTATAGGTAATGAACTAATCCATGTCCAGCCTCCCAGGGAAAGAGGCAAATCCCAAGACTAGATATTTGTTACTCAGTGACAATGTAAGAAATGTCTTACATGTGCTCTTTTAGTAAGAGGCTCTTGACACGTAATCCATCATGGACTGGTTGAACTCAGCACTTTGAGTTTCCACACCACAAAAAGAAATACTTGGAAATTCACCATGGTTTCATAAAACTATTGCATTGATTCCTTGGTTATTTTCTAAGGCCTTGGTTTACAAATGGAACATTGCGATAGAGGGAGAACACCTTTCTCATTCCTAAGTCATAATTAATTTTTATGGTAATTAGCCACACAATCTGTACAAACTTCTGGTAAATATACTGAAGTCAGCATCTTTGATTTTAGTGCAAATAAAAAATATGGCTTTATGATTCGGTAAGAAACCGAATGTCTTGGCTTGAACATGAATAGGAAAGAATATTGGCAAGAAAAACGACCACAGTGTTTTTCTCAGCAATCATAGGGTAGAGAAATGGAATTACGGGCTAATTATCTAACACTTTAAGCACATAAAATACCTTGTAACAGATGAAAAATCAATGAGAAGTATTAATTCATTAGAAATTTAAGGCACAGATTTCAAACGGCGGCTTTCACTTGCAACATATATTCATAATAAGTAACAGTTATAGCATCAGTGGAGCTCAAACATTTTATTTCTAACTTTATCTACCCAATAAATAATGCTGGTATTAATCAGACACATCTGTAAACAAACAAAAAAAAACCAGACTATATTAATCCAAGGAGGTAATCAACAAAATGTTAATTAAATTGTCCCCAATGCCCAGGAATTAGAGTAACCAATCCTTGACTCAGAAGTTAGGAGAACCAAACAGATAAATCTGGAGACTAAATGAAATGGTCAAGAAATTTCCACAAGGACAAAGATAATTATAGTTAAATGTCAGAAATGTATCACCAGAAACAGCCCCAAATGATGTTTATTAGTCTTACAGACATTGGATGATAGGTAAATATCCAAAATGAGTAATGTTTATAGTGTCAGTAATTGTTTTCATGTGAATCCTTATATTTAAACCTAACATGCTTATATTCAATAATTGTCACCATATTTCTGAAGGAAACTCCAAAGATTTTGCTGGAAGCACTTTTTTTATTGGTACGAAAAAATAATAATGATACCATACACATCTACCAGAATGGTTAAAATGAAAAAGACAGAAAACACCAACTGTTTTCTTATATATTATTGTTGGGTATAAACTGAATCAACTATGGAAACAGGTGGCATCTACTGAAGGTGAACTTACATTCTGCAACCCAGCATTCTCACTCCTAGGTATTTAACCAAGAGAAATTAATACATACGTACAACAAATGATACATCCTAGAATGTTCAGAGCAGCACTATGTCTGTTAGATCAAAACTGGAAATTATCCAACTATGTATCAACAATGGAAAGGATAAATAGAATGTGGTATACTCATAAAATGGAATTCAATATATGAATGAGAACGAATAATCTACAGGCACTGATGTGGCAGAATCTCACATATACACTTTTGAACAAAAGAAGAGAGACACTAAAGTGCACACGCTGTTTGACTGCATTTATATAAAGGACAAAATTTGCCAAACTAACCTATGCTTTTTGAGGACAGAATAAGGGTAACACCCGTAACTGGAAGGTGGGCTGAAGAAGGGTTTCTTGGGGGCCTAGTAATGTTTTGTTTCTCAATCTTGGTGTTGGTTATCCCAGGTGTACTGAGTTTGTGAAAATGCATGCTTATGTGCACTTTTCCGTATGTATATAATACTTCAATAAAAAGTTTAAATTAAAAGAAAAATTAATAATTACTCATAAAAGCACTTTCCTAACCAAGCATATTCATTATATTTATTAAGTAAACCTTAACTGAAATAAAATTTCACTAATTAAATTCAAGAAGCCCAACTATACACCTAGAATTATAGGGTATTCAAAAGACATAAGATGGAAAGAAATAAATAAAAGATTCCCATGGTAGCAAAATTTATAATAATGCTGGGCAACACACCGGACACAAAGGAAACCATTAAAAACAATAAGTAATAATATATACACTGATTTTTTCCAGCTCTTAAGATACCATATAAGATTCACTATTATTTTGTGTGCTAATTAGAAATAATAAAAAAAAAAACACTTCTAATCAATCTTTGACATGCCACTGATTGCAAAACAAATTCCATTTAAAATATAAGGTGCTTTTTTTTTTTTTAAAGTGCCTCTTATAATGGATGAGAAATGTGCCAAAACAGATGGTAAGTATTACAGACAGTCAGAACAGGAAAGCATCCACATGGCAGGTATACTCCAGGAAGGATTCATATGTTAGGTGGGATAGAAGAGGGTCCTTGAAAGGTGGAAAGGAAAGAAGTTAAAAGCTAGAAGGTCAAGTTATTTCAAGTTCAAGAAGCTTTAGAAGCAGAAGTGCAGACGCAGCAAAGTACTCTATACTGTGTGGAGGCAGCAGGGAGATAGCCTAATTAGAGTGGGGAATGGAGTATTAAGAAATATCTGGAGACATATTTGGATGGCAAGGTGAGACCAGATTATAGAGGGGTTGGGATTCCAATGAAAACAATTTGGATACCATTCAGCTGGCAGCAAGGGTTGGGTTTTAGAACATGAGCCAGAAGTGATTGCAGTGATGTTTGAGGAAGCTTATCTTACTAGACTGGATTGGGGAAACTAGAAGTAGAGAAAGAAGAAATTACTGTAGTAATACAGGTGTGAAGTGATGAAGATTTGGGCTGGAGTGCTGATGTAACAAAGTGCATTAAATAAAAATTTCCACAGTATAAATTTATGATGCATTCCATATGTAAAATTAAATTTGATGTTACTTACAGTGAACACAGCTACCTAAAAAGAAACTGCATGCTCTTCTTTTTTATGAAACATTTGACTTAAGATTGGAAACTTGAACACATGTCTGATCTATAAATATATTTTGTGCAAATAATAAAGATGAATAAAAAAGAGTTACACTGAGAAATAAATATCCCCAACAACAGAAGATTAGCTGTTGCCCTTCCTGTACTCAGAGTAGATATAATTAAAGGGGATAATGTGTTACTCATTCAAAATCTTCTGGTTCATCTAGTTATAGACATATACTTGTGTTTATAAATCTTAGAAACAGAGCAATAGAAGCTAAACCTGTAACCTTAAGAGACCTAATTTAGAGGACTGAATATAGGAACATAGTCCTTTAATATAGTGACATGTAGTCTAATCATGCTGATAGTTTAGAAAAAAGAAAAACTTCGGTCACAACTTAAAAGTAAAAAGGTAGTTTTTAACATAGCTAACAATGAAAAACTTACTATTTACTTATAGAGCATAATAATTTCAGAAAAAGATGGAATCCGATTACCTAGTTTTCTGCTTTGATCATGTCTATAACTCAACAGAGATGGTGGTAAATGCTGTTAAATGGTTTTCAAAAACTATATAATCATGGTCTTTATGTCTATATGTCATTATGTAAGCAAAAGATGGTAATTCTTATTCTTCCTTATAGGAGTTTGTTGTCCTTTTCTATATATTATCTCTATATTTATAAAGTCACTTAGTAATACATCTTCACTCTTAATAATGAAAAAAATCTTTTCTAACATAATGAATTGGTAATTTCTTTAATAACTTTTGCTCCTCTGCAATTCCTCAAGTTTTTCACAGTTCTTGTGTCAAACAAGGATGACTACCAGACAAAATACAAAATAAAGGCTTGTCCAAGGACAGTATTTTTCCACTGATTATTATAAACCATTTCTAAAGACATATTAGTATAATATTACTTCTTAATCATAATGCACAACTTTATAACATTTTAAGATTTTAGGTTTTCTGTTATTTATAACTAGCCTATTTTACCACTTCATACATAATGATTTGCATTTGTCTCAGTATTGTTGAATCCTTTAAAATAACAAATGCTGTTCATTGCAGAATGACCATTATATGATATGATAAAGTTAAACAGCTCTGATTCTGAGGTATCATGCCCTTGGCAGTTTTCTCCATTTGGTCTCCCATGGGTCCTCTATAAAACATTCTCTGCAAAGCACTACCTGCTTTCCAAAACAGACACAATGTTTAATTGATTGGCTTAGTAACCTGTTTCAGACACTTTCAAATCAATTTTGCTTCATGAGGGAGTACCAAGATAGGAATTACCGTCCCCAAAACAACTAAAACAATACAGAAAATAGCTTCTTAAAAAACATAATCCAATAATAAAAAGATTGTGAGCCTTAAGATATTACAAACAAATGAGAGGAGCCCAGGACTTCCGGCTGGAGGCAATTTCCAGCCTGGACATCAAATTGAGCTGAGGAAACAGATATCTGAATTTGGAGAGGCTGAAGCAACTAGAACTTTAACATAAGGATAATTATAAAATGTTATTTTAAAAATTTATCTAAAAGATAATTGACCATCTAAAACATTATACATGAATAGCAATGTACTGTGAGTTTCATAATGCATGCAGAAAAAATTAATGATGACAATAGCTCAATGGATGAAAGGGAAATGAAAATATACTGTTGTAAAAGTTATTTTTATAATATGTGAAATATTACTGCAGGTATATTGTGATAAGTTAAAATTGATATTAAGGCTTAAATCAACCACTATAAACATAAAACACTGAGCTATAGTTGGTAAGTGGAAATTAAAGGAGAGACAAAGTATGTTCAATTAATGCAAAGGTGAACAGAAAAAAATAGGAAAAAATTTTAGCAAAGAACACATGGAAGAAAAACAGTAAGATGATCTATTTAAGCCCATTTGCATTGATAATTACATTAAGCATTACGGTCTAAATACTCCAGTTTTTTAAAAAGAGAGTATCACTCAGGATACAAAAAGGAAGACCCAATCATATGCTGTCTACAAGAAACACACTTTAAATATAAAGGTGCTGATAGACGATGAGCAAAAGAATGACCTGGATTTGTTTTATTAAGATAAAAAAAAAACTAGATTTCAGAACAAGAATATTACCAGAAATAAAAAAGAGAGTTCAAAATGATAAAGGGTCAATTCAACAAAAACACATAACAATTCTACATATGTATGCACCCAATAATAGAACCTCAAAATACATGATGCAAGATATAACATAACTAAAAAGACAGTAGGTAAATTTACATACAATTAAATTTTAGCATTTCTCTTTTGATTAGAACAAATAGACACAAAATTAGTAAGCATATAAATCTGAAAAACACTATGAAAAAATTAGACCTACTGACATTTGTAGAACACTTCAACTGACAAAAGAAAAACACACATTCTCAAGTGCATGTGGATCTATGCTTAGCCATAAAACAAGTCTCAGCAATTTTAAAGTAAAGTCATACAAAGCATGTTCTTTGACTATAATGGAATTATATTAGATATTCATAAGAGAAAAGTATATTTCCAAGTACTTGGAAATGAAACAACATGATACTAAATACCTCATGGATCAAAGAAGAAAGCACAAAAGAAATTAGAAAATATTTAAAACTGAATAAAAATGAAAACACAATAGATTCTAATTCCTGAAGTGTAGCAAAAGCAGTGCTTACAGGAAAATTCATAGCATTAAACGAGTATGTCAAAAAACTTAAAAAGAGGGGCGCCTGGGTGGCTCAGTCGTTAAGCGTCTGCCTTCGGCTCAGGTCATGATCCCAGGGTCCTGGGATCGAGCCCCGCATCGGGCTCCCTGCTCCACGGGAAGCCTGCTTCTCCCTCTCCCACTGCCCCTGCTTGTGTTCCCTCACTTGCTGTGTTTCTCTCTGCCAAATAAATAAATAAAATCTTAAAAAAAAAATTAAAAAGTCTCGAAGCAAAATAATGATCTAGATTCCTACCTTCAGAAAATTGAAGAGTAAGTTAAACACAAAACAATGAAACAGACAAAAGAGAAAGGGAGAAAGAGAGACAAAGATATCAATAAAACCCACAACTGTTTCCTTAAAATTAATTTTAAAATTTGATAGCCTTTTGCCAGACTGATCAGACAAGAGAGAAGACAAACATAACCAATGTCAGAAATAAAAGAACTGGCATCCTTACTGATTCTCCAGACAAAAGAATAATAAGGAAATATTATAAAAAAACTTTGTCAATAAATTTAATAACTAAGATGAAATGGACAGTCTTTGAAAGATAATTACCAAAACTTACTCAAGAAAAAATGAAAACTCTGAATAGGCCCATGTCTATTAAAGAAACTGAATTCATAATTAAAAATCATGGGATGCCTGGATGGCTCAGTTGGTTAAGCATCTGACTCTTGATTTGGGCTCTGGTCATGATCTCGGGGTCATGAGATAGAGCCCCACATCAGGCTCCACACTGGGCGTGGCGCCTGCTTAACATTCTCTCTCCCCCTCTGCCCCTCCCCACCCCACTCATGCGCACACTCTCTCTCTTAAAAAAAAAAAAAAACTCCCCCCACAAAAACTCCAAGCCTAGTTTGCTTCAGTTATAACGACTCTTAAATAAATAAGAAAAAACTATATATCAATTTTTTACAAACTCTTAGAAAATAAGAGTGGAGGAGCGCCCGACTGGCTCAGTCAGGGGAGAGTGCAACTCCTGATCTCGGGATTGTAAGTTCAAGCCCCATGTTATGTGTAGAGATTGCTTAAAAACAAAATCTTAAAAAGAAGAAAAGAAAGAAAATAGGAGTGGAAGCACTTCCTAACTTATTTTTTGAGACTCTAATTTCAAAGTCAGCAAAAAAAAATGACAAGAATAATACCCCTTATGAAGTAGAAAAACCCTTAACAAAATTTTAAAAAATCAATAAGGAAGACAGCCTGATAAATTATAGGCAACAAATTTGAACAGACATGTCACAAAAGAAGAAATACAAGTGGCTAATAATCTCATGAAAAAAATGTTCAACATCATTAGTTAGGGGAATGAAAATTAAAACCACAATGAGATAAAAATACTACTATTAAAATGGCTAAAATTAAAGAGATTGACAATACCAAGTGTTAGCAACAGTGGGGATCAATTGGAACTCATGCATTGCTAGTGTAAATGTGAAATGGTACAATCATTTGGAAAATAGCCCAGTAGTTTTTTATAAAGTAAAATATATACTTGCATATGACCCAGCTATTTGAAATGAAAACATATGTCTGCACAAAGAACCATAAAGCAATGTTCAAAGCAGCGCTAACCAAAGTAAGCAAACATTGGAAAATATCCAATTGCCTGACAACAGGGAAATGGTTAAATAAATGGTGGAAGAGCCATAAAATCAAATGCCCTAAACAAAATGGAATGAACTAATGATACACATAACATGTATGAATCTAAAAAACATTAAATTGAGTGAAAAAAGCTAGACACAAAAGTTTCCACATATGTGAAGTTTTAGACTAATCAAGTGGTGGAAAGTTGACAGGCTAAAAGGAAAAGAACTGACTGGGATAGGACATAGGAAAGGCTTAAGGGTGGTGGAAATGTTTTAGATCATGATTGTGGAGGTGCATACATTTGTAAAAACTCATCAAAATATACATTAAATATAGATGCATTTTAGTTCATGCAAACTCCAAATCAATAATATTGGTTAAAAAGTATTATGTGAGTATATAATATGTATAGAAATATGGTTGGTATCATAAGAATACAAAAAAATATGTCATAAGCATGCTTTTTTGTGTTCATATGGGGTAAAATTGTGAATATATATGCATTTATATGTATATAAAAGTGTGTATACACATATATATATACACATACACTGTGATTCACTCATTCATTCATTGTTCAAAAAGAATCATATTGAACATCACAGTAAGATAAGATGCTAAGTGTTTAAGACAAAACCCTTGCCCCTAAGAGCTCATGGCTAACAATATAATAGGATCAGAGAAGCAGGAAAATATCAAATCAAGGAAAGAACGATTAATTCAAGTGGGCCCAAGGATTCAAGAGGCAGCTATGCAGAAGGAGGACTCAACCTTTCGACAGCTTTGTAAATGCTCTCCTTCACCAGCTATAAATAGAGCATTCTTTTTTTAAGCCCTGATTTTTGCCAAATATGGGCACAGATTTTCTTCTGATAACCTTTGAAGAGTTGACATTATAAATAATTATTTCTTATGGTTGAAGACTCAAGCTGATGCTACACTGGCATCAGAAAAAATAAAACATTCATAAAATAAACTTCAGTTAATATTTCAACCCCAAAACTAAATATTATTTTTATCATTCTTTATACTCTAATTTCTGAAGTGGGAAAGTAGTGACTTCCAGAGTTGTGGCTTTACATAAATACATCCCAAACAATTTCATTTTTCAGCGGCAATTAACAACATATATCATTAAATAAGTCTGGGAATGTAATGTACACCATGTTGATTATAGTTAATTATACCATGCTGTATATTTGAAAGTTGCTAAAAAAGGAGATCTGGAAAGTTTTCATCACAAGAAAAATAAATTGTGACTATGTGAGGCGATAGATGTTAAGTAAATTTACTGTGGTGATCATTTTACAATATAGACTTATCAAACAATAATGTCATATACCATAAGATAATACAACGTTATTATGTCAATTACATCTCAGTAAAACTAGAAAACAAAAACCCACATCATTGCTCTTCAAATGTCTTTTTTTTAACTGAACACTTTTGTCAAATCAAATCTTAGGCAGAAATAAATTTAGAAAACAGGAAGAAAGTAGTAGAAATGGAGTCCTCCTCTGAGCCCCCAAGACCTACCCCAAATGAGCTCCATGAGGCACAGTTTAAAGCCACTTAGCTGCATAATCAAAAAATATTATAACCAAAAAACAACTGATTCATTTCTTTGAATTTGGCACAAGGACAATACATTAGTTGCTTATTGTTCTTCCAGGTAGGGAATAATAAACTGTAAATTTTCCATTAGAGTTTATTACAATGAAGCTAGGCTCATAGGGTCTCTCCAGGTGGGAGTAAGCTTTGCTT
The DNA here is from genome assembly GCF_964656455.1 of Halichoerus grypus. Taxonomy (NCBI): domain Eukaryota; kingdom Metazoa; phylum Chordata; class Mammalia; order Carnivora; family Phocidae; genus Halichoerus; species Halichoerus grypus. The sequence goes on from NC_135718.1 coordinate 110,224,747, forward strand.
CATTCCACAGTTGCATAAATCAATGTATATTTGGAAAGTCTTCTATGTTCAATATAGCTAGCCAAGTAAATTTATGCGCCCTTTAAAATAACATTTAAATACTAATCTTCTAAAACAAAAATAAGTTTAAACTTCTCAGTAAAAAGTCATTGCGTCTGACGAACCTTCAAATATGTAATAAAAGACTAGGCTCCTAGTCTTTTCTGCATCTGTTAAGGCTAGAAATTTCTAAAAGAACAGTTCTCTTGTGAAATTCTGAATTTAACTTCCAGGCCTCATTTAAAAGAGGAAGTATAAGGAGTGAGTGAAATAAAAAAATACTAAAAGACTTACCCAAATATTTTTGAAGCTGCAAAAATATTCAGGGTAAGTTTTGGGGAAAAGTACAAATTGGTTTTTATTTTGTAAAACCTGGCTATTCCTATTGTGTTTACTTTGGAAACCTCATCTGCAAATAAACATTATTCTGTTTGATACTGTAGGCTGAATTCATAAATGACATTTGTCTAAATTCATGTATTGAGCACTATATCCTATTCTACACTTCTAATAAAAATGGAGAACATTGTAAAACAAACAAAAACCAAAAACCCAAGAAGCCAGGATCAGAATACCTATTCATGTGACATTTCTACTACTACAAAATACCTGAAATTCAAGACAAGTTACTTATTTCCTAAAGAAGATATGAAAGTGAATTAAATTTATTAGCAAATCAAATTGGTCCTAGGCATTATTTGCTTACTTAAATATATTGTGTAAGACAGTATTATTTCATAAAAGAGTAAAGTATTAGACATTCCTAGTTGATCCAATGACTTCCCCTACAACTATGCTATGTAGATATTATTATGCTATGTAGTAGTCTCCTAATGTAGATATTACTATGCTAATGTAGATATGCTAATGTAGATATCACTACAAAAGGTCCATCTTTGCTATATAAATATTACTATGTAAAAATTAAATCCATGTAACAGATTTCTAATAGCATTATAATATTTCTGCGTATTTACTTTTTAAAAAATTAGTCTTTAGGAAACAAAGAATACCAAAACAGAGGGAAAAGTATATTCAGTGGCAAAAACAATCTGAACAACTGAATCTGTGTATGTAAAAAGAAGACAATGTCAGGCAATGAACAGGCTAATTCAAAGGAATCAAGAAAGGGTCCAGAAGGGTTTCTGAAGAATGGGAGAATATGCTCCCCCAGCACAAATAAGCTTCTTTGCCATAAGGATTATTTTGCACTGATTATTTTGTGACAGCAGATACAAGAGAGGCTCTGAAAACAGAGTAGAAGCTACCTTTTCCTAAGGGAAATTTATATTTATAAAGGAAATCTCCATTTATGAGGGTATCTCCCTTCCTTGTACCAGGAAGAATCACAAGAGAATCTTTTTAATGAAGAAGGCTCTGACTTAAATCTGCATAACAAATTTTACCCTTGGTAACCTTGCTTTTCCTGATCACCTTTCCAAAACTGGCCTCCCCTATATATACACCTTTCTTTCTTTTTCTTAAACTAAAGATAGCATTTAAGCCTGAGTTCTAAGCCACCCTTTAAGTTACTGATTTTTCCTCTGGTTATCTCTCATGTATACATAAGGTATACATGTTCATACGCTTGTTTTTTTTTGTTTGTTTGTTTGTTTTTTTGGTGGGCAGCAGAATAAAGTTTATTGAGCCATAGTACAGAGCTCCCGAAGAGGGAGGGGACCCGAGAGGGTTGCCCCATATGCTTGTTTGTTTTTCTCTTGTTTGTCTGCCTGTTCCCAGCCTAGATTTAGAAGGATAGAGGAAATATTATTTTTCCTCCCCACACTCCCAAGATTCCATTAAAGAAAGTTCCACGTTCTTGGCAAAAAGAAATAATAGAAGGAGCCCTGGACCCTGAGTCAGGGTACCTGAATTCTAGGTCATACTCTGATTTAGAATCAGCATCCCAGGTTACATAGGACATCACTAAACTTTGATATAGGACCTCCCTGTGCATAGTAAAACTGTTACCAAGACCATTCCTTTCTTTCTCAATTTTCTATGATTACCATAATTAACAAATAATAGCAGACCTGAGATTTTATGTGAATGTGGAAATCAATGCTGAGTTCTCCTAGTCCAAATCTCAACTTCTTTCTAATATTCAATTTTCATTCATTCATTCATTCAACAGATACTAAGTATCTATTAATTTACTATAAGCTTGGCACTCCGGTAGGTAGCAGAGATATAAAAACAAAAGCAGTTCTTGCTTATATGAAGTTTACAGCTTATTGTGGTAGATCTACTCTTACTATAATACAACATGATAATACAATTAGAAAAGGACAAAGGGCAGGCACAGATTTGGGGATTCAGAGAGGGTCCTGAGGAAAATCACATCTAACCTGACATTAAAGGATGAGTGGAAATTAGCCAGATAAATGAAGATGAGGGTTGGTGGTTGGTTACTGGTGCAGAGTCTGGAAAGTTTTCTGGGAGGAAGGAACAGCCAATCCAAAGTCTCAGAGGAGAAAACACTATGCACCAGAGAAACTAAGAAAAGTACATTATAACTGAACTCATCATGACTCACAACTACATTAAACACTAGGATGATCCTCTAGGATGAAAGTACCTGCAACTATCAATCTCTTTTTTGTACTTTCTTCTCCATTCTGTTCTGTGCTTTCTCTCCATTAACCTAATTTTTTACTGATCTTTCTAGCCCAAAGTTCTTCACTGTGATTTCTAAAATCTTCATTCTGTTGTTGGACTCCCTTACTCCCAGTCTTCACCAAAAATTCAAGGTACTTCCTAGCCTCAAAGGAAATATGTCTCTCATGTGGGCTAGTCTCTTCAACAACTCTTTAATGAAAGCTGCCCATTCTCCTGACCCCATATATCTTAGATATTGGACGGGGGACAGCCCTCCCTTTCCTCACTACTGCTTGCCCCACCCTGAATAAAACCCTGCTCCATTGAGATTTGTAGCATCCATCTTTTTTGCTATGTTGCTGCTGTTCCTTATTTACTAAAGATTATGTATGGTCCCCAGGCCACTATCTTTCTCTCCATCCCAACTTTCATTGTCTCCTCAGTGATTTCCACCTGCACACAGACAACTAATCCAATTTGCCAACCTCTGAATACCCTGACCTTCTCACCTCCTGTAATCCTAATAATTGCTTCATTTCAGTCACAACCTTCCATGGCCACATTATGGAACTTGCCATCAACTAGGTCTGCTCTGGACATCTCATTTTCTTACCACAAACTCCAAGTCCTCCAGTCCTCACTCAGTTGCTCCCTCTACAACCCTTCTGCATCATGAAAACATGCTCCTTATCTATTTTTGCTCAATATTGAATCCTTAAAGCCTAATACATAGTAGTAGGCCTCAATAATGTTTGTTGAATGAATAAATGAGTGAGTAAAGCAACAAACAAAGACATAAATAAATGAGAGAATGGTGGAGAGACAAGTAAAAATGCCATATGGCCAAAGACTAAATGAGACATTAGGTGAGGAAAGGATAGGTTGGCTGAGAGGCTAGTATGAAAACAGAATGGAAAATATTTTAATAGCCAACTGAATGTGAACAGCAAAAGAAGGGAAAGTGTTAAAGACGACTGACTCAGGCCATTTAAACTGAGGTGACTGCAACAAAGGTGGTAACATCAAGAGAAAAGGGTAACTCTAAAGATGAACATATCTAGTGGAAATATTCTGACTTAAAATGGGCCATGTAGTAAGGTTAAGATGACTAAGGAGAGCTGTAATATAGAACAAAAGCTGGGGAGGCAGTCTGGACTGGAGATTTGGACATTATCTGCACAGAGTAAAAAGAAAATCAGTGAGATTCATTCAAACATTTATTTAATAACTATTAATTGAGTACATATTATGTGTGTATTATGTGCGTACAACAGCTATGTAATATAATATTAGGCAGAGAGAAATGTTATCAGAAATGAAGTAGGATAATGGGAAATAGAACAGAGAATGAGGAATGTTATTTAAATAATGCTATCAGGAGGAAAAAACATTAAATTAGAGATCCCAGTGAATTGAGAAAAGGATCCAAGCAGAGAAAGGAAGAAAAGACCATCAATTGTTCTCCTTACTTAAGAGTCTGTTTCTTGATTTGCCTTTCTCTTTTTCTTTTCCCACTTAGCTCGTTTGTTTATAACAGCATTATCTACAATAGCCAAATTATGGAAACAGCCCAAGTGACCACTGACTGATGAATGGATAAAGAAGATATGATAAATATATACAACGGAATATTACTCAGCCATAAAAAACAATGAAATCTTGCCATTTGCAGCAACATGGATGGAGCTAAAAAAGATTATGCTAAGAAAATAAGTCAGTCAGAGAAAGACAAATACCGTATGATTTCACTCATATGTGGAATTTAAGAAACAAAACAAATGAAATTTTCTTTTTTTAGTGAAAATGCCTTCACTCTTCCTTTATTTTAAAAATAATACATACTCATTATTTTAAAAATAAAGGACATAAAACAAAAAAATATTAAAATTACCTAGAATTATACTATTCAATGATTGCCATCAACATATTTGGGTATGATCTTTCATTTTTTTCTAGAATATGCATATATATGTAAATAAATATCTTGCCAGATACATAATTTTAATAAACATCATTTGCAATACTAATTTTATTTGCTTTTATTAATTTATTATTTAAACTTTATTATCATATTATTGAGTTAATTTATTAATTTAGTAAATATTATTTGAATGAACAATGGCCAACTTTTCATAAATGGGTTCACTAATTCCTGAACTTTCTTCCTATTCACAGAAACTAATTTCCAAATTTTAAATGATTTAACCCTACCATGTGTCTTTTTTTCGAAGTTCGTAATTTAAAAAGGTGATAAAATAACCTAACAATATTTTTATGTAAATACATTATTTGTGCCTATTTAAAATTATAATTAAGAATTTGGAAAGATTTTTTTCTCCAGGTTTTCTTTATTCATTCACTTACACCCAAACTGTTTAAATTATTTGGTAAATGACCTCAAGGCACTTTTTTCCCTGGGGCCTTTAGCAAGAAAGAGAAAAGCCATTTGTAATTTTTGTCACAAAGCCAAATCATGACCAAAATGTTACAAGGGAGCTCTCAAAAGTAGCTCATACCATCTCTCAAAAGATTTTCCATTTATCACCGTATTACAGTTGGTTAATTTTAGGAATGTCTAAAGAAACCTGGAAAATATAGGAAGCATGGACACTCATTTCCATGTATTTACCCTAGGTCATAAATTTCTTAAATGAAACTTCCCTTACTTTGACTCTTAACTCTTCCATCTCCTCTTTGCTACTGCAGAATAAAAAGCAAAAGTTAGGCTGTCCCTAATGAATGTTTTTACCAAGTACAAATAAGGATAAATCATGACATGTATTTGGCATTTAAAACCTAATATCTTCATGGAACTGCTTACGACTTCATTAGATATGCCTACTGTTTTCAAAGTTCTCTGTTGATTTGTATTATACAGAAATATCGAAAATAAGGTCTTGAGTTTTCTTCATTCTTTGTATATGAAATCCCTTAAACTGCTTTTCTTTTTATTAGTAGTATTATTATGTTATGTTAATGACCACACATTACAACATTAGTATTTTTTTATTTTTTGTTGTTATGTTAATCACCATACATTACATCATTAGTTTTTGATGTAGTGTTCCATCATTGTTTGCATATAACACCCAGTGCTCCATGCAGAACGTGCCCTCTTTAATACCCATCACAAGGATAACCCATCCTCCCACTCCCCCTCCCCTCTAGAACCATCAGTTTGTTTTTCAGAGTCCATTCTATCTCATGGTTCATCTCCCCCTCCGATTCCCCCCCTTCATTCTTCCCCTCCTGCTATCTTCTTCTTCTTCTTTTTTTTTTTTAACATATATTGTATTATTAGATTCAGAGGTACAGATCTGCGAATCAACAGTCCTGCACAATTCACAGCGTGCACCATAGCACATATCCTCCCCAGTGTCTATCACCCAGCCACCCCATCCTTCCCATCCACCAACACTCCAGCAACCCTCAGTTTGTTTCCTGAGATTAGGAATTCCTCATATCAGTGAGGTCATATGATACATATCTTTCTCTGATTGACTTATTTCGCTCAGCATAATACCCTCCAGTTCCATCCACGTCGTTGCAAATGGCAAGATCTCATTCCTTTTGATGGCTGCATAATATTCCATTGTATGTATATACCACATCTTCTTTATCCATTCATCTGTTGATGGACATCTTGGCTCTTTCCATAGTTTGGCTATTGTGGACATTGCTGCTTAAACATCAGGGTGCACGTACCCCTTCGGATCACTACATTAATATCTTTGGGGTAAATACCCAGTAGTGCAATTGCTGTGTCATCTGGTAGCTGTATTTTCAACTTTTTGAGGAACCTCCATACTGTTTTCCGGAGTGGCTGCACCAGCTTGCATTCCCACCAACAGTGTAGGAGGGTTCCCCTTTCTCCACAACCCCACCAACATCTGTCGTTTCCTGACTTGTTAATTTTAGCCATTCTGACTGGTGTGAGGTGACATCTCATTGAGGTTTTGATTTGGATTTCCCTGATGCCGAGTGATGTTGAGCACTTTTTCATGTGTCTGTTGGTCATTTGGATGTCTTCTTTGGAAAAATGTCTGTTCATGTCTTCTTCCCATTTCTTGATTGGATCATTTGTTCTTTGGGTGTTGAGTTTGGTAAGTTCTTTATAGATTTTAGATACTAACCCTTTATCTGATATGTCATTTGCAAATATCTTCTCCCATTCTGTCGGTTGTCTTTTGGTTTTGTTGACTATTTCTTTTGCTGTGCAAAAGCTTTTTATCTTGATGAAGTCCCAATAGTTCATTTTTGCCCTTGCTTCCCTTGCCTTTGGCGATGTTTCTAGGCAGAAGTTGCTGCGGCTGAGGTCGAAGAGGTTGCTGCCTGTGTTCTCCTTTAGGATTTTGATGGACTCCTGTCTCACGTTTAGGTCTTTCAAACATTTGGAGTCTATTTTTGTGTGTGGTGTAAGGAAATGGTCCAGTTTCATTCTTCTGCATGTGGCTGTCCAATTTTCCCAACACCATTTGTTGAAGAGACTGTCTTTTTTCCATTGGACATTCTTTCCTGCTTTGTCAAAGATTAGTTGACCATAAAGTTGAGGGTCCATTTCTGGGCTCTCTATTCTGTTCCATTGATCTATGTGTCTTAGTGCCAGTACCATACTGTCTTAATGATGACAGCTTTGTAATAGAGCTTGAAGTCCGGAATTGTGATGCCGCCAGCTTTGCTATTCTTTTTCAACATTCCTCTGGCTATTCGGGGTCTTTTCTAGTTCCATACAAATTTTAGGATTATTTGTTCCATTTCTTTGAAAAAAGTGGATGGTATTTTGATAGGGATTGCATTGAATGTGTACATTGCTCTAGGTAGCATTGACATCTTCACAATATTTGTTCTTCCAATCCATGAGCATGGAACGTTTTTCCATTTCTTTGTGTCCTCCTCAATTTCTTTCATGAGTATTCTATAGTTTTCTGAGTACAGATCCTTTGCCTCTTTGGTTAGATTTATTCCTAGGTATCTTATGGTTTTGGGTGCAATTGTAAATGGGATCGACTCCTTAATTTCTCTTTCTTCTGTCTTGTTGTTGGTGTATAGGAATGCCACTGACTTCTCTGCATTGATTTTATATCCTGCCACTTTACTGAATTCCTGTATGAGTTCTAGCAGTTTTGGGGTGGAATCTTGGGTTTTCCACATAAAGTATCATATCATCTGCAAAGAGTGAGAGTTTGACTTCTTCTTTGCTGATTCGGATGCCTTTTATTTCTTTTTGTTGTCTGACTGCTGTGGCTAAGACTTCCAATACTATGTTGAATAGCAGTGGTGATAGTGGACATCCCTGCCGCGTTCCTGACCTTAGGGGGAAAGCTCTCAGTTTTTCTGCATTGAGAATGATATTCGCTGTAGGTTTATCATAGATGGTTTTTATGATATTGAGGTATGTACCCTCTATCCCTATACTCTGAAGAGTTTTGATCAAGAAAGGATGCTGTACTTTGTCAAATGCTTTTTCTGCATCTATTGAGAGAATCATATGATTCTTGTTCTTTCTTTTGTTAATGCATTGTATCACGTTGATTGATTTGCGGATGTTGAACCAACCTTGCAGCCCAGGGATAACCACTTGGTCGTGGTGAATAATCCTTTTAATGTACTGTTGGATCCTATTGGCTAGTATCTTGGTGAGAATTTTTGCATCCATGTTCATCAAGGATATTGGTCTGTAATTCTCCTTGTTGATGGGGTCTTTGTCTGGTTTGGGGACCAAGGTAATGGTGGCCTCATAAAACGAGTTTGGAAGTTTTCCTTCCATTTCTATTTTTTGGAACAGTTTCAGAAGAATAGGTATTAATTCTTCTTTCAATGTTTGGTAGAATTGCCCTGGGAAGCCATCTGGCCCTGGGCTTTTGTTTTTTGGGAGATTTTTGATGACTGCTTCAATTTCCTTAGTGGTTATAGGTCTGTTCAGGTTTTCTATTTCTTCCTGGTTCATTTTTAGTAGTTGATACATCTCTAGGAATACATCCATTTCTTCCAGATTATCTAATTTGCTGGCATAGAGTTGCTCATAATATGTTCTTATAATTGTTCGTATTTCTTTGGTGTTGGTTGTGATCTCTCCTTTCATTCATGATTTTGTTGATTTGGGTCATTTCTCTTTTCTTTTTGATAAGTCTGGCCAGGGCTTATCAATCTTGTTAATTCTTTCAAAGAACCAGCTCCTAGTTTCTTTGATCTGTTCTACTGTTCTTTTGGTTTCTATTTCATTGATTTCTGCTCTGATCTTTATTATTTCTCTTCTCCTGCTGGGTTTAGTCTTGATTTGCTGTTTTTTCTCTAGCTCCTTTAGGTTTAGGGTTAGGTTGTGTATTTGAGACCTCTCCTGTTCCTTGAGAAAGGCTTGTATTGCTATATACTTTTCTCTTAGGACTGCCTTTGCTGCATCCCAAAGATTTTGAACAGTTGTGTGTTCATTTTCATTGGTTTCCATGAATTTTTTTAATTCTTCTTTAATTTCCTGGTTGACCATTCCTTCTTTAGTAGGATGCTCTTTAGCCTCCATGTATTTGAGTTCATTCCAACTTTCCTCTTGTGACTGAGTTCCAGTTTCAAAGCACTGTGGTCTGAAAATATGCAGGGAATGATCCCAATCTTTTGGTACTGGTTGAGACCTGATTTGTGACCTAGGATGTGATCTATTCTGGAGAATGTTCCATGGGCACTAGAGAAGAATGTGTATTCCGTTGTTTTGGGATGGAATGTTCTGAATATGTCTGTGAAGTCCATTTGGTCCAGTGTGTCATTTAAAGTCTTTATTTCCTTGTTGATCTTTTGCTTAGATGATCTGTCCATTTCAGTGAGGGGGATGTTAAAGTCCCCCACTATTGTTGTATTGTTGTCAATGTGTTTCTTTGCTTTTGTTATTAATTGCCTCATATAATTGGCTGCTTCCACGTTAGGGGCATAGATATTTACAATTGTTAGATCTTCTTGTTGGATAGACCCTTTAAGTACGATATAGTGTACTTCCTCATCTCTTATAAGAGTCTAGTTTAAAATCTAATTTGTCTGATATAAGGATTGCCACCCCAGCTTTCTTTTGGTGTCCATTAGCATGGTAAGTGGTTTTCCACCCCCTCACTTTCAATCTGGGGGTGTCTTTGGGTCTAAAATGAGTCTCTTGCAGACACCATATCGATGGGTCTTGTTTTTTTATCCAATCTGATACCTTGTGTCTTTTGATTGGGGCATTTAGCCCATTTACATTCAGGGTAACTATTGAAAGATAGTAATTTAGTGCCATTGTATTGCCTGTAAGGTGACTGTTACTGTATATTGTTTGTGTTCCTTTCTGGTCTATGTTACTTTTAGGCTCTCTCTTTGCTTAGAGGACCCCTTTCAATATTTCTTGTAGGGCTGGTTTCGTGTTTGCATATTCCTTTAGTTTTTGTTTGTCCTGGAAGCTTTTTATCTCTCCTTCTATTTTCAGTGACAGCCTAGCTGGATATAGTATTCTTGGCTGCATATTTTTCTCGTTTAGTGCTCTGAATATATCATGCCAGTCCTTTCTGGCCTGCCAGGTCTCTGTGGATAGGTCTGTTGCCAATATAATGTTTCTACCATTGTAGGTTACATATCTCTTCTCCCGAGCTGCTTTCAGGATTTTCTCTTTGTCTCTGAGACTTGTAAGTTTTACTGTTAGATGTTGGGGTGTTGACCTATTTTTATTGACTTTGAGAGGGGTTCTCTGCCCCCTGGATTTTGATGCCAGTTTCCTTCCCCAAATTAGGGAAGTTCTCTGCTATAATTTGCTCCAATATACCTTCTACCCCTCTCTCTCTTTCTTCTTCTTCTTCTGGGATCCCAATTATTATAATGTGTTTTGTCTTATGGTATCACTTATCTCTCGAATTCTGCCCTCCTGATCCAGTAGTTTTTTATCTCTCTTTTTCTCAGCTTCTTTATTTTCCATCATTTGGTCTTCTATATCACTAATTCTCTCTTCTGCCTCATTTATCCTAGCAGTTAGAGCCTCCATTTTTGATTGCACGTCATTAATAGCCTTTTTAATTGTGACTTGGTTAGATTTTAGTTATTTTATTTCTCCAGAAAGGGTTTCTCTAATAACTTCCATGCTTTTTTCAAGCCCAGCTAGTATCTTTAAAATCGTCATTCTGAACTCTAGGTCCGACATCTTACTAATGTCCGTATTGATTAGGTCCCTGGCAGTCGGTACTGCCTCTTGTTCTTTTTGTTGAGGTGATTTTTTCCATCTTGTCATTTTGTCCAGAGGAGAACAGATGAATGAGAGAACAAAATGCTAACAGGGTAACAACGTCACCAGAAAATATACACTAAACAAATCAGAAAAGACCTGAAACCAGGGGGAAAGAAAGAAAAAAGAAAAAAAAAAAGAAAAAGATATAAACAAACAAAAACAGAACAAAACAAAACAAAACAGAATATGATCAAATATGATCAGGCTGGTGCATAGATCAGTGCCACACACTAGATTTTGGAAGTATTTTGGTCTGTTAGAAGAAAGTGCCTCCCTAAATTTTAAAGAAAGAAAAACTTATATATATACAAAAATAAGGGTTAATACGATGAAGTGATGGAATATGAGTGTAAAGATGAAAATTATAAAAGATTTTATAAAAGGAATTGATAAGTTGGTTGAAAAAAGAAAGAAGAGGGTAAAAAAAAAAGGAAAGAAAAAAAAGGGAGAGAATGTGATCAGGCAGGAGACTAGAACAAAGCCATACACTAGAGATTTAGGGTATATTTTGATCTGTTAGAAGAAACTGTATCTCAAAATTTTAAAGACAGAACAACTTATATATGCCAAAAATAAGGGTAACTACTATGAAGGGATAGAATATGACTCTAAAAATGAAAAATAAAAAATGTTTTTTAAAAAAGGGATTGATAAGGTTGGTTGAAAAAGGGAAAAAGAAAAATTAAAAAAAAAAAAAAGACAGTAAAAAAAACTTAACTTTGAAAGACTAAAGAATCATGGTAAAAAAGGCATGAATTCTATGTGCAGTATTCCCCTAGCGCTGGAGTTCTGCCATTCTCATTGATCGGTAAACTTGGTCTTGGCTAGCTGTTCTTGCTGATCTTCCTGGGGAGAGGCCTGTTGCCTTGGTTCCCAAATGTCTTTGCCGGAGGCGGAATTGCCCCGCCCTTGCTGGGTCCAGGCTAAGTAATCTGCTTGGGTTTGCTTGGAAGCTTTTGTTCCCTGAAAGCTTTCCATACAGCTTTGGAGGACAAGAGTGAAAATGGCGGCCTCCCAATCTCCACCCCGGAGGATCAGAGAACTCGGGGCCTCACTCCTCAGTGTGCCCCCAGAGTAAAGCAGTCAATCACTCCCGTCTCCCTGGTCTCTGGCCGCGCTCCATGCTCACCCGGCCTGTGACCGAGCGTTTCTATCTCTGGCACACGACCCCGTGTGGAGTCTCCAAACCCAGCAGATCCCTGTGGTGCGCTCCCGTGCCGCTCCTCCCGGGGGAGGAAGGGGAGTCTCCCCAGGCCTGCCACTTCTTGGAGGCAGAAGTGGCCCGACTGTGCCATGGATCATGGTTTATGGCAACCCGGAGCTGAGAGCCCACTCCTCGGCTCCATCTCTGCAGCCGGCTTCCCCACTCCGATACCTGGGAGCTCTGCCGCACTCAGGCACCCCCAGTCTTTCTGTGACCCCGAGGGTCCTGAGACCACACTGTCCTAGCGAGTGTTCCACCCCCCGCTTAGCCACTGGAGCGACGTCCCTTAGCGGAGCCGACTCCTAAAAGTTCCGATTTTGTGCTCTGTGGCTCTATCACTTGCCAGAAGCGGCCAATGGAGGACCCCTCCCCCGCCATCTATCCTCCCGAATATCGCCTCAGATTCACTTCTCCGCACGTCCTACCTTCCAGAAAGTGGTCACTTTTCTGTTCAGAGAGTTGTTGCTATTCTTTTCTTCGATCTCCTGTTGAGTTCATAGGTGTTCAGAATGGTTTGATACCTATTTAGCTGAATTCCTGGGACCAGACAAAATCCAGGTCTCCTACTCCTCCGCCATCTTGCTCCTCCCCCTACATCATTAGTTTTTGATGTAGTGTTCCATGATTCATTGTTTGCGTATAACACCCAGTGCTCCATGCAGTACATGCTCTCTTTAATACCCATCACCAGGCTAACCCATCCCCCTACCCCCTTCCCCTCTAGAACCCTCAGTTTGTTTCTCAGAGTCCATAGTCTTTCATGGTTCGTCTCCCCCCTCTGATTTCCCCCCCTTCATTCTTCCCTTCCTGCTATCTTTTTTTTTTTTTTTAACATATAATGTATTATTTGTTTCAGAGGTAAAGGTCTGTGATTCAACAGTCTTACACAATTCACAGCGCTCACCATAGCACATACCCTCCCCAATGTCTATCACCCAGCCACCCCATCCCTCCCACCCCCCACCACTCCAGCAACCCTCAGTTTGTTTCCTGAGATTAAGAATTCCTCATATCAGTGAGGTCATATGATACTGCTTTTCAAAAAGCAAATCATATGTGTTCTCCAAAGGTATTAAGCCACTTTTAATTGTTATAAGTATTTTTGTCAAAGGTATTAAGCAGGTACATTCTTGCAACATTAAAATAATATGAATCTACTGTGTTTAGTACAAAAATTATGACTTTTTCTTTCAGAATAATAGTAATTATATAGAATTCCTGGATAGGCAATTGAGAAAAGAAAATTTTAAAATTATATAAGCTCTTCTATGTCTAGAAATTAACAACAGCCAATTAACCTTGAACCAGATTATCATAATTAAATGAAAATACTAGTAGGGACCTCTTGATCTGGAGAAAAGATGTAGTAGTCAGACCTTTTTATATTTCCCCCTTCTGTGATAGACAAAAGACTACATTTGGTCGTCTGGGTACACAAATCTCTTGGTTGGCTAGACCAGTTAGCCTAGATGTTTAGAAGTCTTTGGGGAAAGAAGAAACTATGATTCCAAAATTCTTCTTCCCACGATTCAAAATTAGGTCCTTTAAAAATGCTTTGGACACATGATCTCACTTGATTTTTACAAACCAAATATTCTTGTTATATATGTCTTTAATAATTTCTAGATTAGGTAGTGAAATAGAATTGCTTTCTTAATGATTTAAAATCTTGGGGCACTTGGGTGGCTCAGTCATTAAGCATCTGCCTTCGGCTCAGGTCATGATCCAAGGGTCCTGGGATTGAGCCCCACATTGGGCTCCCTGCTTGGCAGGAGGCCTGTTCTCCCTCTCCCACTGCCTGCTTGTATTCCCTCTCTCGCTGTGTCTCTGTCAAATAAATAAATAAAATCTTTAAAAAAATAAAATAAAACAAAATCTTTACAAAATACAATACTGTTTGAAACAACAGGTATATAACATCTTAAATGTGTTAGTTCTCTTGTTCTTTCTGAATTCCTAGAAAATCAAATATACTCCGGCGTGTGTGTGTGTGTGTGTGTGCACGCGCGTGTGTTGTGTGTGTGTAGAGAGAGAGAGAGAAGAAGGCATGCTTATTTCACCATAGACACATGTCTTCTCTAAATAAAAAGTTTTAAAAGAAAACTTTAAAATTTAAATTGATAAAATATGAAAGGAAATATCCAAATTGTTGAGGCTCTGTGAAAATAATTCAATAGAATTTTATTTGCTTCAACACTGCAGATGTTCTTCATTCTTTTGTGCTCCTTTGTGGATCGCAACAGGTGAACTATTAAAGAGATTACCATCAGTGACTTCAGGTACTACGAAGTTGTTTCAGTTTTAAATATCAAACACCTGGGGGGCACCTGGGTGGCTCAGTTGGTTGAGCGACTGCCTTCGGCTCAGGTCATGATCCTGGAGTCCCTGGATCGAGTCCCACATCAGGCTCCCTGCTCGGCAGGGAGTCTGCTTCTCCCTCTGACCCTCCCCTCTCATGTGCTCTCTCTCATTCTCTCTCTCTCAAATAAATAAATAAAATCTTAAAAAAAAAAAAAAAAAATATCAAACACCTGGGTCATTTTCCTTTCAATTCAGATCTTTAATTTCTACCATAACTCCAGCAAAAATAAAGACCAAGCCCTTGAAATGGCTCAAATAAATCATATTTCAAGCCAGTGTGGATTTGAATAAATTTTTCAAAGACTTTGAGATTGACATTATAATGGTTTGATAATTAAGACTTTTGTAATTGACTGACTCCATTAAAGCTGACATCTCATAGTCGAAATCAACTTTTTTCAGCTTCTAATCAAAATAGAGTTAGCTAAGAAAACAGGTTTATTTCTTTTTCTGTTGTTCTGGTTCTATTTAATGCATGAAACTTAATGGCTACCATTTGCCCTTAAATAACATTTCTTTATTTACTTTTCAGAAATATTCTTTCAGGCATTTATATAAACCTCCTTCTCCTTTTTGGTATTTTAGGGAGAAGGTTTAGTAAGTGATATCCATTCTGTTTCCTAAATTTTATAGACAAGTGATACCAGGGGTCAAATATTATGATTATCTTATGAAGGACTGTGGGACAACACTCTCACATTGAAACCTACACAGACAATGAGTTTTGTTTTATAGATGTGACTCCCACTGCCTTCATAGAATATACTGCCACAGTTAGTAATTAGTCCTTCAAATAGGTTCCCAAGCCAATACATGAGACCATGAAATGGAAGATGGCCATTCTCATTTTTTACAGGCTTATCCTTTTAAACAAAACATTCCCCACTTCCCATTCCCCACTTTTTCACACGACAGGAGGGCTCTGCTTGACTCTTGGTAATTTCTGCCTAAATAAGATGCTATTGAGAAGAGTGATCTTTTTTCCTCCACTTGCAAAGAATATTACACACTATCCACACTGTAAATGACATTTTAAAATATTGTTCAATGCTCAGAGGTCTATGAGCGATAAATAATTTTTAAACAATAAATTATGTTCTGTTTTATTTATTCTAAACAAAAAATACACATGGTTTCATTTCACGATTTCAGTGATCTAATTAGTGACTGCCAGGTGTGAGTGATACGGTAAACTATGTGACTGGAATATTAGAGTTGCCAGCACACATTCATGAGGATAACATGTCAATCTTAGCATAATAAAGAAAGAAAGCATTCTACTAGAACTAAGATAAATATTTCATTTTTCATGTGTTTGTGGATGTAAAGACTTCACATTTTTTAAAGTTTGAGCTCTGAGTTCTCCACTTCATTTTCAACATTTAATTAGGTGAATTCAAAGAACGAATAAGTGGAAACATTTATGCATTGTTTTCAAACATTTCCTGTAGCTTTCTAGAATGTTATATTTGTCTCTGATACAGTTTCAAATTTCAGAGGAAACACCCGTTTCTACTTATTTTCAAGGTCAGCACTAAGGTTATGTTTTTGAAATAATGTCTGGAGTGAAACTCAGAAGATGAAAAAACAAAATGGCAGATACTTCATTCCAGAGTATTCATTGTTCAAAACCCTGGGTTTCAGAGTCTCATCACTGAGCTTGTATATACAAAGCTCTTTGTCTGAATTCTAGTCACAAGGGGTCTTTGGCCAAAGCAGCAGGAAAGGGCTTTGCTGATTTCACACTCCAGCAAAGTTTATAATCTTTCTAATATCAGTATTAACCAGTGAAAATAAGTATAAAACTAGCAAGAGAAATATATCCAGTAACCTCTCATCTATGAGGCTCTTTGTTGCCAGGATGTTAGAATTTTTTATGGATTGGGTGTAAGACTGTTACTTCACATACTATTATCTGATCCAATCATTCCCCTTTGGAATTTATACAAAAGAAATGAAAGCATATGTCCTTGCAAAGACTTGTACATGAACATTTATAGCAGCTTTATTTGTAATAGCCAAATGCTAGAAACAATATAAATGTCCACTACCAGGTGAATGAATAAACAAACTTTGCTATATCCATACATTAGAATACTACCCAGCAATAACAAGAATGAACTGTTGAATACTAAAATATAGGTAAATCTTGGGGCGCCTGGGTGGCTCAGTCAGTTGCGCATCTGCCTTTGGTTCAGGTCATGATCCTGGGGTCCTGGGATTGAGCCCCGCATTGGGCTCCCCGCTGAGCGGGGAAGTCTGCTTGTCCCTCTTCCTATGCCCCTCCCCCCAATTCATGTGCTCGCTCTCTCTCAAATAAATAAATAAAATCTTTAAAAATAAATTAAAAATAAAATAAAATATAGACAAACCTTAAAATAATTATTCTGAGTGCATAAGCCAGACCAAAAAGAGGTACATACCGTATGATTTCATTTATATAATATTTTTTAAAATGCAAACTAATCTATAGTGATAAAAAGATCAGTGGTTGCCTAGGGATGGGTGGTACAGTAGGGGCAGGATGGAGTGACAAGAGATACAAGAAAACGTTTGAGGGTGACAGATATGTTCTTACCTTGACTGTGGTGATGATTACAGATGTCATAACTTATCAGATGGGTATGCTTTAAACATGTTCAGTGTATTCTATGCCAATTATGCCTCAACAAAATTTAAATAAACTGTCACTTCATTTTCCTGGGCTTTACCTACTTCTACTGAAGCCATCTAGTGAGTTCGACTCCTACTTCTCACTGGAAATTCCTTAGTGGAAAAAAAATAAAGGTGTTTTCTTTATCTTAGAGTCTCAATTACTGTTACAGACAGAAGAAGGATTGTGTGTTCTGTTTTCCTCCAGAAGAACTTCTGGAACTTGACTATTTCTCAACTCTAGGATGCTTCTCAGACCCAAATCACCTCCCTTCTTTTTCTCTGCAGGGAAAAAGTGTCACCTAGTGTCACCCAAGGATACTGTCTGCTTTTGTCTCCTCTCTATAGCTGCAATTACACAATTTGACTCTAGAATGACTGGCAGGAGAACAGAATTTTTTCTCTTTGGGCCTTTGCATAGAGTGCTTATTATCGTAGTTGTAGTACTGCTTTATTGGTCACTAATATGGTTAAATGAAGCCATGTGTACTTTACGTTTCCATTTGTTTAGTTAAAACAAAAAATACATACTTAACTTATTGTTTAAAAAATTTCTATTGCCCATAGGCCTGTGAGGCTTAGAGAAATGCACTCAGCCTAGCACCTGGAACATAATAAGCATTCTGTAAGGCTACCTATATTATTAAGATTAGTATTGACGTTAGTATATTCACAAAATAAGCAGTTAAACCCTTTACCTTTTAACATTTTATTGTGATGTGAAGATAAGAAAAATGACAAATATAAGGAAATTGTAAAAGTCTGAGAATCATACAAAAGTCAACAGTAGTCCTGAGTCCATTCTCCTTCAGACATTTATTAATTGGGGCTCACCAAAATACCTCTGTCCTTCTGAGCACTCTGTAGGGTAAGGGTACACCCAGGACCTACAATCAAAGGAAAACTACAGGTGTCCTCTTTGGCAAAGGAGCCATTCCTCTCCTAAGAACCTTCAGGCTGGGTGATTTCTATTCTCCTGGGTCTCTATTCAGCATACTATAGGTATTCCTTATTTTATTTAAACCTCATGACAGTCCTGTGAAGTAATTAATGTGCCTGATTTCACATGAAGAAACAGTCTCAGAGACCTTATATAAAGCTACATAAAGCTAAAGACAGACAGGTCATTCAAACCCTGGTCTCCTTATTTCTAAAGCCCCAGAATTTCCCACTATAGTATACTGCCTTTGGCCATCTTGTCACAGATGGACCCTTAATATCTATTTCTTTGTTTTAGGGAAAATTCTAAAAGAGGCTGATGGACTATTTTGACTAACATGTATCAGTAAATAAAAATATTAGCAGTTAATACTTATTGATATGTTCTAAACACAACAGCCATCTGAGGTAACTATCACTCTTTCCATTTTACAGATGAGGAAACAGAGACAGAAAAACCAGGTAATTTGTCAAGGTTGCATGGCTGGGATATCAGCCATGTTCCTAGAGCCTAGAGCCTTGACTACCTACCACACAATACTGCTTGTGCTGGATAGTTTCATTTTGCCCCTCCAGATCCATTCTCTACCCTTGTCCGTTAGGCTCTGTGCCCTGGGACACTGACCTTTATGAACTACTTCAATAGGGCTCCTTGGTCTCTCAGCTTCCAGTTAGATTGAGGAAAATTAAAAGGCACCTGGAAATGAAAACCATCAGGAATTGAAAGGGATGAAGAAAGTGGGGATGGATATTTGTTCCTCTGGCTCCATCCCTCCAGGGCTGCAATTTGCCTACCACATGCCATCACTACTCATGAGCCCTCACCCTTGGTCTCCCTGGGTGTTGGCCCAAGCTCTCTCTTCCATTGTTGCTGGACTCTTGGTGCTTCAGCATCCTCTGTTGGCTGCCCTTAGCCCTGCCCACATCTTGCTAAACTGTAATTCATTAAACTCTCTTTGCCCCTGTTGAGTGAGTTATCTAACCATTTTCTGCCCAGATGACTGCTGACACCCTGCCTCTATAACAGATGGCATCATTCTTGTATTATTCCTTAGAGTAAAAATTCTGGGATGACCTCCCCTCTTCCCTTGATGTTGTAAGAAAATTGATAATAAGATCCCAGAGCATGCAGACTTTAGCAGGTGTTGGGACAGTTTTGCCCAGGAGGGAGGAGGGTTTGGACCCAAGGTTCCTAATGTCCTGGACTTTCACCTCTCTGCCACTTATTCAAAGAAAGAAAAAGGTATTTCAGTGTCTTTTCAGCCCCTGATAAAGTAGAGGGCAGTAAATTTATTTTTTAAAAAAGATTTATGTGTATATATTTTAGAGAGAAAGAAAGAGAGGAGGGGCAGGGGGAGAGTGAAAATCCCAAACAGGCTCCACATCCAGTTTAGAGCCCAACAGGGGGCTCAATCTCATGACCCTGAGATCATGACCTGAGCAAAACCAAGAGTCAGAGGCCTAACCCAGGTGCCACCCAGGTGCCCCAAGGATAGTAAATTTACATCAAATGCCCAAGTCTATTGCTAAGAGATAGAAAGGGCAGGGGGAAATGGGATCTGCAGTTTTGTTACTTGAAAAAATATACATTAAAAAAACAAACAGGTAATATTTTTTAAAGTCTTATTACGTGCTAGTAGTACTACTGAAACTTCCCAATTTGCTCAATCTTCTGTGGTTTGTGCTATTATTTATCCTGTCTTATCAATGAAGAAACTAAAGCAGAGAGGAGGTAAATAACTTACCCCGGGTCATGAATCTAGTGAGTGGTAGAACTGTGTTCAGACTCAGAGAGTCTGGCATTAGACACCCCCTGTCTACTCTCACCAGCCATGGCAGCAGTTAGGATCCTGAGGAACACGGGGTGTGCTCTGGTCTCCAATGAGCTCCATGGTCCTCCTTGAGTGAAGTCTCTGACTGTTTGAGTTGCTGGGGTTGCCTTCATTAAGCTACTATGACCTTATACTGTCATTATACCCCCTCTCCTACCTCTAGGCTCCGTGAAGACAGGGACAGGATCTTGTTGGCCTTTGCTGTCCCCACTGATTAGTGTGGTGACTGGCATCAAATACAGCGAATATTCATTGAACAAATTAAGGAGGCTGAAATTTCTAACTTTCCTGACAAAATTACAACCCCTTAAGGGGTTAATATCCAAAATATATAAAGAACTTATATGACTTAACACTAAAACAACAAATAACCTAATTAAAGAATGGGCAGAGGACCAGAATAGAAAATTTTCCAAAGAAGATATACAGATGGCCAAGGGGTACATAAAAAAAGTCTCAACATCACTAATCAGGGAAAAGCAAATCAAAACCACAGTGAGTTATCACTTCATACCAGTCAGAATGGCTAGTACCCAAAAGACAAGAAATAACAAGTGTTGGGAAAGATGTGAAGAAAAAAGAACCCTCCTACACTGTTAGTGGGAATGCAAACTGGTGCAGCCACTATGGAAACCAGTATGGAGGTTCCTCAAAAAATTAAAAACAGAAATACCATATGATCCAGTAATCCCACTACTGGACCTAAAGAAAATAAAAACACTAACTCAAAAAATATATGTACCCCTATGTTTATTGCAACATTATTTACAATAGCCAAGATATAGAAACAACCCAGGTGTCTATCATATATATATATTATATATTTTTTATATGTATAAAATATACATATATATTTTCCCAGCCATAAAAAAAGAATGAGATCTTGTCATTTGCAACAACATGGATGGATCTTGAGGGTATAATACTAAGTGAAGTAAGTCAGAGAAAAACAAATACCATATGATTTCACTTATATATAGAATCTAAAAAAACAAAACAAATGAACAAACAAACAAAACCAGACTCTTAAACACAGAGAACAAACTGATAGTTGCCAGATGGGAGGTGGGTGGAGGGAATGGGTAAAATAAAGGGAATTAAGAGGTTCAAACTTCCAGGTATAAAATAAATAAGTCACAGAGAAGAAAAGCACAGCATAGAGAATATAGTCAATAATACTGTAATAATATTGCATGGTTATAGATGATAACTACACTCATCGTGGTGAGCACTGAATAATGCACAGAATTGTCAAATCACTATGTTGTAACCTGAAACTAATATAACATTGTATGCTAATTTTACTTAAATTTAAAAAAAAAAATCCATCCTCTGATGAAAACAGAAGTGGAAATCACAGGCAGGGACTTACGGTGGCTAAGAGGACTATCTCAGGAGAAAGACTGAATATGTCGCCTAAATTTAAACACTTCGCAGCAATTTAACCTCGAGCAAGATGCTCTCCCTCCCTATGCTTCAGTTCCCTAATCTGTGAAATGGGGCTTATGATCATGCTGTCTTCCTTACAGGCTATGGTAAGGATTAAATGAAATAAAATTAAAGTCTTTTTTTTTTAAAGATTTTATTTATTTATTTGAGAGAGAGAGAAAGAGTGAGCACAAGCAAGGGAGTGGCAGGCAGAAGGACAGGGAGAAGCAGACTCCCCGCTGAGTAGGGAGCCCAACACAGGGCTCGATCCCAGAACCCTGGGACCATGACCTGAGCCAAAGGCAGTCGCTTAACCGACTGAGATACTCAGGTGCCCCCAAATTAAAGTCTTGTCGAATGGCCATATCAAGCACTCGATCATTCTAAGTTGATACTAGTATTATTTTCTTAATCACAGGGTGATTGCTGAGAGAAGGAAAGAATTGTGGGAGCCTTCCATGTTTAATACAGAACGAGGGTAGAACAGAATGTGCCTGTGCCAAACAGAGCAACACAGAGACCGCTCCCAAAGAAAGCACTAAGTGTTCATAAGGAACACTGACATTAAAACATCCTACACCACAGACTTGCAAGTTACATGATAAGACAGTCATTAAGATTTATTGAGAGGGCGCCTGGGTGGCTCAGTTGGCTAAGCAACTGCCTTTGGCTCAGGTCATGATCCCAGGGTCCTGGGATCGAGTCCTGCGCATCGGGCTCCCCTGCTCTCCGGGGGTCTGCATCTCCCTCTCCCTCTGCCTGCCACTCCCCATGCTTGTGCACTCTCTCCCTCTCTCTCTGAGTCAAATAAATAAATAAAATTTTTTAAAAAAAGATTTTTGAGAGACTTCTAAATATCATCATTTAGCTCCTTTAAAAAAATTATTTGACAATCATTCCTTTATTTAATAAAACTTCCTTCTGATATAATACAGTCCACTATGCAGCATTACTTACAAGTGGGGAATAACACCAATCCATAGGGCTAGGATATCCAGGTAGAAAGTTTTTTGGGGGGGGGAACAGAGGAGATGGAAGGGGAATGTTTGAAGACATGAGTTGGGAGAGGTAGGGAGAAAGAATGTGGAAACTCAGAACAAGTAAATTATCCAATTAACAATGCATCTTTTGTGTTAGCTTCTTTGATGCAAAAATACAACATCTGTGGGTAACTTTGATATTTCAAAGTTGGATTTTTCTTATACCTAAGGAAGCATTAACTAGACCCATTAACAATAACTCAGTTTACAAAGAAATGGAGGAGTAAGGCTTTTAGTTCCTTTTCCAACTTCAAAGGTGAATTGTTTAAGTACATCCTTGAGATGTGTCATAACTTGTGTTTCCAAAATGTAATACCATACAATGATTTATAGACCACTGATGCCCAGCCAAATAATTTCTTCACTTTGGTTTCTTTTATGTTAAATAAAGATGAAAGATACTCAATTATTATTTTTTTAAAAAGCGGGAAGAAAGAGGAAACCTCAAGTTATCTCAAGAGAGAACTGATACAAAATATACCCCACTAGGAAACTGATGAACTAGGTTAAGAGGATAAGATGCAATTACCTTTAGAAATAGATGAAAAATCACTCTTGAGTAAAATGAAAGGACTCAGCTCATGTGTGGCTTCCCTGCAGTTCTCATCTCTGTTAAGAGTGTAGCTCTCACTATAGCATCTATTTTTCCTAGAGTTTATAATGTTTATATAATAGGAGAATTTTGAGCAATGAGAAAAGAGAAATGGCTAAACTATATGCTAAAAATTTTGCAAATCCAATTTTAACACTGTCATTCTGGTTTCTGTTAATAAAATCTTCCACCATCATGGCTTTCTTTAAGAGAAACATTGGCTTATACTGTTTCCAGTAACCCCTTAAAATATCCTTTCTCACACAGGAAACAAGAAAATCATCTCTCCATCCTTTTCCCATTTGAGTAAATTTATTTCCTAGAAACAGCTAGCCATCTGGTTTCTAACAAACATAGTGGCACAATTTCTCCACTTTGAAAGCAAAATAACAACATAATGACGATTATAAAAATACTAGTTAACATTTATTGGGCACTTACCCTGTACCAGACCTCGCTTGAAACATTTTACATGCATTATCTCATTTAATCTTCTAAAGACTTTCCAAAATGGATAATTCTATTATCCCCATTTTACAAATTAGGAAACTGGAGCTAACAAAAACCATGTCACAAAGGAATTCTTATCAGATAGGATGCATTTATCTTTAGGTAACTAAATGCTCAACTCTAATTGGTGTAGGGAAAAACATCATTTCCTTAATTCTGGAGGCTTAGCAGTAGGATGGGATTTGAGTGTTGACTTAATCCAAATTCCCCTTATATTTATTTACTCCTCAGAACTGTATGAAGATGGCTGCATCGGGTCTGGGATTCACATCAATACAGGATAATACCTAGAAGAGCATTCTTCCAAGTTGCCCCTAGCTAAATTCCTCTTGAGTCTCAGTGGCCCAAAGATGACCTTTCTTGAACCAAATGGTGAAGGGGTTGGAATTGCCATAATTGACAGCTAAATTAAAGCTCATTCCTGCTGGCATTGAACTCCAATTTCTAAAAATGGACAATTTCAGGAATGCTTCTCTCTAGTCCTAGTCTACTTAAGCTAAATTCTACTTAAGCTAAATTCTACTTAAGCTAAATAAAAGTACCAAAAAGGAGAAAGAATTGTGGCAGACATGTCTCAAACACTGTTTTAGAAAATATCAATATTTTCTTAGTATATAAGTTATTGATTTTATTACCATAAAAGTTTTTAGTTAACTATATAGTTACTTACTTACAGTTTTTACTTTTATTTTTTTTAAAGATTATTTATTTATTTGAGAGAGAAAGAGAGAGAGAGATTGATTAAGAGAACTAGTGGGAGGAAGGGCAGAGAGAGAAGCAGACTCCCCACGAGCAGGGAGCCCGATGTGGGACTTGATCCCATCATGACCTGAGCCAAAGGCAGACGCTTAACTGACTGAGCCACCCAGGCACCCACAGCTTTTTACTTTTAATCTTAGATATCAAATGTCATTAGAATTTTGCTCAATAACCTTTTCATATTCTACTTCAGTGAACCATCACACCTTGTGTTACCAGTTATCCAAAAGTTGTGCATCAGAAATACAATGAATCGTGGATCACTACATCAAAAACTAATGATGTGGGCGCCTGGGTGGCTCAGTTGGTTGAGCAACTGCCTTTGGCTCAGGTCATGATCCCAGGGTCCTGGGATTGAGTCCCGCATCGGGCTCCCTGCTCTGCGGGGAGCCTGCTTCTCCCTCTCCCACTCCCCCTGCTTGTGTTCCCTCTCTCGCCGTGTCTCTCTCTGTCAAATAAATAAATAAAATCTTAAAAAAAAAAAAAAAAAACATACTTATGGTGGGGCGCCTGGGTGGCTCAGTGGGTTAAGCATCTGCCTTCGGCTCGGGTCATGATCCCAGAGTCCTGGGATCGAGTTCCTCATCGGGTTCCCGGCTCGGCGGGGAGCCTACTTCTCCCTCTGAACCTCTCCCCTCTCATGCTGTTTCTCTCTCTCTCTCTCTCTCTCTCTATCTCAAATAAATAAATAAATAAAATCTTTAAAGAAAAAAAAACTAATGATGTATTGTATGGTGACTAACATAATAAAATAAAATTAAAAAAAAAAAAAATACAAATTGACCTTCCTAAACAACAAGAACTACAAAAATTTCCAATTCCCACTGAATGAATTTTAAGTACATTTATGCTTAAATCTAAATAACATGTCAGTATAGAATAATATAATCCAGAAACTAATAAACTAATACTATATAAATCTATGCTTCCCCACATTGCTTTAATGCCTTTATTGACCTGTGGACTAGGGAAAAAAAAAAAAACAAAAAAAAACCTCTTTGCAAACTGTTTTTGAAATCAAATCTGTCACAATTAGGTTGGCCTAACTAATACCTTAGTAAGGTAGTTAGTAATAAAGTAGACCCACATTATCAAACTGACCTCATTAACTTGTTTTTTGTCCAGGTGGAACACTTGGCCAGAACTTGTAGAAGCAATTTCTTCATAGACTTTATATCCAATATGGCCCCTGTCATCACAATCTCCAGTGAGCACAAATACCACCTACGATTTTTTTAAAAAAAGAAGACAATTTAAAGGGTTTTCAGAAATCAATATGTATTTATTGAGTACCTATTACATGTTAATATGCTACTAGTAAAGTGGAATATATACATCATACATATATAATATACATACACATATACATTTATAAATGTATATAATACCCTACATACATCATATATATATATAATTCTCCCTATATCCATGCACTTTGCAAAAGATTTTGAAAAGAACATGTCTAAACTAGCCTACTGGTCTCAAAAAAGGGTAAGAAGCCTGTAAGGCAGAGCCAAGTCACCCTAGAGATCAGCCTAGATAAGTCAAACTCAAACTCTCCCCAGACACACAAGTGAGCAAGTCTCACCTAGATCAACAGAGCCCTGTAAATATGTGAGAAATAAATGCTTATAGTTTTAAGCCATTGAGAGGTAGAACTGTTTAGTATATAGCAATAGCTAACTGATACAATAAATAACTCTGACTCAAACAAGATTCCACATTGGAGGTGACATTTGAGACACAGGTCTATGTTTTTGTCAGTTAAAAAGATAAGATGGTAAGAAGAACCTTCATTAATCCCCATTTTCTCTCTGTATTAAAAAATAAGGTATTAATATGTATAAATATTACATATAAATTTAATATGTTTAAATTAAATGTCACATACATATTGGAATACATATATATAGATCAATAGTTGTAATTATTGACATTTGCTACACAAAGTGTAGTTAAAGAAGAGAGGCAACCTCTCACATGCCATATAGGTATACCTTGTTTTATAGCACTTTGCTTTATTGTGCTTCACAGATACTGTGTTCTTTATAAATTAGAGGTTTGTGGCAACCCTGCATTGAGCAAATCTATCAGCACCATTTTTTTTTTTTAAAGATTTTATTTATTTATTTGACAGAGAGAGACATAGCGAGAGAGGGAACACAAGCAGGGAGAGTGGGAGAGGGAGAAGCAGGCTCCCCGCAGAGCAGGGAGCCCGATGTGGGACTCGATCCCAGGACCCTGGGATCATGACCTGAGCCGAAGGCAGTTGCTTAACCAACTGAGCCACCCAGGCGCCCTATCAGCACCATTTTTCCAACAGTATTTGCTCACTTCATGTCTCTGTGTCACATTCTGGTAATTTCTGCAATATTTCAAACTTTTTCATTATCCGTATATTTGCTATGGTGATTTGTGATCAGTGAGAATGACTTGCTGAAAGCTCAGATGATGGTTAGCATTGTTTAGCAATAAAGTATTTTTTAAGTAAGGTGTATATATTGGTTTTGTAAGACATGATAATACTTCACCCTTAAGAGAGTACAGTATAGTATAAACATAACTTGTATGTACACTGGGAAGCCAAAAAATTCATTTGATTTTAGTGTGATATCTGCTTTATTGTGGTGGTCAGGACTGCACCCACAATATCTCCAAGGTATGCCTAAATTCCTTCCAGCTGTATTCAGATAGAAAATCTGGGGGCTGATTCCTACTCACTTGTGACTGTTTCTGTTGGATAAGCTGGAGCACCTCATGAGTGAGCTGATAATCCTTGGACCGTGCATCAGTGAAAACATAGATGAAAGAGCCAGGAAGAGAAATTTCCAAGGCAATTTTTATAGCTCCAATACTCATTTCTGGACAATCACCACCACCCTGTTGAGGAGCAGAGAAAAAAGAATGCAATTATTTCATCAACAGAAAAGAAAGGAATATTTTAGTTATGACAAGTTGCTTTAGAAGCTCTAGAACTAAACAAGTTCTCTTCACATTTATTTTCTATCAGTTTGCCACTGAATTCATCACTTTGCTTATCAGGAGATGGAAGATAGAAAAACGTGTATTCAGACCTGTACCTCTGAAACAAATAGTACATTATATGTTAAAAAAAAAAAAAAAAGAAGATGGTAGGAAGGGAAAAATGAAGGGGGGGAATTGGAGGGGGAGACGAACCATGAGAGACTATGGACTCTGAGAAACAAACTGAGGGTTCTAGAGGGAAGGGGGGTGGGGGGATGGGTTACCTTGGTGATGGATATTAAAGAGGGCACGTTCTGCATGGAGCACTGGGTGTTATATGCAAACAATGAATCATGGAACACTACATCAAAAACTACTGATGTAATGTACGGTGATTAACATAATAAAATAAAATTTAAAAAAAAGAAAAATGTGTATTTATAGATAAATGATAAATTCACCCAAATACACAAAATAATAGAAATTGTTACATACTTTTCACCTAATTAAATGTTGATTCACTATCCCATTCCCTCACACGACTATTTCATACATCCCTCTTTTCTTATCCCTTATTTGATGACCTTGTTTTTACTGTACTGAGAGTAGCAATCAGAAGAGAACTTCCATGAACTCCCACCACGATATCTATTAACCTAGCCACATGCCCTGCCTTTACAGTGAAGGAATCATTTGGGCATAGCTAAGGCTAACTACTCACATGTACCTAATCAAAAACACAGCTCCTGTGGCTATTCCCTCTCTCTACTCCATTGCCAACATTCCTCTTTTACTGGATCATTCCCACCTGCAAACAAACATACTGGTATATCTCTCAAACCTCAAGTTTTTGCTCAAATGTTACCTATCAGAGAAGCCTCCCATGACCACCTTAAATAAAATACACACTCTTTGTCACTCTTTTCATTCTGCTTCATTTTTCCTACTAACACATCTCTGTTTTATTTCCTACTTGAATAGGCTCAATATATTTTCCTAAACAATAATAGTCCGCATCCTAAGAATTCTTCTCATATTTATTTCTTTCAAAATTATATGGATTTACAGATAAAAGTATAAGTATGCTGTATTTACAGTTTTATATATTTTAAATTTAGGATTATATCCTCCTTCTGTTCCATGTCATCAATGTTCTTCAAAATCACAGGTTCTAATGATTGCATAATATTCTGCCTATATCCCATAATTTAGTTAACCATTTCTCTACTATTGATTATGCTCTTTCAATATATATATATAAATTGCCTGATTACTTCCTTAGCATAGATGTCAATAACTACAGGGCCAAGGAAATGGACTTTCAACCAGTATGTTTTGAGCAATCAATAACCACTAAACACCCTGCCAGGATTTAGACATACAAAGATGAATAATAAGCTAAAGTATCTTGTCCTTAAGGAATTCATGGTCTAGAAAAGACAATCAAATAAAAAGCAAGAGAGCTTGGGGTTATAGGGGGGCCTTATGGTTCTATAGTCCACCAGAATTCAGTAAGTAAGAGCTCTTTTTCAAAAAGAAAATAATTACTTGATGAAAGGGATAAGGTTTTTTCTTTAAACTCTGGAGATTCTACTTGATTCTCCTACTGGGGCTTTTCCCAGGCTTCAAACAGTCTCAGATTGTGATACAATATCCTGAACACCATAGATATAATCAGGGTCAAAAGAGCCAGGCATTTGAACTGCAGTTTGGACAAACTGGAGAATCTTTTCTTGCTTTGGATCTCACTCAAAACGTACAGGCTGGGAGTACCATTTATTAAATGAGTTGGAACAGAGCCCCAGTTGTTATAAAATGCTTCTAAAATTGAGACACCCATGAAATATTATGTCACTTTCTTAATGGTAGGGGACTGAACACTGTAGTAATCTGATCTTCACTTCTGAGAAGATGTCAGCTGAAGACTCCCAGAAAGTTTACTCACTTAACAGTCCTTTCTATCTTTGCAGAACTTATCACCTATTCATCATTACTTATGTGTATGTTTATGAAATTTAGTTTAGCAGATAATACTGTTCTCAAAAACTTGTATACTTCTATCTTCAGACTGTACTTACCTTCCAAATTCTAATTTTACATCTTTTAAAGATTTATTTGGGGGGGGCAGTGTGCAGAGCCCCATTTGGGGCTTGAGCCCACAACCCATGAGATCATGACCTGAGCCAAAACCAAGAGCCAGATGTTCAACCGACTGAGCCACCCAGGCACCTCCAATTTTACATTTTCAATTGCTTGTTAAACATCCACTGCTACGGCACCTGGGTGGCTCAGTCAGTTAAGTGTCTGCCTTCAGCTCAGGTCATGATCCCAGGGTTCTGGGATCGAGCCCCATGTTGGGCTCCCTACTCAATGGGGAGTCTGCTTCTCCCTCTGCCTCTGCCCCTTCCCCCCTACTCATGTGCTCTCTCGCTCTCTCTCTCTCTCTCTCTCAAATAAATAAATAAAATCTTAAAAAAAAAAAATCTCCTAGATATTCTATGGGTCTCCACAATTCCATGGGTCTAAAATAGAACTCATTATATTTTCCCCAACCATGTCTTCCCTATTTTTGTTAATCGAACTACCTGCCTCCATATTCAGGTTAAAACCTAAGTCATCTTGACTCCTCCCTCTTCCTTCACCTAATCAGTGGTCAAACTACTTCCATCATGAATCAGTCCCCTCCCTTCCTCCTTACTTCTACAATTCACTCTTCTTATCATTGATTTTGTTACAAGTATAGTCTCCAATCTAACCTTCTGCTCTGCCTACCACCAAACTTTATTTTTCCTGCAGTAAAGAGCTGTCTGTATCATGTTCCTACTTAAAATCTTTCACTACTTGTGTTGGATCAAATTCTCTCTCTAGTTTCTTATCTCCTACTGCTCCCTCTTCATAAAATGCTTCCTTTAGGCTAAGACTACTTCCTGTTCTTTAAATATGCCCCTTTCTTTACACTGTAATGCCTTTAGTACTTTCATTCATCTTTCCACTGCTCCATTTCCACCATCAACACTCCTCATCAATATATACATGGCTAGGGGTGCCCAGGTGGCTCAGTCAGTTAAGCCTCTGCCTTCAGCTCAGGTCATGATCCTGGGATCGAGCCCCGCACTGGGCTCCCGGCTCTGCAGGGAGTCTTCTTCTCCCTCTCCCCCTCCCACTGCTCATGCTCTTTCTCTCTCTCAAATTAATAAATAAAATCTTAAAAATATATATATGCATGGCTAAATTCTCCCATTTTCTATAAGCTCATTGATGGCAGTTACTGTGCTTTGCCGAGTCCTTAAGTCCTGAGCTCATAACATTTGCTGGCATATAGTAATCACTGAGTAAATATTTGACAAATTGAACTATTTTCCTTCTAAGCTTGAGATGATATGCCTTCCCCTCTTTAAAATTTTCTCTTTTCTTCCAGTCAAAAAAACTTCTTCACTCTTCAGATTTACTTTAACATGCTTTACCTTTCAATGATATAGCATGTTTTCCTCTGCATAATATTTAGGGGGATTGTCGTGCGCTAAAAATTAAGCTAAAATGCTTAAATAAGCATTTGTGTGCTAGGAAGGTGGGAAATAGCTACTGGGCACATTAATAACTTTAATATATTACATAGGAATAATTCTTACTTGAAGCCAACTTTGCACATCTGTAATGAATATTCTGGACTGCTCAAAAAACTAGATTCCTATTGTATTTTCAGAAGCTTAAACAAAAACATTCCTCAACTGTGCCTGACATCATGCACCTGAATGTGAATCACAATATAAAATTTACCCATTCCATAAGTCTTCTTTCTATGGGCCAAAAATCAGAACAGCTAAGAAATCTCCAGGGATATACACTAGGAATGACAAGAATGATAAACCTGGTCCAGTTAGTAAAGGACAGTCTTTGAGCCACTTGACTTGTGTTCAAATTAACTCTAAGAGGACCTAGGGATGCCTTAGTTCATATCAAAACATTACCCAGGAGTAGACTCTAGAGACCATTAGAATCCTTGGAAGTTACTCCAAATGAATTCATCCCAATGAGATCTCTCCATATCTTCAGACTCATACTAAAACTTGAAGGTAGCCTTAAAAAACCCATGTGTTGAAATGGAACCTCTAAACCTTTAATTAAGTACTTTTTCACCCTATAAGTTTGAATAGAGAAGTTTAAAACCACATCTTAATAAAACCTATAGGGTCAACAACATTTTCTATAAATATTGGAACCACCTTATTCTCCTGAAAACAGCACCTCTGTGAAACACAGAACCTCATATATAGTAAGCTTAACACTGGTTAACACCCAAAGGAAATGGCAAGATTTCATTCCTTTTGATGGCTGCATAATATTCCATTGTGTGTGTGTGTGTGTGTGTGTGTGTGTGTGTGTGTGTGTATATATACCACATCTTCTTTATCCATTCATCTGTCGATGGACATCTTGGCTCTTTCCATAGTTCGGTTATTGTAACGACATGGGTGGAACTGGAGGGTATTATGCTGAGCAAAATAAGTCAATCAGAGAAAGACATGTATCATATGACCTCATTGATATGAGGAATTCTTAATCTCAGGAAACAAACTGAGGGTTGCTGGAGTGGTGGGGGGTGGGAGGGACGGGGTGGCTGGGTGATAGACACTGGGGAGGGTATGTGCTATGGTGAGTGCTGTGAATTGTGTAAGACTGTTGAATCACAGACCTGTACCTCTGAAACAAATAATACACTATATGTTAAAAAAAAAAAAAAATGAAGAAGATAGCAGGAAGGGAAAAATGAAGGGGGGGAAATCAGAGGGGGAGACGAACCATGAAAGACTATGGACTCTGAGAAACAAACTGAGGGTTCTAGAGGGGAGGGGGGGTGGGGGGATGGGTTAGCCTGGTGATGGGCATTAAAGAGGGCACGTACTGCATGGAGCACTGGGTGTTATACGCAAACAATGAATCATGGAACACTACATCAAAAACTAATGATGTAATGTATGGGATTAACATAACATAATAAATAAAATTTTTTTAAAAATTAAGAAAAAAATTAAGAATACCCAAAGGAAAGAGTGTGATGAGCTGACATAGCTATAACTCCAGAGAATTTCACAAATATAATTGCAAATGAAAGGCATTCCTTTTATTTCTTGAACTCTTTTATATAGTACTCTCAAAACAAAGTCTTTGAACTTTTATGGAGAAATTAACATAAAGTCTCAAAGCAGCCAGAAAATTGGGGAATGTCAAGTCAAAAGGAAACATTTTGATCCACGTATGTAAGAAACCCATACTGGATGTACTTATACATCCCTTAAGAGTGATTTGTGTAGCTTAATTTTTTCCTGCTGTGGAAATCAGTGTATTCTTTACAATAAAAATGATTATACTGCCCTGAATTTCACATTTGAAGAAACAGATTACATTATAATCATATTGACTACATAGCAATTAGATGTTGTTCTCAGGAATAACTCTTCTCTTTCCAAAATAGTACAATATCTTTAAATTATTACCTTTTTGCTTAGCTAGGTTAGTGGATAACTGAAAATTAAAAATAAATATTGACCAGTAATTTATATCTTAGTGAAACTGTTTGTCTATCTCATTGGGGATGTATGTTCTGGAAAAGAAAAATGTTTCTTTTTTCCAAAAGAAGTTAACATATAATGTTATATCTTTATAAAAGCTCTCTATGTGATACTTTAGTTTGAATTGCTAATCATTTTAAATCATAAATAATCACTAAAATTATCTAGAAAAGGAATACATTAGATATGAACTAAGACAATGGCCACTAACAAGCCTCAAGAAGTTACTGAGCATTTGACATGTGGCTAGTGAAACTAAGGAACCAAATATTTTATTTTATTTTAATGAATTAAAATTTAAATTGAAAAACTAAAGAAGTACTAATTTTTCATACCGATGACAAGTTGATATGATAATATTTTGGACATAACTGAATTAAATATTAAAATTAATTTTAATTTTTTTAAAAATTACATACATCATATTTTTGTTAGACAGCTCTGCTTTAGAACGATACTTGGTTTTGTTATGTAGGCTTCATTCTAGACTGTTATTTGTAAGATTGTGACTTTGTTCTAAAGGTCTTCCATGAACTTTGCTTCCTGGCAGAAGTTATTAAAAACAAAATTCAAGTTGCTTTAATTTACTAAGGATCAGGAATCAAATGAAAATCTACTCCAAAAATCTATAAATTATTGTCTTTGTTCAAATATATATATACACAAAGTTTATAAATAAAGTTTTTGCACATCTGTATAAATATATTGAGATATATATATTAGAAACTTGTCCCACAGGTTTGCTAATAGTCTTTCTCAAATCACTGACTGATTCTTAAACTAGTTTTGGCAGAAGAGGACTAAAGAGAATCATTGTCAAAATGTCCATATTTATAAATAAACCTCACAAAATCAGATACTTTAGGTTGATTTGTGTAAAACTCATGCACAGATTTTTAAATTGGGGGCAATGGGATTTGGACCAAAACACTAAAAACAAACTGTTTTCCATAGTTCCAAACTTTAAAAAAGTAGCCCTTTAAAAAAAAAGTCTTAACATTTTATGTTTTGACTTGAATACCAAATGGAAAAAAAAAGTAAAATAATATTCCATAAAACATCTATAATGGAGAAATTTAGAATTGATTAACTTGAATCTATGAAAAGCCTCATTAATTCGACACTTTTATTGGTAATAAGACACATTACTTGTATTAACTCAGTGGATATCTACTCTAAGTCAAGCACTAAGACAGTATTGTCACATACACTATGTTATCTACTCTTTACATCAGTTGAGGAGGTAGGTATCGTTTTTAGCACATTACCTTGCCAGAGCACTAAATCATGAAAACCACTTTCCTAGGGTCACATGACAACTAAGTGAAGGAGCAGAGACTGAAACTCAATTCTGCTTGGCCTGAGAGTTCATGCAAACTCCAGTGAGGCATTTTATTACCTTCATCAACTTCTGTGACTGCAAGCAAGTAGCCTGTCAGAGGAAAAAAGGTTCTCATTCTTCAAGATGTCCACAGAATATTGTTCATTCTTCTATTGTAGCATTTGTTGAGTTGTGTTGTAATTTATCTGTTTCCTCCCACTAGATCTTTGTTCCTTGAGGAACTCAGTAAGTGTTCCATTGTAGTTTGGTTAATGAAGGGATAAATGAATGGATAGTGAGTAAATGGGTGAATGAGACTGTGCAAAGCAATCTTGACACAATCTAGGCATGTTTTCTGTGTTAGCCTGAGCTTTACTCAAGCCTAGCCCATCTCCTTTCAAGTAATACAATTCCAGAGCTAAGTCTCCAGAAGTACAAGTGCTTATATATGTATATTCTTAGTGGTATATAAAACTAACTCCTTCCAGCTCTTTTATCTCTGTACCTCTCTCTGTCTCTTTGTCTCTTGGTCTCCCTCTCTCTCTCAATCCTGGCATGCTGTCAGCTTTAATACTTAATAAAAAAGAAAACAAACATGGCTATGGAAATATATCTCCTAAAACCACATAAACCTGCACACATACGAAAATGTAAAGTGAGAAGGGCCTGACTTAGTTAATTTTGTGTTTTTACTTGAACTCTGAAATAGAACTTATTTATACCAGTAGGCATATTCTTGCTCAGTATTTTGATATTCACTTTATCTTTATAATTTGACTGATGGTTACAATTTACTAAGCTGCCAAAGACACTTCAGATAGAAAAAAATGTGTACTGGAAAAACAGAAGCATGTGAACTTTTACAGTAAATGTTGCTCCTGGAATTAAAGAAAGAAAGAAAAAAAAACTGTAACCTCAGAGTTACAGTGATAATTGTGTTAAAAAAAATAAATTCCTGAAAAGCAAGATAAAATAAGAATGAACAGAAATCTTATCAGTCAAGGGAGTAATAAAACAGAGATTATCATGCTGTCTTTTCTAAATACAAGACAATGTGGGAGTGGCACTGAAATAAACTGAACCTTTAAACCCTGAGAGGAGTTGGAGAAAAATGAGGTCCCTATTCAAAACCTAATGGGAAAATGCTCATCAAACAAGGGCTCAGAGGACTATGAAGGCTAATCTCAGAGCAGGCCCTCACCCATCCCTTATTATTTCTCTCCTAGTCAATTCATACAATTCTAGTCTCATCATCCATTTTCACTGAACTACTGTTTATACCAGTTGTTTCCCAGATAAGCCTAACTCCAAGCAATGAAAAAATGAAACTTTTCTGGTAGGCTCATGCCTAAGTCCAAAATAAGTATTAGTGGCCTTATAATACTTACCCTTATTCTAATGTAACTATAACCTACTAAGCCTTGCTTCAAAGTCAGACTGTATTTTTCCTTCGTGTGAACACCCACTGCTCAAATGTCTTATTTGTGTCATTCATCCTTTACCTATAAAATTTAGGAATGAAACTCAGTCTTAAGCTGAACAAAAGTTTATAACCCTCAGTTCTCTTTCTTAAAACACAGTTGTATGATTCTATGAATAGGGAAAACAGAAGGTACATGTGGAAATCATTACATTGCATTGAACCTAAACTAAAGTTGCATCCAAGCAATTTTAAAATAAATCAGAATGACTGTAGAATCCTAATGCATTAGTGACATTTGGTCTTCATCACTTGTAGAAAATATGGCAGGAATATACTGAGGGATAATCGGAGTATTTCTTTTTTTTTTTTAAAGATTTTATTTATTTATTTAAGAGAGAACGAGCAAGGGGGAAGGGCAGAGGGAGAGGGAGAAGCAAGCTCCCTGCTGAGCAGGGAGCCCCATGCAGGGCTGGATCCCCGGACCCTGAGATCATGACCTGAGCCGAAGGCAGATGCTTACCCGGCTGAGCCACCCAGGTACCCAATCACAGTATTTCAGAGCCCAAACTTCAAATCTCTATAATCAAAATAAAAGATATTACATTCCAGGCAGTCCACCATGCTGCCCTTTACTAGTTTGGAGAAGGTGGAATCCAAATCAAGGCATCAAAAAACGGTTGACCTTGCTTTCAGATGCATTAAAAGCTAACAATTACAATCATTTCCAGGCTTTCAGATTATCACCTGTCAGTAGTAAGAGTCTAACTCTTCAACAACTGATCTTTCAATTTGTTAGAACTTTCATGTTTGGTCTTAGGAGGAGATTAGTTTACTTCAATTTTAAATAATCATAAAGGATACACTATATACCAGCCATTCAATATCTTGATTAATAAATCAGAAAATGATATACCTTCATACTACTTAGAGAATTCCTTCCTTTGTCCTTCAAGGATTCTGTACCTTTTTATTGTGACCTTTTCTTTTCCCACCAAATTAAGGCATTGCCCTGGTCCCTGGTTGGGATTCCTGATCTCTCCTAACATGACTTCCTTGTTTGCCCAGAGAGAAAGAGCCAGAAGAGGGCAGGGTTGTGGGCCTTGCAGCCACTCATCATCTGCTTATTCAAGGATTAGGCAGGCTTTCTTTCTCCTTTGTTTTCCTTGGGCTATGACCCTTCTCTGTCTTTCCTTAGTACTCCTCAGATTCAGCCTGGCCACTAAAATCTCTGTCTTCCTTTCCACTCTAACACTCACATATGGATTTTATATACTCCCCAGCACATTTCGTATTATCTTTGTTATTGGGTACTTGAAAGAGATTATAATGTTGTGATTGTGTAATGTGTGTTTTATTTTATGTGTTAAAAATGTATTTATACTGCTTATGTAATTTTAGGTCTTGGCAAAAAAAAAATATCAACACGATGCATTTTTTACCAATAAAATCATTATAATTTATGAACATAATTTACAGGGAAGTTTGAGATAGATGAATTGTATGGGTTGTTTTAGAGCTAATAGTCATTAAACAAAACTTGTGAACTAAGATCTAGATTATCTCACAGGAGGAGACTCGTATGTATCAACAGACTAGATAAATGAGGGTTTTCAAAAATCAACATGAATATAGAAGGATAGAGACCTGGTTTAAAGTTTATATGAGGAAATCTGACCTACTGAGTTGGTGACTGCACCCGAATTCAATAATATGATACGACTGCCAAAGCCCGGGATCAGCCTCAAACACCAAGACAGGCTCCAGGACACGGCTCCAGAGGAGGACCCCATGTATAATCTGGTGATGAAGACCAGTGCTATCAAATCCCTAACTGGGCTTAGTTCATTTCAGATTCTGACATCTGATGGAATAATTGGACAAATAACAAAGTTAATACCAATACCAAGACTCCACAATTCTTCCTGACACTTTTTCAAGGCCTAAGAATAAAGACAGCTTCTTGAGAACTGCTCCTGATCAATTTGGATTGAGAAGAAACTCTTAATTTCCCATACATTCATTTTGCTCAACATGAGGTTGATAGTTTTCTCTAGGAGTCCTGGTTTTATATCAAGAAACATTCTCCCAAGGAAAACATTTTGACCTCCGTCCTTACCATCACCTAAAAACTGACAAAATCAGATGCAGTATTTATTATGGGGAATAGAGTTATCCTTTGGTTGGGTAATGAGCATGTATGAAGTGAATCCAGGCATCACGGGTCAGTGAATTCCTCTTCTTAAATGTTATTTGGTCACATGTAACTGCATTATTTACTCCGCAATGACTCCTGTGTTTACCCTTTGGAACATTCCCACACATGCACACTTTGAAAAGAAAATTAAGACTTTTATCATCATAATCCATACCCACCTCTTTCTGGTCTATATTCTGCTTTGAAAAAGTAATCTAATAGTCAGAATACTCTTCTATACTCTCTTTCCTTTGAAGTACACATATGAAAGATTGTTAAGAAATCATCTAGGGTTTTGCTTCTGGATAGGGTATCAGGGTGGGTAGCTACAAAAGAGCCAAGCATTTCCACACAGGGCCATCCATTCTCTTTACTCCCTGAGGACTTAGGATTAATTGTCCCTCAGAGAATTCAAATGGTCTAGCAGAAAACTCCAGGAGCAAATCAAAGTTTTAAAAGGTGCTTTGTTCAAACTCCAAGAAGTTTCAACTTTAACAATAAAAATAATCAAAACACCACCTACAAATACAACTACAATATGAACACTACCTTTCAATCCCCTAAAGGGCATCTTGTCCTTATATCTCTCCAAGGTGTTTGTGAGGTGATACTTAAATAAGCTTACCAGAGTAAGTAGTGAGAACATATGCAGAGCAATAGGAACAATTTTTATTTATAATTAACTTTGTCATCTGCTACTCAGTAAATTTAGGTGAGCCAATTACTCAAAGTGATCAGAGGTAGCAGTGAAAGCCAAAATTTTCAAGGAATAAATTCATTTCATTGAGGATGAGACCAGCCCTAGACCTACATCTGTCTTTAATTCTCTACACCCCTACTTTGAAATAAAATACAAAGACAAATTCTATAAATAAATGTCAATTTGATTAGATTAATTAGGTTATTTAAATCAATATTTAGAAAGAAAGTAGCAGAATGATAAAAAGGACACCAGCTCTGGCATTAAAAACCTCCAGTTTTGAGACCAGCTTTGCTCCTTGCCAGTTTGGTGACCTGATGAAGTCTTGTTACCTAATAATACCCCAAAGCTTGAGTATCCTCATTTGTAAAAAGGAATATTAATATTTGTGTGGGTGTGAATTGAGAGAATAACTTTAAAATACATGCAAAATCACAAGGCACGTATTCCACAATTGCTGGTCATTTATGGCAGGATTACTTGGTGATTATTTCCCTTAAAAAAACTCTGGGGTACTACAGGTAGTAATAATAGCTAACATTCCTCAAGCCCTTACTTTGGGCCAAACACTGGTTCTACTATTCTTGAAGCTTTTACATGTATTATGAGTTACATGTAATGGACTCCGTATCTCACCTTCTTCCCTTAATTAAATATATGCCATTCCTCCTGTAAAAGTGAATTTATACACTTCTATATATATGCATTTGTAAGAAAGAAAACTTAAATAAAAGCGGCTGTCTTCAGTTGAATCATGTCCAATACCAAAAATGTAAATCACATCTTTCATAGTTTTCAGTGTGTCTATATCTGCACTTTATATATAATCCCTTCCCTTTTCTTTTCTAGTCATTTTTTTTTGCTTTTTCTTAATTTCTTTCTGTTATACATCAGTTTGGTTTTTAAAATTCATATAGATTGTCCTATAAATCTAGAAATAAAAAACATACTTTTACATAGTAACATGATTTAGAGTATGAGAAATTAGATAAAGTGTATACAAAATTGTCATCAGAAATTGCTCTTCTAAAATCAGCACTATCTTGGGGTGCCTGGGTGGCTCAGTCATTAAGCATCTGCCTTCGGCTCAGGTCATGATCTCAGGGTCCTGGGATCGAGCCCCGCATTGGGCTCCCTCCTCGGCAGGAAGCCTGCTTCTCCCTCTCCCACTCCCCCTGCTTGTGTTCCCTCTCTCGCTGTGTCTCTCTCTGTCAAATAAGTAAATAAAATCTTAAAAAAAAAAAAAATCAGCACTATCTTGTCCTCCTCTTTTTAACCATCTTGGCCTGTCTGGCCCTGGTTTCTCATACTCTCCTTTGGCAGTTAATCCTAATATCAGCTGTTCCTACACTACAGCAAAACATTTTTTTCCCTTAACCTCAGCCTGCTGCAGTTTGCCTATTTACCCTTCTATTTCTGTTAAAGAATTGCAATAATTGGACATTACCCCCATCTTCTTCATAACTATCTTGTTGCTATGTGATGATGCTTTTCTAATATTTTTACTCTTATTCCTGCTTTTTTTAAGGTCAATTTTACTAATAGACTTTGCAAAGGGAAATTAAATTGTGTGTAAAGCTTTTCAGTTTTAGGGACCAACTATCTATATGAAAAAAATTTATTTTTTTACAATAATCCTATTATTGTAAAACTTCCTTTTTCTTTACATTTCAAATGTTTGACTAACTGCTTTTTGTTCTTTAAAACAAAAACATATAGATAGGGGACGCCTGGGTGGCTAGTCAGTGAAGTATCTGCCTTTGGCTCAGGTCATATTCCCCAGGGTACTGGAATCAAGCCACAGGGTCAGGCTTCCTGCTCTGTAAGGAGTCTGCTTCTCCCTCTCTCTCTGCCTCTCCCCCCAGCACTGCTCCTGCGTGCTCACACCCTCTCTCTCTCTCTCATAAATGAATAAAATCTTTAAAAAAAGAACATATAGATAAAAGGCTTAAAAGCATATCACTGCTGGGGCGCCTGGGTGGCTTAGTCGTTAAGCGTCTGCCTTCAGCTCAGGTCATGATCCCAGGGTCCTGGGATCGAGCCCCGCATCGGGCTCCCTGCTCCGCGGGAAGCCTGCTTCTCCCTCTCCCATTCCCCCTGCTTGTATTCCCTCTCTCGCTGTGTCTCTCTCTGTCAAATAAAAATAAATAAAATCTTTAAAAAAAAAAAAAAAAAGCATATCACTGCTATACCATTTTCTAAAAATCAGAAAGTTTTATAGTTTCCTATAAAGAATGTGACCTGAGACAGGACTTTGCACTGCATATTTACAAAGCTCTGTGTGATTTGAATACCATTTGTTGACATTTGTCTTCCCTTCTTTTCCCCAGAGCTACTTTTCCTCAGCTACTTTTCAAGTTACTTCCTTGTATTCCAGATGAAAGATGATAAAGGAAAATGAAATTAATATTATAAATTTAATGATTTAAGTTTAGTGATTTTTTTTCTAAGTTTTTCTTGGAAAATTTTAAATTGCTTTTTAAGTTACCTATATCTCTATAAGAAAAATAGCTAAGCCTAGTGTAATGTTAACGGTCAATTATTTAATTTACTTAAAACTAAATTTACTTTTCTTGTTTTCAAAATCATTACAAATGCAAAAAAATTATTAACTTTAAAAAGATTTTTTAAAAGCTAAGTTAGTTTTAGTAGGATGCAATTCTTGTTGCTCATGATACCAGTGATTTGCGGGGAGGCACTAAAAATGGTAGAGGGGGACCTGAAGAGGGGTCTGGAAATTATATACAAAACAAAATTTAGTATCTCATACTAAAATTTTATGAAATTTGTAACGTTTAGTTTCTAGACTGATTTATGAAATAATACAATATTCTCCTAGCAAACACTGAAGAGAAAACAAAATATAGTCTTTAGATTAGGTGTTAAGTGATGATGTAGCCTAGAGTCTTTTCGTATTTGATCCTTACTCAAAGAAACTTTTTGCCATTCATTTAAAAAGAAATAATTCACTAGAAACTTCAAATCTTTGAAAGTAGGAAAAAAAAATAACCTTCCATGGTATCCCCAGTGCCTTTAACAATGTCCAATGTTGAATAAAGGGCAAAAGTAAATATTTGGTTTCTTCCCAAACTGGTTCTTCTACTTAAGCATCCTCTTGGATCCCAAGACAATGCAAAAATAAACCCCGTAAGATGTAGCCAGTCCAGAGAAAACCTCCAGAGAAATGTACAACAGCTTTCATTCCAGGAGAAAAGAAAAGAAAGATTATTTTCTTGAACAGAGATATGATACAATCCTATGGAGTGCCGTATCAGGCTCAATTCCAGAAGGTGATGCACCAGGGCTCTGGGGAGGGAATCAATGCAGTATAAGTCAGGAATCATGATCCTTCACCCTAGAGGCAAATGGAGCATAGAGGGTAAGTACACTCCTTGAAGATCCTTCAGAACAAAAGAAAGGGAGAGGCAGGAAATCAGGAAGTGCCCGTGCCAGGTCTCACTGAGAATGTAGGGATTTTCATTCTAGCCAGATATTAAAGAATACAGTTCAGCTGTATTTCTGCATAGAAAAAAAAAGTGAATACAGTAAATCCTTTCTTAATATTCTATCAGCTAGAAATCTCCATTCCTTGGCCCTTCTGAATCTCTATGTAACGAAAACTGATAATTAGGTTTTTAAGTTACCCTTTGTACCATCAAGTAAAGCTTAAATTATATTTGATATAGTTTTTACTGTTAAATATATATTTTTAAAAGAGGCTACCCTCATATAACATC
Organism: Halichoerus grypus; assembly: GCF_964656455.1. Classification (NCBI taxonomy): domain Eukaryota; kingdom Metazoa; phylum Chordata; class Mammalia; order Carnivora; family Phocidae; genus Halichoerus; species Halichoerus grypus. Next base: position 110,266,843 of record NC_135718.1, read on the forward strand.
CATTTATTCAACAGCTATTTAAGTCCACTCTAGTGCATATATCAGTTCATCCCACAGGTAGATCAGAGGCTCAATGAGAGCTACAAGGCTCTTGGTCACAGGAGCTCATGCATGGCAGAATAAGGCAACATAAAAATTTTAACAACCAGGGCAATACAATTTCTAATTCCTATGATCCATGTAAAGGATAGAAATTTTTATGGAAAAGATTTTTTTCAGAGGATCTGGACATCTAAAGTGGCAAAGAATTTGCTAGATGGAGGGACAGAAAAGTAAATTCTCAGTAAGTATCAAGAAATGACTAAAAAAGAATGAGATGGTATAAGAGAAAGGAAACAGAGGATTATTAGTGGAAAAAATCATCAGAATAAGCTTAGTAAAAGAGAAAAATAGGGCGCCTGGGTGGCTCAGTTGGTTAAGCAACTGCCTTCGGCTCAAGTCACGATCCTGGAGTCCCGGGATCGAGTCCCGCATCGGGCTCCCTGCTCGGCAGGGAGTCTGCTTCTCCCTCTGACCCTCCTCCCTCTCATGCTCTCTGTCTCTCATTCTCTCTCTCTCAAATAAATAAATAAAATCTTTAAAAAAAAAAAAAAGAGAAAAATAGCCAAGGGGTAACTATATAAATCTATTTATATTTCTTATGAAATATAGTTTATTTTAGTGTATAATTTAAAAACTATAGAGATAGGCACAATAAAAAAAATCATGACTGAATACATATTTGGAATGCCAAGCTTTGGCTTTTTCACCCTATGCCCCAATTATGCTCATACCATGCACAGTTACAAATCAAGTCATTCACCCAATAGTGAAACCAAAGTATTAAACTTCAACTCTAATTTGGACTCTGTTGATTTGTATATAGTGGTATATTCAATCTTTCTTTCATTCATCAAAGAGTGAGCATATTTTATATGCCATGCATTTTACTAGGGTAATGATGAACTAAATCAGACATGATTCTTCAATGTGAAATCCCAACTACTTTGTGATGGAAAGAGGTAGTGAGATATGACCAAGCCTGGAGGACAGGGCAGGATCTCTGAGGAAGTGGTATTTAAGATTAGACTTTGAATACAGGATTTCAAACTAGGTTAAGGGAACATGGAAGTGAAGACAGGATGAAGGATAGGAACTTCCTATCCAAGGAGAAGAGCATGTGCAAAAATCCCACCAGGAGATGGGTGAGGATACACATATGGGGAGGCTCTATGTAAGGCCCTAAGACAGAGCCCAAGCCCAGAGAAGAGAGTGGCTCTATACAGGGCTGAAACAGAGACAGATCTCAGGTCACTCAAAATCTTGGGAAGAATTTGATGAGGTGGGGATGACTGCAGAGGATATTAGGGGGAAATGTTCAGAGATGTATTTTGAGATCATTTTGTTTGCAGAATAGAGAATAGCCTGGAAAATAATAGCAAGAGTAAATGCAGGAAAATCACTTAGAAGCTTTTTTGATTTGTTTAGACTAAAGATATAGTAATTGGGGCTAGGGTAGTACCAACAGAAATGGAGAGAAGTCAACTGATATGAAAAATATTTAGAAAGTTAAAAACCAAGACTTGATGGTTTGGATGCTGGAGGAAAAGGGAGAAGTATATTAAGGATGATTCAGATTTTTTGGTAGTATAACCAAAATATATGCATCATTCACAAAGATAACAAATAGAGGACAAAGAGCAAGGATTTAGGACCAAGGATGGAGCAATGGAAAGGGCATGTGGAGAGAAATGAGCTGCCTAGGAAGCTGAGGAAAAGTGGGAAGAAAATGAGAATGTAGGGAAGGGTGTATTTGTCAAAGACAACAAAGATGTCCATCTAATATGCTGATGACTGAACTGTTTCCACTGCATTTAACAAGACAGAGATCACATGTCACCAGCTAGAGCTACTTTGATGGTGTGGGGCTGTGGGGACTAGAGTGACATAGATGGAGGAGTGAATAGGGGAGGTGGGTGTGAGGAAATGATGGTGGTGAATACAGACAACTTTCTTGACATTGAAGGAACTAAGAAGGGTAAAAGTTGTTATTTATAAGAGGATTTGAGAAAAATAGAGATTTACTGTTTATTTTGTTTTGCTTTTTATGGTTTGGTTTGTTGGGATTTGTTTGCTTTTTGGAGACTAGGACATACTTAAGAATAAATGGGAACTTTTAAGCAGCTGAGAGAAACAGCTTGAGAGTGCTAGGTTCCTGAAAAAGCCAAAGAGTTGAGATCAAGTAAAGAATGAGATTAGGATGGGTACTGGATGTCAATGGATTTGAGGTATGAGGAAGAGAGGACTGCCATTTTTATGTGCCTGTGTTTGAAACAGTAAGTGAGGTCACTTGCTCAGAGTAGATAACTTGTAATAAATAAAAGGGTGAGGGGATGGAGATTTAAAGAGAGTAGACAAGATCTATAATTGTCATTGGGAGAAATAGGAGATTTATTCATTTTTTTTATTTTATTTTATTTTATTTTTTTTTTTTTTTTAAAGATTTTATTTATTTATTTGACAGAGAGAGACACAGCAGAAGAGGGAACACAAGCACGGGGAGTGAGAGAGGGAGAAGCAGGCTTCCCGTGGAGCAGGGAGCCCGATGCGGGGCTCGATCCCAGGACCCTGGGATCATGACCTGAGCCGAAGGCAGACGCTTAACGACTGAGCCACCCAGGTGCCCCTATTCATTTTTTTTAAAGATTTTATTTATTTTGACAGAGAAAGAGAGAGAGCGATCATAAGCAGGGGGAGGGGCAGAGGCAGAGGGAGAAACAGGCTCCCCGCTGAGCAAGGAGCCCAGGACCCTGGGATCATGACCTGAGCCGAAGGCAGACACTTAACGAACTGAGGCACCCAGGTGTCCTGAAATGGGAAATTTAATTGACCAAAGAAATACAGTAAGATCATGGGAGTATTGAGAGTCCAGTGGAGATAGGTGGGTTTGTATTTACAGTGGAATCAACCTGCCCTGTTGTGAGACTTCAACAGCACTTGACCACTGGTGGATAGGCATGAATAATGCAGATAACTGGGGTCAGAGAGGAAACAGAACAGAAAAGCAATGGACAAGAAAAAAAAAGATATGTTTTTGAAATGATAGGACTCTGGGCTAGATTGGAGGAAAGTAAAAAAAAACGAGAGATCTGAATGCCTGGGAGACAGGATAGGGGTTAATGAGGGTGAAGGAGCAGTTGTAAGCAATTGCATCAACAAGCTTGGTAGACAGACAGTTGCTGTTCGAGGTTCAAATGCTTGAATTAGTGATCTGAGTGGCAGAATGGATTGGTGAGGATAAGGTCCAGAGGGTGTGTGTGGGAATGGAAGACTGAGATAAAGTAAAGAACAGGCTATTGAAGATGACTAGCAGGTCAAGGAACTGAGGGGAGAAGGTTCTGACAGGTCATTCCCATAAATACTGAAGTCCCTGGGATAGTGGCAGCCCTGAAGGGGAAAGGTAGCCAAAGATCCAGGTACCGATAGCTTAGTTGAATGATGAGGAGTGGTCAAAAGTTCTGGAAATGACTACAGCAGAGACCATCTATGGATGATAGCATAGTGAAGCAGCCTCAGAGAGCAAGTTTTTTTGTTTTAATGAATGGATTTAGCAATAATAATCTCAAAGGAGCACTAAGGAGAAAGTACATACTAACCCTATCTCCAAGTCCTGTTTTTCAGAATAACAGTTAAACCAATGTTATTCTTCTTCTCTAATAACCAAATTATACTTACGGTCAAAAATTTTATACAGTTGATTTAAAGCATAGAATATCAAAATTATTTTAATTATACCATTTCTGTTACGGGGAAAGAATTAACTGTTCCTTATGATTCTCAATGAAGGGACTCACCGAGAGCCGGGTTCAGTAAATTTTTTCTGTAGAGGGTCGTATAGGAAATATCTTAGGCTATGAGGGCCAAAGAGTCTGTCAAAACTACTTTTATCTGCTACTGTTACATGAAAGCAACCATAGATGATGCATAAATGAAGATGAACCCAATCTGCCCCACTCCCATATCTATTGTTCAATTTATTCAACACTCAAGAGAAGTGGCAGTGAGAAAGTGAAAAGTGAGAAAAAGAGGTGGTATTGGAATTTAAAACCCAACAATTATTTCTATCAGATTTAAAAATAAAGGAAATCGGACAAAAGTTCATGATTTTCCTTTCCCCTAAAACAAACTGAAAAACTGAAAGCAAGCACTTACCTGAACATACAGTTCTCTGAGTTCATACTGAAATTTCTTGGGATCCGTGGTAATTGTCACTGGGCCAATTTCTATGAAGATAAAAGTGACACAGGTGAATAAATTGTAATTAACAGCATTAAAGACTTTTTTGTGTTTGCAAATGTCTTTTCATTCGGCACTACATGGTTATTTATTAATAAGAAATATACAGCCAGCAAAACAACAGTTTCTCAGTTTATAGCTACCAAAGAATAACTTAAAATTTGCTGGAAATCATGCTTATGCAGAGTGAATGTTTAGCCTTGGGAAATGCAAAGGGGCAGTCAAAAATGTCATAAGACAGAGTCAGGAGACCCCAGGTTCGGTCCCTTTTTACTCTCACTGGTCAGTGAATACTTATTGAATACCTACTTTGTTGCTGGACTCTAAATTAATCACTTACCCAGCCTATAATTCTGTTTTCTCAACTATATATTGTAAATTTGTTTGCAACTTTTCTGTAAGTCCAAATTAGTTGAAAAAAAAAAATTAACATTAAACAACATAAAAACAAATGAACATCAATGCCACAGTGTTTTTAAGAACTTGTAGAAGCACTGAAATGAGGACATTAAAAGTTCAGGAAATAGTCCCTATCACTTCCTTCCCCCAGCTGGGGTTGCTGTCCATCACTATCACCATTCTCCTTAGCTGACTTTGACCACCATAATTACCTGACTATCCTGATGTACTGCACAAACCACCACTCCAAATGGGAACAAGTGGGGCCACTGCATTCCTCGGAAAATCAGGACCTTAGTAAGTCAGGTGAAGAGAAAGAGCCCAGATACCAGGGTGGGTAAAGTTGGCAATATTATTTTTATAGGATACAGTATGTCTATGGTAAACATTTTAATCCACAAAGATCAGTTTCTTAAAAAAAAAAAAAAATCAACCTTTAAAATAGACAAGTGGAAAGTGGCCTTTACAGGAATCAATTACTTCCTTAAGAAACATTCATATATTTAAGGAATATAGTATTAAAATTCATCAGAGTATCACGTGCATAGACATATCATCTTAAATTCCCAGGGTGGATGAAAAGTTTTCTACTTTATCTAATGAAGATACAGGCTGCATTCAAAATGATAATATGCAACTACAATACAAAATTATAAAAATATTTAACATTGAGTTTTTATAAGACATTTTCTAGCTTCAAAGGCACATTGCTAGACAAAAGACTTTATGACTTCAAAGGATAATAATTAATTAGTCAGGCCTTCTATAACGTGCTAAATATAATACAAAAACAGACTGTAGGATTTTAGAAATAAATGAGGTAAATTGGAAAGGAAGCACAATTTGTCTGCCTCAACCCATGTAATTTTTCTTAAAAATCACATGAAAACTATGTCTGCATCCTTCATCACAGATTAGACACCTTGCAGTATGCAAAAGGAATGGAGAGGCAATTGGAAGAACTGTGTGAAAATGCAAACATCTGCATTCCATACCAAGCAGAACAGTTATTAGTTATGTGAAAGTCTTTTCCCAAGTATATGGAAAATCAGAGAAGCCTACTCCCTCAAGACTAAACAAAGGCATACTTTGCAAAGCAATGCAAAATAGCAAAGAATATGCCAGACAGTTACACCCTGACATATAAATTGTCAGCAGCATTGTCAAGCCAAACTTCTATGTTCCTACATGGCATAATACTGAAATAACTCTATAATTCAAAGCTCAAGAATTAGAAAGAAATACAAAGAATACTAGAGGAAAGCAATTACATTAAGACTAAAAAGGACACACATAGAAGAATATTCCCTATAATAAGAATTTTAAAAATAGCCCTGGATATATGCCTGTTCTTCAAGAGTGGAGATCAAGGACTGCTATTAAAATAAGAGAACCGATTAGACTTCATTTATATCCATAAACTCAAATACCCATTTGTTTTCAACAAAGATAGGAAATCCCTCCTGAAGCTCATTAATAATCATTTTTGTAAACTACGTTGGACAGCTGAGATAAATCTTTTTATCAGTTATGAGAAATACTCAGGAGAGGTGAGGGCTTGCTGAACTGCCATATCCCTCCAGCTGCAAGCATCCTTTCCAATTCTTTTGAATTGAATGATATGACTATTTGGCAAAATCAGCCCTCCTCCCTTTTAGGACTTGCTTCCATTCCAGTCTTTCTCTTCACTTAATACAGCCCTGTGCCAGTTGTTTTATGAGCAATTTCCATTTCTCTTCCTTTTTGCTCATGTTGGTTTCATCCCCTGCCAAGCCTTTGATGACATTCAGCAGGTACAACTTTGTCCTCTCTTCCTGCCTGAACATGGTCCTCTATTGCTTACAGAATTAAATGGGAACTCTCCAAGGCATTCCAAGTCTCTCTTCCATTAATCCAGTTTTCTAACTTTGTCAACATCCCTTAGCATGAGGCTACTGTGCTTCCTCACTACCCCCATGGCCATCCCCACTGTCTTTCATTTGCCCATATGCTGCTCATCTTAAAAAGCCTGGCTTAAGTCCTACTCCTTGGATGTTTTGACTTTTCTCCAATTTGCTTTAATGTTGTTTTTATTGATAATATTTGTACAATAAAGACATGGGAAAAATGAAGATGCATAGCATTCAATAGAATGCAGAGATTATCTCCACCTTATTCAGTTAATTCTATCTTATTTCTTACAAAGAAAACCCAACAAAAAAAATCAATCAATTAACCATCAATCTCCAAATAGAAGCACTGAGCTAGAAGGACATTAAAGACTATATGGTTCAATTTCTTTATCCACGGACAAGAAAACTTGAGGTCCAGTGAAGATGAAATTGAAAACTTTGATGGTGGAAAAAAAAAAGTTAAGCTATTTGAAAATATTTTCTACACAGAGCAACATGGGCAGTCACTAATACTTCTTCTTTTCCAAGATCTCCAGTCTGTTGATGATTATATTACTACTGACTTTTTCCTCCTTTCCTCTGGACCATAGGCAAGATAGGCTATGTTCGAATGCCTAATCTGATGCACACAATATCCAGAATTCTTTATTGTTGCATGCCTGGATATTATCTTTACTAGAACAAGGAACAATAAAGAAAAAAAGAATAAAGGTTAAAGGTTAAACCCAGGCCTTTGGATCCTCTATTTCTTGCTCTTTTCATTACATCATGGAGCCTCCATGCTATAGCTAAACACCATGTGACATGATCAATATGACACTGATTAGCCAACCAAGAAAGTTTTCAGTTTTCCCTATTAACCAAATGTTTTGTTCGTTACTTCAACCAAGTTATTAATGCATAATCAATAGGCATCATTTTCCACATATAGCTTAACTTAAAAAAAAAAAAAAGAACAAACAAGGTGTCTAGGTGGCTCAGTTAGTTGAGTGTTGGACTCTTGGTTTCAGCTCAGGACATGATCTCAGGGTCCTGAGATCCAGACCCGCATCGGGCTCCATGCTCAGCACGGAGTCTGCTTGAGATTTTCTCTCTCCCTCTCCCTCTGCCCCTCCCCCTGCTTGCACATGCACTCCTCTCAATAATAAATAAAATATTAAGAAAAAAGAAACATTAGGGCAACATGTATTGTTACAAATACAAGAAATATGTCATGCTTCAGAAGACCACTTTTGATTTAAAAAAAAAAGTGTCCAAAACTCCAAGGCAGTCTCCTCTTTTCATTTTGTTATTTCTCGTTTCCTAGGGACTTATCAGATGGGTTGGATTTATTTCCAGCATCTCAGCCATTGTTCTCTTAATCTCAGTTGTTGGGTTGTATTTGAGAAAATAATGGAAAGAAGTTCACAATGTAATATTTTCTTTCACTGCTTCACTTGGCAAGATCGATATCCAGTTTCTCACTTCCTTTTTCCTTTCCACTAACAGATTTCTGCTCCTTACAGTTTTTCTTTCCTCAAAGTGCTTCTTGATAATATGAGGAATAGAAAGTGTTCTTGCTGGGATTTAAACACCGTCTGTGCATGATTTGATAATGGTGTTCACAATTTCTTTGGTTTTAAAAAATATATAGTTCTTGGCTTTATATTTATAGTTACACGTAAATACGTGGAAAGTTAAAATGAGAACCCCTAGCTGCATTATAAACTAAACAATATTTGCAGAGCATAATAGAAGAATCAAACATATATATAAATCACAGGGCTTGTCACAATGGAAATTGTTGATAGCAAGCTATGAAAAATTAGAAAGCCTATATAGTGCCTGAAAAGAGCCAAGTAATACAGAAAGGGATAGCCAACTTTCTGTGTCCAGAGAGAATAGAGACCCCTGAACTCTAGGGAAACACACAGGGAAGGCATCAAGGAGGAGATAAGGAAGGAGGTGGGACTTGAAAAGAGCACCAGATTAACAGAGCCTGGCATTAGAGCAGAGAAATTCCAGGCATTGGGACATGGGCTGCTCAAAATCCCTTCCGTGAACTGAATCTCAACATGTTCCACACTCTAAAAATTCTACTCTTGGTCAATTAAACACAAATCAATTATGATGTCTTCTATGTGCAAAGTTGCTAGCAAACAGACATATTCAAAGCATTAAAGTTGTCTAAATGAAAACTAATAAATTTTGTTTCCTGCTTTGGGATGCTACAGAAAAGCAGATTATTAACTATATTTACTTTTACTGTTTTCACTTTAATCCACAATACACTCTTTCCAGATTTCCCTACCCTCATTCAATTATAATGTTGCTGTCCAGCACCATTTTTAAATGATCTGCATCTAATCCATGAAAACAGAACTGTTTCCTGACTTTGAACTAAGCTAATGCCAAGTATATTTCAGGACTCGTTTAACTGAGTACATTCCTACTCACACGAGAATAGGTAATTTTCAAGACCACTTAAAGGCCCTTAATGATTATTTTGACATGAAGTGATGTATTTGGTGTGTTTTATAAAATCCAGGCCAATGGTGAATTCATGCCTAGCATGTTATCTCATATTGATTAAATAGCATTCTGCTCCACTATCCAAAGAGATTATTCCTTTAACAATGAGTTGTACAATAACCTTAAATATATGTACTTAACGAAATGGCAGCTAATATTTGTAAAATGCAAGGGTCATTTCACTGGGCCTGCTGCTGAACAGGATACAGAAAAAATCGTGAACATGAATTCAGCAATGTTACACAGCTGTTTAGAACAGGAAGCAAAGAAGAATGCCGTAATAATCGACACAGGACTTTGAGGTATATTAAGTAGGAAGGATATCATTGCTTACACTGGACCTTAGCCCAAGCTGCAGCAAGCACTCTTACAAAAACAGCCATGGGAATTTTAATGGCCAACAAAATTCAAACTCTTAGTTTTACCTGAAATCCTAAATTAAAAAAAATGGCATTTTAACCCCAAAATATATCCATGCATTGATAAGGTATACTCAAATAAGAAAACATATAATATTTTGTCATGCTATTTAATAAAATTTAATTAATATAATAATAAAATTTATTTAACAAGCTTTCCAATGTGATCATGGTACTCTGAAAGCAAACAAGAAGAAAATGAATACTATGTACAATAACATTTTAAAATTTAAAAAATGATATTCTTATAAGGAAATGTGTTTTTAATTTTAAGATAAAATTAGAATTCATTTCAAAGTTTTAATTGTTCTCTTAGACAATTCTTTAGCATTAATGGTCTTTCAAATAAATCTAGACATCAGTAAGGGATAAAGAAAAATTATAAAAGGAGTAAAATGTTGTTGAAGGAAACAATACATTTACTAGTCCTTAGAAATGAATCACTAATACTGTGAAAATTTCCACATGTTAAGAGAAGAGACTTAACTTCAGCCGTGATTGTTTCCACAACTAAACAAATGTATGCAGTCCTTTGATCATGTTTTCAGGGAAAATATAATTCAGAGATCCAAAATCATGTTTATGAAGCAGTACTTTATTGGCAAAAATATGGAAATCAGAGACATTGATAAAAATATGATAGATGCATTTATGTGTCTGTATATATGTGATATTACTTATATGGTTTCCCCTAAATAGTTGCATTCATTCATTTAACAAATAGTTCAAATTGGCAGGAAAAAGCACAAGCAAGCAAATACATTTAAAGAGACATAGCAGAGGGGCACCTGGGTGGCTCAGTCGGTTAAGTGTCTGCCTTCAGCTCAGGTCATGATCCTGGGGTCCTGGGATTGAGCCCCACATTGAGCCCCGAATCGGGCTCCCTGCTCAGCGGGGAGCCTGCTTCTCCCTCTGTCTCTGCCTGCCACTCCCCCTGCTTGTGCGCTCGCTCGCTCTCTCTGACAAATAAATAAATGAAATCTTTAAAAAAATTAAAAAAAAAGAGAGAGAAAGACATAGCAGAATCAGAAATGTCTGGGTGTGTCTTTCAAATTAAAGGGCTGACTGCATGGACTTAAGACCAGTGCAGTTGTACATGGCCCTGCTCTCAGAGGCCCCTGCTCCGTTGAGAATGCTTTGCATTCAACTGTCTTGAAATAATTTTATCTCTGAATTTGTGTTTTGTAAGTGAAGCTCAGTGGGACAATGGAACACGCAGTCTGCGCTTGGAGCCTTGGCTCATGTGTGGTCCTGCTTGCCACTACTTCTGAGGACAGGTTCACGGCCACCTCCCACCCCTGCAGGCCCTACCCTGGTCCTGCTTCTACAGCTGTCACTGTCCACCATCCACCCCAACAGGGACCTGGATGTGAGGATGGGGAGGGTTGGGAGCCCTGGCCACTGAAAGCCATGTCTCAGCAGGGGCAAACCTTCTATACACTCCCAACCCAGGTACCAAGCATGTCTCAGTGCCAAGGTTTAAAGATCCCTGGGGGCCGCCTGTCTGCCAAAGATTGGGGCCATGAGAAGAGCTGTCTGGCTCAGGTGACCAGACCCCGCCCCAGGCTGAAGCACAGTGCTTGTCCCACATCTGGCGGGAAGAGCAATCCCACAGCCCATCTGGCCAGATGCTGAGCTCAGCTTGCAGCCCAAGGCAGGACCTCAAGGGCCAGCATGAATCTGCACTTGGCTCACAAGTATCCTGGTGCCTGGGGGTGCTCCCTCCTGGTGGCATGCCTGAAGGATCTTCATCTCCTCCCTGCAATTCTCTGAAGTCTGGTTTAAACTATTAGCATGGATTTTACCATCCACGCTTATTTTGTACAATGCCAGTTTCAAATGCAAATACCAGAGCGTTTAACTCTCAAAATCTCAAAATCTCAAAAAAGTTTTTTTGTTTATGTGTTTTAGAATACTTAGCAACAATATTCTTAAATTTATTTTGAACAGCACATGGGCAATTATATTAATGAAAATTGATAATAAAATAAAGGACATCACAAGCATCAAAACTAAGAAGACAGAACTGCTGGTATATAAATGAATATATAATAACTGGGAAAGAATTAATAATCTACATACAAGCTAGTATCTGAAGACAAGATACATAAAATAGGATTATTTTAAAAAATATTTAACTTTAATTCATATTTTATAGTATATAGTAAAGTAAACTCCAATAGGCTTAAATGGTTCAATATGACCATTATAATTATTTTAACTGAATCCAAATTAGAATATAAATGTGATATACAGAAGAATAATATTCTCCTTTTCAAAGAAACAGAAGAAATCACAAGGGGAAATACTGACAGATATTAATATATAGAAATCAAATGAAAATTAATTATACTTGCGGTAAGCACAGAATAACATATAGAGTGGTTAAATCACTATGTACATCCAAAACTAACATATGCTGTGTGTTAACTATACTTCAATAAAAACAAAAACAAAAAAAATCAAATGAATATTAAAATCTTAAAAAAATAAATAAATAAAGCCAGATTTGGCAACATTTATGTCATCAATTAAAATAGATTAAAATCTACACTATCTGAAGAGATCATTCAAATTTGCACCAAAAAAAGTACCAATCACTACATAAAAAGGAAATTCATTAAGAGAAGAAAAACAAAGAAATTAGACCAGAAGCAAATGTTCATATTTAATTATAGTGAAAGAGATAAGCTTGAACAAATTTAAAGTACCTCGTAAGAAAGAAAAGGATTTTTTTTTAAGATTATCACTCAAATTGTAACACAACCTGGAATATGTATACATTTGGTAAGATTATAAGTGGTTACCACTTTTGTGAAATGAACTATAATTATATGCATTTTAGGTATAAGTCCTAAAAGTATCTTCTGATAAACTCATTTCCCTTTTTGTTGTAATTCCCTGAGAATAAAAAGACACAGACCTAAGTAAGATATCGACAAATAATGTCAAAATAGAAAAATGTTTAGAAACATATAAATCTCTAAATAATATCGGGTAGCAATTAACTATTGTTCTATGTAGAAACACAAGTAACAGCTTATCATGTAACACTAAATAAAGAGAGGCAAAACATAAAATATATATACTTGGATTGTAACTATAGAAACAGCTATGCATAAGGACAAATTCTGAAAGGTCACACCAGAGTAAAAATTGACATTCAGAATAAGTGGAATAATGAGAACTATTTTCTTTCATCAGAAAATTTTCAAATTAGTGTACCCATTATTTAAAGAGAGAAAAATTTCACTCCAGCACATACAAGCTTGAGGTTATACTCATGAATTTTGGTCGTATTCATGAATTTGTGGATCTTAATTGGATTATAATGGTCTCTGGAAAAGGCACAAAAATATCTTTTGGCATTAGGCAAGGTAACAAGGAAAGCACTGATTTGGGACATTATCTGTTACTGTTGTGAAGTGAAATATCTGAAGGTGAAATATTTAGAATTTAATCAAAACAGTCATTGTCTGGATCCAGTATTCTTTTTCAATTCTCTCACTTCAAACTTTCATCTTTCTTTTAAATGCACAACTCTTGGCAATGTCATCTTCCTACTGTCAGTCTTTTTTTTTTTTTTTTTAATAGTATGGGTTTTTTTATTGTTATGTTAATCCCCATACATTACATCATTAGTTTTAGATATAGTGTTCCATGATTCATTGTTTGTGCATAACACCCAGTGCTCCATGCAGAACGTGCCCTCCTCAATACCCATCACCAGGCTAACCCATCCTCCCCCCCCCCCACCCCTCTAGAACCCTCAGTTTGTTTTTCAGAGTCCATCGTCTCTCATGGTTCTTCTCCCCCTCCGATTTCCCCCCCTTCATTCTTCCCCTCCTGCTACATTCTTCTTCTTCTTTTTTTCTTTCTTAACATATATTGCTTTATTTGTTTCAGAGGTACAGATCTGAGATTCAACAGTCTTGCACAATTCACAGCACTTACCAGAGCACATACCCTCCCCAGTGTCCATCACCCAGTCACCCCATCCCTCCCACCCCACCCCCCACTCCAGCAACCCTCAGTTTGTTTCCTGAGATTAAGAATTCCTCATATCAGTGAGGTCATATGATACATGTCTTTCTGTTTGACTTATTTCGCTCAGCATAATACCCTCCAGTTCCATCCACGTCGTTGCAAATGGCAAGATCTCATTCCTTTTGATGGCTGCATAATATTCCATTGTATATATATACCACCTCTTCTTTATCCATTCATCTGTTGATGGACATCTTGGCTCTTTCCACAGTTTGGCTATTGTGGACATTGCTGCTATAAACATCGGGGTGCACGTACCCTTTCGGGTCCCTACTTTTGTATCTTTGGGGTAAATACCCAGGAGTGCAATTGCTGGATCATATGGTAGCTCTATTTTCAACTTTTTGAGGAACCTCCATACTGTTTTCCAGAGTGGCTGCACCAGCTTGCATTCCCACCAACAGTGTAGGAGGGTTCCCCTTTCTCCGCATCCCCGCCAACATCTGTCGTTTCCTGACTTGTTAATTTTAGCCATTCTGACTGGTGTGAGGTGGTATCTCATTGAGGTTTTGATTTGGATTTCCCTGATGCCGAGCGATGTTGAGCACTTTTTCATGTGTCTGTTGGCCATTTGGATGTCTTCTTTGGAAAAATGTCTGTTCATGTCTTCTGCCCATTTCTTGATTGGATTCTTTGTTCTTTTGGTGTTGAGTTTGATGAGTTCTTTATAGATTTTGGATACTAGCCCTTTATCTGATATGTCATTTGCAAATATCTTCTCCCATTCTGTCAGTTGTCTTTTGGTTTTGTTGACTGTTTCCTTTGCTTTGCAAAAGCTTTTTATCTTGATGAAGTCCCAATAGTTCATTTTTGCCCTTGCTTCCCTTGCCTTTGGTGATGTGTCTAGGAAGAAGTTGCTGCGGCTGAGGTCGAAGAGGTTGCTGCCTGTGTTCTCCTTTAGGATTTTGATGGACTCCTGTCTCACATTGAGGTCTTTCAACCATTTGGAGTCTATTTTTGTGTGTGGTGTAAGGAAATGGTCCAGTTTCATTCTTCTGCATGTGGCTGTCCAATTTTCCCAACACCATTTGTTGAAGAGACTGTCTTTTTTCCATTGGACATTCTTTCCTGCTTTGTCAAAGATCAGTTGACCATAGAGTTGAGGGTCCATTTCTGGGCTCTTGATTCTGTTCCATTGATCTATGTGTCTGTTTTTGTGCCAGTACCATACTGTCTTGATGATGACAGCTTTGTAGTAGAGCTGGAAGTCCGGAACTGTGATGCCGCCAGCTTTGCTTTTCTTTTTCAACATTCCTCTGGCTATGCAGGGTCTTTTCTGGTTCCATACAAATTTTAGGATTATTTGTTCCATTTCTTTGAAAAAAGTGGATGGTATTTTGATGGGGATTGCATTGAATGTGTAGATTGCTCTAGGTAGTATTGACATCTTCACAATATTTGTTCTTCCAATCCATGAGCATGGAACGTTTTTCCATTTCTTTGTGTCTTCCTCAATTTCTTTCATGAGTATTTTATAGTTTTCTGAGTACAGATCCTTTGCCTCTTTGGTTAGATTTATTCCTAGGTATCTTATGGTTTTGGGTGCAATTGTAAATGGGATTGACTCCTTAATTTCTCTTTCTTCTGACTTGTTGTTGGTGTATAGGAATGCCACTGACTTCTGTGCATTGATTTTATATCCTGCCACTTTACTGAATTCCTGTAGGAGTTCTAGCAGTTTTGGGGTGGAGTCTTTGGGATTTTCCACATAAAGTATCATATCATCTGCAAAGAGTGAGAGTTTGACTTCTTCTTTGCCAATTTGGATGCCTTTGATTTCTTTTTGTTGTCTGATTGCTGTGGCTAGGACTTCCAATACTATGTTGAATAGCAGTGGTGATAGCGGACATCCCTGCCGCATTCCTGACCTTAGGGGGAAAGCTCTCAGTTTTTCCCCATTGAGAATGATATTCGCTGTAGGTTTTTCATAGATGGCTTTTATGATATTGAGGTATGTACCCTCTATCCCTATACTCTGAAGAGTTTTGATCAAGAAAGGATGCTGTACTTTGTCAAATGCTTTTTCTGCATCTATTGAGAGGATCATATGATTCTTGTTCTTTCTTTTGTTAATGTATTGTATCACGTTGATTGATTTGCGGATGTTGAACCAACCTTGCAGCCCAGGGATAAATCCGACTTGGTCGTGGTGAATAAACCTTTTAATGTACTGTTGGATCCTATTGGCTAGTATTTTGGTGAGAATTTTTGCATCCATGTTCATCAGGGATATTGGTCTGTAATTCTCCTTTTTGATGGGGTCTTTGTCTGGTTTTGGGATCAAGGTAATGCTGGCCTCATAAAATGAGTTTGGAAGTTTTCCTTCCATTTCTATTTTTTGGAACAGTTTCAGAAGGATAGGTATTAATTCTTCTTGAAATGTTTGGTAGAATTCCCCTGGGAAGCCATCTGGCCCTGGGCTTTTGTGTTTTGGGAGATTTTTGATGACTGCTTCTATTTCCTTAGTGGTTATAGGTCTGTTCAGGTTTTCTATTTCTTCCTGGTCCAGTTTTGGTAGTTGATACATCTCTAGGAATGCATCCATTACTTCCAGGTTATCTAATTTGCTGGCATAGAGTTGCTCATAATATGTTCTTAGAATTGTTTGTATTTCTTTGGTGTTGGTTGTGATTTCTCCTCTTTCATTCATGATTTTGTTGATTTGGGTCATTTCTCTTTTCTTTTTGATAAGTCTGGCCAGGGGCTTATCAATCTTGTTAATTCTTTCAAAGAACCAGCTCCTAGTTTCGTTGATCTGTTCTACTGTTCTTTTGGTTTCTATTTCATTGATTTCTGTTCTGATCTTTATTATTTCTCTTCTCCTGCTGGGTTTAGGCCCTACTGTCAGTCTTTATTGAATATACAAAGAATTCCTTTTGATTGAATGAAATAAGACACTCTACAAACTTGTAACACTGAAATTCAACCACAGTCATATTTTGGTTATATTATTATTATTATTGATTTTTATTTGCTCTACACACTCTTGCAATGATGTGTGTCTATTCATACACATATGTGTATCTATCTATCTTGCTTTTTTTGCTTCAGAGGAGAAATATCAAAAATACAAAATATTCAGTATAATTATTTTTTTTTAGTTTTTTTTTTTTTTATAAGATTTTATTTATTTGACAGAGAGATACACAGCGAGAGAGGGAACACAAGCAGGGAGTGGGAGAGGGAGAAGCAGGCTTCCCGCGGAGCAGGGAGCCCGATGCGGGCCTCGATCCCAGGACCCTGGGATCTTGACCTGAGCCGAAGGCAGACTTTTAACGACTGAGCCACCCAGGCACCCTTCAGTATAATTATAAATGTTGAATGTGAAACTGAATCATCAATGTGAGTATCCATTTTAAATGTAAATACCTCTCCTAATACGAAGTTCAAAGTATTTACCTTAGTCGGTGGCTAAAAGTTTCCCCTATTTGAAAGCTACCACAGTCTCATTAAGGTCGATGCAGTTAATTACTTTGTTCCAGTGTGAATCTTCTCCAAATGTATTTTCAACCCAAAACAAACCTGCACCTGGTGCCCATGCTTGGTATTGGGAAGGCTTCTACATAGCAGCCATCCCACTCCCTCTCTTCCCAGGTCACCAACACACTGCTGCAATTGCAAGGCCAGGCATACATGTCCCTACAGATACCAAAAGGCTGTGTCACATATCCAATACTTTCCAAAAGCTATAGACAAGGAACAAGAGACATTCTGTTGCATTTTTCCGGTATCACGGTGATCAGTCTTTTCTTATCACCACAGGGTTTCAATACCTGTGCTCCAAGTTCCCATGCTTCTCTACTTCACTTTGAAGAGCATTCCTGTTAACTGATTATATCAAGCCTTCTCTTTAAAACCTGAACTCCAAAAGGCAGGGGTTGTTTCTTTGTTGTACAGTCTGTACTCAAACCAAAATGTAATAATTAACATGTGTTTTACAGGCATCCATTAATAACCATTAGCAGAGACACTGAAAGGGAGATTTGTCCAACAAAAATTCCCAACCACAATGATTAATAGTGCTTAGATTGGTGCTGATCCAGATCCCACCAGAAAGTCTACATAGACTAGATGAAAGTGTCATTTGATTTGAAATTGTTCATTTACATGGCCCATATTTACTAAATGTTGGTCTTAAGAGGCATAGACTGCTTTGGTTAAGAGTTCTAGCACTAGAATCAAAACTAGTTGGGTTAGAATCAAGGCTCTGCCATATATTTGTTTTTGGTCTGGTTTGGACTGGTTTTTGTCAAGCTCCTTAATCTCAGTGGCTTTCAGTTTCCTCATCTATAAAATGAGAATAATAATCATACTTACACCAGAGCTGTCGTGAGAGTTTAATGAGGACAGCATGCATGGTGCGATGCCTGGAATGGACTAAACAGGCTAACTCTGCTGTGGCTACTGCCACTACTACCTGTAACTTCTGTGACAACATCAAAGACATTATGCTAGGTACCATGACGGGTTAAGTAAACATCTACTATAATACAAAGAGCAACTTCAATCTGGGAGTTTAGAAAAAAAAATACTTTTCTTGTGCCTATCACTTTAAGCTGATTTAATGAATTTGCATTTCCATCTCAAAAAAAGATTAGTAAGTAAAGTACATTCTTTTTAAGATTTTATTTTTAGTAAAGTACATTCTTATTAGAAGCCATGCCTCCTATAAAATTTTGTTTTTCCTTTTCATAAGATGAAAAAGTCAAACTTTTATTGTGTTTAAATGAGTTTTTAGGTGACTAAACCTCTACTTTCTTGCCTTTGGAGACAGTAGAACATCATTTACTGTATCTGTCATTAAATACATTTCAGAATTTAAAATTTCATGATAAAAAGTGTTTCAGAAATATGCTTGATCTTTAATTTCTACTTCTCTGATACTTAAAACCATTAATACCCCCAAACAAAGTTGAGATAAAAGCAGCATTTACCAAAAAGAGAAAATAGTTTTCTGATTTAGGATCACTAATGTTTTACATAAAAATACTACTGTCAAGTTATACTACCTATTCTCTGTTCCCAAAGTAATCTAGAAAAATTTCCACCTCTATACCTTAGTTTATATTTTTTCTATATAAAACTCTGTTTCCCCCCTTGTCAAACTTTTCTTCAAGATTTAACTCAGGTCTCAACTTTTTTAGGAACACCTTCTTGAATGTCTGAACCCTTAGAGATCATTCCTCTGAATTCTTTTAATGACATGTCTTAACTGCTTACTTACCAGATGTGGTAGGCATTTTCTAAAATGGCCTACAATGATCCCCACCAGCTGATATTCACACCCTTGTGTAATCAATCCCCTCTCTTTGAGTATGGGCTGAACCTAATGACTTTCTTCTAATGAAGAGAATAGTGCAAAAGTGATGGGCTATCACTATCAAAATTAGGTTACAACGAGACTATGGCTTCTGTCTTGCATGCCCTCTCTTGCTCTTTGATGGAAATTACCCATGTACACTACCCTATTTTCCCAGAGGGAAGCTCACATGGCAAGGAACTGAGGGCAGCCTCTGGCCAACAGCCATGAAGGACCTGAAGGCCTTCTCTGTCCAACAGCTCAGGAGGAACTCAATCCAAAAACCATGTCAGTAACTAAGTGGACCCTTCTCCAGTCAAGCCATACAATGACTACAAACAAACCAGTACCTTAATGGCAGACTTGCAAGAGACCCTGAGTCAGAGGACCTAGCTAAGGCGTGCTGGGATTCCAACTCAACAAAGTGTGATATAAAAAATGTTGGTTCTGTTACAACACTAAGTTTTGGAATAAATTTCTGGGCAGCAGTAGATAGCTACATTAATTTAATTAATGTATATATCTATAGACAATAATGCATATTGTCTCCCAAGCTAGATTATAACTGCTCTGATGACAGTTTGAATCTCCATCCCTTGAACAGTGACCCTCACTGTTTGATAATGGTGATATTACAGAAATACACAGACAACGATTTTGAACAGTATATATGAATCATTACCTTAAAATAGTTGCTATAGCAAATATAGAGGAATTACAGTCTATCTTCAAGAATCTGTAGTTTAATGTGCAAGAGAGAAAAAATATAAACATTTGTATGTATACGTGTGTTTATAATAAATGTCCAAACGGAAACACACAGATATCGTAGAAATGACCAATTTTAGAAGGGGTGAATATTTAAGCAATTATTATTTAAGTAATTAAGTAATAAAAGCAAATGAAAAGGAAGTGTGATGTCTAGACAAATTGGAAAATATTAGTATGGAGTATCTGAAAAATATGTAAGAAAAAGAAAATACTAAATATTACAAAATCTCTTAAAATAAAACAATTGTGGCACTTAGTCCTAAAAAAAACCACTAGGGATATAGTGAATATTCATAAAACTCTGAAGTCATACATACATTATCTCTAATGATGCATATGAATCTCATCATGATAATGAAATCAATAATGTCAAAGTGATGAATTAATTGAAGAACATTCAAAGCAACTGAAGTTGAATTAATACTCTAAAGAAGTCATCAATGAAACATACACTCTGCCAAAGAATAACCTGACAAAAATTTAAGATCTCTTCTGGGAAATACTATTCCTCTAACATTTTTTAACTCAACAAATAATTTTTAAGTCCCTACTAGGTAACCATGCCCTGTGCTTGAAGCTAACCATTGAAAGCCTAATATGTAGCTGTACTAGGTGAATTTATGTAACTTCTTTCGAATTCTATAAATTTCAACCCATCTACTGAGTTTAATATATAAAAAAAAAACAGCTTAATATGTTTGGTACAGGTCATAAGGAAGAATGTGTAGAAGGCAATTTTCTGAAGAACAAATAGACTGAAATCAAACAGAACGGATTATTAAGCACCTAATATCTGACAGCACTGTGCTTGGCACAAGGGAACCAACTGTGGAGGAGACAGACATGATTCCTTTCCCCATGGAATTCACAATCTTAGAGAGAAAAAGGAGAATAAAACAAACAAGCAAACAGAAAAAATGGCAATAGGTTAGAATAAGTACAAAGATGGAAATAAGCAAGCTACTGAGACAAATAATGGGGAGAGCAGCTGCTTAACATTACATTACCTAGGGAAGAACTCTCATTTTCGTTGTATAAAACAAATGTCCATACACTCCATCCATTTTTATATTGAGCTGTTGGCATTTTTGTGTCAATCTGTAGAACTCTTTATATGTTAATTAAATTATGTTTTTTCTAGTTTGATGTTTCTTACAAGCAATTTTGACCACGTAGAAAGTTTTCTTTTATGTAGTAAGTAAAATTTATTACTCCTTTTTTTATGGTTCCTGGTTTTTATCATAGTTGGGAAAGCTTTTTCATGTTGAAGTTATATAGAATTCTCCCATGATGTCTTCTATTACTTTTATGGTTTATGTTTTTATATTTACATCCACGATCCATTTGAAGTTTCTTCTGGTATAAGCTATGAGGTATGGATCCATTTTTTTCCAGATGGCTACCCTTTTGGCTCATCATTATTTACTGAAAAATCTATTTTTCCCCATTGATATATGCACTGCAATTCACATATGTACTCTATATTTTTTCCACTGATTTTTCCCTCCATGCCCAGAACCAAACTGTCTTAATAATTGAGGTCTAATAACTTTTAATCTCTGGTGGAGCTAATTCCACATCATTGCTCCCCTTTTGCTGAATTTTCTGGCTATTTGTGCTTCTATATTTTTCCATTATCAACTCTAGATCAGTCTATCTAGGTCCCAAAATATCCTGTGTTTTTGTGATTGTCACATAAATTTATAAAATGAGTGAAGTGGCAGGATATAAAATCAATGCAAATCAGTGGCATTTCTATACACCAACAACAGGACAGAAGAAAGGGAAATTAAGGAGTTGATCCCATTTACAACTGCACCCAAAACCTTAAGACACCCAGGAATAAATCTAACCAAAGAGGCAAAGGATCTGTACTCAGAAAACTACAGAATACTCATGAAAGAAATTGAGGAAGACACAAAGAAATGGAAAAACGTTCCATGCTCATGGATTGGAAGAACAAATATTGTGAAGATGTCAGTGATACCTAGAGCAATCTACACATTTAATGCAATCCCTATCAAAATACCACCCACTTTTTTCAAAGAAATGGAACAAATAATCCTAAAATTTGTATGGAACCAGAAAAGACTCCGCATAGCCAGAGGAATGTTGAAAAAGAAAAGCAAAGCTGGCGGCATCACAATTCTGGACTTCAAGCTCTATTACAAAGCTGTCATCATCAAGACAGTATGGTACTGGCACAAAAACAGACACATAGATCAATGGAACACAATAGAGAGCCCAGAAATGGACCCTCAACTTTATGGTCAACTAATCTTCGACAAAGCAGGAAAGAATGTCCAATGGAAAAAAGACAGTCTCTTCAACAAATGGTATTGGGAAAATTGGACAGCCACATGCAGAAGAATGAAACTGGACCATTTCCTTACACCACACACAAAAATAGACTCAAAATTGATGAAAGACCTAAATGTGAGACAGGAGTCCATCAAAATCCTAAAGGAGAACACGGGCAGCAACCTCTTCAACCTCAGCCGCAGCAACGGCAAAAATAAACTATTGGGACGTCATCAAGATAAAAAGCTTTTGCACAGCAAAGGAAAAAGTCAACAAAACCAAAAGACAACCTGACAGAATGGGAGAAGATATTTGCAAATGACATATCAGATAAAGGGCTAGTATCCAAAATCTATAAAGAACTTATCAGACTCAACACCCAAAGAACAAATAATCCAATCCAGAAATGGGCAGAAGACATGAACAGACATTTTTCCAAAGAAGACATCCAAATGGCCAACAGACACATGAAAAAGTGTTCAACATCACTCGGCATCAGGGAAATCCAAATCAAAACCTCAATGAGATACCACCCACACCAGTCAGAATGGCTAAAATTAACAAGTCAGGAAATGACAGATGTTGGCGAGGATGGGGAGAAAGGGGAACCCTCCTACACTGTTGGTGGGAATGCAAGCTGGTGCAGCCACTCTGGAAAACAGTATGGCGGTTCCTCAAAAAGTTGAAGATAGAGCTACCCTATGACCCAGCAATTGCACTACTGGGTATTTACCCCAAAGATGCAAATGTAGTGATCCAAACAGGTACGTGCACCCCAATGTTTATGGCAGCAATGTCCACAATAGCCAAACTATGGAAAGAGCCAAGAAGTCCATCAACAGATGAATTCATAAAGAAGATGTGATATATATATATAATGGAATATTACGCAGCCATCAAAAAAAAATAAAAAATAAATCTTGCCATTTGCAACAAAGGATGGAACTAGAGGGTATTATGCTAAGCAAATTAAGTCAATCAGAGAAAGATAAGTATCATATGATCTCACTGATAGGAGGAATTCTTAATCTCAGGAAACAAACTGAGGGTTGCTGGAGTGGTGGTGGGGGGGAGGGAGTGGCTGGGTGATGGACATTGGGGAGGGTATGTGCTATGGTGAGCACTGTGAATTGTGTAAGACTGATGAATCACAGACCTGTAC
Organism: Halichoerus grypus; assembly: GCF_964656455.1. NCBI lineage: Eukaryota > Metazoa > Chordata > Mammalia > Carnivora > Phocidae > Halichoerus > Halichoerus grypus. The sequence continues at coordinate 110,289,919 of NC_135718.1, forward strand.
CTCTGAAACAAATAATACACTATATGTTAAAAAAAAAAAAAAGATAGTAGGAAGGGAAAAATGAAGGGGGGGAATCGGAGGGGGAGACGAACCATGAGATACTATGGACTCTGAGAAACAAAGTGAGGGTTTTAGAGGGGTGGGGGGTGGGGCAATGGGTTAGCCTGGTGATGGGTATTAAGGAGGGCACGTATTGAATGGAGCACTGGGTGTTATATGCAAACAATGAATCATGGAACACTACATCAAAAATTAATGATGTAATGTATGAGGACTAACATAACAATACAATTTTTAAAAAATTTATAAAATGAATCAGGAGAAACCGACAAGATGCTAAGGCTTCCCATGGTATATTATTCTAAATATTAAAGTATTCTTTTGGGAACATTAGAAGCCTTTAAAAAGTTTTTTTTCTTTTTTCTATATAGAAGGTTGCACATTTCTTGTTAAGCTTAATGCTATTTTATATATTTTTTTATGTTGAATATAATTTTTCTTTCATCGGGTCTCCTAATGGCTGTAACTCTGTATATAAGGAAGTCATTGATTTTGTGTATTAATTTTTTCTTTCACTGCTGTTTGCAATTTTTTAACTCTTTGTAAGAACTTTCAGCTAAGAGGTGCCTGGGTGGCTGTCGTTAAGCATCTGCCTTTGACTCAGGTCATGATCCCAGGGTCCTGGGATCAAGCCCCGCATCAGGCTCCGTGCTCGGCAGGAAGCCTGCTTCTCCCTCTCCCACTCCCCCTGTGTTCCCTCTCTTGCTATGTCTCTCTGTCAGATAAATAAATAAAATCTTTAAAAAAAAATTTAAAAAAAAAGAATTTTCACCTGATTCCTTTGGTTTTGTAGGTACACAAACATATAAGCTGCAAACATTTTCTCATTTTTATATCTCTGATTTTTTTCTCTTGTCTAATTGTATTAGTTAGTACTCCAGAACAATGTTAAATAATAGTGGTAATAATGGACATCATTGTCTATTTCTGAGATTAACAACAATGCTTCTAATGTTTCCCCATTAAGGATCATACTGGATTTGGGACTGAAATAGATACATTTTACCAGATAAAGAAAAATACCTATTTCCAATTGTACTAGAGGTTTTCCTTTTTGTTAAGTCTGAACATTAAATTTTGTTGCCTTTTCACAAGTATGAATATAAACATGTGCTTTGCTCCTTAAATGTAATGTTAATAGATTTGATGTGAAATGTTGGGGTTCAGGTGCAAATGGTCAGTGCAGAACCTGAGTCATGAGACCCTTCATGTGTTTATCAGTGGGCCATATGCTTGGAGGATGACTGCTAACATATCTGTTGGGGAGGTAGAGAGAAAGGAAGTTTCCAAAGGGATTTTTACAGGATCCTGGAGGTTGGGATAATGTCAAGCTAAGGTTGCCTTTTGCCTCTAGCTAAGTATTAACATTCAGGCAGCTAAGCTCCTTGAGGAAGGTCACTCTACCTGTCTCAAGTACTTGTCAATGGGCTTTAAGTAGTAAAGAAGTTTGTTTTTTTTTCTTTTGCCTTTGTTCTCCACATCAGATTTCCTTTTACTTACTGAATCATTATCTCCCTGAAATAAACCTCTTTAATCAGGATGGGTTTTTTTTTAAGAAAAAGATTTTATTTGTTTATTTTAGAGAGAGACAGAGAAAGAGCAGAGAGTAGCAGAGGAGAAAGGAGAGGGAAAGGGAGAGAATCTGAAGCGGACTCCACGATGAGTACTGAGGCGGAGGGAGGGCTCCATCTCACATCCCTGAGATCGCAACCTGAGCCTAAACCAAGAGTCAAACACTTAACCGACTGAGCCACCCAGACGCCCCTAATCGGGAGGTTTTATTCTTTTAATGTCTGCTACATTCTGTTTGTCAACATTTTATTTAGGATTTTCACATAGTTATTTGCATGAACATGAATATGAATGATCTAAAGTTTTCTTTTAAGTACAATCTGTATTAAATTTTGATGTCAGTATCATGCTAGCACCATTTTAAATATTGTTAAGTTTTCTTTTCCTGTTCTTTGGAACACTTTAAATACCATTAACATTATAGGGTTTTTAAGGGTCTGGTAGAATTCTTTTGTGAAACCATCAGAGCTAGTTGATGATGCGGGTGGGGCGTAGATTTCTCTGCCCCAACGACCCCCATTCCCAGTTAATTTGTCTGTTTTTGTTTTCTGTACATTTAGAGTCTTTTAGATAATTATCTCTCTCTAGAAATTTAACTACTTTACTCACTTTTTTAAAATTATTCACCTAGAGTTTGGAAAACAACATCTCTCATGGCTTCAATTTCCAGCATTTTGAAGTGATTTTCCCTATTATCCTTTCTATATATTTGTACACTCTACATTTTTATTTCATTAGCTGACATTTTACTTTTCCCAAAGAAGTACTTCTATTCATCTCTTATCTAATTCATTTATTTCTGCTTTGATGTGTATTGATTATTTCATTTTGCTTTCCATGGATTGATTTTGCTGTTGCTGTTGTTGTTGTTGTTTTCTAACTTCCTAACATACTACTAGAAGTAGTAAATCTATACTTTTTCTTCCGGGATTTTTTTTATCTGCATACTACAGATTCTAGTATCCTGTGCTTCCATTACATTTATTTTCTAGATTTTAACCATTCTATTTAGATTTCCTCTCAGACATGACTTTAAGAGATTTTTAAATTTGATGAAGTGTGGTTTTAAATTTTCTTCCCTTATTATTTTTATTGCGTTAGTTTTGTTGCATTGTGATTAGTGCAGTTTTCTTTGTGGTACTGTAAATGTTTGGTTTCTGTTAACATTCCATGGTCACTTAAGAAGATGTATTCTCTGTTCTCAGTTTTAAATATCAATTAGATCCACCTTATTAATTATGTTGTCTAGGTCTTACAGATTTACATATTTTTGTCTGCTTGATCTGTCAAGAACTATGGAAGAAAATTAAGATTCCTCACTCTAAGTGGCTTCTATTTCTTCTGCTTATACTCTTTTGTTCTCTCAGTGGTATGGAGATATATTTCTCTGTTACATTTTCATTGTGAATGTTTCAATCCCTTATAAAGTATTATTTTGTCTCGAATGACATTATAAAGTGTTCTTTTTGACTCATTTAAAGTTAATTTGACTTATAACAAATACTGCCTTATATCATCAAGACCATGACCTTAGCTTGCTTTTTTTAAAATTTTATTTATTTATTTATTTATTTATTTATTTATTTATTTATTTATATTTTTAGGAGGTGGAGGAGGGGGCAGAGGGACAGGGAGAGAGAGAATCTTAAGCAGGCTCCATGCTCAGCGCAGAGCCTGACATGAGGCTCAGTCTCACGACCCATGACCTGAGTTGAAACCAAGAGTCGGAAGCTTAACCAACTGAGCCATGCAGGCACAACTTTAGCTTGCTTTTAACGTGCATTTGAAATAAATGTACTTATTTTAACTGCCATTTTCTTGCCTTCTATTGTCCCAGTTTTGTAAGTTTTATTATTTCTACTGTCAGCACAACTAACATTATAGTCTCTTCTGTTGCCCTCATGCCCACATTTGTTTTACTCTTAGTCAAAGAGTTACATGGATCCAGGGCTCATGGCTAGTACTCTTGCTGTAGTGTTTTCATACATCTCCTGGAGGACTACAGATCATCTAAAAAATTCCTGAAGATGTTTCTGGGGAACAGTATTCCCTAAGTTATCCATGTTCAAAATTGTTTACTACTGCTTTTGTACTTTAACATTTTTGCTGGTTATAAAATTCTTAAGTCACACTCTTCCTCGAGATTTTGTAGATGTTGTTCCACTATCTTCTAGCATTGAATATGTTACAGAGCAGTTTAAAGTCACATTAATCTTTTTCTTCTACACGTGACTTCTTTCTTGGTCACCCAAAGAATTCTTTCACTACCTCTGATGTTAAGCCATTTAACTTGGGTATGTTTCCATGTTGATGGCTTTGGGGCAATTTCCATTGGGCTTGATATGCTTTTTCAACATGTAAACTCAAGCCTTCTTTATAGAAGTGCACTTAATTTGTATCTTTCAATATTTCCTTCATCACATAATTTCTGTTTTGTTTTTTTTTTTAGTGACTCCAGTAATGTGCATGCTTGATTTTCTTTGCCTTTCTTCTATAGCTATTTTTAATCCTTTTAAACTTATAAAATTTATTTCATTTTGCTCAATTTTTTCACATCCATCCTCTAGATCTTTGCTGTTTTCAGTAATGTTTATTTTTTCTTATTTTCCTGCCAACTAAACCTTTACTTCTATGATGGTTTTATTTTTGTCTTCCATTTCTTTCTCGAGCCTCTCCATTGTTACCTACCATCTCTTTTCTGAGTTCTTGTATTTTTGATTTGCACTAATCCTTCAGAGACATTTATTTCTTTAAGGTTTTGTTTTATTTTTAAATTTATGGCACAAAGTTCAATAATTTTTGTCTCTTTTACAGCCAAATTGTTTTATTTTTTCTCATCAACTTTTCTTACCTAGCTTTTGGTTTTCCCCTCATTTCCTCATATTTTTCCCTGTAATTTTTTTTTTTTTAAAGAGATCTTGGGCTAGTTCTACTTTTATATTGTAGTACTGAAACTGATATGTTTTTTTCTATGCCACAGTTTGCTGAGGTTCATGTGGGGAGGGGAGGGGTCCAGGGACATGTTCCAGGATAACAGCACTTTTTCTCATGATAAAGGATTTAGTTTGTATATTTATTTGCCTTTTACATTTCCTCAGCCAATGAACATAGCAGCTGTGGCAGTTTTCTTAAATATCCTCTTCTCTGCTGCAATGGAGAAGAGCTGTTTGCAGAAACTATGGCTATGTTTTCATGTGCTTAGCCCATTCACTTGACTGCTGACAACCAAACTGGGTCTGAGAAAGCCCCTACCCTCTGCTGGTGCACCCAATGCACCAATGCATCCTGGTACAAAAATGGAGCTCAGACATTGAACCTCAGTGTGTCCCTCGTCTTCAAAAATAGCCCTCTTTAATGCAGCGGCTGCATTCTGTCTCCACTCTTGCCCATTTCTCCAGCCTACTGCACAGTGTCCACAGCTTTGGGCAGAAATTCCTTTTTTGGAGGGAGGGATCTGGGGTTTTAGCAGTCTCCTAGTTTCACCAAAAAAGGTTACATGTTTGTTTCTCATTCACCTTGTTGTTTTGGATACTTTCCATGAAGAAGATAAGATAATGTGACTTTAAACCACCACATTCAAATCAGAGGTCCTATTCTAAATTCTTTAGTTTTTAGTCTTCAATATTGAATATTCTCAAAATCCACATGTTTTATATGTTTAGGAACTTAGTTGGAAGTACTCAGAAATAATGATAGCCATCTGCTTCATGTCTGGCACTGTTCATACACATACATTTATTTTCTTGTGCTCTCCCGCAAACAGCCCTGCATCTAGGTATTATTATCTCCATTTTACAAATGAAGAGCAGAGATTTTAACCTGTATCTATCTGATGTAATAGCCCATGTTCTTTCCTCCAAACCACACTCAAACTAGTTCTATTCTCCAAAGATAATTTTAAAATGTTTAATTGTTGTGGAAACCAAATAATTCCTGCTTGATTCAATTGTGGCATTATTTCTTTGTTTTGGAATCTAAATTTCTTTAGTCTCCTCCAAATGCTTTTTTTAAACCACTGATTACATATAGGAGGAAAAATTTTAGGACAGAAATGGTTGCATGTTGTCAAATGAGGACTGGACTTCCTAAACTGTAAAACCACAAAGCCCAACATAACACAACCAATATGCTGTTTGGTTTTGTCCCCTAAGCAACTGACCAAACACTACTATGCAGGTGCCTGCCAATGGATTTGACAAAGATTAAGAATGTTGATACACCTCCTACCTAAGAAATAAACTTTGAATAAACGTAACATAAATAACAAACAGGAACATTCAAATGACAATCTGAGAGCGAGATTACAAATGTTTCACTTTGGACAGAACGGACATAATTTCATGGATGTTTTAAACTTGCAACATGTATAAAAATTCCTGGTCCAATATTTCAAACACAGTTACAGACAGAAATTAACAATTGCTACCATATCTTTCTTGCCATTCAAAACAAGGCACTGTATAAATCTTTTGTTCTTTCAAAATAAAGTTTTATTAAAAATTTTCAATGGATATCCTCTAAAGATGGCATTAAAGAGAATCACAATAATAGAACACAGTATTTCAAGTGAAGACCTGTGTTTCTATGCCAGTTCTTACATTATTAGTGGTGTGAATTTGGGTAAGTTATTCAATTCTCTAGCTTCAGTGCCTTTGTGCATAAAAGACTTGGAAATAACCTTTCCTCAGTGTTTCTGTGTGGTTAACACCTATGTAAACAGCTAGCATAGTTCATAATACATAGTAGATTATTAGTAAGTATTTATTGACTCTGAATGACATTAAGAACTAGTTCTTGTTTCTCTCTTCTGTTGCATTTAGAGCTAATATAATCATTAATAAAACTCTACTCAGTTTTTCTCAAGGATATATCAACTGTTATAATTAACTTTAAGTAGGGGCGCCCGAGTGGCTCAGTCAGTTAAGCCTTGGACTCCTGATTTTTATGATCTGAGGGTTGTGAGATCCAGCCCTGCCTCAAGCTCTGTGCTGGGCATGGAGTCTGCTTAAGATTCTCTCTCTCCCTCTGCCTTCCCCCCACCACCGACCCACCCCCACTCTGCCCGCACGTATGTGCACATCCTTCTCTCTAAAAAAATAAAATAAAATAAAATAAAATAAAATAAAATAAAACAAAATAAAATAATTAGCTTTAAATAGATATTAATGTTCCACTTATTTCTTCCTCTATTTTTGGCCACAATGTAGAAGCAAGACCTAACTTTGGCAAGGACTCAGAAAGTTTTCTGTACTATTTTTTTTAACAAAATAGATCTATTGCTCTGATGAATTAAAAGGCTTGGAAAAATGTAGGCTGTGGAATAAAACAAACATGAATACCAATTCTGGCTTTGCTGCTTACTAGCTATAACAAGCTATTTAATATCTCAGAGTCTCAGTTTCCTTATCTGAAAGATTCTGACAGATTGGTTAGAACTGAATGGGATAAGGCATATAAAACAATGTAGGAAATAGGCATTCAATAAAGGTGAGCTCTTCTCCTTTGAAAAATTCCAGAAATCTTTACAGTTCCAAATGTGCTTACACCTAATGTATGTGTCCATTTACCCCTAGGATCTAGCCAGAGCTCAGCCCACAATAAGTGTTAATACATAAGTGTTTATTACTTTGCTATTAGAAGATATTGCACAGCTTGCAGACAGGGTGTATTTTACTGGGTTACAAATTTGAGAATGCCCATTTTTTTCAATCCCTGATCCCAAAAGCATACAATTTAGTAGGAAGATAAAAATGAACCAAATAAGTGCAAACAAGACTGTGTGAGGTAAGTGTGGTGCAAACAAAGCCACTGGACAGGAAGAGACAAGATCTCTTTCATGTGGGATAATATGTGTAGTGGTTACACACATGGAGTTTGAAAGGGACTGCCTGTGCTCCAAACCTGCTCAACCACTTACTGCATGACTTTGGGCAACCCACTTAACAATTCCTTTAGCCTCAGATTCCTCATCTTTAGAATAGACTTTCCCAGGGTTGTTAAGAGAATTAAAGTGTAAAGCCCAGCACCCACGATATGTGGAGCTAATGATAATATTGCTACTAAGTCTCACAGTGAGTATATTTCCACATCCACCCCCATCTCTATCAAAGACATGCTGTCAATCCCACCACAAAATGTTGATGATGGTGATCAAACAAACAAGTAGCTACTTGCTATTAGTTCCAAAGTGCCCACATATGTTTGGAAGAAAAAAAATGGAAAGAGTAGCATTTTAGTAAAGCAATAAAAATATAATAACACACTGGACTGCACTATGAATCTAGGAAATTTCAGTACTTGTTTCTAGAAGTCTGGATTGTTTTAATTCTAAGTTGAAAATGTTTCTTGCTTAAATGTTAGTTCTTAATTTAGAAATAAAAAGAAATAAGGAAAGACAAGCAAGTCCTTTGGGTGGTTTATTTTTCCAGAATAGGGTATTTTACTTTGGTCCTATTTTCTGGCACTCAGTCACGCAAACTGCTCAGTAGACCTGACCTGGATTTTGCTGAAACCACAAAGCCAAGAGATGGCACCTGGGAAGACCATGACTAACTTCCATCCTAAAAATAAGCATCTTTGCCAGAAATCCGTAGTTATTTCAGGCAAAATCAAATTCGTAGTTGATTGAAGCAACAAGAACAACAAAAAATACCAATTGATATTTATAGCTATGAAATTGCCATTAAATATCATTTGCACTTTAAATTCCTAAGAGCAATTATTTCATATGTTGCCCACTGTTTCATACTTGTTTTCCATGTGTCCTGGATATGACAGGAAGCCTGTGAAAATGTCAGTATAAAGATTTAAAATTTTGTTGTAAGGGGAAAAAAATGAACTACCTTTTCCCATAAAATAATATCCCTCAAGATAAGAACACATTATTCTGAAGAAACGATCATATCTAATCAAATATTCTCTTTTGGAGGGAAAAAAAATCCCCTTTAATGCCCAATAGGTAATAATGAAATAAAAGATGGTCCGTATGTAATATTTTAAAAAATGTTTCAGAATAATGTTAATTCCTTGTGCAAATACTCACAATATAATGCTGGGCATGGGGGGTGAAATATAAAATAAAATATCCCATACAACTTCCATTTGAAACGAAAAGAAAAGAGTGAAAGGAGGGGAGAGAGAGTTGACAAATGAAATATACCAAATTTTACCAATGACTGTTAGAATTCTACTGATTTTGTTGTTGTTTATATTTATTTTCCAAGTTTTCTACAAGAAACATGAGTTGCTTTCAAAAGCAAACAAAAAAGTCTGAATCTGAAGTATTCTCTGTCAAATGGGATACTTCTTGCCCACTACACGAATGTTTTCCATCAAGAAAAACATGACCAATTTTTAAAACTATGAAATCATAAATGAGGAAGCCCGTATCTTCAGCTAAAATATTATTTATTTTGGATGCATTACCTCCTCTCAAGCAACCAATGGGCCGCTGAATCTCACTGAAACAGATTCAACAACAGAATAATCCCTAATGGCTAGCCTAAAGTAAAATTTCTTTTTTAATTTGACCCTTTAGTTAAAACTCTATTAGCAGTCAAGAATACACTCTTGGATATTCTAACAGAAATTAAGTACCTTAATGTAGCTGTGTGAGGAAGGGTTTAATTTAACTGAACATTTTTTCAAATCCTTCAGGTTAATGAGAATATTGACCAGGCAGGCAGGAGCTAGAACACCCAGTTTTAATATGCTTGGGGCTCCTGGCACCATGGAGAACATAAAGCTTAAAATACAGCAAAGCAATTAACAGGTAAGAGCTACACATCCCAGGGCAGGGCACACTCTCATCCCTACTGAATCCACTCTGCCTGCCCAGCACTTCCCCAGTGCCCAGTCTTTTCCTTGGCTTTCCTGAGCCCTCCTCAAGCTAGCCATGCAGAAAGGGACCACAGACAGGCCCTTCTGTTAAGCATCTTCCTCAGCTCAAAAAGTAAGATATAATCAGGGACACCTGGGTGGTGCAGTCAGTTGGGCATCCAACTCTTGGTTTTGGCTTAGGTTGTGATCTCAGGGATGGGAGGGAGGTGAGTTAGAGCCCACTGTCTGGCTCTGTGCTCAGTGCAGAGTCTGCTTAAGACTCCCTCTGTCCCTCTCCCGAGCACTCAGGCCTGTGTGCTCGTGTTCTCTCTCTCTCTCTCTCAAATAAATAAATAAATCTTAAAAAAATTTAAAATGTAACGTACAATCAGACTGACCCCACAACCTCAGCAAGGCTGAAAATTCTGAGCCAAACCAGGGCTGCAATCTAGTCGTCACATGCATACACACATATACACAGAGTATAACTGTCATCAAACTCTCATACGTATTATAAATGGACTATATTCTAGAAAGTTGGTTTGGTTGCAAGAGTTAGATTCTGGGGAATCAAACTGTCTACTGCTGTCTGCAACTCAGTAGGGATTCCAATATGGTCCCCTTAAACTTGGTTATTATTAGTTTTACTAATATATGACAGAATATGAGTTTTCTAAACCTTTGTACCAATAAGACAATTCATTTCCCTTAGATCAAACATATGGCAAATACCTAATGACTTAGAGTTACTATGAATTTAAAAAAGAGAGAAAACAAAACTTGGAGCTAACTTCTTCAGAATTCCTCTCAATATATGTACCTTTAGTGAGATTATGGCAGAGAATACAATCCTTTATACTGTTGATCTCTATTGTAAGGTACATATATTCCAAAGGGTGAACAAAAACATGCATATGTAAGAAATTTCTGTTCATATTTATCTCAACCATGTATAAGTTTTTGTGTTTTATAGTTAACATAATTTATTAGAACAATGGTACTTGCATGTGACTTGTAAGTTAATATATATATATATTACAGATATATACTCAATATTTTTATCAATAGTGTTTGATTTTAAAAGTTTGAAATCTGACTACCAGAACTGACAAAGAAAAATATCTATATAAATACTGCATATATAAAAATCAGTATGCTGATATCTACTTGAGCATGTAACTTTACCCAGCTGAAGGCAGTGAATGGTCCATTTCACATGTATCTTATTGTAAGCACTTCACAGCCAGAAAATACTACATATTCTGTCAATACTATTTCCCATGTATTCTCTGATGTCTCAGATGCTTTTGGCTAATGGCCTTCAGCTTGAGTTTAATTGTATTAATCCCTTAAATCCCAAATCCACAAAAAACATGTACCACAAACTTAAATATATATTTACAGACTATGTTTTATTTTTTTTTTAAAGATTTTACTCATTTATTTGAGAGAGAAAGTGTGAGAGAGAGAAAGCACAAGAAGGGGGAGGGTCAGAGGGAGAAGCAGTCCCCCTGACGAGCAGGAAGCCTGATGCCAGGACTCCAGGATGATGACCTGAGCCGAAGGCAGAAGCTTAACTGACTGAGTCACCCAAGCGCCCCCAGACTATGTTTTAAAATAGACTATTTGTAGCCCTATTTGTACTAAAGAAAAGAATTTCAATTTCAGAGGGAGAGAGAGGTGACTCTGAAATTCAAGTCATTTTGAATTTGATCTAGCTTTCTCTTCTGACTAGTTTGATCTAGATTTGTTGATGATCTGTGCTACCAACTAAGTATATCTATTTTGGAGGGCTGTCTAGCATCATAATTTTAAATTCCAGTTCAAAGGACATGAATGAAGAATGCCTTGGGTAATAAAATGAATAGAGTAAAATTCAATCCCCCATACTTACTTGCATGGCTCAAAAACTTTAACCACCCCTGTGTAATAAAAATGGAGCTACTGTCCAGTGAGGTGGCCCAGGTGAGATGAAAGAGAAGGCTAATCTCACTTGGGATCCATGCCCCAAGATAATTTTGTTTCTTGGGATATAAAAACAAAGTAACCTCAGAGATGACATCAACACTTTCCTCTGCTAACAGTTTCAAATCAAAAGCAAATAGCATGTACATATTTGTCAGCCCATTGGCAGGGGTTCCAGTACATTTTGGCCCCCTTTATCACACTTCACTGTGTTTTTTTCCTTTCTGCTACTTCATCTACTTCCTGCTCCTTCTCCGGGTTTTTATTTTCTTCTCCTGTGTCTTGCGACACCTTTAAGAGGTCATGATAAACAGGCTGTATGGCAAAATAATTGTTAGCTAAAAGGAAAATTAAACTACACTTCAGAGTCTTGGTTAGGGTTCATATTACTGAATTGTTTTATTGACTATTTCCACTGTGAAAACACCCAGTGGTTCAATATAATTCTTTCATTTGTTTTGGATTTTGCTTGTTTTTAAATATTTGGGACAATTTTCTATGACTGCTTCTTTCTCCAATTCTTTCCAAACAAAATAAGAGTATCTTTTAAAGCAAAATATTTAAAAAGATTATAAGGAATTATAAAAAATTATAATCAGAGAAGTTAGTGCAAAATCTTTGGAAAGACAGGAAAAACAATCCATCAATTCAAATGAGATATTTTTCTCCAATTTCTGACTAAACTGTTTCAGTTTCTGAAAGAACATAACCAAGGATACAGATTTATGTAATATCTGAGAATTCATGGACAATGAGAAAATGTAATAGATAATGTCAAATAGAGAAAAATGTTATTTTCAAAACAGAAGGAAAAAGTGATAAATACCAGAAAGAATATATAAACTGGTAAACTTAATCTTAAATTCAACAAAATGTCAAAAAATTAAAAATTAAAAAAATAAATTCAAGAAAATGTCTAAAATGGTCATGAATACATAGAAAAAGATGTAGTTACATACAAATAAAAAACAAAATATATCAAACTAGTTGCACTTCCTTTTTTAAACATGGCTTCTACAGTGATAGATCAAGAAACTGCATAACATACCTTGATTTCAGAAAAAAGTTGGCAATATTTTTTGTTATTCAGATTCAATGACATGAAAATTTAAAATGGGATTTAGCAAACTCAACAGGAGATCGAAGAAAAGAATAGCAGCAACTCTCTGAACAGAAAAGCGACCACTTTCTGGAAGGTAGGATGTGCAGAGAAGTGAATCTGAGGTGATATACGGGAAGATAGACCACAGGGGAGGGAGCCTCCGTCAGCCGCTACCGGCAAGTGATAGAGCCGTGGGACACAAAATCGGAACTTTTAGAAGTCCGCTCCACTTAGGGACGTCGCTCCACTGGCTAAGCAGAGGGTGGAACCCTAGCTGGGACAGTGTGGTCTCAGGACCCTCGACATCACAGAAAGACCAGGGGTGCCTGAGTGCGGCAGAGCTCCCAGGTATTGGAGCGGGGAAGCCAGCTGCAGAGACGGAGCCAAGGTGCGGGCTCTCAGCTCGGGGTTGCCATAAACCATGATCCGTGGCACAGTCAGGCCACTGCTCCTCCAGCAGGGACCCAAGAAGTGGCAGATCTGGGGAGACTCCCCTTCCTCCCCCAGGAGGAGCGGTGCAGGAGCACACTGCAGGGATCTGCTGGGTTTGGAGACTCCACACCGAGTCGGGTGCCAGAAATAGAAATGCTTGGTCACAGGCCGGGGGAGCACGGAGTGCGGCTGGAGACCAGGGAGACAGGAGTGACTGACTGCTTTTCTCGGGGCGCACTGAGGAGTGGGGCCCCGAGTTCTCAGCTCCTCCTGGGCGGAGATTGGGAGGCCACCATTTTCACTCTCGGCCTCCAAAGCTGTACGGAAAGCTTGCAGGGAACAAAAGCTCCGGAGAGCAAGCCCAAGCAGATTACTCAGCCCAGACTAGCAAGGGCAGGGCAATTCCGCCTCTGGCAAACATTTGGGAACCACGGCAACAGGCCCCTCCCCCAGAAGATCAGCGAGAACAGCCAGCCAAGACCAAGTTTACTGATCAATGAGAACAGCAGAACTCCAGCGCTAGGGGAATACTGCACATAGAATTCAGGGCTTTTTTTCCCCCTGATTCTTTAGTCTTTCAAAGTTAATTTTTTTAATTTTCTTTTTTTTTTCCTTTTTCTTTTTTTTTTAATTTTTTTTCCTTTTTTCAACCATCTTATCAATCCCTTTTTTAAAAAATCTTTTTTATTTTTCATTTTTAGACTCATATTCTATCCCTTCATAGTAGTTAACCTTATTTTTGGTATATATATATATATATATATATATATAAAGTTGTTCTCTCTTTAAAATTTGGGGATACAGTTTCTTCTAAGAGACCAAAATATACCCTAAATCTCTAGTGTATGGCTTTGTTCTAGTCTCCTGCCTGATCACATTCTCTCCCCTTTTTTTTTAAATTCCTCTTCTTTCTTTTTTCAACCAACTTCTTATCTTATCAATTCCTTTTATAAAATCTTTATAATTTTCATTTTTACATTCATATCCCAACCCTTCTTCATATTTACCCTTATTTTTGTACATATACAAGTTTTTCTTTCTTTAAAATTTTGGGAGGCACTTTCTTCTAACAGACCAAAATACACCCAAAATCTAGTGTATGGCACTGATCTGTGCACCAGCCTGATCATATTTGATCATATTCTTTTTTTTTATTAATCTTTTCCTTTTTCCTTTTTCTTTTTTTCTTTCTTTCTCTTTCTTTTCCCCCAGTTTCAGGTCTCTTCTGATTTGTTTAGTGTATATTTTTCTGAGGTCATTGTTAACCTGTTAGCATTTTGTTCTCTCATTCATCTATTCTCCTCTGGACAAAATGACAAGACAGAAAAAATCACCTCAGAAAAAAGAACAAAAGGCAGTACCAACTGCCAGGGATCTAATCAATACAGACATTAGTAAGATGTTGGAACTAGAGTTCAGAATGACGATTTTAAAGATACTAGCTGGGCTTGAAAAAAGCATGGAAGATATTAGAGAAACCCCTTCTGGAGAAATAAAAGAACTAAAATCTAACCAAGTCGAAATCAAAAAGGCTATTAATGAGGTGCAAACAAAAATGGAGGCTCTAACTGCTAGGATAAATGAGGCAGAAGAGAGAATCAGTGAGATAGAAGACCAAATGATGGAAAATAAAGAAGCTGAGAAAAAGAGAGACAAACAACTACTAGATCAGGAGGGCAGAATTCGAGAGATAAGTGATACTATAAGACAAAACAACATTAGAATAATTGGGATCCCAGAAGAAGAAGAAAGAGAGAGAGGGGCAGTAGGTATATTGGAGCAAATTATAGCAGAGAACTTCCTAATTTGGAGAAGGAAACAGGCATCAAAATCTAGGAGGCACAGAGAACCCCACTCAAAATCAATAAAAATAGGTCAACACCCCGACATCTAACAGTAAAACTTACAAGTCTCACGGACAAAGAGAAAATCCTGAAAGCAGCTCGGGAAAAGAGATATGTAACCTACAATGGTAGAAACATTAGACTGGCAACAGACCTACCCACAGAGACCTGGCAGGCCAGAAAGCACTGGCATGATATATTCAGAGCACTAAACGAGAAAAATATGCAGCCAAGAATACTATATCCAGCTAGGCTGTCACTGAAAATAGAAGGAGAGATAAAAAGCTTCCAGGACAAACAAAAACTAAAGGAATATGCAAACACGAAACCAGCCCTACAAGAAATATTGAAAGGGGTCCTCTAAGCAAAGAGAGAGCCTAAAAGTAACATAGACCAGAAAGGAACACAAACAATATACAGTAACAGTCACCTTACAGGCAATACAATGGCACTAAATTCCTATCTTTCAATAGTTACCCTGAATGTAAATGGGCTAAATGCCCCAATCAAAAGACACAAGGTATCAGATTGGATAAAAAAACAAGACCCATCGATATGGTGTCTGCAAGAGACTCATTTTAGACCCAAAGACACCCCCAGATTGAGAGTGAGGGGGTGGAAAACCATTTACCATGCTAATGGACACCAAAACAAAGCTGGGGTGGCAATCCTTATATCAGACAAATTAGATTTTAAACTAGACTCTTATAAGAGATGAGGAAGTACACTATATCGTACTTAAAGGGTCTATCCAACAAGAAGATCTAACAATTGTAAATATCTATGCCCCTAACGTGGAAGTGGCCAATTATATGAGGCAATTAATAACAAAAGCAAAGAAACACATTGACAACAATACAACAATAGTGGGGGACTTTAACTCCCCCCTCACTGAAATGGACAGATCATCTAAGCAAAAGATCAACAAGGAAATAAAGACTTTAAATGACACACTGGACCAAATGGACTTCACAGACATATTCAGAACGTTCCATCCCAAAGCAACGGAATACACATTCTTCTCTAGTGCCCATGGAACATTCTCCAGAATAGATCACATCCTAGGTCACAAATCAGGTCTCAACCGGTACCAAAAGACTGGGATCATTCCCTGCATATTTTCAGACCACAATGCTTTGAAACTGGAACTCAGTCACAAGAGGAAAGTTGGAATGAACTCAAATACATGGAGGCTAAAGAGCATCCTACTAAAGAAGGAATGGTCAACCAGGAAATTAAAGAAGAATTAAAAAAATTCATGGAAACCAATGAAAATGAAAACACAACTGTTCAAAATCTTTGGAATGCAGCAAAGGCAGTCCTAAGAGGCAAGTATATAGCAATACAAGCCTTTCTCAAGAAACAAGAAAGGTCTCAAATACACAACCCAACCCTACACCTAAAGGAGCTAGAGAAAAAACAGCAAATCAAGCCTAAACCCAGCAGGAGAAGAGAAATAATAAAGATCAGAGCAGAAATCAATGAAATAGGAACCAAAAGAACAGTAGAACAGATCAAAGAAACTAGGAGCTGGTTCTTTGAAAGAATTAACAAGATTGATAAGCCCTGGCCAGACTTATCAAAAAGAAAAGAGAAATGACCCAAATCAACAAAATCATGAATGAAAGAGGAGAGATCACAACCAATACCAAAGAAATACAAAAAATTATAAGAATATATTATGAGCAACTATATGCTAGCAAATTAGATAACCTGGAAGAAATGGATGCATTCCTAGAGATGTATCAACTACCAAAACTGGACCAGGAAGAAATAGAAAACCTGAACAGACCCATAACCAGCAAGGAAATTGAAGCAGTCATCAAAAATCTCCCAAAAAACAAAAGCCCAGGGCCAGATGGCTTCCCAGGGGAATTCTACCAAACATTGAAAGAAGAATTAATACCTATTCTGAAACTGTTCCAAAAAATAGAAATGGAAGGAAAACTTCCAAACTCGTTTTATGAGGCCACCATTACCTTGATTCCGAAACCCAACAAAGACCCCATCAAAAAGGAGAATTACAGACCAATATCCTTGATGAACATGGATGAAAAATTCTCATCAAAATACTAGCCAATAGGATCCAACAGTACATTAAAAGGATTCTTCACCATGACCAAGTGGGATGTATCCCTGGGCTTCAAGGTTGGTTCAACATCCACAAATCAATCAATGTGATACATTAACAAAAGAAAGAACAAGAACCATATGATCCTCTCAATAGATGCAGAAAAAGCATTTGACAAAGTACAACATCCTTTCTTGATCAAAACTCTTCAGAGTGTAGGGATAGAGGGTACATACCTCAATATCATAAAAGCCATCTATGAAAAACCCACAGCAATTATCATTCTCAATGCGGAAAAACTGAGAGCTTTCCCCCTAAGGTCAGGAACACGGCAGGGATGTCCACTCTCACCACTGCTATTCAACATAGTATTAGAAGTCCTAGCCACAGCAAGCAGATGACAAAAAGAAATAAAAGGCATCCGAATTGGCAAAGAAGAAGTCAAACTCTCACTCTTTGCAGATGATATGAAACCTTATGTGGAAAACCCAAAAGACTCCACCCCAAAACTGCTAGAACTCATACAAGAAGTCAGTAAACTGGCAGGATATAAAATCAAATCACAGAAATCAGTGGCATTCCTATACACCAACAACAAGACGGAAGAAAGAGAAATTAAGGAGTCGATCCCATTTACAATTGCATCCAAAACCATAAAATACCTAGGAATAAATCTAACCAAAGAGGCAAAGAATCTGTACTCAGAAAACTATAGAATACTCATGAAAGAAATTGAGGAAGACACAAAGAAATGGAAAAACGTTCCATGCTCATGGATTGGAAGAACAAATATTGTGAAGATGTCAATACTACCTAGAGCAATCTACACATTCAATGCAATACCTATCAAAATACCATCCACTTTTTTCAAAGAAATGGAACAAATAATCCTAAAATTTGTATGGAACCAGAAAAGACCCCGAATAGCTAGAGGAATGTTGAAAAAGAAAAGCAAAGCTGGCGGCATCACAATTCCGGACTTCCAGCTCTGTTACAAAGCTGTCATCATCAAGACTGTGTGGTACTGGCACAAAAACAGACACATAGATCAATGGAACAGAATAGAGAGCCCAGAAATGGACCCTCACCTCTATGGTCAACTAATCTTCGACAAAGCAGGAAAGAATGTCCAATGGAAAAAAGACAGTCTCTTCAACAAATGGTGTTGGGAAAATTGGACAGCCACATGCAGAAGAATGAAACTGGACCATTTCCTTACACCACACACAAAAATAGACTCAAAATGGTTGAAAGACCTTAACGTGAGACAGGAGTCCATCACAATCCTAAAGGAAAACACAGGCAGCAACCTCTTCGACCTCAGCCGCAGCAACTTTTTCCTAGACACATCATCAACGGCAAGGGAAGCAAGGGCAAAAATGAACTACTGGAACTTCATCAAGATAAAAAGCTTTTGCACAGCAAAAGAAACAGTCAACAAAACCAAAAGACAACTGACAGAATGGGAGAAGATATTTGCAAATGATCAGATAAAGGGCTAATACCCAAAATCTATAAAGAACTTACCAAACTCAACACCCAAAGAACAAATGATCCAATCAAGAAATGGGAAGAAGACATGAACAGACATTTTTCCAAAGAAGACATCCAAATGACCAACAGACACATGAAAATGTGCTCAACATCACTCGGCATCAGGGAAATCCAAATCAAAACCTCAATGAGATACCACCTCACACCAGTCAGAATGGCTAAAATTAACAAGTCAGGAAATGACAGATGTTGGCGAGGATGCGGAGAAAGAGGAACCCTCCTACACTGTTGGTGGGAATGCAAGCTGGTGCGGCCACTCCGGAAAACAGTATGGAGGTTCCTCAAAAAGTTGAAAATAGAGCTACCCTACGACCCAGCAATTACACTCCTGGGTATTTACCCAAAAGATACAAATGTAGTGATCCAAACGGGTACGTGCACCCCAATGTTTATGGCAGCAATGTCCACAATAGCCAAACTATGGAAAGAGCAAGATGTCCATTGACAGATGAGTTCATAAAGAGGATGTGGTATATATATACAATGGAATATTATGCAGCCATCAAAAGGAATGAAATCTTGCCATTTGCAACAAAGGATGGAACTAGAGGGTATTATGCTAAGCAAATTAAGTCAATCAGAGAAAGATAAGTATCATATGATCTCACTGATAGGAGGAATTCTTAATCTCAGGAAACAAACTGAGGGTTGCTGGAGTGGTGGGGGGGGGAGGGAGTGGCTGGGTGATGGACATTGGGGAGGGTATGTGCTATGGTGAGCACTGTGAATTGTGTAAGACTGATGAATCACAGACCTGTACCTCTGAAACAAATAATACACTATATGTTAAAAAAAAAAAAAAAGATAGTAGGAAGGGAAAAATGAAGGGGGGGAATTGGAGGGGGAGACGAACCATGAGAGACTATGGACTCTGAGAAAAAAACTGAGGGTTCTAGAGTGGAGGGTGGTGGGGGGATGGGTTAGCCTGGTGATGGGTATTAAACAGGGCACGTTACTGAATGGAGCACTGGGTATTATACGCAAACAATGAATTATGGAACACTACATCAAAAACTAATGATGTAATGTATGGTGATTAACATAACAAAATAAAAAAAATTTTAAAAAAACATATTAAATGTTTAAGAAAAAAATAAAATGGGATTTAGGTAGGGGGTGCCTGGCTCAGTAGGTTAAGCAGCCACCTCCTGATTTCAGCTCAGGTCACGATCTCAGGGTCCTGGGATCAAGCCCCAAGTCAGGCTCCATGCTCAGAGGGGAGTCTGCTTGAGGATTCTGTCTCTCCCTCTTCTTTTGCCCCTCCCCCCTGCTCGTGCTCACTCTCTCTCTCTAAAATAAATAAATAAATCTGTAAAAAAAAGGAATTTAGTTAGGATAAGTCTTACATTCTACATATGTTTTCAAAAGTACAAAATGGTGTTAAACTGCTGCCATTCATTTACTCACCTAAAACCATAGTTATTGGGCACATACCATTTCAATTCTTATGAAAAATATATTCAGAATTTAGCCAATCGCAAGCTTTGTATCAGTCAATAATATGAGATCACTAACAAAGAAAGCTAAAAACCTTAGGGTTAACAAAAATATTGTATTATAGCAAAGAAAGTAAATAGAACTATATTCAGTTCTATTTGATTCACAACAAGACAACTGTATACAATTACCCATTTTAAGAGAGGGAGGAAGGTGACCAATTAATGTATCCAGAGAAGGACTATCAGGTTGCAAGATATCTTTTTTTTTCTTTTTTTCTTATTATTATGTTATGTTAATCACCATACATTACATCATTAGTTTTTGATGTAGTGTTCCATGATTCATTGTTTGCATATAACACCCAGTGCTCCATGCAGTACGTGCCCTCTTTAATACCCACCACCAGGCTAACCCATCCCCATCCCCCTCCCCTCTAGAACCCTCAGTTTGTTTTTCAGAGTCCATAGTCTCTCATAGTTCGTCTCCCCCTCCGATTTCCCCCCCTTCATTCTTACCCTCCTGTTATCTTCTTCTTTTTTTTTTTTTTTAAACATACAATGTATTATTTGTTTCAGAGGTACAGGTCTGTGATTCAACAGTCTTGCACAATTCACAGCGCTCACCATAGCACATATCCTCCCCACTGTCTATCACCCAGCCACCCCATCCCTCCCACCCCACCCCCACTCCAACAACCCTCAGTTTGTTTCCTGATTCCTCATATCAGTGAGGTCATATGATACATGTCTTTCTCTGTTTGACTTATTTCGCTCAGCATAATACCCTCCAGTTCCATCCACGTTGTTGCAAATGGCAAGATTTCATTCCTTTTGATGGCTGCATAATATTCCATTGTATATATATACCACATCTTCTTTATCCATTCATCTGTTGATGGACATCTTGGCTCTTTCCACAGTTTGGCTATTGTGGACATTGCTGCTATAAACATCAGGGTGCACGTACCCCTTCGGATCCCTACATTTGTATCTTTGGGGTAAATACCCAGTAGAGGTTGCAAGATATCTTAATCTGGAAACCATTTCATAGGAATATTTAGAAACGGATAACCATCTCTAAACACTTATGCTCATGTCGTTTAGAAGGAAAAGAACTTAAAATGATCAGTAAAAGAAACAGATAAATAGACTTAGCTCAATATGATGAGGATTTTTTCTAATAATTAAATCTGGTATGAGACATTCTGCCACTCAAAGTATTTAAGGGCAGTTTAAACGATCAACTTCAAGGCTTGGAATGCTGGATTGATTGATCAATTCCTGAAATCAAAGATAATTACGCACAGTGAAAGAAGTATGAAGAGAGGATATGTACACATGGAGGTAGACCCTCCTCACAGAGGTGGGGAAGTTAAAAGAAGGTTCCTGCAGAAACTGAGAAGAGATAAAAATGATCTGAATTTTGAAGGAAGAGTTAGATTTAGCCAAATGCAGGAGACTCACAGGGGAAAACAATACAGGTAAAGCCACCATCATCAGAAAATAGTAGCTGTAAGAGACTAAAAGTATTTAAGCCTGATTCATTTGCCTTCCAACTCCCATGCTTCTCTGAGCCAAAACAGCTCTTTGTGCTGCACACAGAATGACGACTTTTAGGCTTTTCTGTCTTCCTTTCCTATGTTTCAAAATCCACACATCGACTAATGAAAGGCTGGGCCTTTCCTGGGTCACCTTATGATAAATAGATTAAATATATGGCATAGGCTTTAATGAATTTAAGGCTGGAACAAATGAACAATTTTTTGAAACTATATAATATGCTAAGAAGCATAAACTGTGGACAGTGACGTACCTTTGGGATCGTAGAACCGACCATTATCATGACTCTCAAACACGTACAAACCTTTAATTGTAAGTAAAATCTTCACTGCCTAAAACATGAACTGCTTTATCATGGCTTTGCCAGCCCTCCAGAATCTGGCCCCAGCCTTCACCTTCAGCCTTCTCTCCTACTTTGTGTCCTTGCATACCCCAACCGGGGCCCAACCTCTCTGTGTATAACTCTGAAATTTCCACCCCTGTCTTTGTTCCCACTGTCCCATTAGCCTGGGTGCAGCCCTTCCACCACTGCCTATTGCTGCCCACTCCTCCTTGAGGGCCAAGCTGAACATCCCTTACCACAGGGGGGCTCTGCAGTTCTACTCCTACCTCCCAGGCACAGTAACTTCATTGGCCACTGTGTAACCTCAAGGATATTCTGCATTATCTTTTGTTACACAACATGTCTTCCCTGCTGGGCTCTGAGTTGGCTGAAGAAAGAAGTTTTCATTCATCTTTGTTTCTCCTGTCACACCTAGAAAAGCACCTTGCACAGAACATCTCTCAGCAAACTCATTTATTCAATTTACTCACACATACTTACTGAGCTCCTACTATGTCCTGGGAACTGTTCTAGACACTGAATATAGGTGGAAAAAATACCAACTAGCAATCCCTTGCCCTCATGGAATTTCCCCACTGGGGGGTGGAGGGAGGTCTAACCATAGACAAGAAAGAAGTCCAGGCCACAGCATCAAGAAAGTCCTGTAGCTGGCCATTAAACCATAAGTGGTAGTCAACGATGAAGCCCCTGTCACTTTCTACTTCTTTCTGTCTCCCAGCTTCCCCTCAGTGAGACCCATGGATGTATTCAATTCCAGGGGCTTACCTTAATGGAGTTTCCAAATTCACAAAATTCTAAGACAAGATGTACTTAATGCCTCAGCACCCACATTGCAGCAAACGTACTGAGTCATTCTTGCTGTTAGGATGTTACCCAATATTGACCACTGGTTTTTCCATATTATGTTCCAATTTACCTTTATTACTAACCAGATGCAGCTGACATTAGGACATAGAAGTCATCCATCATCATCTAAAATTTATTCTGTTAATGGCAAAGTGTGTATAAGTAAATAATTTTAATCTGTTTTCCCATAACCAATAAATTGAATAGGTATTGGGAAGTCACAATGGGATGAGTGCTATAAAAGAGATTTCAAAGATGTGATCGAGCTACGGTTATAAAATTCTGGGAACCTCCTCTCCAATTAAAATATTACAAGCATCCTTTGATATATAGTGACTACTTTTCAAGCATTAACATGGTAGAAGGAGGTATCATGGACCACTTCACAAAGTCAGCTTAGCATACAGATTGACAAATCTGAGTTAGTAACTGCCTATAATTTGTCCTTCTTTCAGGTCCCTCAACCTTCCATTCTGTACAGATAGTGACACAATCCATGATCATGCTAGGTGCCCTTCCTTTAAAAGGAAACAAAATGGAATTTTTCTGGTCAAGGCAAAAGACTTTTTCACTCAACTGGTCCCAATTTTCCCTTATGCTAAACTTAGTCCATGAATTTATGCCTGGATTCTGACTCCCAGATACATTCATTACACAGTCTCATGGGTTCAATATTGCTTAAGAAAAATAGCATTATCACCAAGTTATGGAATACACAGTAGTATTTGAAATTATAATAAATAAATCAAAGTGGTGTTCTGCAATATAAAATAGCAAATATTTAATGTTGGAGAGGTTGTGGAGAAAGGGGAACCCTCTTACACTGTTGGTGGGAATGCAAGTTGGTACAGCCACTTTGGAAAACAGTGTGGAGGTTCCTCAAAAATTTAAAAATAGAGCTACCCTATGCCAGCAATTGCATTACTGGGTATTTACCCCAAAGACACAGATGTAGTGAAAAGAAGGGCCATATGCACCCCAATGTTCATAGCAGCAATGTCCGCAATAGCCAAACTGTGGAAAGAGCCGAGATGCCCTTCAACGGATGAATGGATAAAGAAGATGTGGTCCATATATACAATGGAATATTACTCAGCCATCAGAAAAGATGAATACCCAACTTTTACATCAACATGGATGGGACTGGAGGAGATTATGCTAAGTGAAATAAGTCAAGCAGAGAAAGTCAATTATCATATGGTTTCACTTATTTGTGGAACATAAGGAATAATATGGAGGACATTAGAAGAAGGAAGGGAAAAATGGGCGGGGGGAATTGGAGGGAGAGATGAACCATGAGAGACTATGGACCTGAGAAACAAACAGGGTTTTAGAGGGGAGGGGGGAGGGGGGATTGGTTAGCCCGGTGACGGGTGTTAAGGAGGGCACGTACTGCATGGAGCACTGGGTGTTATATGAAAACAATGGATCGTGGATCACTACACCAAAAACTAATGATGTATTGTAGGGTGACTAACATAACATAATAAAATTAAAAACTACAAAAAAATAAAAATAAAAAAAATAAATAAAAAACAGCAAATATTTTTTTCTTTAATTTTTTTTTTAAAGATTTTATTTATTTATTTGACAGAGAGAGACCCGGCAAGAGAGGGAACATAAGCAGGGGGAGTGGAGAGGGAGAAGCAGGCTTCCCGCCGAGCAGGGAGCCCAATGTGGGGCTTGATCCCAGGACCCTGAGATCACGACCCGAGCCGAAGGCAGACACTTAACGACTGAGCCACCCAGGCGCCCCTAAAATAGCAAATATTTTAGCAAAGAATTCCAGACATCTGCAAGTCTTAGGTGGCCAAGTTGTGAGAAGTGTCAATCTATAAGAAAAGCAATAGCCTCAAAACTGAAGGGTTGTTTTCACAGATAAACAGGTTGGTAAAGCATTTCTGTCAGTTACACTTTCATGGGTTAGTGTAGGTGCATTTTTAAAATTGGAGAAAACAAAGAATTGCATAACATTCCCACTGACTTGTACTGGGCACGCTAAAGTCATTTTTTTTCCTAAGTCACATACCTAACATGTTAAAGCTGGTAGTAAGATCTAGACCTCTTGTTCTTATGCTTTTAACACTAGCAAAATTACCCCCACAGCAAATAATCTAAATAATGGAAGTAGAAATTTGAAACTCCTATTCAAAAGAAATTCACTCCTTCATTTACATATCTCCCTGGAGTGCCCTTCTACAAGTGAGCATAGTTCCAGGTAGTGTGGATGATAAAACATAGTATCCACTTAGAAGAATACTAAATGACCGTAGGCACTTATCTATCAAGAAAAAGAAAGTAAGAACAACTGTTCAATTTGTAAACAATTGATACACCCACTTTTTATATTGAAAAACCCAAAACTGGGGCGACTGGGTGGCTCAGTCGTTAAGCGTCTGCCTTCGGCTCAGGTCATGATCCCAGGGTCCTGGGATCGAGCCCCTTATTGGGCTCCCTGCTCTGTGGGAAGCCTGCTTCTCCCTCTCCCACTCACCCTGCTTGTGTTCCCTCTCTCGCTGTGTCTCTTTCTGTCAAATAAATAAATAAAATCTTTTAAAAAAATAAATAAGTAAAAATAAATAAATACAAAACCCAAAACTTAGGACTTGACAAGTCATTTCTCATCCCCCATTTCCTCAAGGTCTATGTCCAACAATATGTTAATATTAATTAGACCATTCTTAGGATACTGCTCTTCAAAATTATCTAGTAAGCATTTTTGAGTGATCCATCTATCATGATAAATGTAAAATTACTGATAGAAAGCTCTTTTATTTGCCATTGGTTTCAAGCATGTTTTTTTCTTGTCTAACCAATAAGAATGTTCACTTTCTCTTTGTTTAGCAAGAAATCCTTTTTTTTTCTTCCACAACCCTTAAATTATTCTAGTTTTTTTAAGATATTTATTTGACAGAGAGAGAGAGACAGTGATAGAGGGAACACAAGCAGGGGGAGTGGGAGAGGGAGAAGCAGGCTCCCCGCTGAGCAGGGAGCCCCTACTAGACTTGGGGCTCGATCCCAGGACCCCAGGATCATGACCTGAGCTGAAGGCAGACACTTAACAACTGAGCCACCCAGGCGCCCTCTAGTTTTATAATATTCAATAAATACTAAGTAAAACACTATAATTAAAAGATAACCTCCTAAGATATAATAAGTAGGAAAGATAAAATAGAAGCATTTGTTGCCAGGTGAGTCCTCAGTGGCTAACTGATTATCACTAAACACCAAATTTGCCTTCTACTAACTAGATTACATTACTGTTAAACAAGAAGCATGAACTTCAACTATATCTAGGAAGGACTGGGAGTGATTTCTCGAAAGAACTCAGCTTTAATTGTTTGTCTATTACTAATATTTATTGTATTATGAAAACCAGTATATTGGGAAGTTTTCTCCCACCCTGTTTCTAGTACTAATTTTCAACTGTATAGCACATAGATGTTTCAGAGAAACATAATCTATTTAAAAGGCAAGAGAATAATGGGGCATCTGGGTAGCTCAGTTGGTTAAGCATCCAACTCTTGATTTCAGCTCAGGTCATGATCTCAGGGTCTTGAGATCGAGCCCCATGTTGGGCTCCTCACTGGGCATGGAGCCTGCTTATGCTTCTCTCTTCCTCTACCCCTTCCCACCTCCCCCTCTCTAAAAAAATAAATAAATAATAAAGGGCAAGAGAATAAACCATTTAAATCAGAAACTATGGTCATCAGCAATTGTTTCAGAAGAGTACCCTATTGATTACTGGTTTAAGGAGAGAAGATAAGACACAAATTTGAAGGTCTCTTCCATTTTCAATTTGTCAGGTTCTACATCTATCTCTCTTCAAATCAGAGGTTAAACTTGATTGTACACATCTAAAATTTCTTTTTTTACTTTTTTAGAATTCCAGTTTATCACTCAGAACGATATTCAGTATCTTCAGCAATGAATAGCAACATGCTATAAATGGAGAAGTCACATGTGAGCCAAACATGCTTACATGAACTTACAACATCTAAAACTCCACTACAGTTCCTCCATCACTTTGAGTGAACTCCTTATCCTATTCATCTACTCATCAATTCTTCACTAGTTCACCAGGATGCATCTAAGCTTGGCTGTGCAGCCACTTCTGTCTCAGTTTCTGGTGTGTGCATTTTGTTACTGTACATTCAAGGTAAATCAAATGTAACATAGCAAAATTACAACAACTTACCAAACATCAAACTCAGGGTCCAAATCCAAAAATAATGCAAAAGAATAAAAATTTTTTTCTACTAAACTCCAAATTATGGCTTTATTATATACAGATTTTTAAGATGTGTGCTTCATACCATAATACACAAAATTCCTTACAAAATTATTCCCCCGGATTGTGGTCCTACCACGAGTCAACCCTCTGGAAGTCCATTTGTTATTCAGCACTGGAATACAGCGCCACCTACTGGTAATTGCAGATCCCTGTTAAAAACCTTTTGTAGGCTAGGCTTACTAAATTTACATTTACTCAAAGCTGACCCAAAGCTACATATATCCTACAAGAGTAATTAGAATTTGATCTTGTTTAAAATGTGCCTGCCCCAAAGTAAAATTAAATAGAAATTATTCTGCTGGCGTACTAAGTTTCTATTCTGGCTCATATTTTCACATTTTAACTAGGCAGTCAAATAAAAACTTGGTAATTAATTTAGCCTGTTCCCATGTACCCATATTTCAATTTTAATAAATGAACAAAAATTATATAATTAAGTATATATCCATTTATTCATTGATTCATTCATTCACAAATATTATTAAGCTCCTACCTTTTATAGTCCCAAGTCCCTAGTTCTTCTAGGAAGCAGAACTGAGCAAAGCAGACATGGACTTAGAGTGTTGTTGAGGCACAATAATTAAACAAATCCTTATTCAGATTATCACTATCATTTCAATCAGATGCAGTAAGGAAATCATCAGGAAATGCTTTCATGAGGAAATCATGTGAACAGTGTGCCCAAGTACACTGTGTAAAGAAAACTCACAATAGTTACCTCTGTGAAACTACAGTATTGTAAATTTGGAAATTTTATGCTATATATTTTCTTCATTACATAAAAAAGGAGTTAGCACTCATTGCCAACTCACTGAGCATGATGCATATCAATGAAGGAATAAGTGTATATGGGTCTATGATATATTTATATATTCAATATATATTCATATATTACAAGCAAGTGTCAATATTGGGATAATTAAGAGATAGTGGATAACTAAATCGCCAAAAACATTTTCAATACTTTCCCTTAATTATTCAATTATTCTTACTTTATGTACAAATATATGAACTGTTTGAAAAGCCTAAAATCTGCACTAAATATTTACCTTTAAAAATTCACAAAGTGAGCTCTATAATGGGAAACAGATCATAAATACAGACTTCACTTCATAGATCTCAAATGTTATGTGTTGTATAACCAATAGATAAGCAGAGAATGTGAAAAAGCTAAAAGGCTTTTTATAATAAGAAATCACTTTAATTTTTCTTGCAACTGCATATGGCAACACATCTTTTATTTGAGAAACAATCCCATTAAGCCAAAATTATATTCATTTTTTCATGTCAATTAGCTCTTAAGATGGTCCAGTCTCTTCTATATGTGTTTTCTATTGGTTTGAGTATGTGTATGTTTTTCAAACATGTCAAATATAATAATAAAATTAATATTTCAGCAGAAATATATTGAGAGGAAATTAGCCAAGTAATTTAGACAGGACACAGCAGCAATCAGCCCATTCACCAATCTCTCATTCCTTTCCTTCCTTATTATCATCACTTGTATCTTGCCCTAAAAATAACAATATATTACTAAGCAGATGTAAATTTTTTGAAGTTGACCATCTGAAACAACTATATACTACCTAGATATTAGCTGATCGGGTTACTAAAAGCTGGGTACTCTAGCTCTAATTGATAGGGTCTGCTTTAAATTGAAAATAAATGACCTTCATGAACATTATTAAATCTGTCTCCAGTTTTCTCTAACATCACAATTTGTACAGAAATGCCCTAGAAATTAGTTCATCTCATTAATCGAGACAATCTTAAAATATCTAACAAGTATTAGGAAGAAAAATCATGCCAAGAAGGCATGCAAAAATCATGCCATGAAGGAAGGTCTTGTAGTTAGGTTAGTTCGGTATGTTCAGCATTATCATTCAATCTTTTTATTAAAACAATCCAGTGAAGGTTTATGTTTATGTGTTTATATGTACATTTATCTTTTCAGAACAGGAGAGAGATCACATTGCCCTTTCTTTCTAGTATACAGACTTCACTTCAGAGATCTCCCAAACACCAGATCCATGGGAAAAACAGTTTACACCAACAGACCCTCACACTTTTCTACCAAATCATATTTCCCTGTTTCGAGCAGCCTGATATGTGGAGAATGGCATATATCATAGCCCGAAATAGATACATGAATTTTAATAGAAAAAGCACCCAATGAGGGCAGGACACACATATTTCTTTGAGGAGCCTAAAGAAAAGAATCTACTCTGTCCCTCCAGAAGCCCCTGCTCAGATTGAGAACCCAAAAGCATTTTTTTCAAAATTCTTTTAAAAACTATTCCTATCTTAAGTCCTAAGTGTAAGGACATGTAGAAATGAAATCAACGAATAGACTAAAACTCATAGATGCACAAAAAAATTGAGACTGAATTTCATGACACTTGAAAAACATTTCGTGACAAACTTAACTTGTTTGAGAGATTGGGGGTGTGGGGTATTTTTTAATAAGCAAATGCAGATGTTGAGGGAAAAATGTTTAGTTTTTTGACACTGTTCTTTGCTAACAAAATTGCAAATGTTTTCCATAAGCAAACAATGTTGAAATGTCTGAATATTTTTTCTTAAACCACCACCCAGCTGAACTTTGAAAACTGGAATTTACCAGCTTACTGTTCATGAGTTTATATATTTGATATTTTCCGATCAATATTTCTTTGTTCAACTTTTAACTTATTTTCCATGTACTTTATACATTTTAATAATCTTGAGAAGAATTCATGGTCTTGCCATTTTGCGCACATGCGCGCACACACACACACACAAACACACTAAGTTGGGATTTATTCAATTGTCACTCTAGGAACATATTTAAAGTTGCCCATAAATAGATTGTGGGATGAAATATTTCATTTTACTATATACAGCAGTTTGGATCCATCTTTATGTAATGTACAGAACTACCCATATTTAAATATTCACTGTCAAATCAGAAAAAAATATTCAACAAGTAAAACACTGATGTAAGTTTTCTTATATTTGAGTTTCACTTTCAGTCATTACTGTGCTAACTCTGAATCTTTTTATTGGGCTAAATAATTTTTTTCCTTTTAAACTTAAAATGTTTGTTGATATTTGATAAGTTTCACTTCTATCTCGTCCCACACTCTGTGTGCAGAATGCAGAATTGTCTCAATCCATAAGGACAACTTTCTAAATTCAATTATAACACAGCTACCCTATCAACATACTAAGAGTTCATGGATGCTAAATGGAAACATTGACAGAGGAAAGAGGACCAGGTTGGAAAATATAACTGCAGACTATCTCTTCCTCCTCATTCCCTTTAACAGGGTGATGAAGACTCAAATTAGTCTAATCCTCTTGTGTTTTCAGGGCTACATCCAAAGTGTCAAAAGATTATTTTTCAATTATTAATGATCCCTGAAAAGAGCTTCAATGATGAGCTTACCTTTTTAAGAGTTTATTTCCTCACCTTTAATCTCCTCACTAGATAAGAGTTACAATAAGTAAGGCCAAATGAATTCCAGATTACAGAATAAAAATTGATACCGAAGACAAAAAGAATACTATAAGGATGACCTAAATTCCTCAACAAATATTTTGAAGTTTCTAGTGGGTAGCAGGAGGACTTTGAAGTGCTTCAGAAAGTATCTTAAACCTTTCAGAGTAGTGAGTAGTGACTGAAAGTAATTTACTAAATCTTCTAAGTGTAGACAAGATCTAAATACTGCCTAATCCCAACATCCATATATCAGAAAGTATGTTAAGATCCTACTTAATGTTATTTCCAGAAATGCTAACTGTGCAAGGCTAAGAATCACCTTTTTAGCAACATTATCCTCCTATCTTCACCCAACTGAATACAAAATGCATACTACACATTTCAGGAATGCCTGAAACTATGACACATACATATATATAATGTCTATGAATTTTCAGTGATATATATAATCCCATGTGTGTGTATGTATATACGTATGTATATAATTATACATACACATATATATAATTGTTAATGGAGTAGAGAAGAAAGAGAACACATTTTATTAATCATGAGTATCTTAAAGATTCTTACTAACAAAGCTTAATAAAAGAGACTATTTCAAAATTAAAATTCTTGGGGAAAACTGCCAAAATCTGTTTCCCAGAAAATGTCCTTAGTC
The DNA here is from genome assembly GCF_964656455.1 of Halichoerus grypus. Lineage (NCBI taxonomy): Eukaryota > Metazoa > Chordata > Mammalia > Carnivora > Phocidae > Halichoerus > Halichoerus grypus. The sequence goes on from NC_135718.1 coordinate 110,320,961, forward strand.
TCCAACCCTGTCTGTAAAATGGGGTTTTTACTATGGTGAAGGCAAATACTTGGCCTCTATCTTATTCTTAGACATATGTTAGGAATGAAAGAGATGTTAATAAAGTGCTTATATGTCCTTTGGGAGAAAAATTCCATACCAAGTGGTATCATAAGGTAAGTCAAATATAATTTGACAAAAGGTAATTACCCATTCAAATCCTTTGGCTCTGAATCACAGAAAAGGAGGGTGGGTAAAGTAACCTTGAACAAGTGTCTGGTATAAATTAATAACTATCCATTCCAAAGAGCTAATCCATTACGTACTGCCTATTGCTATTTCCCTTCTGAATACTTTTGACTCTTGTAAGAGTTGCCCAAAGATCCATGTTGGATGCCATCACATCTTTAAGAGTCAAAGAAAGAAATATTGATCCGCCAAGAAAAATGGAACAGTAACCTCTCATGTCATTCAGATGCCTGAAGAGTAGAGAAAGTCAAATGTTGAAGGATTCCCTCATTTCACATCATTTATCAAGTCACAGAGATTGAACAGCTGTAGCTTTATTCCCCCCAAAAATAATTTTGTAGGAAGCACCACAACTTATTCAAAAATTTGATAAGTTTCCATAACACAAACAATAACAAAAACAGAAATAAATTGTTGGGTTTTAAGTGATTTTTCAATTATTTTCATAATTATTTGGAAATTTCAATACAAACCAGAACTGTCTCTCAACATCCAAAAATCGGATCAGAAAGTTCCATGCCTTAAACGTTTTAAAGAAGAAAATTTGTCACTTGTTTTTCTGAACATAATAATGTTTCCAAGATATTTACTTTTTAGAAAAGTAGTAAAGTTATACACTTAATTTGTTATCTCTTATCTTTCAGACTGCAAGGGGGAGAAAAAGTCTTCTTGTCATAAAAGAATTTTTGCAGAAAGGACCTAATGTAAAGATATAAAGCTCATAAACATGAAAAAAAAGTGATCTTAAGACAGGAATGCAAGGTTCATTCTCACAAATTATAAATAACATTGGAAGGCTTATTTAAAAGAGATTTTAAATATCCTAACACCAAAACAGTCACCCAAGAATAGCCTTTTGGCCCAAACTAGTCTTACTTTCAAATATATGGGTGTATAAGCATGTGTGCACATGTGTTTATGTATCTGTGTGCTCATGTGTATATTTGTTTTTTACTGTGTATGTATGTGTATGAGCATGTGTGTAAACATAAACGGTGTGTGCACACATGTATGTATTTGTAGGTTAGTGTGTGTATGAGCACTTGTGTGAATTTGTGTATATGTATGTAAGTGTACGTGAGCATGTGTGCATGTGTATGAATGTGTTTTGCGTGGGTACATGTGAGTACATGTATGAATGTGCTAGTTCACTTTCCTCAATTAGATTTATTCTTCATGTTCCAAGAAGTAATCTATTTTCTTATTTGTAAACTGTATGAATGTATAACAGCTAAATGGAGCCAAAATATTACATGGAACTATTGGGTAGAGGAGTGGAAGGATGAAAAAGTCTGAATATTAACTCTTTGGTATCAAAATGTAACTATTTTGCAAGGACTATGTAATCTCCAACAAGAAACAATCACACTGAAGTGTTAAAAATTTTCATGTTATTCAAGGTTTTTGAATGTTCTGAAGTAGTCCCGACAAGGACTTTCTTCTAACAGAAAACTGGTCTTATTTATATTACAATCTTCAACATCCAAATAGCTCAAACCTTAAACATTCATCCTTTTACTAATTACTATTGTAATCCAATGCACAATTTTAAGTATTTTCAATCAGTAAGAAAAAAACCCAACTGTTTCACTGATGACACGTTAAGAAAAAAATCGTAAGACAGAAAATAAGAATGAGAAGTCTCTCCTAACAAGGCTAATTCAACCCTGTCAATATATTGCCTACATTAAGCCACATCAAATAAGGTAAATATAACCAGAACACAGTGGACATTTTATGTATGAATTCATAATACTACATCAGTACAAATCTTCATTGTGGGTTACATTTAATTTTCAAACTCTGAAACATAAAAAGCTCTTTCTAAGAAGATGGTTTGTAAAAGATAAATGAAGCAAGAAACAATGACAACATATGTGAGAGACATTTGGTAAATACTGCTGAATGAAACTTCTCTTGTTCAACCTGCTAAAGGTTTAACACAGCGTAAATCTGAGAAAAGCACTCCCAAGATACCAGAGGCAGAAAGTGTACTGGTTAAGAACGTGCGCTCCAGGGGCGCCTGGGTGGCTCAGTCGTTAAGTGGCTGCGTTCGGCTCAGGTCATGATCCCAGGGTCCTGGGATCGAGCCCCACGTCGGGCTCCTTCCTCAGCAGGGAGCCTGCTTCTCCCTCTCCCTCTGCTTGCCACTCCACCTGCTTGTGCTCTCCCTCTCTCTATCTCTATCAAATAAATAAATAAAATCTTTAAAAAAAAAAAAGAAAAAGAACGTGCGCTCCAGAGTTAGACTGCATTCAAAGCCCATTTCTCTCCCTGTTCAAGCATTTCACCTCTTACTGCCAGTTCCCTCATCTACAAAATAAGAGAACCACATTGTAGAGTTATTGTGCATTTAAATGAGTTAAAACAGTGGTGACTGGTATGTAAGAAGTCTCAATTAGTCTCAATAAAAGTTACCCATGATGATGATGATGATGATGTCAAGTTTGCTGTGCTTGGATTCGCTCCATAGTCAGCTCTTAACTTCTTCAGCTAGAATAACTCTTCTGCAATGGGGCAATATTGTTCCCACGAATAAAAATGACAAGATTCTCTTTTGTAAGCCCCATTTTTTCTAACAGAAAATGAGTCATGCCACAATCATGAATGTTGCACTGAACGGTAATGGTTAAAGTACATATTTTGCCTGCGCCAAGATCAGCTCGACTATTGGCTCTACTAATACTCGAGTATCTCAGGAAGAACACAGGCCTGGCATGCCGTGCTGCTCACACAGAGGTACTTTTTGAACTTCTAACCATAGGTCAGAGTTAGACCTATGTAGTAAAGAGAGAGACAGAGATTGAGACAGTGAGAGAGAGAAAAATAGCATGTATAGTACAGCAAAATCCTGTTTTCTCAGAATAAATTCACAAGAAGATCAAATGGTTAAAATATTTTTTCTCACAAAAATAAGATGTTCCCCTAAATACTTTTTTTTAAGAATTTATTTATTTGACAGAGAGAGCGACAGAGCACAAGCAGGGGGAGCAGCAGAGGGAGAAGCAGGCTCCCCCCCTGAGCAGGGAGCCCTATGCAGGGCTCCATCCCAGGACCCCGGGATCATGACGTGAGCCAAAGGCAGATGCTTGACTCACTGAGCTACCCAGGCCCCCCTCCCTAAAGATTTTTTGAAGGAGATAAAATACACATGTTCCTTTTTTGTTATTAATAACAAGATGTGACAAAAAGTCAACAATACTTCCCATAAAGTCTGGAAGTGTCAATCAAATTTTATCTGATAATCAGTTACTTTCAACTCATGCACCAAAAAAATTGACAGTTCTACCTAAATGTTATTAGGTAACAATGACATTTTTACTAACGCAGAGGTAAAATATTTGAACTTGAGCCTCTCCACTGGATAACTGTGGAATGGGGAGTACAAAACTGTTAGCTGTTCACTTCATAAGTATATTTGGGGATGGGGTTGGATTACTAATTAAAAAATACTTTGGAAATATACAAAATATTATAAATCCTACTCTAATCATAACTATGAAAAGCATTTTAGTATCTTTAGAATAAGAGAAATGTGATTACATTTCACATACATTTCTTACACCTCAATCTATAGCTAGGTAAGTGAAACTCAAATAAAAGTCTACCATAAACTTGAGGAAAATCTGCCACCATAAAAATTTTTCCCCACTGAAAATCTAATTGATTCAGGATACAGTTTCCAGTTGAATCTGTCAGATGTACTATTCTTCCCAAATGCTAGGCTCATGGGTTTCTAACTGATCATAACAAGTCAACAGGGAAATAGTATAGTTAAAAAAAAAACAAAAACCACTAGGTCAATAGACATTACTTCAATACAATGCACATTCTTTCCAAGAGCAGGAATCCGTACACTCACCATAACACTCCTAAGACCCCTCTGAAGTTTAGAGAGCAAAGACTTAGGAAGATTATAAAAAGAGGAACTGCTGCAGACAGGACAGGAAACAATTAAGACATAAATAAGAATTTCCGCAGAATCAGGTCAAAGTTCGGACACATTTAAGAAACGTCCAAAAGGTGAGACTAACAGATGAATAATGAGGTAATGGGTGAAAGTGAGAGTAGGAGGTCTGTTTGGTGCTAAAATAACCCATTTTCAAGCACATGAAAGCTTTGAGTTGAAAGTCATAAAAGTGTTTTTAAACATCTACAAGTATAACAAAATTTCATGAGGACCTTGGGTTGTGGGGTTCCATGGCCACTCCTGAAATCTTGTAGGAGGTGAAGATGTACCATGACTGTTATGTCAATCAGCCTTTCTTTGTCTTTAGTCGGTGAAGCCTTCTCATGATATTTAGAAGAAAAAGATCTAGACATTTAATTTAGGTAATAACTATTCCAGCAGACTGTCAAACAAACAAACTGACAACTCAATAAACATCAGAATTGTGGTGAGTGCAGTTATAATGCACAAAGATGTCAATGTTTCAGTAAGCAGACATTATACCAAATAAGGGTGGTGTTAGTGCTATTTTTGTGATACTCAATAGCTAATAATTAGTCTTACTTTTGAAATTACCACATAATACATAATATCATACTTTGACTACTAAAAATTGATTTTGAAAGCATAGAGTATATGATATGTGCATTCTTTAGCAATTTAGTTTTCAAATGAACATAAAAAATACACTGACTAGAGGCACCTTGGTGGCTCAGTCGATTAAGTGGCCGACTCTTGGTTTTGGCTCAGGTCATGTTCTCAGGGTCGCGAGATCAAGCCCTGCCTCAGGAGCTGGGCATGGAGCCTACTTGAGATTCTCTCTCTCCCTCTCCCTCTGCCTCACCCCACCCTGCACTGTCAGGAGCATGGGAACATGTGCTCTCGTTCTCTCTCTCTGTCCCTCAAAAAAAAAAAAAAAAAGTATATTAACTTGCAAATTCATTTTGACCCAGCTGATTTAGGAGGTGTGGGAAGAGATAAGTAAAAATTACTCTCTTCTCTGTATCAATTCATATATCTGGGGCTCTAAGAGAGGTATTTCAGAAATAAAGACAAAAAATTTACTTTTGTGGACAGATAACTTAAGGATCCAAGAAGACTCATTCTGAGGACAATAATTAAGTGATAGCCAAGAAGCAATGACTAAAGTTTGCTGAATCCCGGAACCTTGGATCAGAAGGAAACTTGGATGTCATCTCTTCCAATCCCTTTGTTTTATAGATGACAAAACTGAAGGGTGGATTTACCTAAGTTTTCACAACTAGTGGGCATTATAGGAGAGGGTAAGAAGCTTACAACATAAATGAAAAAAAAATGGGCATAAAAAGCAGTATCTGTAGTATAAGAAAACTTAAAAACAACTGGAATTCTACTTAATTCTACTTCCCTCTTTCTAAGTAGGTAGGTATTGGCTATTCAAAAGTACCTTTTCTGCCTCATCCTTTCTGTCTCATTCTTTTTACTCATTTATTTTATTTTTAAAATATTTTTTAGTGTAGTTGACATTAGTTTTAGGTGTGAACATAGTGATTCGACATCTCTGTATGTTTTGCCACGCTCACGACAAGTGTAGCTACCACGTGTTGCCACACAACACTGTAATACAACACCGCGACTATCTTCCCTACACTGTACCTCTCTACCTTATTCGTTAAATGCTGGGAGGACATGTGCTGTTAGAAATTTGCTTTTCAATTCCTTTTCTTTTTTCCACCACAAATTCTTTTGGAAGGTAAATCTGACTGGAAAAAAAAACTGCTGTTGAAAAAAAATAATGGATCTTTCACTTAAATGACCAGATGTTGCCTCAATTCCACAGGTAAATATTCAACTTTGCTTCTATAGACTTAAGTTACAACAGTGAGTGTTTATAATGAAATTCCTATATAGTTATATATATATATATATATATATATATATATACACACACACACATACATATTTGAAGGGGTTTATGAAGGTTAAAGTTCATTTACAGGAATTTATCTTTCCTTTTATTTCTTGTCATTTTTACTCCCCAAAATAATTTCCTCCTCATTTGCTTGGTTCTGCTAATTTTAGTGGAGGTACTTAATATAAAGGACACTTCTTTTGTGTAAAGGTCACTTTGAGGTGCTAATAAGTTCACAGAGAATTCTGACATTCCTCTCCCTAAAGGTTGCTGCAAATAAGCAATCAGATTCTAGGAATCAAAGAGAAAGAATGAATTCCAAACATGTAGTAGGAGCCTTATTTTCTGGATTATTCAGTCTCTCTACTACATATATCTAAGAGCTCTCTCTCCTTCCCATTACCTTTTTATTTCCTGCTACTTGCTCTTTTTGTTTTTGTTTTTAAATGAGGCATAATTGACATACAGTATTCTATTAGTTTCAGGGGTACAACAAAGTGATTCAATATTTGTATATTTCGTGAAATGATCACCACAATAAGTCTAGTTAACATCCATCCCCATACATAGTTAAAGAATTTTTTTCTCATGATGAGAACTTGTAAGGTCTACTCTCCTAGCAACTTTCAAACATGCAATACAGTATTATTAACTATAGTGGCCATTAGCTTTTAAACTTTCAAATTTCTCCAATTTAAACAAAAAGACTGTTCCCCTTATTCTCCTCCACCACCATCCTATCTTCCTCTTCTCCTCCATAGACAGATTTGTCAAAATATTTGTCTATGCTCACCATTCCCTCATCTCCACTTGAAGCTCAACTTGAGTCAAATCTGGCTTCTTCCTCCAACACTTCACCAAAACAGCTCTGGGTCAAGTCACCAGTGACCTTCATCACAATCAATCAAATAAGCACTTCTCAGTCTACATCTTGCAAGATCTCTCAACAGCGTTTGGCATGACTCCCTCTATCTTGAAGCACCCTCTCTCCCTGGTGACCTTGACATAATATTGTCCTGGTTTTTTCCCTCCTCTTTTATCACTGATTCTGGGTCTCTCCTTTGCATGTTCATTCTTCCTTACTTGGCCAGTAAAGATTCTGCAATTCCTAAAGGCTCATCTCTAGACCACCTTATTTATACTTTCCCTAGCTGATCTCATCCATGCCGATGACTTCAGTTCAAACCTATGCAATGGTGACTCAGAAATGTACATCTCCAGTCTACACTTTTACTAAAATGTCTCTATGTTACAATGGAGTTCAATATGTAAAAGAAAAATTTATGATTTTACCTCTCCCCTCCAATCTGGTTCTCTTCCCTGTCTCTTATGAAGTACCTACATTCAGCCAATTGTACAACACAAAAACTTAGGGGTTATTTTTCAGCCCCTCCAGCCTGACTCTTCCATCACCTAAACCATCACCAAACACTATCCATTTTGCCCACAAAACAGCTCTTGAATCTTATCACTTTTCCCTATCTCATCAACCACAATCTTAGTCCTTAGCTCTACCATCTTTTATCTTTTAGAGGACCTAGACTATGGCAACAGTTACTCACAGTTCTTCCATCAACCACTATGAACTCTTCTCAAATACACTCCCACAGGCAGCCAAGACTATTTTTCTGAAACATAAGTCTGATTACATCATCTACCAATTAAACCCTTCTAGTGATTTCCTACTGTTCTTAGGGTAAAGATGAAGCTCTTAAACACAGACTACATACAATGCCCCCCCCTCCATGGTCTGGCTTCTACCTTCTCCCCCAATCCCTTATTATCTCCATACCTTTCAGTTTGTCTTACACACCTTTATTCCACAGGACCTAGCCTTTGTGTCCTTACTCTAAAGGGTTTTTCCCTCTACCCTCTTCTCTGGTTAAGTCCTATTCTTCCTTGGCATTTAATTCTGTCTTCACTACCTTGGGAAAGTCTTGCCTGAATCCCTCAACTACATTATACTCTAAGTTGCATTTTACATTTTCAACTGTTTGACTATTTAATCAATATCGGTCACTCCACAAGACTGTTAGCCAAAGGGGGAAGGGACTGCATCTGTTTTTGCTTTTCAACCATCCCATGCCAAGTGAGTGCCTAGCACATTATGGAAGCAATATTTGTTGAATAAGAGTAAATGACCAAACTAGAAACTCAGAGCATTGAACCATCAGAACAACCTGCAGTTGTTGGAAAACTCAACTGAGAAATGGAAGAATAATATATCCAGTCATTTGGCTGTTATTTCTCTAGAACATTTTTTTTTTCTTAGCACGCAAGTGATAATATCAATTGACTTTTTCTGTTTCGGCACTCATCAGTAACACGAATCATTCTGAATTAGTGACCAAACTCTAACCAGGCAAGTCTTTCATAGTAGCAGTACATGATTTTCATTCAGTAAGGAGTCGTTCTACTCAATTCAACTGAAACAAATATTGTCTCCTGTGTACTAAGTATTGTAACAGGTGCTATGCTTCTGTGCCTTTCTGTTTTGATGTAGTTCTTTTATTTTTAAATGTTCCCAAAGCAGCTCATTTTTTGCTTTGTGCAATGTAGTTTATTTTCCACAGCCATATGAATCTATATTTTTTAAAAGCTGTATTTTCCACAAAAATAAAATAGAAGAGATATTTTCAAATATTCATGTCTCATTCATGGCCTAACATATTTTCAGTAGTAGACACTTTCTCTTTAACATAAACCATTTGTAAATAGTAAAACATTTCACAAATTGGATATGGTTAATTCAAATACTTTGACACACAGAAAATTTTACTTACAGATCTAATTCGGGGCGCCTGGGTGGCTCAGTCAGTTAAATGCCTGCCTTTAGCTCAGAACATGATCCTAGGATCCTGGGATCGAGCCCCACATTGGGCTCCTTGCTCAGCCTCTCCCTCTGCCTGCCATTCCCCCTGCTTGTGCTATCTCTCTGTCAAACAAATAAATAAAATCTTTAAAAATAAATAAATAAATAATGAAAGATCTAATTCATTTGTAAAACAATACAAACATGAAATAACTAAAATTGTAATTGTTCCATTTATAATTATTCATAAGATTTCCTACCATTTAAGTATCCACTATGTAATAGGTACTTATCACTAATCTTCAAAACAACTAATATAATATCATATTATATAATATCATATCATATCATATAATAATATAATATAATATAATTATAATATATAATATAAATTAGTCATACTTACAGAGGAGGAAATCAAAGCTTGGAACTGTTAAAGGCTAAACAGATGACTGGATGATTTACAATACGTAGTTAAAAATAAGGTGACATAACTATGGCAGGCATCACTAACATCATTCATTATTATTCATTTAGTCAATCACCAAATATTTAATGAATACTTATTATATGCTAGACCTTGGAATACAGTAGGGAACAAGACAGACACAGTCCTTGACCTTCATTGAAGCTACTTAATGTAGCTTTTAAAACCTATAAGAGGAAGAAATTTAATTTAATTTAAAATTTAAAATTTAAAAGGGAAACCCCAAAACCTTGGTTCTTTAAGCAGTTCTTTATCTTAAGTAGTTCTTAGTTCTTTTTCTAGGATTGCAGAGGTGAGAAAATGCTTATGTTTCATATGGTGGATGTGCTCCTCTTTATGACCTATCAATATAAACAGAGATCACATCTTTTTCTGAGAACTTTAGGCAATGAGGAGACATCCCCACACTCAAGACATTCCTATGAGGAACTGTAAAGTAGAATTTGGCACCCAAACGCTCATCATGACTTCTTGAGTTGCGTCCTTGGCATGAGGGCACCAAATTTAGTATGTTACTACTAGGTCACTTCAACAGTAAGAAACTGATGATTTGTAATACAACCAACTCAACATGCAGCTCCTTGTGGGGAAAAAAAAAAGTGTTTTTTTGAGAAAAGATTCTGAAATGACTCTTTATTTTTTTAGGATTCCATGATTATATGAAGTAACAAGATAAAAATGTATATTTCTTGGACACCGAGGAAACTGAAATATTTGGGTTGGCAACAGAAAGTTGTAAGTCAAAGGCACTAGAGCTTCTGTCAGATAGTGGCCAATTACTATGGGAAAGAAACTTCACAATCTCCACTATGACTACTCCTACCTTCCAAAGCCTATTTATCTGACACTCGGTTGTGGGATGTTTTGTATCAAGTCCAATGTGGAGTATGCTCATTAAGGTATGCTTACTTCTTTCCAATGCAGCATATACACACATTGTTCCTTCAACAGAAAGTCAAGACTTCTAGCTGCTCCCAGAAATACAGAGTGGATTTTAATGGGAAATGGAAACAATGTCAGACTGATACAAATATTCCAAAAGTTAAGGTTCTAATCTAAGAATTCCTACTAAGGTTTTAATCTAAGAATTCTAAATATAGTGGTATGGCTTTCATTTTCTTTACAAAAGTCATATTTTGGCAACGTTATTATAACACTTTTTTTAAATCAATGTCCCGCATACATCCAATAAGACATGGCTAAATACATCATTTGGGCCTGGGAATGTGGCTGCATTACAGACTTATTTGAGTGCCATGCTATTTTCAACAAGTGTTTGAAAAAGTTTTCTCCTTTTGGGAGGTGGGGAACAAAAATGGCAATAGAACATATCAAATAAAAACAAAACATGGGATAATTGAGGCAAATAATAACATTTCCCAGAACTGCTGAATTTTATCAGGAAGTTTTACAGAAATCAAGAAACAACACTGGCAGTGGTAAATTAATGCCATTAGAGTCCAAAATTATTAGCATTTGGAACACATGGGCCTATGGCTCAACCTTCTGATCGTTCTCAACTAAAACTTAACTTACCAGTTCTGAACCATTCTTTTGGTCCATCTGCACAAGACACTTCAATTAGTAATATGACAATTAGTAATATCTCACATTACAAGCAGTGATTCTCAACTGATGGGAGGAAAAGGGAATGCAACCCTTAACCCCCAGTTGGAATATACCAGAATCTTCATGGAAGCACATATTTGAAAAATGCCACTCTAAAACCTGGATGATTTTTAAAATGTTTCCTTTTCCCCTCTTTAAAAAATTATTAGTTTCAATATTTGATATCAGTCTTCTTTTGATATCAATCAGCATTTAAAATGTTAGTTTAAGTAATTCTCAATGATTTAGACTACGTGGTCCATGGAAGCACAAATAATTGCTCTTATTAGCAGGGTGATGGCCCCTTACCAAGAGAGCCAACCAATGTTACCACTATCTTCAGAGTTGTCTTTCTAAAATGACCTCTAGGGGTGCCTGGGTGGCTCAGTCGTTAAGCGTCTGAAGCTTAGGTCATGATCCCAGGGTCCTGGAATCGGGCCCCGCATCGGGGTCCCTGCTCTCCCACTCCCCTTGCTTGTGTCCCTCTCTCGCTGTGTCTCTCTCTGTCAAATAAATAAATAAATAAAATCTTTAAAAAAAAATTAAAAAAATATAAAATAAAATGACCTCTATATTTCTACTGCATGTATTTTGAATTGTTATTACTGACATATTTTCATGTCTATTTACTCATCTTTACACTTCATTGCCTGGAACATACATTCCATTTTATACAATGCATTTTATAAATGTTTATTCAGTCAGTCAATCCATCTATCCATCTATCCATCTATCTATCTCATCTTGGCCTATCCCTGGGTAGCATATCCCAGAGCAAAGGACAACAAATCACCTGTTGTAAGCTCAGGATTTACATGGGTTTGCTTGAGATATTTAGGACTATTCTGCACATTTATGATGTGTTAAAAATTATATCATTCAATCTGAATATATGAACCAATCATGGATAATTCAGTCCTGAGTACTCCAATTTTTTCTTCTTATACAAAGACATAAATATACTCTGGCAGTTAATGGTTCATAAATTACTGAATAAAATCAGCAAAAAAAAGTATTCAGAAAAAAATAGGAATTCATCTGGTTTTAGGCATTCACTAAATTTTTATGTCCAAACAAGAGGTATAAGAACAGTTAACTGTAATGTCCTAAGGCAAAGGTCTCTTTTCTAGCTTTCCTGACTACAGAATAAGAAAAATACAAAGACCCTTGGCCAATGATTTGGTTTATTAGCTACAGAACAAAGTTTGTACTGACAAAATTAGAATACTATGAGGAAAGCAAACTGGTATCCAGTCTCTTAAGCCACATAAAATCTTACATGGCATCAATAAAGTTAAGGCCAGAGAAATCCCAGCAGATGTGCCTGTGTGCACTGAATATAGCACTTAATATCTATCTATGGGCTAAGGGAAAAAAGGCTTCTACACAAACCAGCTGTGCCAACCAGTGATAGCTACAAAAAGTAAATGGTTAGAGAACTGAAGACATGCTCATAAGAGAAAATGGAATCGAATTTTGAGAATGTAATCTGGCAACTAGAAAAGCTAAATTTTAAAATAACGGTTTATTTTTAAAATATAAAGATATGATAAAGGTAAGGGGTTCAGAGACTATGAAAAATGAAATTCTCAAAATCCATCTAAATCTCTGCATTAAAGACGTACAGTTCATTGCGGTTTTTTTTTTTTTTTTTTTTTTTTTTACTTTTGTTATGAGAAACCTTAACTCTTCCTTCTTGCCCAATCCTGATCTTTGGAAATCTTTCTGAAGAATCACAATTTCCCCATATTTCTGATTTCAACTTTACATTTCTTTTCTTCAATCTTGCTCTGGGGTTTTTTGAAAATTACTTGCATAAAAAGTTAAGTTTAGGGGCACCTGGCTCAGTCAGTTAAGGGTCTGCCTTCGGCTCAGGTTGTGATCCTGGGTTCCTGGGATAGAACCCTGCACTGGGCTCCCTGCTCAGCGGCAAGTCTGTCCCTCCCTCTCCCTCTACCCCTCCCCCGCCTCATGCTCACTCTCACTCTTTCAAATAAATAAATTAAATTTTTTGAAAAAAGTTAAATGTACTACAAGACTGTCTTTCTAAGCTCAAATGGGAGCATGTGCTCCTTCATCACCCATTTATTCCTTGTTGGCTCTGTCCAGGTAACAGAGCAGGGAAATTTCCCTCCACACTTCAACTTCTTAACATAACCCACATCACCCCAATACCTGTGGCCAGTTAACATAAGCTCTTTCCACTTCCTTTCTACCTAATCATTTTTCTGATTCTTACCATATTTTCCTTCCTTTTTGTTTTATTCACATTAACAGCAAATATTTATTGAGGAACTACTATGCACCAGACAGTATAATAGGCATGAACAAGATGGAGTCTCTGTCCTTCAGCATATTGAGAGAGACAGATATGAAAATGGACTGTGGATTCCAATATGATAAATGCTCTGCAGGTGGTAAGGGAGCTCACAGGAGCAGCTCCTATATCTGGGGGTCAAGGAGTTTAAGTCTAAGTCAAATCCAAAATATGAGTAGGAGCTTCTCAAGCACAACATTTCCACATCAACAGAGACTTGGAACTAAAAAAAAAAAAATTGGGGGAAGAGTAGGAATAGGATAATATGGGAGGTGTACATTTTATGTCAGGGGTAATAGAAATAAATGATGCTGGACCTTACATACTACATTAGCCTCTCAAAAGAAGTGAGGAAGAGTTTATATGGGATGCTAAGGACTCTCAGAGGAAAAAGCTGACCATAACCTCCCACTTCCCCTCACCCAGCACAGTGTCACCTCTGCAGAGGACATCTGGCAATGTGTGGAGTATTTTTTGATTGGCACAGTGGGGGGTACAACCAGCATTGGTGCCTGGAGGTCAGGAATGCCAAACATCCTACAAAGCTTGGGAGAGTCCCTCACAAGGAAGAACTGTCCCACCCCAAAGGCTGATGAGGCCCCACTGAAAAGCACTGATCTAGGCCTTCATCAGGTCATCAAACATCAAACAGCACTTCCTCTCCACTCTTCCTTCTGTGCCTCCTGATCTAGAGGCCTGGCAATTTAAAAAGGTGCCCATTTGCAGACAATAAGGATCACACTGAGAGTTTGAGATTCCCACCAAATTTGTCTGATCACGAAGCTCCTTCCACAAGGCAGGATAAAACAGTGGTGTGAAAATCAAGCATAAAGACAGTGTTCTGGAAAGAGTCCGTAGCATCACAGTCTACAAAAAAGGGAAGGAGAATGAAACTGACCAAATCATTGTTTGCTTTGGCAACAAGCATGGTGTTGGCGACCACTGGAGAAGAGTAGCTTTATTACAAAGAATACAGGAAGGGGTGATTAGGAAGTGGAAATTTCGAGTAGGTTTAAAATGTGCTTTCAATAAATTTGACAATGAAGGAATGCATGATATTAAAATAGCAGTTTGAAGGAGCTGGTAGGTTGGAACAGCAAGTTTTTGTTCTTATTGCTTTTGTTTTGATCAGGAGACTATTTGGGGGTGTATGTGTGTGTGTGTGTGTGTGCGTGCGTGCGTGCGTGTGTGTGTGTTTCATGAATGATATTAGGAACTGTTTGGAAGAGCCAATCGGAACTGAATGAAGAAGAGTGTCTCAGAGGAATGGAACCAGAACAGATATTTTTAAGGATCTGACAAATACTCAAGTACTGAAGGTCTTTAAAACAAAAAGACTCGGGCAGATTTCATAGTTCTTAGCAGGTAAAGCCCAGAAATGGGACCAAAAAAAAAAGAAGAAAAAAGCATAGAGCTAATGAGTGTACCAGTAAAGCAGCAAATTCAGAGAATGTCTCTGACCCTGGAACACAGGCTTTTTGCCTAAGCCCACAGGACCTAAGAGATACCGAATAAAACTGCCTCTGCCAACGGCCAGGGTAGGTCCCTGAAATGATTGAAAGGTCACCACAAGGTACATCTAGTGTAATCACAGGGCCACAATCACATACACGGCCACCACTTAGAAACATAGTAGAGAAAACAGCCACCTCATATGTCATCCAATTGCTGCAATTGGTGGCATAATTCAGTTAAAAGTTACAGTGATATTTCTGTTGTGTAATAATTACAATGATATTTCACAAAATCACAAAGTAATCAGTGTATATGACATGCTATACAATTAATGTAATCAAGCATTCTTTATTATATCATAGTGAAATTATAATGATTTCAAAATGTTACCCAAACATATTGAGGTCTGAACACCATATCATGCTAAACCTCCCTGGAGCTATCTGCCAGTGTCTCTGTGATTACTAGTTTGTGTGATTACAAAAACTACTAAATTAGCAAGACCCAAACAGCTGGCTATTTTCTCACACACTCTGTTCCTTCCCTTAACTAACAGAAAACTCATTCACCCAGCTGCCGAAGCTAGGAACATAAAATAAATGTCTGTCAAGTTACATTAATATCCAAAAAGGTGCCCTGCTTTTTATTGCTTGATAGATACCACTGGTGGAAAAATTGTAAAGAATATTATATGTGAATTTTAATTTTATAAAAATAACTTAGAAGGCTCTGAATTTCTAATAAAAACAAGTGTAGTTAAAGTATTTTTACTTCTCTATCTCAAAATGCCTATGAAGTTTTATTTCATAATTTTTCAGAAAATCTTGGGTTAACCAAATATTTTGAATCTGTTGCTATATTACATACATATTAAAAGGCAAATAAAAATAATAAAATCCCTGTGATCTGATATGAAACATCCTTACTGAATAAATTACTTGAACGATTTATTTTGAATACATTTTTTTTTTAAATCTCCATTAAAAAGAAAAATTGCATTTGGGGGCAAGATCATTTCCTCACAAAACAAAACAAAAGCTCTGTTCTTCGAAGAGCAGATTTGGGCATACCAATGTACGGCCCAAGCAAGCTCAGGAAATGTTTTAGTGATATTCCACTCTCCCTTGAGACACTTAACTTCAGCTCATGAAAATACCAGTTTCTAAAGGATGAAAATTACAATGGCTTCCTACAAAAGCCCCCTCTAAACTGTGGGGCTAATTTAAACAATATGGCAAAACTCCAACCAAACCTCTAGTATAGATTAAAATATCTATTATTTAAAGGCTGATCTGTGCATTTATCTGTCAACAGTAAATTCTATTTCAGGTTCTACATGTTTTACATATTCCACAAAGAAAAAAGAAACCACCATGTATTCTAATGTAATATTAATTTTCACTATTTCTCTTTTTTTTTTTTTCGGAGAAGGAGTGAGGAGAGGGGAAGGCTGGGCACAATGCCTTACATATGTGTATAGAGATGTGAATTGAGTATTTTATAACGTCACTCAAATGCATAGATGAAACTATGTTCTATTTCTGTCTGCTGTGTTGGCATTAGGGAAATGTCAAAACTTTGCAATAAGCCTTGGAGGCTTTTAAAAACAAAAATCAAAATAGAAGACAATATCATACATTTCAAACTCATTAAACCATTAGCCTAAAATCAATTCAATGGAATTCTCTGAGTTATGGCCTGCAGAAGAGAGCAAGCTAAGGTGATTTTCAATATAGACAGACCTCTACTTTAGATACCAGTATTGGAGAGTGAATGGGAGAGAAAGGCTTAGTATATATTAATCCAAACACTTGGGCCAGCATTCCAGCTTCCACTTTGCTGCTGTTTGGCCTTCTGTAAGTTACCTGACCTCTCAGAGCTTTACTTTATTATCTGCAATGTGGTATAAACAAACAAACACTATCACACAGGACTAAAAGAGAAAATGTATATAAGCACAAGGAATGTTCATTTCCTTCCCTCTTTCCCAGCATTTGTTCCTTCTACCCTGAGATACACAGGTAAAACATACTCTAGCATTTTGCTAACGGAGGATTTTAGGCACAGAGAGAATAAGGACTTGCCAAGGAGATCTGAGAAACGACAACAGACATGTTGAGGATTCTTACGGTTTTCTGTATTCCTCGTACCCACAGTGGTGACTCTCTCCCCAGCACACTTCCCCATGAACTCTCAAAATCACGGCAGTTGATTTTGCAATGTTACCACACCATGTGCTTTGGTCAAGTGGCATCCCTGGGCCCTGGGTGTGCTCCTGCCAATCTCTCCAGACTCTAACGCAGTGTGTCATGAGGCTGCCGATTCCCACTCTCCCTAGCCACAGTAAGAGAGCAAGCCCCGCTGGAGTTTAAAGCAGCTTCTGAGAAGGGCATTCTCTGCCACCTTCAAGCCCAGTCTTCACGTCATTCCTCTCCTATGTGACAGAGGGAGTACCAGAAGGTAGATCTTTTCAATCGGCCTTTTAGGCTGATTTTTCATCAAGAAAACTTACATATAACATGGTCCTCCCATGCCTTTTTCTCTCTCCTACTCTACCACACACAGGCACACATACACCTCATAGGTCCAAATTTAAAGGAACATATTTTAACTTGTGACATTACATTGAAACTGAGGAAGAGAAAAAGAAAGCACTGAAAAACAAAGTCATCTCACATTGCCAGAGGCAAGTCAAAAAAGCACATCCCTTCATTCCACATTTAACTTTTAACAAGCCTGAAGGGGAAAAGGCTCCATATGCAATGTTGGCAAATGCAGCATTGGGGTGACACATGGTATAGGATATGATGATGCTAACCACAAACGGGTAATTAGGCCATCGCTATGGCCCAAACCTAGAGGCTGGGAAAACTCAATAGTATTAATTTGGTTCTGCCATATTTGATTTATGTAAAAGCTTCATGTTGGCTTGGTATCTGGAAATGCGTCCTTCAAATAGTTTTAACATTAATAATTTGCAGATTGAAATCTGTGGTTAAATACATTTTTAAGAGGGTACTTGCAGCTAGCAAAGGTTTGCACAATGATACATTGCAACTGCTGGAACCAGACTGAGCCATAGAACAGATTTCCAAGGAAGTCAAAGAAAGCCAAGATACAAGAGAACCCCAGATGAGGCAAAGAGAGCCAAGACGCCATTTTTAATACAAAGCCCAGCCTCCCTTTGCCCATGTGCATTTCATACTAAACCAAAATTAAGGTTGTTTCTTACTGGCCACATAGCCCTCCACAAAGAAATAAATGACAGAAGAAAGGGTGATCATTAATAGGAAAAAAAAATAAGGCTAAATACAAAATAATGGGCATGACGAGAAAACATAGAAGAACATGCATAAACGCAAAGTTCCAAACACTGTTTTCTGCATTTCCATGGAAAACCTCATGTTAGGGAAAATGATTTCTGGGCCTTCGATTTGGAAACTAAAAGAGGCCTCTTTGGAGCCAGATAAATAACAACATTGCCATGATGTTATAAAATCACAATGCATTCTTTTAAAATATCTCAAAGTGTCTTCCAGACATCTTTGTGTTAATCTACGTGGGATTCCCTGAGGACACAGGCAGCATTTTTCTGATTGAGGATTTCAATCACAGAAAAAGTAATGACTTGCCAACAACAGCTGATAAGTGCAGATGGGATTAGGCACCAGGTCACCCAATTTATAATTATAGACATCTAGCCAGTAGGCAATGTTGTTTTAAAGTCAAG
The DNA here is from genome assembly GCF_964656455.1 of Halichoerus grypus. Classification (NCBI taxonomy): domain Eukaryota; kingdom Metazoa; phylum Chordata; class Mammalia; order Carnivora; family Phocidae; genus Halichoerus; species Halichoerus grypus. Next base: position 110,339,438 of record NC_135718.1, read on the forward strand.
TATATTCACAGTAGAATCACTTAAAATCCCATAAGTGAGGAGATGATCCATGTGTTTTTAAAACATCCCGCTAAAGAAGAGGAATCTTTCTCAGAATTGTCCTAGGATTTGTTCATGTTAATGAAGTATTTGATTTTGAAGGATAGGGAGTCTCCTATCAGCCACACACATGATGGTATTTGTCATGCCGCAGAAAAATTTCCCTATTTGGCCTTCAAACAGAATTATTGGACTCCTGGGGCAAGATGGCAGAATAAAGCCAAATTTGGTTTTAAAACATATATCTGCTTTGAGAAAAATATATATAACATGAAAGGGAAAAGGACTCTGAATGAGTTGAGTAATTTTCAATATTTCCTCTACTATAAATTGGACTTTCAAGGAAAACTAGCAGTTTAAAGTCAGATCTCAGAACCTTCCTTCCCCCATCAACCTAACAAATGAGCAAAAAAAGAAAATTATTAAAACTGACCGAGAAATATACCATAGCAATCAAACTAAGTAGGAGGCACAATCTTAATGCCATTTTCTTTTTAAGAAATGTGGCCAGAGGAGAGAGAAAGTGAAGATTCTAGAAAGTGGCTCAGTCATCCCAAAACACATCCTGTGTACACCAGAGCAATGAGGAAGAGAGGTGAGTGGACAACATTCCCAAGTTTTCCACTAATATTCCCAATTATTTTTTTAAAGAAGAAGTAGCCTGAGTAACACATATTGATTCTATGACCAAGCAATTCCAGATATTTATTCAAAAGAAATGAAAACAGATGTCCACAAAAGGACTTGTGTAGGAATATTTATAATAGCCAAAAACAACATGCAATTTAAATGTCCATCAACAGAATAATGGATAAACAAATTGTGGTATATTCACACAATTGAATATTACTTAATAACGAAAAAGAATTGATATATACAAAACATTGAACTGAGTGAAAGAAATCAGACACAAATGAGTTTATACTCTATGATTCCACTTATATGCAAACCTAATCCGTAATGACAGTTATTAGAAAAAATGGTTGCCTGTACGGTGGGAGGAATGGCAGAGAAGGGGCGTAATTACGGGAACATTCTGGGGAAATGGAAATGTTCTCTGTCTTGATTGCATTATGGATTACATGGCAACATACATACATTTGTCAAATTCATCAAACCATATAGTTAAAATCTGTACATTTTACTGCATGTAAATTATACTATTTTAAATCTAAAATAAATGAATAAAAGAAGCAGCTGAGGAGATAAATGGACAGCCCAGGAAAAGGATCTGGAACCCCCTCACACACACAGATAAGGACTCCCTACCCCACATTGTGTCACAGGCTCAGAAATTTCCACTGAGTTTGACCAACTCATTTTTTCCTGCCTAGAAAAAAAGATGGGTAAGAAAACAGAACTATGAAAACCAACCACAAAATCTCCAGCAATAAAGAGGGATCTGCCAGGAGGAAAAACAAAAGGGAAGATAAGATGATTTTCTGAAGGAACGGGAGACCCTTTAGAGAGGAACACACAGAGGGTCCCTATGGAAGTCCCCACACCTCTGTGAACTAACAGGCTGTGGCCAAAACCCAGAGTTTCTCCTTCACTGACTGAAAGGAATAAGAGCCTCTGGGGCAAATCAAGGCAAGCGGACATGTAGGGTTAATTACCTTTGAGTGCTGTGAAGGTTCCGGAAGTTCACCTTAAATCTGGGAACGGATCGGAAACCCACAGGAATGAGTAAGTTCCCAAAGAGGTAGAGGAAACCCTACCCTCTGTGTTCTCAATAGCCTTTAGGCAAACAGAGATTGGTCCACCAATCATCATCCCCAGCCACAGTTCCTTTCAAATTTTACTTCTCCTCCTCCACCCCCCGCCCCCCACTATCAGGTCAAAGAAAAGCTTACTGAAGACTCAGTATATCCAGTCCTGGAAGAGCAGTTAAAGACATGATAAATAAACCTCAGATAAGGTGAAGGCAAGGATAATTCATCAAGACCACATAACATATCAGAAGGTGATGAAGCTGCCTGCATCTAACATGAATAAGATGTGAAGAAATGGCATGGTGCACCAGAATTGTGTATAGTGGGATCCCCAAAATCCTACTTTAACATTGTGTCAAACATCTGAAATTGCAGAACCTTTTGTAACACAACTGTAAGATTATGGAGAGTGAGTTATTGAATGCAACCAGTAAATGCCTGATAGAGATATCAGAAGATGAAGTGCTCTGTATTAATGTCTTTGAACAGAGGGAGATGGAGAGAGAGCAAGAAATCCACATCTCTACTCTTCTCTTCATTCCCACTTCTCTAAGTCCTTATATTTATCAGACAACCAGCCAAACAGAAAAAGCAGAAATGAAGGATGGGAAAAAGCACTGAAACTTACAGCAGCTTCCAAGTATTGGAAATTATGCAAATTAAGACTGTAATAATAAGTATTTTCCTGTATTGATCTACTGATTTCATTTTTATACTTTAAGAGTAAGTCAAAAGAGTAAGACATGCTCCATGACTGTACTCTCTCTTGCACTGATTTTTAATTGGCTCTGAGCAAACCATACTTTCAAAGGCAATGCAGACCCTATTCTTAACAGTAATACAAAAAGTGGAGTTCACCAAATAAAAGCAGCAATTATATAAAAAAAAAGTAAATCTGTAGCCTTATAAAAAGTGAGTATTCTGCCAGGAAGGAGATAAAAGAAAAGCAAGCATCCTAAACAGGCAACCAGAATACGTGCCATTTATATTGTGCAATTTTTATGGACTCATGCTTTCTGTTATTTTAGAATAAGTACAGCATCTGTTGATGGTAAAAGCTTATATATTTTTTCCACTCGCATAATAACCCTATTTATTTTACCAAGCTTTCAAAACAATTTACCTCCAGCAGAGGCCTAATGAATCAAGCTTCATCCTTAGGGAGATTTTTTTTTTTTTAAATTACATAAAAAGAAAGACATGAGAATATAGTTGTTAAAAAATAGATTTTTATTTTCTTATATTTACTCCACATTACTGTATGGCTATTTTCATTGAGTGAAGACTGAAAAAAGAAAAAGAAAAAAAACCTATACAATTATTGATACTGAAAGTTAATCGCCACCTGAAGGGCATGTTCATCACTTGCCCGTGTGCAGAGGGGAAAAGTCAATGACAGCAACCAATGTTCCACCCAAAGAGTGAAGAAAGCACATGGCCCCCAAAAACAAACTAATCAGAATGCAGAAAGACAGCTCTGCTCTCCAGCTATTAAATACACAAGACAGACAATTTAAAGGTTCATAAACAACTCTAAGAAGAAAACTAGAGTGAGCTTACAAGGAATTTAAATATGAAAACAATAAACTAGACCTACTAATCAATACAAACAGGAAATACCAACGGCTTATCACCTAGTAAACCGTATGCTCTGAGCCATGATTTGGTTCACGTACAAAAACAAACCCAGACTTCGCAGCATTACATTTCAACATACAGAACAGTCAATAAAACCTGAAGGGAAAAACACAACTACTCTATACAGTCCACTGCGATCAGCGCCATTGTCAATTACTCTAGTCTACAGCAGCAGTTGAGTAACACAGCTGACCTCTTTCAACAATGTTAAAGCTTTCACCATCCCAGCCTAATAAACACATGTTCCCAATAATTCCCCCAATGAATAAGCCCCATTCAAAAGAGAAACAGGACTCACAAGAACACTAACCTCTTGATTAGAAAGCACATACTTAGCCAGTGGACTGTGAAGGTCCCCCCAATTCGCATGCTTCGGGCTACATTCACAATCAATTAGTTACATCAAATCCCCTTTTGTTTCCCTCCAGTGACTTTTTGCCACCCTGTTACTTGACTCCTAAACAAATGCCTCACCTGGCTTTCATCCAGATTCCCTGCAAAGCACGCCCCTCCCAGACCATGGGAGCCAGCCTATATAGATGTGACTAGCCTACCAGAACTTCTATAATATGGCAGATTAAAAAATATATATTTTTGAAATAATTCCCTAAGGCAAATGAGGAATTTGTAATATTTGTTTAATTGAAGAAGCTTACTTATTCCCTTTCTTGTATTTTTCATATAGGCTTTGTCATGTATCTTTCTTTCATATACTCCAGAACTGCTCCTTTTAGCTGAGAACAGATATCCAGGTTATAATCTCAGTCTAGTCATTAAAAGCTACCTTGCCTTGGGTATCAGCCCTTGGCATCTCTGAAGCTCTTTACCTACAAACTGAGTGAATTTTGAAACGGAATTATGTTTCAAAATGTTGTTAATTTGTGAAACAGAGGACATCCAAGAAGTGATCTGTTCACTTTCAATTATACTTTATCCCACTCTTATTTTTAAGTGTTCAAGCCCCCCACCCACCCCATAAGCCTCATCCCTGAAAGACTGATGGCTAAATGATCCATTCTAACCATTCATCATTCCTAATGTTTTCTTCAATACCCTAAGTTGCAGAATTTATCTGGAAGCGTTTCTATTGACAATGTGATGTTCAATAATTTCAACAATTCTACCAGCATTTTCAATCATTCCTTTGCCAGTTTACCTTCTATTCCACTCCTCTTACCAATCCCCAATCTTAGATTAGCATAACTATCTATTTTCTTTCAAAGGTCATTGAGCATTGCCTGGGGAATCACATAAATATGCTAATTGGAGCCATCACAAATTTATGAGATTCAACTCCAGCTGCTCAGCAATCCATTAATTTATTTCTCCTCTGCTTCCCTTTCCATTGCTGAAAAGTAGGTATTCCAAACCTTTATCACTCACTGCAAGCACCATACTCCCAGCTTCTGCCTCCTTCTCAGCAGACAATTGTCTGGGAAAAAAAAAGACTTTAGCCAAGAACTCCTTCAACTGCCCTTTTCTTCATTTATATTGTTTCCAGTTGCCCCACTGTAGTAGACAAACTATGTTAATGTTGCTTCTTTTCCAAACCTATACCATCCTTCAGTGAATTCAAACGCAGCTCTCCACATCTTTTCCAAAGCCATCTATCACTCACACCTTCTTTTTATCAATGTTTCTCTTCCACTCCAGAGCCTTTTTTTTCCCTTATGCTTGGGATATGTGCTCAAAACTCCTCCAAAATTTAAAGAACAAATTCTCTTCCATTCGACTTTCTAAGGGTTAGCAGGGATCTGGGAAATATAGTTTCTAGTTGAGCACCTGCATCCCAGTGATGATTCCATAGCATGGAACAAAAAAGCACAACTTCTCAGTAGACAGCAGGTTGTCTCTATCATACCACATCTCTCACTAGTGTCAGTGCTTCCATAGCTTTTCTGACTCCTTTCAACAGGTCTTAGTAATCTTCCTCTTCTCAGACTCACAATTTAAGAGCTGTGTTCTAAGATTCTACTCTCATTGTCTTTTTCTTGCTCTCTAAGACCTGCTTGGTTTAGGTCATCAGTTCCATGACTGGACCTATCCCCTCTATTTGAACTCTCCCTGCTCTAACTCCAGACTTAACCTTTTGCAAAACTCCAATATCACGTTTTCAACACTTTAATTACTACCATTTTGAGTTATCCATAAGCAATTCAACATGGTGGTATCAGGATGCTTTTAGTTACAAGTAATAGGAAACGTCTACTTATTCTATCTTAGACTGTAAGTAAATTTACAGCCCCATGGAACAAGAGATAGAGCAGGCTACAGGCACTGTTAGATGTCCATCAAGACTCTGGATCTTCTTTTCCGCATTTTTCTTGGCTCTGCCCTCTTCTGCATGTGGGCTTCATCCTCAGGCTGGTAGCTGGTGGATGCAACAATCCTAGGTGTTACATTCAAACATAAGATCATCCATAAAGAGAAGTGTTTCACCTCCTTAAGAGAAAAACTATATAGAAGTCCCGTTGAATGAGGTCCATGCTTATTCCTAAACCAATCACTGGCAAATGGAATGAGATTACGATATTAACAAGGTTTCTAAACCTTGGAACTATTGACATTCAGGGTCGGATAATTCTGTGCTCTAAGGGGCTGCTCCATGCATTGGAGAAAGTTCAGCAGCATTCCTGGCCTCCACCTACCACGTGTCAGTAGCATTCCCCACTTGCGACAACTGAAAATGTCTCCAGACATTGCCAAATGTCCCCTGCAGGGGCAAAATCACCCCTGGTTGAGAACTGTTGAGTTAGATGAACCATGATATATCCTTAGAACACAAATAAGGGTTATCTTCTCCTAAGAAAGAAGGTAGGAAATAAATGTTGACTAGGCAATCAGTAGTAACCAATACAATGTCCAAAACCAAACTTGTTTTCTACTTCCCACCTCCAAAATATATTTCCTCTCTTGAATTTCCATTATTGATTAACATACCACTGTCTAGACACTTGGTGGTCCAAACTAAGAAGCTTGGAGTTATCTTGATACTTCCCTTATTGCCCATGTCCAGTCGCCAACAGTTCCTATCAATATGGATGATGAAGCATCTTATAGATCTGTTCTCTTCTCTCATTTCCACTGTCACCTAAATATCTCAATGGTCACCTCCTCACTATGTTTCCTGCCTCATCGGCTTTCCTAAATTTGGAGAGTTATCTTTTAAATAACAAATCTGATCAAATCAATCTCCAACTTAACACCATTGGATGACTCATCACCCACAGAACTGAACTGAACATCTTCAGCCATCATTCAAGGTCCTTACTGATTTATCCCTTGCCCACTGCAGCAACCTCAACTCCAGCCCCTTCCCTCATCTTATTCTTTAGCTACTCCAGAGTATTACTGTTCCTCAAACCAGACACACCATTTGATACACCAGTCACTTTGAATCCTTCCACTTCCCAGGCATTATTAGTGACTTCTATTCTCCTCACGAGAAAATTAATTACTCCAACAACTGTATTCCTATGGGAATATATAGCATAAGAAAAAAAGCACTAAGAAAAAAAATGTAATTCTCACTGAGGCCCTTAATGTATCATATTACAGCTTTATTCAGTCTGCACGGCTAGATCATGGGCTATTAAAGATGAGGTATTATCTATCTTTATCAACAGTTTCTGGCACAGTGCTTAGAACATAACAGGACAACTCTAAATGAAGGGCTACCGAAATAAAGGAATTGAATTGAACTGATTTCAGTATATGTACCCAAAATTATTATTAAGTCCCAGGGACTAAGTCTAATCACTCAGTTAAAAATATTGCTAAAAAAAATAAAACCACAGGCCCCAAATGGTATCATTTAGACTGAGTTCCTAAACCTGGACTTAATACCCAATCTAACTGCAGTTTCGGCCTCCCCAAGAAATTTGGCCTTAACCAGTCAGTCAGGATTTTTTTTTTTTCCATCAGCACCAATGAGTCTGTTACCTGGGTCCTCTCCATCCCCCAAAGAAAGATGAGGTAATCTGCATGATAAGACAGTTACTTTTCCCCCTAGTGAACAGCATGGTCTGGAACAATCCTTTACTTTTGCTAATAACTTTCTTGCCCCCACCCTCCATCTATAAAAACTTTCCATTCTATACAACTCCTCGGTGGCGTGCCTCTCTACTTGCTAGATGGGATGCTGCTCAATTCATCAATCTTTAATAAAGCCAATTAGATCTTCAAATTTACTTGGCTGAATTTCATTACTTAACACTATCTCTAATAATAGTAAATCCTCTGAAAAATTAATATACTGTATAAAATGTTAATAAATATTTGTTTCATGGTCAAATAAGTCAAAAGAGTGAAAATCAGTGTGACAAATAAAAATACAATATCACCTATAAAATCATTAAAATGTTAAGAGGGATAGTGGTTTCCACTTCTCTGCATGATTCAGAGACCACCACCCATGTGCGTTCCTGGACACCAAATCCCTCCTCCACTTCACCTCCAATGATGAACAGAATATGGACGGGATCTCTAAGAACAGGGGCTAGAGTGGGGTATCCTTAGATCCCAAGAGATGCCGAACTAGAAAAGCAACCAGGTCTGAGAAACTAAGCAAAAGCCACATTTCTAGAAGGCAAGAGGGAAGTTTTGTTTTGTGTTGCGCTGTGTTGTGTTGTGTTGTTTTTTAAGCCAAACCAAGGTAGAAACTGAGTACAAAGCACAGAAGTCATGGTAAATGGAGACTAGCCGGAGAGAGTCACTAACAGGCATAATTGCTTTTAGTCTGCTGTTATATTCCTTACTACACAGGATGCCTGAGTAGAAGATAAATATCAAGTACAGAATTTAGAAAACCTGTAAATTGGAAAAGCAATGTGCCAAAATATGTTGAATCATAAAGATGTATGTTCTCTTTGTCACAGAGGCCCTACTTTGGGAATCTGCCAGGCAAATAATCAAAATTCCAGAAGGAAGTCTGTAAGCACAAAGATGTGTCTATATCATTCTTTATAAACAAGAAAAAAATGGAAGTGATCTACAGATCCAGCATAAAAGACTGATTACCTCTTTTTACATTCACTCAATGAAATTAGCTCGGAAGACCATGTAACATCTATGTGAAAACATTAAGAGATGTTTGTGACACTGGATACCTATGTTTCAGTCACAATTATTATAAAAAAAATCATATGTGGAAATGTTCTACCTAAATATACCAAAAAAAAAAGATAATGGCTATGCCAAAACATAAGCAATTTCTAAACTTTATAATTTCATTATCTTCTATACTGTGGTTATATTACTTTTTAAAAGTTTAATTTCAACCACAGAGGCTATGTCACAATTAGATATCGCCCATATGTGCTTTCAAGCACAGGAAGCACAAAGCACCCATCTTCAGGAAAGGCCAGTGTTTGGATGGACTGCCACTGAGGAGGGTCTACATAGCTTGTTGGAGGCACTGACCCAGTTTGATCTCACTTCTTAGAAAGTATTAGGCGCTTGGAATTGACTCAGAACTGCAGTCATTAGCTTCATCGGCATTGTCCAAAAGAATATGGATTAGCTAATAGCAGTTGATGAAGTTTCTTTCACTCCAGGAAAAAAAAAAATCTATAATTAGCTGCTTCTGGCACCCTGAAGGAAGCCCCCCATCTGGACATTTACCTTGTCTGGTCAGAGTGAACAAGCACCTATGGTTATCTGCCAAAACTTGCTGACCCCTCCCGTCCTTTATAAAGGACCTTAACAGCATTAGACTATTGGCCATGGTGCAAGGGAATCACGATTCTGGAACGCAGCAGTCCCAACGGCTTCCTCTTTTTGTGCACACATAAAATCAATCTCTTAAGTCTATTTAAAGAGATATAATTAGTGCCCCAATAGCACATTACTAAATCTCATATCCAAAGCAAACTTTGTACAATAATGTTATAATGTGGCTCTTGTCCTCTCTGTCCCTTAGATTTCTACCTAGCCCCATTTGCCAGGAACAGCCCAGGATCTAGCTCTCATCTCTAATGACCCAAAACTGCTGCAGGCACCAAGAAAAGGGGCAAGAGGTAATCAGAGGGCCTGAGCTGAGCTGGGTGTGGCGTGATTCTATTGCCTTTAACAGTCTGGTGACCACAAATATGGCCTTAATAAGGTCATGCACTTAAAATGTCCCTTTTATTTTCATTTCCTGCTCAATCAGCTGGAATAGAATGAGAGTTGCTGCTAAATGACTGCTCTACAGAGGAAGCAACTGAGTATCAGTTATGAGCACGTAAAGAGTATAAAATCTGAAAAAGGGTAAAGCGTATTCCCACACTGTGGAACTGGAGGTGCTTTGTAGGGCTGCAAGACTCTACTCCTCCCCCACATCCCATCCTGTTTACGAGTACAAAAGATCAGACTTCTCAGAAAGTCCTGCTTGCATGTAGGTAATCTAAAATAGGCCTTATTGAACAAAAGCACTACATTTCTACAGGGGAAAAAAATTTTAATTATGTTTCTCAACAGAATCTGAATTTCTTTTTCTTTATGTGGCCCTTTTCTCTCTCTCTCTTTTAAGATTTATACAGTCCACTTGACTAATTTTCATCGAATTTAAACTTTAAAGCTAAATGATGTATTTTTCTCTACTTTATAGGTTAAAGCTAAATAATTTGGGTTTTTTTCTTTAAAATTTAATAATTTTCAGGGCGCCTGGGTGGCTCAGTCAGTTAAGCGTCTGCCTTCGGCTCAGGTCATGATCCCAGGGTCCTGGGATCGAGTCCCAAGTCGGGCTCCCTGCTCGGCAGAGAGCCTGCTTCTCCCTCTCCCTCTGCCTGCAGCTCTGCCTACTTGTGCTCCCTATCTCTCTGTCAAATAAATAAATAAAATCTTTAAAAAAATAAAATAAAATAAAATAAAATTTAATAATTTTCTTCTTTCTGTGGAATAACTCTAATATATAATCTCTCTGAAAAATTTAGATCCCTCCTTGCTCCTCTCTTCAGTATATTTTGCAAACACAGCTCCTCTCAAGCTCCCTATCACCCTTACAGGCCTTTCTAACCACCTCTGTTCAGAAAATGGTTAGGTTTGGGAATCAGTCTCTTGTCATTCCTTCTCAAATTCTTTTGTCTCATCATAAAATCTACTAGAACTCACTTCCCTGCCATAGCAGTTTGCAAAAATGGCCACAACGACCTATATGCACGCCCTTTGCAATATGACTTTGCCTCCCACTAAGAAGCAGAATCTATCTCCCCCACCTTGAATATGAACTGGTGCTATTAGTGCTGTCAGTGGAAGTGAAAGTATGCCAATTCCAAGAGGATTTGCACACTTCTCCTCACTCTCTTGGAACCCCTCATATCTCTTGGATGAAGCCTCAACTAGATCCTGAATGATGGGACACCACCACTAGCAGTCCAAGCCATTCCAGCTGAGGTCATCGTAGAGTAGCCAGACCCTCGCTGACTTAGCAGCTTATCACAGAAGCATCAGTGAGACCAGCCAAGATCAAAAGAACTACCAGCCCAGCTCAGCTGAAACTGTTGACCCACAGAACTGTGAACTTTAGTAAATGGTTGTTGTTTTATGCCACTAAGTTTTGGGATAATTTGTTACACAGCAAAAGCTAACTACTATAGGGGCTCATACACATTCCTTAACAATCAAGTCTCTTCTCTACCCTGCTACTTTTCTTCTTACATGATAGGCTAAATATTTCTCATCAGGTAGATTACTCTTTCACCTAAGCACATATTATAAATTTTTATAGTTCAATGCAAAAATTTTCTTCATTCCCAAAGTATCTGGAAAGGGTGTTCTTAGTCACAGTGATATCAAAGGAGGTATAATATAAAATTTCCCTCAAGAATCAAGCATTTAAGATTATATTAATTCATACGATTTTCAAATCTTTTTCTATTCCTTTTAGGATTATAATCTGCTCTGTGCCAGATATTGTGCAAATTATATCTCCTTTCATCTTTTTTTTTTCAGTAGGCTCCACGCCCAACATGGGGCTTGAACTCACAATCCTGAGATCAAGAGTCACATGCTCTATTGAACGAGCCAGGTGCCCCCCCTTTCATCTTTTCTATGAGAAAAAAAGGTTAATTCATTTCTTCATATGTTTCATTTCAGAGCCTATGCTTCGTCCATTAAAACCTACTGGCTATTTTTACTTTGAGAGTATGTGACAAATGCCCTAATTTCTTAAAAGACTTAGATATTCTAACATTTGTATACATCAACTTGTGGAACTTAAACCAAAATCCTTAAGTTTGTTTACTCGCTCATTCAAGTGGCAGATGCAGCACAAAAATACACATTCTTTGGATTCCACCATGCTCTTAAGCACCAAATCTCAGGGTTTACCTGTGTACTTTCCTGCTTTTTTCCTCTTCTCAGAGGTTGTGACAATAGGCCATGCCACTTTTTCCTACTCCTTTCTATGTGCGCTTTCCTGTGGAACAAATCAGCCATCTTCTCTAAAAGTTCTTACTTTTCCCAGCCTGCCTTCTAATCTGTGACTGAAGTAAACAGAGGAGAAGGAAGATGGAATGTAAATCAAGACATGAAAACATTCATTAACGGTAAGATGCCAACTTACTCTTGCCTGGGAGATTCATCCCCTGGCCCTTGGTTACACATATTGTAAGCTTTCTGGACAAGGTCTGCTTCTTCCTTTATATTTTGACATGATGGCTATTCAGTAAATGAATGTTGAGGAATAGTAATACAAAAGTGGAAATCATAGCTCACCCCCTCACCCTGGCTTTATGTTGCATTCAAAAGAATTAACTTTTATGGCCTTTAACTTGAACTTTATGTTTTTTCCTTGCTAGCGGCTATTAACATTAATATTGCACCACAGAGGGGATTTTTGTTTTTCTTCTGATAGCCATCTTTCAACAAGTCTGGCTGCAAGTAAATGAGATCAGCACTTCAAGAGCCAACTATTGTGTGGCTTATTGTCTGTACTTGCTAAACTTTACTTTCCCCATAGTTTGCCTCCGTTTCTATCGCTAACTCTATCTTGTAATGAAAATGAATGCTGTGATTTAAATGAATGATATGAAATATGATCTATTTTGCCTGCTGGTACACAGTATGTTTCATCTCATTACCACATTCTTAAAGAATAATTAGCATCTCTAGGGCTGAATTGGATATTACATATCCAACGTTTGCAGATACATTTATTCACAATTAGAAAACAGTGATCCTTTCCACACAGTAAGCCTCAGCTGTAGGTTCTACCAGTCCTAAAAATTGAAATTATTCTCTGGGGAACACAGATTGTGTTACTGATGAGTGACCAGCATGCTAGTGGAGCCCAGAAACTTTCCACTTGCAAGTTTATAAAACTGACTCTATGGTTATATCTCTGCATTTCTTCCAAAGTTATTTATACTCTTTAAAACACTTTAAAGTTGATAATAAAATGGAGAACTGACACTATTTAACAGAAATAGTCAGTTTCAAAATCCACAAGTATTTGCGATACATTCAGATAATCAAGACCAATAATTAGGACATTGCTTAATCTTCTGGAGCACTTGCTCATACATCTATATCAATATTTATATGTCAGTTGGATGTGGAAACAGAAACACAGATTTAATGTAAGTATAATGCACTTTAAATTATCTTTACATTTGGACAATTCAGAATTTAAAATTTTTTAAAAGATTTTATTTATTTCTTTGACAGAGAGATAGAGAGCACAAGTAGGCAGAGTGGCAGGCAGAGGGAGAGGGAGAGGGAGAAGCAGGCTCTCTGCTGAGCAGGGAGCCCAACGTGGGGCTCGATCCCAAGACCCCAGGATCACGACCTAAGCCGAAGGCAGACACTTAACGACTGAGCCACCCAGGCGCCCCTAGAATTTAAATATTAATCTAAGCATGCAATTTATTCATTTTCAAATAAATTTAAATTGGAAGTTAATTGCATAAAATCTATCTCACAAAATGTGCTCTTAGCAAAAAAATACAGAAAGTTATATTCAGAGTAGAAAATAGTGTACATTCATGTTTTACCATCAGTCCCTTGGTTTATTTTTTTCTTTTCTTTAAATTCTATTTTTTTTCTCAAATCTGCTAGCATTTTATTTCCCTATTCGCTCAAAAAATATTTTCAAGCTCATCTTATTTCTTTAAAGAGAGGATTGTGCTTTACGATCTGACAATTCTAAAACCTTACCTTTTTTACGGGTCTGTTTTGGCAGTTGGTTGTTTCTGCTGCTTCTTGTCCTTGGTGCCTGGCTAAATTTTACTGTGATTAACCTATTTTCCTTATGGAACTACTGTGGGCACTCCTGGAGGCCTAGGATTTGCGTTTGCTTTTACTAGGCACACACAGGGGCACTACCAGTTCATGACCACCTTAAACCAAATTCACACCTAGCATTCTCTGAACTGCCTCACTGAGGTGTATTTAAGCAGCACTGCCTTGAAAACATCAGTGTTTGGCTATAACTTCTCAATGATTTGTTTATTTCACCTTGGTTTGGTTTCTGTGCCCTCTTTTATCCAGCACTAAAGTGAGTCCTCTTGCAGTCCCCTTGGAATTGGAGGGCAGGGAGTTTTCACCCTTGTCCTGAGGGTACAGCCCTTGGGGACTCAGCTTTATGCAGGGAGGATGTTCCCTCTTAAACTCCCAACCATGGGTGGGCCCTGAACTCAAGATGACCAGGTTTTGCAACCTAGAATAATACCTGGCCAATGTCCTCCAGCAGAATGCCTTCAATGTTCCAGCGACCCTTCTGGGTTCTCCTTTACCTCTGAGATTTTGGCTGGAGTTTCCTTATTAGTTTTTAGCTTTTTGGATGCTTTTAAGACCCTATATGTTCATCTCAGGTTTTTAGCTGTTTTCAGTGACATGACTGGTCTGAGTATCCTATCCCACTATGTTTCCAGAAAGAGAATCTAACCCAGCTTTAATAAGTCTCATTAAAGCAAACTTGTTCCAGGTGTGTGAAGTGTCTGCTTTAATTATATCTTTTAATTGCAAGTAACAAACACAGTTCAAGCTACCTCAAATAACTGAGGGTAGTTATAAGGGTATTGGTGCACAGGACCCAGAAGCAATTAAACAATCCAAACCACAGAAAGAGGAGGAGCTTTTTACGATGGGCCACATAGAGACAGGAAGAACTGGAAAACCACAGGATACTGTGGGCCTATGCTCGACCTCAGGGGTTCTCAAACTTCAGAGAGAATCACAATCACCTGGGGGACTGCTGAAACACAGATTGCTGCCTCCCACCAGCAGTTTGTGAAGTAGGGCCTGCGAATGTGCATTTCTACCAAATTCCCAGGTGCTGGGCTGCTGCAGGTCTCTGGACCACCCTTTGAGAACCACTGCTGGACTGCATCATCGCTGAAGAACGAAGGCTCTGAGTTTTCACTGCTGACATCTCAATCCTAGCTCCCCATCTACTCCATGTGTGAAGCTAGACGTGGTCTCTTTCCTCCCCGTACCTCACTTTCCTGGCTCAGTGACTCAGATTCCTTACCTGTAAAATAGGTAAACTGGTAGCACCTGCCTCAAAGAGTTTGTTGAGCAGATTAAATGAAATAAAAAGATGTAGAATGCCTAGAATAGTGCCAGTATTTGGCAAGTGCTTGGAAATAGCAGCTATTATTGTTATTTCTGGTCACTCACCTATTTTAAATAAATCATATTTCAGTATTTGTTCTCCTTTTAGCTCTTTGTATATGTCCAATTTTGCTTCCTATTACTTACTTGCTTTTTCTTCTCTCTCTCTCTCCTTCTGTCTCTCTCTCTCAGCAACTAAATTTTTAGAATCTGCCTTTGTTCCTCTGTAATTCCTGCCAGCTCTTGACCCCACACTTGGCACCCTTGGAATTTTCCCTTCGGCCTGTATTCATCTTTGTGGTCATCAGTCTATCTCTGGCAGCCCCAGTGCTAGTTCCCAGGCATCTGATACCATATCTGGTAGCAGCTCTCCCTCACATTTTGTTGTAGAAAATGGAATCTCTCTGGGCCTGATCAATTTACCAGTATCCCTGGGTTTGGGGGCCCAGGTACTCCTCACTCAATGCTGACCTTTTTCCAAACAACCTCCCACATGGGGACCCATCTCCTCTGTTCTTCTCTTAACTCTGTTCCTTAACCTTTGGGCTATGATACCGTGAGTGCAAATAAAGGGATAAGTTAACCAAGGGAAAAACTTGTATCATTTGAAGAAGATAAGAAGGAAATGGACAATACCATTAGAGGAAAGAACAAAATCACTTTAAAAGTCTAAAACGTTTTGCATAAACATCCTAGGTATTAAAACATCTGGGATCTTGTGGTCTTAGCCAACATCTAAATCTCTTCTACACTAAAAGCTTTCAGTTCAGGCTCCTGGTGTATTTTTTCCTTTAGGATATTGTTAACACTTTTATTATCCAAACCAGTGTTAAAATGGATTCACTTAAGGCATATCTTATGCTTATGTCAGTATTGCTGAAATCTATTCGTCTTGTCTTGTTAGACTCTCTGTTTGAGTTCATCACTAGGAGGGGTGAAATTTCCGTTTCCTCTGATTAGTTACCGATAGACTGATAGCATGACAGCAACTAGTTTCCCTACTTTTCTTGTTTACTCGGAACCACGACTATGACAACTAAAGTTTTAGGATTAAAAAAACACAAGCACAAATTTCATTCACTTTAATCACATCAGTGTCCACGCAAAATCTGAGCACCTTGCCACAAGTTACAAATACCCAGATGATGTGCGCTCAAAACATACCATATACACTCAGGCGTCTCTAAACGAAAGTCCTACATAACATCTGCAAATCTTTTCCTGCTAAAACTAGAACGTCATTAAAGCAAATTACTGCAGTTTTTTTTTTTTCTTTTAAGTGTAGAGACATCTAAAACTTCTCAGAAAAAAAACCAAAAAAACAAAAACCCTTTAATAGTGTCAGTTATACCCTTCCAGACAGAACTGAAACGCTGGGTAAGGTTTAAGTCTTCCCCTAGAAACAGAGGAAATCATTGTAAAATACTCCTCCCTTCTTTTCTCCCTAGGGCACAAATCACACAAAGTATTCTACATGGAAATTCTGGTCCCATACAGCTGGTAGAGCTGAAATGCCTGCTGCCAGCCTGTCTGTACACGGTAACGGGCCAGGAAATTATCCTTTGCACACAATTTTAAAGGTGGAAACTGTTTTAAGACATGCCTTCAGATTTACCGTTAATTCTTCCTCTCATGCTAAAACACTTAAATTGAGCATTCTTTTTCTGAGATTAATTATATAGGATTTATGATCTTATTAATAGTAAAGTATTTCTCTCCTAAGACTCCACCTGCCCACTTCATTCTCCTGATCATGTTCTTTAGTTTTTATGTGTCCACAGTCAAAAGCCTCTCTCTCCATGAACCTACTAACTTCATGTTGAAACTCACATATCAGCCAACAAAAACAGCTCGACCACTCAACCTTACCTATGTAACTGCTCCCCAATTTTACCGTCTCCTTTTTGCCTTTGAGTCTTGAACATGTTTTCTCTCCCCGCCTTCCCCTGTGCCCTGTGCTACCTACCTTTCTCCCCAACTACTCCCCTCCCTCACCTAGGTCTTAAAGCAATGTCCCCACTTGGGGAAATGTTTCCTGGCTCCTTGTCCCAGACCCACACCCACCTTCCACTGAAGACCTGATAAATTAATAGACAGTAGGGCAGTGGGAGGATGTAATGACTAGGACCATGGATTCTGGAAATGAAACATGGATTTCAAAACTTAAATCTACCATTTACTAGCTGTAGGTCCTGAGCAGGAAAACTTCACCTTTCTGAAGCTCCAATTCCTCATACATAAAATATAAATAATATTAATACTTATTTTATAGAGTTGTTGTGAGGATTAAACCTGTTAATGCATATAAAGCACTAAGAATAGTGCCTGATGCACAGTAACTATTCAATAAGTGTTAGTTATTAGTATTATTTCCACAAAATCTGGATTTCCTACAAACTATTATATGGTATTTTATATTATTGTCATACTATAATTCTTATTTTCTTAACATGACACTCCAAACTTTATCAGCCCTTTAAGGAAAAGGATCCTGTCTGGCTTGTTAACTGTTGCATTCTAAGCACCACATATTTGTACAAGGCATAGAATACTCACTCAACAAGCATTTATGAATCAATGAATAAGTGAATTATTGTCAGAAAACGAATCTGCCTCCAAGCCATGAGTACCATCCTCCATTTTAGGGGATTGTCACTGTATCCCTAGAAACCCAAGTCCTCTGCTAACAACTCAGGGGCTTGCCTGTCTAGAAGCCCTGGCTTCTCTCACACTCAGTTCCACTGTGTATTATCTTCCCAGGTTTTGGACTTGAGTTGGCTATTGGAATATTCTATCTAACTTGCTGATCTTGCTCCTGGATTAAACTACTTAATTCTTAGACTTACCAGATATCTGGACTTGCTTGTTTCCTGGACTGTTTATCAGACTTTGAATTCTAGCTGTACATACGAAATATCTGCCATGGGTAACCATTTCCTCACATCTAATCTCTATCTTATTCCCACCTGTAACTGAGGAAATTGATAATACAGCACCCCAAAATATGACTTTGTTCACCAACTAGGTAGCTCTAAAGAAAAGAATTATCTGTTCTGTATCAACTAGAATTATATTATTTGTTACTTTCACATTATTATGGTACAGTGGCAACTGGTTTTATTAATAATGCTTTAATTAAATACATTCAGTATCAGTCTACTCCTCTGCGTTTTATTACTTGCAATGTTTAAAAATCTTCCATATTCATAACCCCATGACATATAACAGAAAGTGTTTCATACTAACAAAATCATGGGATGATACTGGTGGGTTATATACAAGTCCATATCAAGGGTACTAAAACAGTGTTATTTCATCTGGTCATTGAAAAACATGCATTGAATTCCTACTATATTTCCATGTCTTAAAATAAAGGATAAATATATAAAGATGAATATTCCATGCCTTTAAAAGCTCACAAGTTAGTGGATTTAAATTTCAGTAAAAGTAATCCTTAGCATTTGAAATAAAACCATTGTTTTCCAATTTTGCTCATCACCCAAAAAATGGTGCTGTCATGACTTGAAGGATAGCTGTTCAAATCATCTCTTTTGAAGTATATTGTTTTTGTTAAATCTCCCTAAATATATATACAACATAGTCAAAAGAACTTTCTTTCCTCATGACCCTTCATTTTTAGGTCAGGATTGAGTCTAATATAATAACCAATTTATTATAATACCCTAGTCTTAACATTCCAGGAAACATCCCAGGAAAGGAAGGAAGGAAAGCAAAGTTCAACATGCACGGAACCGATCCTTCCACAATTCTCATCTGTACAGTGCACTCACATTACTGCTATGGCTAAAACAGTGAAAGTGTGTTCATAGGGCAAGAAGGAACTAGGGGAAAGGACAACATTCTCAAGTGTTTATAATCCTACATAGACAGTACAAAAAAAACAGGTCCTGGTAAGTTATGCTTACATGTCTACATTTTTCTTCCAATATAGCTATACCCTGTAAGGAATAGATGTAATTTGTGCTACTAAATCTCTAACCATGGCCCTCAGTAATGTCTCTGCTGTTTTGTCTACTGATACAGTTCCAAAAAACACTTCTGAGTTAGTCTGGAGTTGTGGCTTCAGAAGCAGGAAACCTGAGTTTGAATCCCACCTCCACCACCTGTGGAGTGGACAAGCTGTGATCCTCATCTACAAAATGGCAGAAATAACAGCTACTTCACAGATCTGATACAAGGATTTTTTTTTTAAAACTACATGAAGATGCCTACCAAATTTTATTCTCTACTGAGTCAAAAATTAATTTTTAAAAAAGGAGAAGAAGGAAGAGGAATATAATGGAAAGGTTTTTTAAATCACGAATGTTGTCAAGCATGGAAATTGTAACTCTCTGGCTTCAAAAGTAGAACAGCTATTAACATTCAAAGAATAAAATCAAGCTATGAACTGGTAATCTGCTTGAGATGCTATGTATAAATGAATAAAGAATGAATTAATTTTACAAACCTAACAGGGCTGAGAAAGAGTGTGGTATGTGGAGAGCATCCCTAGAGAATGTATATATCTTCCAACAAGCCTAGCTACAGTCTGAAAGTCCCAACTATCAAAGGGTGCTGAGAAGTGACAGTGAGCCAGACCATAGCCATATTCAGGATTCCTCTTCTATCAGTGTTTTAAATAAGGATGAATTTATTGTTTGTAACTGATTCATCAGTTCAACTATTTATTAAACATTCGCCCTCCAAATCTGCCTTCCAGCACTGTACAGTCTAGTAGAGGATACATTACAATATCCATAAGTAAACAAATGTAAAGAATAATGTGATACATATAGTGAGTAATGCAAATGAAATACAATAAGGACTCCAAGGAGAAAAGAATTACTTCAGCGGGAGTACTCTGAAAAGACTTCATGAAGAAAATAATATTGATTCATTCACTCACACATTAAGCAAATGTACGTTGTCATTATCCCTTATACCAGATACTACTTAAGGACTCAGAAACATATCCATGATCGGGATAGATGAAACTTACACTCTAGAGCACGAAAACAACAAATAAGCATATACATGTAGACATACATGATAATTTTGGATAACGACAATTGGTTTCAAACAAATTAAAATAGGGAAATCTGATGGAGGACAAATTGGGACAGGAAGAAGCAACTTCAGATAAAGTGGGCAAGAAAGACCCCTGTTTCTAGCATTTGAGCTGAGAACTGAAAACATTCTTGGCATAGAAATTAAGAAGCGCAAAAGCCTTGAAATGAGAATGAGCTGAGGATAACAGAAGGTTCGTAAAAAGCTGGAATAAATGGAGAGGGGAAGGGTAGAAGAATGCAGAGAGAGATACTCAGGGGCCAGATCGCATAGGGCCTCACAGATGACAGAAAGAAATTCACATTTTATTTAAAATCTATGGGGGAAAAGGGGAAATAAAATAAAATCTAGGGGAAGCTGCAGAAAGGTTTCTAATGTTATTTATTTACATTTTTAAAAGATGACCATGGCTATTGCGTGGACAGAGGCAAGATCAGCAGCAAGAAAGCTCCCGCAGAAGTTGAGAGAGAGGACGCTGGGAGTGGCGACTATAGGGGGCAGATCCAGACTGTATTTTGGAATCAGAATAAAACATGTTCAATTAAAGTGTGTGAGTGGGTGAGTGTGGGTGGGTGGGTGTATAACACTGTTTCACCTAACCATTTAAAATACTGGCAGCAAGGGCGCCTGGGTGGCTCAGTTGGTTAAGCGACTGCCTTTGGCTCAGGTCATGATCCTGGAGTCCCAGGTCAAGTCCCGCATTGGGCTCCCTGCTCAGCAGGGAGTCTGCTTCTGCTTCTGACCCTCTCTCCTCTCGTGTTCTCTCTCTCATTCTCAGATGAATAAATAAAATCTTAAAAAAAAAATTTTTTTTTAAATAAAATAAAATAAAATACTGGCAGCAAAAAAAGGACAACCAAAAGAGAGAAAAGTAGAAAGAAATTCACATGTCTTGGTCCCCTGCTACATCTAGGTACTTTAATCTTAATTTTTTAAATGGAATCCTCACAACAATTGCAGAAGTAAATATTGGTATCACACCTTCCTTGTTTTGTTTTTTTTTCTGAGATAAAAAAGTGTCGTTTATGACCCAGTATCTCTGTAGGGTTATGAGAAAGGCAGGCGTAAAGATACAATGGCAGAAAAGGTTTGCACAGGAAACCAGACATCTCTGACTGAAGAATGAATGTTTAAAAGGGAACAGTAAGAAACTAAAATGTCTATTGTCCTTCACAACTCTCTCTTCTCCCAGAATTTCACCACTGGATGCCCTACAAAAGTCCTGGCTTAAAGTATCTCTCCAGGCTCCATCTCCCAAAGCCACTCACACTGTCTTGTTAACTTCCACTGACCTTCATTTGGACAGCATTTCCTGTCCAGCTGATGGATCTGATATTCTAGAAGTGCCGTGCTTTCGGAGGCTGCTGAACAGGAGATAACAATTTTGGTCTGCATTTGCTTTGCTCATGGGTAGCCCCTTCATTCCCATTCCTATCTCCCTGGAACCCCACCATCCCCAGAGAATAATGGCGTTCCCCAACTCCTCCAGTTCTCATCAGGTATGGCTACCCTGGCCTGCCACAGTCCTCAGACTATTCCTGAACTCCAGGTGTGGTCGTCAGAGCAGCTATGATTTCCTCTGCCAGCTGATAAGGCAATACTTGTGGCTTTACACCCTAGGTTTCCCAGCCTCATCCAGGAATGTCCAAGTAGCACATGATGGTCTCACAGTGGCAAAGGTTGAGTTCTTACCCCAGCACTGTACCCTGAAGCTTGGCAGCACCCTCCAGTGGAAAACCAATGAAATACAGCCTGAGATAGGTTTTGGCCGGTTGTGATGCTCTTTGGCAGAGACACTCCTCCTGAACAACCTCCTGAGTTGGCCTTAGGTCAAGCTGCCTGACGCACAGGATGTGCCTTTTTCTACTCTCCACAAAGGTACATGGATTAGGTAGAGGCCCTACATTAAAAGGGATACTAAAAATTAGTAAGTCCAGCAATTAAATATTATAATAATTTTATATGCACACATCATAGCATTACAACAAAGAGAGTAAAGACTGGTCAAAGTACCAGGAGAAAAACACAGATCCTATGAGGGATTTCAACATGCCTCTATCTTAAATGGATAGGGCAAGCACATAAAAGTAATTGGAAATATAGATTTGAACAACAGCATTTTAGCCATATTCTGTAGCACTTAATATGCGCCAGGCACTGTCCTAAACGTTTTATATATTAATCGATTTAACCCTGACCACAACCCCCATTATCCATAACCCAGTTGCACAGAGCTAGTAAGTAGCAGAGGCAGGACTGAAATCCAGGAAGTCTACTCCAGAACCTGTGTCCTAACCACCATGTTATATTGACTCTCTATGCAGCAATAAGTTTATCTAAAATATATGTAAAAAATCACATATCCACCATGTGGTGCCTGGGTGGCTCAGTCGGTTGAGCATCCGACTCTTGATTTCAGCTCAGGTCATGATCTCAGGGTTGTGGGATCGAGCCCAGCATCAGGTTCCATGCTTAGCATGGAGTCAGCTTGAGGTTCTCCCTCTCCCTCGCCCAGCTCTCTCTCTCTAAAATAAATAAATAGAAATCTTTTTTAAAAATCATATATCCAAAAAACAGAGAATACTCTTGATTTTCAAACATACTCAAATATAATAATAACTGACCAAACAGTTTCACAAAAGAAGTCTCAACAACTTTTTAAATAGAAAAAAAAGAAAAAAAATATGTTCAGAAAAACTAAAAACCACACTCTTAAATAAGAGATGGTTATGCACCAAAAACAATAAAATACCTAGGAATAAACTTAACCAAGAAAGTAAAAGACCTGTATTCTGAAAACTAGAAAACACTGATAAAAGAAATTAGAGATGACATAAACAAATGGAAAGATATTCATTCCATGCTCATGAACCAGAAGAACAAATACTGTTAAAATGTCCATACTACCCAAAGCAATCTATAAATTTAATGCAAACCCTATCAAAATACCAACAGCATTTTTCACAGAATTAGAGCAAATAATCCTAAAATTTGCAGGGAACTACAAAAGACCCCTAAAGAGCCAAAACAGTCTTGAAACAAATCAAAACAAAGTTAGAGATATCACAATTCCAGATTTCAAGTTATACTACAAAGCTGTAGTAATCAAAACAGCATAGTACTGGTACAAAAATAGAACACAGATCAATGGAATAGGATAGAAAGCCCAGAAACAAATCCGTGATTACACAGTCAATTAACTTCAACAAAAGAAGCAAATGTACGAATTCAAGTTAAAAGCCTTAAATATCTCTATTATAAATAAGAGAGGTAAAAATAAACATTTAAGTTTAGAAATTAAAAGGGACAACAGAACAAAACTAAGGAAAGTAGAAGCTAAGAAGTAATTAAGATAGGACCACAAATTAACAAAACAAAAACAAAAAAATTGGAGATGATCAAAAAACCAGAGGCTGTTTCCTTGAAATAGAAAAACTGATCTAAACTGATCATGAGGAATAGAGACGTCATAATAAATAATACTGGAAATGAAAACTGAGTCATTGGTATACATACAGTATAATGCAGTTAAACTTTATTTCATCTTTATCTTGATTATAATTTCAATGGAAAAAAATTAGCTTAACAATCAAATATGATAATTATTTTAGAGGGTTTTTTAATGAGGTTTTTTTAGATTAAAAAAATTATTGTATATCCTAGTTTTCTAAGAGCTATTTGTTTCCTTGTTTGAAAATGAATGCATATATAACATTTGATATATATCAAATGAATCTATTGAGATTATCATATGATTCTTCTCCTTTTACATACTAATATAATAAGTTATAATGATTTACTTTCTAGTGTTAAACTATTCTTTTTCATCTTGGCATAAAAACAACCTGGTCATTACATAAGTTTCTTTTCACATATTGCTAGATTGATTTGTTAATATCCATTTGGAATTTTTGCATCTAGACTTATGAGGGAAGTTGACCTACAATTTTTCTTTCTTATATTATTAATATTAGTTATTTGGTACAAGGGTTATCCAGCCTCATGAAAAGTGTTCCCTTTTTTCCTATTGCCAGGAAGTAGTTCTGTAAAATTGTTATTTTTCCTTGAATACTTAGTAAAGCTCTCCTGAGAAATCATCTAGGCCTAGAGTTTTCTTTGTAGGCAAATATTTTACTATGAAGAAAATCTTTTTTTTTTTTTTAAGTGGGAGAAATCTGGACATGGGAAAAAATAGAGAGGCAAGGAAAAGCATTAAGATATGAGAAGTGGCAGACTAAGCTGACATGGAAGACATTCCCCCTACAAAACAGGAATGCTGGATAAAATACAAAGTTTCCTTTTTAATATAAGAGCCAAACTCAAATGATAAAAATAATGAGAAATCTTCCAGTTACCTAAAATAAAAAGGAAACTCAAACCAAAATTAAACTTCTGTTGTTACATGGCAGCAAAAGAGGGTATCAGATCCTGATATAGGGCTTGGCTGCTAAAATTTTAATGTCATGGAGGTACAGTTTTCTTGGTATCAGCCTCTTTTGGATCAGAGAACTACAACAGAGTACCCTGCTTAAAGCTCAGCCCTATCAGTGAAACAGAGATCAGGAAATTCCTCCCACTAATCTAGAAAATTGGCAAGAAAACTTGCCATCTATCCAGGTCTCTAATGGCGGGGAATAAATCTCCTGAGAGAAACTTAAATCCTAAACCAGAAACATATAAGGGCTGGTAGGAGTTGTACTAGATCTATGGTACAAGAATCCAAAGCCAAAAAAAATTAGCCCACAAACTAACTTTAGGACCGCAACAAAAGCAAATGAAAACCTCTCTGTAAACACCAGTAGTGCACAATCTGGGGTACACTAGACTCCCTGCTAAAGATGCATTCACAGTCAACAATTAGCAACCACACAAGGAAACAAACCACAATGAGGGAGAGTCAAGTACACCAAATACTTGGGAGAATTTGTGCCACTCTAAGAGGTAGAAATAATACAACAATATTAAAGAGACTATAATATTGAAGAGCATATGATACAAAATAAAATAGGCAGATTTGAAAAAGAACCAAATGAAACTTCTGGAAATAAAAAACTATGGTTATTGAAAATGAAAACTCAATGGATGACTTCAAGAGTGGATTAAATAGAGCTGAAGTGAACTGTACGCAAAATTTGAGGAAATCACCAAGAATGCACCAAAGAGAGAAAAAGAAATGGAAAATATGAAAGAAAGATAAAGAGGCTTGGTGAATAGAATGAAAAGATCAAAAGTACACTCAATAGGATTTTATAAAGAGGACATTACAGAATAAAGAGAGGAAATATTTGAAAGATAGAATTATCCAAAATTGGATATAAACTTAAGTCCTCAGGTTAGAGAGGCAAACCAGGTTTCAAGCAGAAAAAACAAAATCAAATCCATGCTTAGACACTAAATAAGGAACTGCAGAAACAGAAAAGCAAAGAGATCATCTTAAAATAACCAGAAAGAAAAGACAGCTTAACTAAAAAGGAATGAAAAATTGACAGAAGACTTCTCATCAACAACAAAAGAAGTCAGAAAACAATAAAAGAATATCTTCAATGGGCTAAGTTAGATACAAAATTCCATACTAACTGACCTAGTAATCACAAATCAAGATGCTATACATAAATTCAAAAAAAAAAAAAAGAGACCTAAAGGATTTCCTACTGTTGAAGGAAGTCATGGAGAGCAGGTGACTACAGGTTGAAATGCAAGGTGGAGGCTTTTCACCTTTTCCCTGTCCTGGTAATGTACATTTGGCCCACTGTTCCTGCATGAAGAGCTACTTCAAAGATGAAGCCTTGAGAGAATAATGTGTTATTGAGACCATCCGAACTATATACATGACTGAACCCCATTAAGGCTTCTACATAAACTCTTAAGATTCTGGGGGCCAGGGGTAGAGGACTAATCATGCTGCTGCCCAAGACAAGTATCATAAGTTCCCTTGGCTTATTAAACCTGCCACCTACCAATCTGGAGTAGCCTGCCTCTTTCTTTGGTCTTTCCTTGCTTGCTGTGTATGGGGGCTAGTTCAGAATTTTACTCGGGAAACTCCTGAGGCTGCAAACCAACACCCACTTATATGTACAATTCCTGAAAACAACTACTAAAGAATGTAAAGAAAGTAAGAAAGAATGGAAAAAAACATGTAAGAATCCAAAATGGAGTGGGAAGCTAGAAGTAACAAGGAATAAAGAAATTAGTAAACAAGTCAAGCCTATATAAACATTGACTATATAAACAAAAATGACTCATTGGGGTTTAAAAACAGGATGGATCTAATAAACCAGTTAATACTATGGAGGGTAGGGAGAAGATGATCAGAATAAAACATTTCAAGGCTTTTGTATTAACAGGAACATAGACACTGATTAACTTCATTAAGTCAACTAAATTAAGAGTAGTGGTGAAAAGAGAGAAATATAATCTATAGTTACCAAACTAATAGCATAATAATTCAATTTAATAGCAGGAAAAGGGGGGGCAGGATTAACAAAAATCACAGTAAATGGAAAACACAAAATAAGATAATAAAAATAAGTCAAAATATATAATCACAATAAAAGTATAGGATTAAACTTGACTATTAAAATAGTTTGAAAATAAGAGAAGTATAAAAGATACATATCAAAAATACCAACCAAATATGGAACAGCATTATTAATACCAAGCAAAATGTATTTACAGGCAAAAGTATTAGAGATAAAGATGACCATATATTTAATGTTAAAATGGACAATTCACTAAGAACAGAACAATCCTGAGCCAGTTTACACCTAACAACATGTTCTTAAAAACAAAAACTAACTGGAGTTATAAGGAGAATTAACAAAACCACAATCACAATGGAAAACTTTAATATAACTTATTCAAAAACTGATAGATCAATTGGGCAATAACTAATAAAGAGATAGGATTTGTGAATAACATAATTAAGCCTGATCTTATGGACAAATATTGAAGGTTTGCACTCAACAATTAAAGAATTTCTTTTCAAGTACACATGGAACATTTACAAAAATTCATCCTTTCATTGAATAACTACGTATTAAGTGCCTTCTATATGTCAGGGAGCCTTCTTTGTTAGGCTCTGGGGAATTCAGTCATGAAAATTAAGTCTGGCCTCATGGAGTTTATACTGAGTGGAGGAGCTAGACCTCAAATAAATGGATTCACGTCATCTCTGACGTCAAGCAGGACGTCAAGTCTATAAAAAGAAAAATAAAGCAGGTTGACAGGACAGAGTCATATGGGGAGCTATGCTAGATTGGTGGACAGGGAAGGCCTCTCTGAGGGGGTAACCTTGAGCCAAGAGCTTTATGAAGTCATGATATAAGTCAATCAAGATTCTGGGGAAAGAAGGAACAGCAAGTGCAATGGTTCTGGAGAGGGTGTGTGCCTGGCTTGTAAGAATTAATAAAGATGCCAGTATGCTAAAAATGAAGTGAATAAGGAGGAGGTCAGAAAGGGGAGTAGGGAATAATACGAGCTGCCTTTCATTTTAAAAGCTCCTCTGGCAGCTCTGTAGAGAATAACAAGGAGACCAGTTAAAGTGACTCAGTGTTTGGGGTTAATGAAGAACATGAAATCATCCATAATACCTGGCTTGCTAAAATGTAACACAGAGGCCGCTGGGGGCAGGGAAGGTTTTGGAGAAGGGCATAGGCCCCTGGAATGCCGAGGCTTGCAAGACCACTCTGCCAGGGGAATTGCCTTCCCCAAAGCTTTCTTAGCCCAAACAGCCACCGCCCTATGATCTAAGAGATGTATGCATTGTCCCCTAGGCTATGTTTAGCAGCTAGTAGAACAGGCAGATTAGCATATCCTATCTTTCCAAACAGATCCTCCTAGTTCCACTAAGACCCCTTGTCACACATCACATGCTTGAGAAAGAGTGATCAAGATTTACAATTATCCTGAAGAACCAATAAAGGTGAGAGTAAAGAACAGCAAAGGGTCTTCCTCTCTGAGCGTCAAATTGACCCCCTTGCCTTCTCCTCTCTTTCACAGCAAAGTTTGGAGTCATCTTTCATCCATTGGTACAGGGATTGCTGGCCATTCCCAGCAACTCGAGGTAGAGGGGATAAGTAGTGGTCAAACTAAGACTTGAAGACAGAGCCAAAAGAATTTGCAGAGTGACTGGCTGTGGGGTTTAAAAGAGATGAGTCCAGGATGACTCCAAGGGTGTTGTCTGAAACAGCTGTGAGAAAATGGTAGCACCCTTGCTGAGTTGGGGAACACAGGAAAAGATCCATGTGGTGTGGGAAGGGGGTGCTAACAAATGTGAGATACCCCTGGGAGATGCCTCAGTGAACATTTAAGAAGGCAGTAGGTTCCTCCTGTTCCAATTCTGCATTAGTGTTGTCTGCCTGGCATCTCCGGGTATTTACTGTTGCAATTTCTCAAATTGTCATGGAGAAGAAAATGCTCAATCTGCTTCCTGTCATAGAATTAATTCTACACTCAATAATTCTACCCATCTAAAGGACTTTTCCAAGGAAAATTAAGCTAACATTTGGTGAATACCTATTACTAAGTCCTTTCACAAATACCATCTCATTTAAACATAAATATTCCCCTTTGTGTTACGGTGGGTGAGACAATCGTGCACATCTATTCACAGCTCCACATCCAATGACAACATGTGGTAGTTTGAAATTGGCCCTGGCAGAATATTTACACCATGGAAATTGTCAAATGCTACAAATAAGGACCCCTCCCCACTCCCAGCGCCAGAGCCAGTGGTTTACCATTTAACAGCACACTAGTGATTACATCCTTATTTTAGACAGAAGGAAACAGGTTCTAAGAGGTCAAAGGACCTGTCCAGTTACAAAGCCAGCACCCAGGTGTTTTGACTCTATGTCAAGTGTTACTTCCTTTGAAAACTCCTCTTGAGTCCTGACTTTATGTCAGGCTTCATACCAAATGTTTTAGTGCATTTTCCTCTCTAATTCTCACAACTCGACAAGGAAGTATGACTGTTACTCTCACTTTAATGGTAAGGAGACTAAGGCTTTGAGAACTTAGTAACTTAACTAATAATCAAACACTGGTCTATTTGATTTTAGAATCCATTCACTCAAAATCTATAAATTCTGTCTAATTCTACCAGATTTTACTTTGTCAAGATAAATCAAGTCAATAGTTGGGGTGCCTGGGTGGCTCAGTCGTTAAGCATCTGCCTTCGGCTCAAGTCATGATCCCAGGGTCCTAAGATGGAGCCCTGCATCGGGCTCCCTGGTCTACGGGAGGCCTGCTTCTCCCTCTCCCACTCCCCCTGCTGTGTTCCCTCTCTCGCTGTGTCTCTCTGTCAAACAAATAAATAAAATCTTTAAAAAAAAAAAGATAAGTCAATTGTTAATTTCTTTTATAATGTAGAAGAAGAAGAAAAGCAGTGAAGTTATCAAAGGCATAAATTAAGTCCATAAAACATACAATAAATGTAAAAGGGGATGTCAATATTGAATGACACTTTTCCAATAATCCAGGAAAATTCCTTGGAAGAGGTAAAATTTTGAAGAATCTTTTAATTAGACAAACGGAAATGTTTGGCACACAGGGAGACATTCCAACATAGGGTGTGGCTTAGGAGAAAACTTAAAGGCAAAAGTGTGATCATCTGATCCAGGGGGTGTTGAACATGTTCACCTAAGAAGAGCAGAGAAGACCCTCTGGGGAATACGAAACAATAGAAATGAGGTTTTCTGTGTGCTCTGGCAAAGGGCTTTGAAGTAAAAATAAGAACTCAACAAAAAACAAAACAGATTTCACTTTGAATCTTAAAAACTGGTATTCCAGATGCTACAATATCTTTTTAGAATTTTGTTCTCCACTGCTTCATGAAATAACGTGTTGTCTCGACCTTCTACCTGGTTAAAAAAAATTAAAGAACAAGAGCCATCTCATAAATTTATTTCTTTCCATCACCCATAAGTCTCATTTAACCAGCCTCCCCCGGTCAGATCTTGGCAAGGACAGCTACCACTGCCCTGAGGCATTTTCAGTGGTAATCAGAGTTCCTTCCAGCCAGGGAACTTCAAGGAACTCCTCCCACCTGCTATAAAACAGTGCTTAAAGGTAAGCTCTTAGAGATCTGGTGCTGTGGAAAAATTGCTCCAATTAGTGCCTTTGAAGTTTCCAAGAAAAGAAACCTAGAGGTATACAAACTTAAAATACTTTGGAACCCACACACAATCCTCAGAATTCCTAGCTCCTATATAATTTTCCCCGTTTCAAAATTAAATGTCTCAACATCTCCAAAAAAAAAACCAATAAAACTTAATTAAATGTTTTCAGAGTAAATGATCTCAAGTATTAAATGATTTAAGAGTAAAATGCAGACTTTTTTTTAAAAAATTCAAATTATTTTAAGGATTTAAACAGCACCCCAACATATTAATGCCCCTCTCCATAATTCCCAATGAGAACCCCACTCCTATCCAAAAAGAGATCAGAGCTTAGAATCCATGATACTCCCTGATACAAACACTTACCAGAAATTTCTAGAACAAACTGACTCGTAAGAGTTAAGGACTTTTGTTTTCTTAATGTTAATTACTGAGTTGTCTCAGTATGGGTTGAGTTGTGTCCCAGCAAAATTCATGTTAAAGTCCTATTCCCTAGCACCTCAGAATGTGACCTTATTTGGAAATAAGGTTATAAAAGATGTAGTTAGTTAAGATGAGATCATATAGGAGTAGGGTGGGCCAATAATCCAATATGATGTCCTTATAAAAAAGGGAAATTTCACACAGGGAGACCACCCTGTGAACATGAAGGCAGAGATCAGTGCATCTATAAGCCAAGGAACACCAAAGATTGCCAGCAAAGCACCAGAAGCTAGGGAGGCATGGAACAGATTCTCTCTCACAGCCCTCAGAAGGAAACAACCCTGCCAACACCTTGATTTCAGACTTCCAGCCTCCAGAACCTTGAGACAATAAATTTCTGTTGTTTAAGCCACCCAATTTGTGGTACTTTGTTATTGCAGCCTTAGCAGACTAACACAGTGGTCCCTCTGCCACGCTTTCTTGGGCAAACTCCCTCAATCTCATACATTTCTCAAAATAAAAGAAGGTGGCAAAAAAATAATTTATAGAAAGCTATTCTTTTTCAGGAGACTTTGTACATTTGTGAGAGTTCATATCATATAAGCCTCAGTTGTCTCATATGTAAAATAAAGATAACATCTATCACTCAAGAGTTTTTGTGAGCCTTAAATGAGATAAAGCATGCAATGTATCTAGTTCGGTGTCTGGTCCATAGTCATGACTCAAAAAAATAAAATGTTGGCTGTTCTTATTAGAAATAAAAGTTATGGGGCGCCTGGATGGCTCAGTTGGTTAAGCGTCTGCCTTCAGCTCAGGTCATGATCCCGGGGTCCTGGGATCAAGCCCTGCATCGGGCTCCCTGCTCGGCCGGAAGCCTGCTTCTCCCTCTCCCATTCCCCCTGCTTGTGTTCCCTCTCACGCTGTCTCTCTCTCTCTCTATTAAATAAATAAATAAAATATTTTAATAATAAAAAAAAGAAATAAAAGTTATGCTACTATGCCTGTGTCAATAGGACGTGTGAGATGAGATGTTTCATCAGGAGTCCCTACCAGCCACACTGCCCTCGGAGTTGCCAACAGCTAACTTCATTAGGCTCCGACTCTCCCAGGCCCTGACCTGGTATCTTAAATTTATATACAAGCCTTGGTTAGACTTTGCAACTAGCGTATCCACCCTGCTTTATGTCACAATTGTCTGTGGTTGCTGCCCCAAATGCAAACAATTCTTCTCACTTACTCTGTTTCCTCTCTTGACCCATTCATTCACTATCCTATGCCCTCACAAATCCCATAACCTCCCAACTCATCTTCCCACACAGCTCTCCATCTACTTCCCACTTTAGCTGAAACAGGGTTGTCTTTGGATGGCACCACCTCCCCGACAGTCCTCCCTAGCGGGGTCTGCTCATTCTCCAAAACCTCAGATACACCAGGGACAGGAGATGGGTGCAGACCCATTCCCAGTCCATTACTTCTCTACTTTCAGAGAAAACACCTGCCATTTTGGGGTGCATACCACCTCTGACACCCTCTAACCCTCCTCATCATCGTCAACGGTCACCTGGAGACTACTCAATAATTCTTATTAAATAAAAATTTGATGCCTGACTTACTATCATCCTCACCATTTTAAGCGCTATTATTATCTGGGTTACTTTAACAACCACCTTCAACTCTGCAGACTCAAGTTCTTTGATCTCAGTCCCACAATCTTCATTCTAGTCAAACTTCCTTTGCTATGCAAGCTATGATCAATCACTCTGGCTATTCTTAGCAATGACCTCAGCTTCCTTGTCATATTGTCCTTCACAGCATAATCTCAACTTTTGTCAGTCCAATATAACCAGATCTGACTCTAGGCTCTGTCACTTCAGTCTTTCTCTTATCAATATCCTTCTCAACCATATCCTATTTCTTTAGTCACATCTGCTCGACAAAATCCCAGTCCTGGATCAAACCAATGGTCAACCTCAGCAGTTACGCCCAAACTGCTGAGAGCTGCTAAAAAAATCACATAGCTAGGCAGTGTACAAGCATTATAAATTCATCTTCTGAACCACAACTCATCCTGAGAAACAATCTATATGTCCCTATAGTCACCTTCTACCTCCAAAATTCCATTATTCTTCTAAAATCCTTTATTTATCCTCTGCCATTTCCCTCCTCTCATCAAATGACTATCTGTTCTATTTCTTTGAGTGAAAAGAGTCCATCGGACAAGAAGTGACCTAAGATCCTGCATCCGTACCTACCAGCTCATCCATGACCATGCCTGTCTGTGATCTGTTTCTCTTCTATCACACTAAAGAACTGAAGGTCTTCTCCTACCAACAACCAATCCCACTACTTTGAATCCCATCTCCTCTTGCTTCCTCAAAGTCCTGGTTTCATAAGTTACCTGTTCTCTCTGACATTTTCCATCTCTTCTACTCTACTGACTCTTTTCCAGCAGTACTTAAGCATTCTCTCCTTTCTCCCCTCTAAAAAAAAAAAAAAAAGTTATTTTTCAAAACTAAGTCCCAATAACTAATGTTTACTGAGAATTTACTGTGTGCAAAGGGTTGCGCTAAGTTTGAGACATCTATTATTTCAATCCTCACATTCTCACAATTCCTAGTTACTGAAACTGAAGCACCAAGAAGTTAAAATCATACAACAAGTAATTGATGGAGCCAGGCTTCCGACCCAATGATCAGATTCCACAGCCCATGCTTTTAACCACAATGTTAGTTTTCACGAAATAGACTGCATTTGCTAGCACCATTTTCTTACCCATTTCAGCCTCATGGCTCCATAACCCCAATGAACTGTCCACTTCAGCCTGTCAGTTTAGCCTTTATTTTCTGTAACCTTATAAATGGACAGAATTAGCAACCTCTCCTGCTTAAAACTAATTACCTCTTAGATTTCCAAATGCTGTCCACTCAAGTTTCTCTTCCTATTTTCCTGGACTCTCTTTTCCAGAATCCTTTATGAACTTGCCTTCTTCTGTCTTTTAAATGTTTGTGTTCTCCATAGTTCTACCCTGTCTTCTTTCTTTTCTCAGTGTACATACTCTCCTTGGATGATCTCATTTATTCCAATGGCTTCAGCTGTCATCTATATAAGTTTCAAGTAGACAGAACAGCTACTTGGCACTATTCATACTAACACTGACAGTTGGAGATGCTTGAGGAATGATACCTGGAGACAGACAGGCCACCCAAACAGACCCACACAGGGAGACATTTACTTTGTTAAATTCACTACCAACCAAGGTCTGGCTCCTCAGACTTACAAACTCAAAAACTTGAACTTGACACTGTCAGAATATTTTAAACAATAAAAACTGATGCATAAAACTGGTATGCCAAAATATGAGTTACCAACGAAGAATACAACTGTCTAGAGAATCTGATGTATGTGCAAGTCTGACCAGAGCATTCTCTCCCCATAAGGAAAGTGCATTAGGTTAAATTATCAGGAGGCTGTTCAGTGAGCATGCAATCAAAACAAGGAGAGTTAATAGTATGATCCAAATATGTAATGACATCATTACATATTTATAAAGATAAACAGTCTATTGCCACAGTTAGAATGTTACTGATGGGTGGACTGGTTATTTAAGTGTAGAATGAACTAACATTCTGAACCCTAGATAGAACTTGGCAAAAAACCCAAACAATCCAATTAAAAGCTGGGCAGAGGATCTGAATAGACATGTTTCCAAAGAAGACATACAGATGACCAACAGGTATATGAAAATATGCTCAACATCATAGTAATCAGGAAAAGGCAAACCAAAACCACATGAGATATCATCTTACACCTGTTAGAATGGCTATTATCAAAAAGACAAGAAATATCAAATGTTGGCAAAGATGTGGAGAAAAGGGAACCCTTGCGCACTGTTGACAGGAATGTAAATCGGTGCAGCCCCTAAGGAAAACAGTATGGAGGTTCCTCAAAAAATTAAAAATAGAGCAACCATAATATTCGGCAATACCACAAGGGTATCTATCTGAAGAAAACAAAAACACTACTTCAAAAAGATACATGGACCCCCATGTTCATTGCAGCATTATTTGTAATAATCAAGATAT
This sequence comes from Halichoerus grypus, assembly GCF_964656455.1. NCBI lineage: Eukaryota > Metazoa > Chordata > Mammalia > Carnivora > Phocidae > Halichoerus > Halichoerus grypus. The sequence goes on from NC_135718.1 coordinate 110,374,052, forward strand.
GTAAACAACCTAAATATCCATCAATGGATGAGTAGATAATGTGGTATATATACAATGAAACATTATTCAGCCATAAGAAAGAAGGAAATCTTGCCAGTTGCGACAACATGGATGGACCTAGAGGGTATGATGTTAAGTGAAATCGGTCAGACAAAGAAAGACAAATACTGTATGATCTCACTTATATGTGGAAAACAAAACCAAGCTCATAGATTTAGAAAACAAATTGGTGGTTGCCAAATGGGGGTTGCAGAGGGTGTCAAATGGGTGAAGGGGTCAAAAAGTACAAACTTCCAGTAATAAAATAAGTCAATCATGAGAATATAGTGTACAGCATGGTGACTAGAGTCAACACTGTATTGCATATTTAAAAGTTGCTGAGAAGTAAATCTTAAAAGTACTCATCACAAGAAAACAAATTTTTATAACTATGTATGGTGACAGATGTTCACTAGACTTATTGTGGTGATCATTTCACAATATACACAAATAACAAATCATTATGTTGTACACCTGAATTCAATATGTTACATGTCAATTATACCTCAATTAAAATAAAGAACTTGGTTGTACAATGACTTAGCTGTTTCTGTGACTCTCATTTTCATTGTTGACCCCCCCATACTTTTGGTTGATACTTTATTTTAGTCAACTTAATGTATAAGGAGCTTATTATCAAGACTACTGGCCTGAGAGTAATGGTATCTCTTAAAGTTGACTTTACATACATTTTCTCTTCAATTGTTGCCAATTTCATATTTTAACCTAAGCAGGAATTCATATTTCCCTTTTTCGCATATTCTAAGGGCCAAGTCCAGTCCATTGGACTTTGCTAATAGCTCAGAAATCTATAACCTTCTTCCTTAATCCAAGTCACCTCAATATTTCCCCCCTGAATTACTGTGATTGCCTCAGATTTCAGCTCTCAGCTCTCAGCTCTCAGGATGCCTTGCTCCAATCCATCCAAGAGACAGAGATCTAAAATGAAAACCCAACTATGTCACTCCTCACTTATAATCCTTCCAAGCTCCTGATAGCTTTCAGGATGAAATCCAAACTCCTTAATATTTTGATTAAACTACTTTTACTCATGCACTATGTTCAGGTTTTAGCCCAGGCTATACTTCCAGAAACACTTTAGGGTCCATCACCTTTTGAATTCTGAATCAGGGGCACTGCTCTGGGCTCACACAGCCCCCTGTGTTTCTTTCCACTATAAAATGTATTGTGGTATATAATATTGCTATTACTCTTGCTCTTCTCCCCAGAAACTATTAACTTCTTCTAAGTTATGCTTCATTATTTTTGGATCAAAAGTACCTACCACAGTACTTGACAAATAGTAAGAAGTCTATTATTGACTGATGAGTAAGTGAATAAATGAATGAATCAATGAATATGATGACTTATCTTTGGATTTTTAAATTCTCTTGCTGGTTTCCCAATTATAAAGCAGTGGTCAAGGGCTCAAGGGACCAGTGCAGCAAAGAGCTCATGCTTCTCAAGCAGTGAATGTTATTAGAATGGTACTACATTTGAACTTGTTTGAATTGCCCTTTGCCCAGAGGTTAATAGCCACATTATCAAGGGGATATTTTTCTATTTAATTTTTTAGTCTTATTGTATAAATATTCTACTATTTTTCTTAATAATTGGCTCCTCTGCAGCACCCATTCAATCTTTATTGACAAATGTGAGTCATTCAGTAAGAGCAACACCACTGATTCTATACCACTTTTAAAGGATTTTCATATATATTGTCTTATTTAACCGTAGTATCACTCAAGTAGGGAAAGTTGATATGATTTCACCTTACATTTGACATAAGTCCAGTTTTAAATTTTTCCTATTCTCCATAGAGATGGGAATCCTCATGGAGATTTATCAGAAAAAATAAAACCAAGGTTGAGTGAAAATCCCTGTAGACTTCTGAGAACTACCTATAATGTGAATCTTTTATTTACAGTGATCCTTAGAAATTAATTTATTTGTTGTGACACTTTTTCAGCCAGTTTAGTAAAAAATAGAAGGTAATTCAGCTGAGACATTCCAGACTGCATAGAAATCCACCCTTCCCCAAATTCACCTGCTATACAAACATTCAATGACTACCCAAAGACTCAGGCATTACCTGGATCACAATGATACCTCCAAATCATATTCAATCTTAGATGGGACGTATGTATCACCAAAGGCCGAATTAGTAAATCATTATGTTGTTTATTTTTGTTCTTCTGATTGTTATGATTTAAAAAGAAAAGTTGCATGGGGTGCGTGGGTGGCTCAGTTGGTTAAGCGTCTTGCCTTCGGCTCAGGTCATGATCCCGGGGTCCTAGAATCAAGCCCCACATCAGACTCCCTTCTCAGCAGATTCTGCTTCTCCCTCTCTCTCTGCCCCACCCCCTGCTCATGCACTCTCTCTCTCTGTGTCAAATAAATAAATAAAATCTTTTTTTAATTTAAAATCACTTTAATAACATATAGTGTTTTATTATTTTCAGAGGTAGATTTTAGTGATTCACCAGTTGCATATAACACCCAGTGCTCATTACATCAAGTGCCCTCCTTAATGCCCATCATCCAGTTACCCCATCCCCCCACCCACCTCCCCTCCAGCAACCCTCAATTTGTTTCCCATAGTTGAACCTCATGGTTTGTCACCCTCTCTGATTTCATCTTATTTTATTTTTCCTTCCCTTCCCCTATGTTTATCTGTTTTGTTTCTTAAATTCCACATATAAGTGAAATCATATATTTGTCTTTCTCTGACGGACTTATTTCGTTTAGCATAATACCCTCTAGTTCCATCCACATCATTGCAAATAGCAAGCTCTCATTCTTTTTGATGGCTGAGTAATATTCCATTATTTATATACATAAAATGTGTGTATATACACACACACACCACATCTTCTTATCTTCTTTATCCATTCATCTGTCAATGGGCATCTGGGTTCTTTCTGTATTTTGGCAACTGTGGACATTGCTGCTATAAACACTGGGGTGCATATGCCCCTTTGAATCACTATGTTTATGTCCTTTGGATAAATACCTAGTAGTGCAATTCCTGGGTCATAGGGTAGCTCTATTTTTAACTTTTTGAGGAATCTCCATAAATAAATAAAATCTTTAAAAAATAAAAAGTAAAGTCACAGAAATGAAAGGCAAAGATTAAAATGCCCAGAGAAATCACTGGTTCTTGTTTCCAGCATTCATTCATTCATTCATTCATTCACTCATGAAATATTTTTTATGTGTCTACTGTGTTCCAGGCCTGTGAGATAAGTGGGGCAGTCCCTGCCCAAGGAGGTTAATGTCTAGTCAGAGAAAAAGGTAGGTAAGCAGAATTATAAAGACCACTGAGAATGGGTACTGTTTGTTTGACCAGAGACAAACCATAAGCAAAACCAAATTCTGATTTACCAACAATCAATCAGAAGGGTGCTCTTCCACTCAACAGCAACAACAAAAACAAAAACAAAAACTCCACCATTCTGTGGGAGTCAGGAGGATTTGGTTAAATAGAAACATCCCTAACACATTTAACATATTTGATTTATCAAAATTTGGTCCTAATATTTGGGGAGAAAGTTTTCATTGTACATAGAAAAACACCTCTAGATACCCTCAGAAAACATCCAGTGACATAGTTCTACTCTCTCAGGTTAAAATAGTCTATCATCCTAGGAAAGAGAGTTATCATTGTCCAAACAAAATCTCTCATTCTTAAATGTTAGTTCATTGCCTTTGGTTGGATTTCTCTTGGACTTTAAAGACCAATCCTTTTCCTCATGAAAATCCTTCTTCCTGTAGAATATGCTAGAAGCAAAAGGAGACTAAGAGTTTTGTAGTTCTTTTTCCTCTACATACTGGAACTCAAAATATTTCAATTTGAAGTTTAGTTCATATAAATTTGTTTTCAAAGTCTAAATGTGCAATATTTTCTTTGTAAAAATCTTTCTATTCATTATGGCTTCCAGTGATTTTGCTATTGCTCAGAAAAATATTCTAAGAGAATCTTTTCATAAAAGTCCTAGAGTGCTTTCTTAACACCTTGTAGGTCTTGCAGAAAGAAACATACAAAGTCACTGAGGGCTCACAGGTTTTATTACAATGAAACTCTTTAAGTACAGAGAAAGTAAGCTGGTATTTCTCCCAATGAATCAAGTCCTTGCTACTCTGAATTCCTTTGCAGTCACTTATCTTTCACCATATTACAGTCATTAAAAATCACAAACTTTAATAACCTACCAAGGCACTAATTTTATAAATAGAGAAACAGAAGTCTGGCGAGATTGAATGATTTGCTCAAATGACAGAATAAGGAAAATAACACAAATCTTCAGTTCCAAATTGGATGTTCTTTCTAATACGTTGAATTTGCACTTTGTAAAATACTGGTTGAATCATTTATCAAAACTAATTTCAATTTTCCCTTCATGAACAAAGTAACCATTCCAGTAGTTGGAAACAACAATATAATTCCAAAGATTTCCAATTATTTTTCTCCCATTCTCTTCTGAATTCTCTCCAAACAGCCTTTCACTCCCATCACTACACTTCACTATGGTTGTTGAGTCACCAATGACTCCCACATTGCTAAATTGACTAGCCAATTCGCTAGCCTCCTCTTAATTAACCAATTAGTGCTTCTTCCTGAAAATACTTTCCTCTCTTGACTTTTAGGATAATGTACTCTTCTTTTCCCTCTCTGACTTCAATTTCTTAGGCTACTTTGCTGGTTCATCCTCATCTCTCTGACTGCTAACAATTGCTGTCCCAGGGCTGGGTCCTCAGACCTCTACTATTTTTCAAGTAATCAGTCCCTCAGTGGCTCATCTAGACTCACAGCCCTAAATATCATCTATATGTATACCTTTGGATCCCAAATTTATATCTCTGACCCAGACCTCTTCTCTTGAACCTTAATTTCATATATCCAACTGCCTTCTTAATATCTCCACTTGGGTACCAAAAAACATCTCAAACTTAACCATATCCAAAAATTAAAGCCTCATCCTCCCAAACATTTTCTCAAACCTGCTTCTTGCTCATTTTTCTCCATCTCAGTAAATGGCTATGCTATGCTTCCATTTAATCAAGACAAATCCTTAGCATCAGCCTTGTCTTCTTTTTCCTCACACATCATTAAATCTTTCTGGTTTAATCTTCAAAATATATACAGAATCCAACTCTCTCCCCAAACTTCCACAGCTACCAAATTCACCCACGATATACCATCCTCTTGTGCCTGAATGATACAATAGTCTCCTATCTTCCCTATTTCTGCCCTTGCTCTCCTTTAGAGTATTTTCAAACAGTAGAATGATTTACATGTATGCATAAGTCACATCATGTCACTACTCTGTTCAAAACTCTAAAATGGCTCTGCATCTCACTTAGAGAAAAGCCAAAGTCACAGTGGCTTATGAGCCCTTTCATGGTGTGCCCCACCATGTTTCTCATCTCACCTCCTAACTTCTCCCTATCCCCCACTGTGCTCTGGATACACTGGTCTTTTCATGGTTCCTTGAACATGTCAGGATGCTCTTGCCATGTTCAGAACACTTCATTTATTGTTCCTCTGCCTGCAAAAGTCTTTCCTCAGATATCCTCATTGCTTCCTCCCTCGTCTCCTTCAAGTCTTTGTTCAAATGTGACCTCTTCAATTGGGAGCTTCTCTGACCACCACATTTTAAATATCAACACACTCAACTCACTTCAAACTCCTCATGCTCTTTTTCTGCTTTTTATTTTCTCCAGACCAATTACCACCAACAAACATATCATATATATTTTAATTATTTTCCTCATTGCCGGTAGCCTCTGCCAGTAGAATATAAGCTCTATGAGAGCAGAAGCATTTGTCTGTTTTACTCAGACAACTGTATGCCCAGTGTCTGAAGTGATGAGACTGAGACATAATAGGTGAGTGAGTGAATGAATGAATGAATGAATGAAGACAGATAAAAGATATCCTGGGGAAAAACCAGAGACATAATGAAAGAGAATTTTTCTTTATATGAAGAGACTCATTTATCCACACTGCCCCATTCTCTTCCCTCTGTCTCTAGTACCTGTCTTACAGAGAGAATTGGAAGACTGATGATAAAAGGAGCTGTTATTAGAGGAAGACCATCAGCCCTCCTCAAAGTTGTGTGCTAAGAAAGAAACAAATTTTGAGTGTCGTAAAAAGCACAGCAAAAATTAAAATGTAAGAATCAACAAGTTCAATAATAAACTAGTGGTGATTAGATGTGAAGGAATCAGAACCCTCACACACTGCTGGTGGGAATGGAACATGGTATAAATGCTTTGGAAAACAGTCTGGCAGTTCCTCAAACAATTCAACATAGAGTTACTATGATCCAGGAATTCCACTCCTAGGTACGTACCCAAGAGAAATGAAAACATACGTTCTTCTGTGTTGTGAGCACTCAGTGTCAATGTGGGGATGGGGAGGTTTCCTCACATCACAACAAGCTATTCTCAGACACCACCAGATTCCACAGGGTAAGGGTTCAGTTCTGCAAGACTGCCCACCCCACCCCCAGGCCAGCTGCAAGTCCAGGTTGTTACCTGTACCTCCAACCAACTGGCTATAAATCAGAGGCTCCCACGACCCCTTTCTTAATTTGATGAATTTGCTAGAGTGGCTCAAAAAACTCAGGGAACCCACTGACTCACTAGATTATCAGTTTTTTATAAAAGGATGTAACTCAGAAACAACCGGATGGAAGAGATGCATGAGGAAAGGTATGCGGAAAGGGGTGTGAAGCTTCCATGTCTTCTTTGAGAGTGCCATTCTCCCCAAATCTCATGTGAATGGCCCCAAAGCAATACAAACCCTGTCCTATTGGGTTTTTATGGAGGCTTCATTACATAGTCATGACTGATTAAATCACTGGCCACTGGCAAGTGATTCAACCTCCACCCCTCACCCCTCCCCAGAAGTCTGGAGTGGGACTGAAAATTCCAACCCTCTAATCACATGGTTGAATCTCCTGGCAACCAGCCTCTATCCTTAGGTGGGATCCAAAAAGTCACTCCATTAACATAACAAAAGGCAATTTTATGGCTCTCATCACTTAGGATATTACAAGGGTTTTAGGAGCTCTATGCAAGAAATGGGAATGAAGACCAAATATATATTTATTAATAAATTACAACATCACATATATCCACACAGAAACTAGTACATAAATGTTGATAGAAGCACTATTCATAATAGCCAAAACCCTAAGTAGCCATTATGGATTAATAGATAAGCAAAATGTGGTATACCCACACAATAGAATATCATTTAGCCATTAAAAGGAATAAAATCCTGACACATGCTATAACATGAATGAATCTTGAAAACATTATGTTTAAGTGAAAGAAGCCAGTCAAAAAAGACCACATATTATATGACTGCATTCAGATGAAAGGCCGGAACAGGAAAATCTACAGACAGAAAGTAAATTAGTGCTTGCTTAGCACTGGGAGGGTGATGATAGGGAGCTAAGGGACTGATAAGTAAAAGGCACAGGGTTTCTCTTTGAGGTGATGAGGATGTTCCAGACTGTGGTGATGGTTGCATGTACCTGTGAATAAACTAAAAACCACTGAATTACACATTTTAAATGAACGATTATATAATAAGGGAATTATATCTCAGTGAAGCTGTTAAAAATTAATACACTAAATGTTATTACGGAAGTGAAAAACCCATCTTAACCGCAGTCAGCATCAAAAGGTTGGCTTGACTTTTCATGATCCTCGTCCTCTCTGGTACTTCCTCCCACCATGGGTGTGTTCTGGGTCCTCCTGACGCCGGCTTCTTTATATGCACATTTTCTGAATGACTTTTATCACTTCCTTGTTAAACTGTTTCACTTCTGCCTCACGTATGCCTGTGTTTTCTATGTATTTTAATTTTTACCCGCACCCACACACACACACCTTGAGCCAAACCGTAATGCAGAAGTCCAAAGCAATCATGTACAAAGGCCTAAAGATTTTTGTCAAATGCCTTAGAGTATATCTCGGATCTTACCCAGCTTTGAAAAGCTCTAAGTAGTCAAGGTTATAATTGTTGTATTAAAGTCCACCCATTATTTCTCTCCATGTCAGTTGTAGCACCCAACAGTAAGGATATGTTAGGAGCTATGAAAAACAACCACAAGTAAAACAGCCAGCCATAAAATGTCATAGTCAGAAGTGAACTCAGAGCTGCTCAAATCCAATTCTCTCATTTTATAGTCAAGGAAACAAGTAAATTGACTTTTCTAACGTCACTTAGTATACAGCCAATCCCCATTCAAGGCTCTTTCTGTCATTCCAGGCTGATCACCAATCAAAAGAACAAGAGAATCAAAAACTCTTAAATGATTACACACACCATACACACACAAACACGCAAATGTCACACAAAGATAATATCATAATCCAGTAAAGTGAATTAGCAAACTAAATTAAAGGTTATTAGTATGTTTTAATTTCTATCTCCCTCTTTATCTTCAAAAATAGTTTAAATAGTCTTAGACAACATAAACACTTGGCCACTTCTCTGTACTTTGAATCACAATAAAGCTAATTTTTTGGAATTATACATGCAATTAATTTTATGGAACCAATTTAATCATTTTCTCATATTATTTCTAAAAGCTATAGCATGCCAAGTACCACAGGAAAGTCAACTACAGCATACTTTCCCATTTGGTAACAACTGGAAAGCGGCACACCACAATACAATTTATTCCAATAATTTTTCATATCACATCAAAATATCATGGTGATCCAGTTTCCACTTATGACTGGAGGTGATTTTTGTGTTGTTTGCACCAACATCATTTTGTAAGAGTCTTTTGGAGTAAATTGTGATGTTAATTAGAGAAAACAATTTTTACTTTATTTTTTAGCCAACTTCAGCTATAGCCCCATAGAAAAAACATATTTAAGCTATTCCAAAACAGCGAAAGTCTTGAACTGCATCACAACTGGCATCTTGACATTTAAGAAATCAAAACATAACACATGAGGTGTCTTACTAAGACAGTAAAAACAGTAAAGGACCATTTAATTCTTTATTCAAATATGCAGAGCATTTCGTGCTTAATCAATGTAGAAATGTAGAAAAACCTACCCTACTCTTCTATATGTCCCAGAGAAGTAGGATAGGTTCTTATTTTCATCATTTGAAGAACAACAACAAAAAAAAAAAACCCAGAAAGTTCCATTTCCCTCTAAATTTCTCCCCATGCTTTTTTTTTTTTAGAAAGCTGGAACCTGCCACATTTAAGACCTAGCAATAATGTGAACTCATATGTTTGTCAAAATGCACAAGGAAAGAATTTGAGATTCTCAATATCAAGCTCCCATTGTGAAGAGGTTGTGTCAAGCAAGGTCTTCTAAGCGAAGAGAGAGACTTTCAAAGCAGGAAAAATGTGGGAGAACAGTGGGGGAGGACTTTTAAGAAACCACTGCTGTATTTCTTCAACCGGGCAGGGACTTGTGCTAATGAAACTCAGGTGGCTGTCAGACAGCGAGCCCCAGGGCCTCCCCCCCTGCAATGCTGCCCTTGGCAATGACAAGGAGGGCTCCTCTGAGCCTCACAGAAAGGTGCCACTTGAAATAGCAACTGAAAAAAGTAAATAGGATCATATTACCTCGGAGCAGCTGAAACCCATGGCTTTGGGGGGAAAAGTACAGTTAATTTGCTTCAACTACCTTTAAAAGAGCACCGACAACCAAATTACATGCATTTCTATTGGATGAGACGTGGACAGAATGTTTCTACGCATCTGAGAACCGAAGTAATGATGACTTGGGGGCAAAGATGAATAGATTCAGTTAAGAAATGAATGGCCTCTCTCTTATTTTCATCCCTTCGGTTCCACCAGTAATTACAAGCTTCCTTGGGTCTCACACAACAGGTTTTTCCTCCCCCTCTCATGTGAGAGTTATCCTGAGTGTGCTCTCAACCGGGATGGGAGCTCTCAGAGCAGCGCTGCTGGATACCCAGGTCCAAATCTGCCTTCATAATTAAGCATTCTTTAGCTCTAAAATTAAAAAGTCAATGAACTCCAGTTTCCACGTCCTTGCTCAGGACTCTGGGGTCTGGTTTTTACTGCAATTCCACACTTCCAGGTTTGGGGGTCACTGCCCAAGCACCTACAAGACCTGAGGAGGAGCCGGGGAGCCAAGCCAGATGCCAAAGAGCAAGTCTTTGTTACAATGGTTTTCAGCTACACATTAAAAGAAAAAAAAAAAAAAAAACAGGTTTGGAAACTTCCTAACACTGAAATAATTTCGGAGCATAAGACATAAGGGAATCATGAGAAATAACAAACACAAAGAATAAATATTTCCCTTACCTGGATCATGGAAAGGCACCAAAGCGAAGTTGAAAAGTGGTCTCTTAGGTCTTTTCAAAGACGTCTCCAGGATTTTGGAAGCCCCTTCGATCACCTGAACTAAATCATCATACATGGAACCAGTCACATCAAACACAAAAGCCAAGGTGGAGGCCCCCTCGGGAATTTCCTCAGCCCCTGTCTCTGACTGGGGGCTTGCATCTTGAGCTAGGGAAGAATAAAGAAGAGCAAACAGGAATACGGTGTGGACAATGTCCCAGGAAATCATTGTCTTGTCTTCCCTTTTTTTTTCTTTTTTTTTTTTTTTTCTCCTGGTCGCCTTAGCACTGTGCTTAGCCCTCCTCAACAACACGCAGGGGGCTTCCTCTCAGAGCAACTCATTAGGCTCTCGAAAGCTCTCTGAACTAGCAAAAGTTTGGAGGCGACAATCCGAGGGGGACGGGCACCAACCCCGCAGCCCTGCAGGGGCTGAGCGGGCGGAGATGCGGCAGCTTTTGTCTGGACGCAGCTTCCTCCGGGCCGGCTAGGTGCCCGCGGGCCGCGCGCGGCGTGTCGCGGAGAGCGGGCAGCGCGCCCGGCCCATGCCCCGGGGGCCGCTCCGAGCCCTGCGGCGCCGCGCCGAGTCCTGCCGCCCTCGCCGCCGCTCTCCGCCGCCGCTCTCCGCCGGGGCCAGCCACTCAGGCTCCCAACTTTCCACTGTGCGCCGCTCGCTCGGGAGCTCGGAGGGGAAGCCCGGCGCGGCCTCGCCTCCTGATTGGCCAGCGGCTGCCCCCCACCCTAGGCGCTGGAGCCCCCCCCTCCCGGAGGGCGACTTCTCTCTCCGCCGACGCTAGGGTCAGTTCGGTACCAGGGAAGCGCTCCCAGTGTCAGCTCCGCTCCCGCCGGCGCTGCTCCTGACCTAAGAACCTCAGTGCGAACAATGGCTTTCAAGAATGTGCGGCCAAGTCCCAAACTTGAGGGGACAGACACCACGCTAACTAGCACAAAGGGAGTTTTACTTTTCTACTGGATGCAGTGCTGCTGCAGACACCGCTTTCCTAATCCGCCCCCCCCCCCCCAGAAGCCAAGACGCCCCGGCCCAGCCTCCGGTCTCGCAGCCCACAACTCAGCCCAGCCGGGAGGGGGAGCTGGAAACGAGTCTCCCGGAGGCAGCCTCACTGTCACTCTTTGATCTCCTCAGGGACTGCGGAGGGAGGGAGGAGAGAGCTGGATGGGCCAGTCGCGGGAGGAAAAGGAAAGGGGCTGTTGAGGGAAATGAGAGAGACAGCAGGAACTGGGGAGCCACTGATTGTAGTTAGGAAAGATAGAAGGGAAGGCAGCTGGATGTGAAGACTGGTTGAGGGTCCAGTGGAGTGGATGAGGAGAAAGAGTGCATACTGAAGAGAAAACTGATTTTTTTTTTAATTCCATCATCAAAATTCATGCTCCTGAGCAGTTTGAATCCTCCTCTTAGCATGGTGAGGCAGAATAATATCCCCATTTCACATTTCCTCCCATAGAACAACCATGTGCCAAGCCTCAGCCAAAGATCCATTAAAAAGGTGTTCCCCCTCCATGGCATTTTCTTGCCGATAAGTAAGGAAACCTCGCCCTGGAAAACATTACAAAGTTTTTCCATGTTGTAATTATTATATACATTTTAGAACTAATAACAGAGATAAGAAGGTAGGCAGAGAAAATCAACCATAAGCTAGAGAGTCTTTGCTTCATTTTAATAAAAACGTATTTCCTTGGTGGAAAAGGAGTTGCTGTCTGAATCCTGGCATTCTAAAGAGGGGCAAACGTGCATCTTGATCCATCCTCGTTTGTGTATTAGACCACCCATCTCTCACACACAGACGCAGCCTGAGGGAGAGCAAGCTCCCATCAGCATTTTATTGCCTGCAACTGTCTTCTTTTTTAGACCCAGCAGCGGTGGGACCTGAGTTTATGATACCTGTAAGTCATGTCACTTAAAGGAAGCAGACAGGCCATTTGGGCTGAGTAGGAATATGAGAGGAGACTGGGAAAGTACTTCCTTTCCAAGTAGTATTTACAGAATGCTATTTGAGTAGCCTACTCCTTTGTTTATTTAAAAAGGATTGCATTCTAAGTCCTAGAGTTTTCACTGAGAGCTGAGCTGTTCCAGGTGTTCAAGGAAGGTCACAGAGCCTAGTGATTAAGAGTTCTGGGTCAAATACCCTGGGTTCAAAGCCCAGCGGTGACACCTTATAACTGTGTATCTCCTGCAAGTTGCCTAACTTGTAAATACTAAGTTACAGTTACCTAACTGTAAATACTAAGGATGATAGTACCTACCTAATAAGGATTAAGTGATCCATCTTGGTGAATGTTCCAGGAGCACTCAAAAAGAATTTGTTGTTGGGTGGAATGTTCTATAAATGTGAATTAAGTCAAGTTTTTGATAGCATTATTCCAGTTTTCTATATCCTTACTGGTTTCTGCCTATTCCATCAGTCAAAATCATAGACTATAATTTTCGGTTTGTCTATTTCTTCTTGTAGTTCTGGGAGTTTTTGCTTCATGCATTTTGAAGCACTATAATTAGATGCATAAACATTTAGAGTTATTATATTCTCTTAACTAATTGACACCTTTATCATTATGAAGTTATCTTCATTATCCCTGGTAATATTATTTGTTCTGAAATATATCTGGTGATAATAATATAGCCACTCCAGCTTTTTCAATTAGTATTAGCATGATATATCCTCTTCTATCCTGTCACTTTTACCCTATTTGTATCTTTATACTGGAAGTGTGTTTCTTGTAGTCACCATACAATTCAGTCTCGCTTTTTTTTTATGCAATCGAATAATCTCCGCCTTTTAATTGGGCTATTTAGACCATTTACATTCAATGTGATTAGGTATATGGTTAGACTTAAATCTACCATCTTCAATTTCTTTTCTATTTGTTCCCTCTGTTCTTTGTTCTTTTCTACCTGCTTTATGCTTTCTTTGGGGTATATTGAATATTTTTTATGATTCTTTGTATCTCCATTGCTAGATTATTAGCTATAACTCTTTATTTCAGTGCTTGCTTCAGGGTTTATTATATATAAACTCAATCACAATATTCCTTCAAAGAATAACACTACTTCATGTATAGTAAAATAACTTCAGAATTGTATATTTCCATTACTCCCCTCACAACTTTTTTGTTATTGTCATCCATTTTATTTTACATTACTATATTTTAAACCCCACACTACATTGATTTTTTGTTGTTGTTTAAATAGACAATTGCCTTTTAAAGAGATCTAAATAATAAGAAAGAAGTTAATATACTTACTGAGATACTCACCATTTCTGGTATTATTCACTTCTTTGTATAGATCCAGATTTACATGTGGTATCATTTTCCTTCTCCCTGAAGGATTTGTCTTAATATTTCCTGTAGTGTAGTTCTGCTGGTGAAAAAATCTTTCACTTTTGTGCATTTGAAAGTCTTTATTTACTTTTGACTTTGAAAGATTTTTTTTTCCTGGGTATTCTAAATGGACAGGTTTTCATTTTTCTTTCAGTACTTTAAAGATATTACTTCACTGTCTTCTTGCTTTCCTTGTTCCCAGTAAGAAATCTCTATCATATTTACATTTGTTACTTTATATAAATATATCTATTTTTTCTCTGATGCATTTAAGAGTTTTCTTATTATCACTGATTTTAATCAGTTTGATTATGATTGTGCCTTGGTGTGGTTCCCCTCATTTTTCTTATACTTAGGGATTATCAAACTTCTCCTGTCTGTAAGTGTATGGTTTTCATCAAAACTGGAAATTTTTGGCCTTTATTTCTTCAAATAATGTCCTTTCCTGTGAGGACACCAATTCACATATATGAGGCCACCTGAAGTTGTTGCACAGCTCACTGATGCTCAGTTCATTTTTTTAATTATTATGTTCTTTTCTCATTGGGTTTCATTTTTTTTATAGTTTCCATAGCTATTTCTCCAAGTTCACTCGTCTTTTCTTCTCCACTGCCTATTCTATTCTGTCCCATCCAGTGTGTTTTTCATCTCTAGAAATTTGATTTAGATTTTGTTATATCTTCCATGTCTCATTTTAAGTGTATGAATATGTGGAATACACTTAACGTAACTGTTTTAATGTTCTTGATTGGCAATTTTAACATCTGTTTCAGTTCTCCATCACTTTCAATGGATTTTTTCTGCTTGTTATGGGTTGTATTGTTTTGCTTCCTTTTGGGCCTCATAATCTTTGATTGGATGTCAGACACTGTGAATTTTACTTTGGGGTATGGGAAATTTTTGTATTCTTATAAATATTCTTGAGCTTTTTTCTGGGGCAGAGTTAAGTTATTTGGAAACAGTTTGATCCTTTTGGGACTTACTGTTAAAATTTGTTAAGTCAGACCAAAGAAGTATTCAGTCTAGAACTGGTTCTTCCCCATTACTGAGCAAAGACCCATCTGTCACTCTACCAAAACTCTGTGAATCATGAGGTTTCCCAGTCTGACTGGTGGGGACAGACCTATTCCCATCCCCATGTGAGTGTAGACACAGTTATCTTTATACATTTCAAGTGGTTCTTTCCTCAGCCTTAGGCAATTTTCTAACATGCATATGCTGGTCAGTACTCAGCTGAATATATAAGGGGGACTCCATTCAGATCTCTGGAGTTTTCTATCTACATAGCTCCTTCTGGTTCTCTCTTCTGCAAACTCAAGCTTCTTAGTCTCCCTGGGCAATCACCTCTATCTCCTCAACCCAGGCAGCCTTCTAGGTTCTACCTTGGTTCCACCTCCATACGTCATGACCTGGAAACTCTCTGAAGGTGGTAAACTGGGAAAACTTGCCTCATTTTTTTCCCATCTCTCTAGAATCATTGTCTTTCTTTGCCTGAGAATAAAATCTAAGAACAATTATACTTAATTTAGCCCAGTGCCTTAGCAATGTAGTAAGCTCACAATAAAACTTAAGTACTATGCCTACTATTATATGTATTTGAGGATACAGTTTTGAAAGTTTGACCTTTGTGCATATGCACTGGAGACACAATGCTTTGGAAGAAACAGAGAACTGGGGGGCCTTTTTTATCTATTTGTTTACAGAGAGTCTTTTATAGCTTCACTAACATCCTGATATCTAAGTGGGTGGTAGCACTTAAGAATATGCTTAAGGTCCAGGGGGCACTGTGGTAGGAAAAGAGGGTTAAGAAAGGAAAGTGTCTCAGAAAGCATTTGTACTTATATATGTATGGATGTAGAATATACATTTATCTTCCATAATCCCAGATACATGTCTCCACTTTAGTCTCATGTAATTGATGACTACATGATTTGTGACACAGGAGAGATGCACCTGGGCTCTTCTACTCCTTTTCAATAAAGTTTGATCTCTGTTGAAATGCATTTCTCTGGAGACAAGGTAGCCTGTGGACAGAAATCTTATTTACACTTTAAAATAAATGAGTCCCTGAAAGTAGACTTTGGCAGGCAGTCAGCCGAGAATACTAAGAAAACACATTGGGAGAAATTATTGGGTTAGGAAGAGGGCACGGCCCAGGGTGGGGGTAGGAAGGGTTGGGCAAAAAAGGGACAGTACTGCTTAAGTCAGAGTATTGCCCAGAAATAACAATATATCCTAGCCCGTTTCCTGCTTTTATTATTAAAAACAGTCTCTAAGAGGTTGGAAGGAGCACTGGTCTGTGAATCTAGTTTTGCTTTAGCCACTAATTATTTCAGTTCTGTCCTTCATAAACCCATCATACTAAACAATTTCTAAAATTCATCTCAGCTGTAAAATTATCTGACCGTCTTGGCAGAAGTTCCCCAGAAAGCAGAGTCTGAGATGAAGGTCTGGGTGTGATTCCCAGGCTGCAGGCATGAGGGATAGGAGGAATGAAGTAGGGAAGAAGGGAGAGCCTGGGTAAGGGTACATTAGAAAGTTGGCCTCTGCTATATGCTACCAGTTACTGGGTCCCATGGAACTGACTAAAAGCCCTGAGGTTAGGTGTCTCAAGACTCTTGTGAAGGAGAAAGGGGAGCCGGTGTGGTAAAAGGGGGAAGTACTTACTCATCACCTCCCATTCTCATTGGCCAATGACCTACCCCATGGGGCCCAAACAACCCCACATTTTTGGGTCCCACATACACAGATGCAGATTTGATTTCTTGGGTATCCTGCTCCAAGACATCCATAGAAAAGCCCAGGATAGAGACAGGAAACACACAGGGGATGCCTGAGGTAAGACACTGTGGGGTTGTATCTGCATAAAGCTGATCAGAGCTTAGATCATATCCTGAGGGCATATAAAGATACTGAAGGAATTGAAGCTGAAGATCAAAAAAAATTAGTTATATTTCAGCAAAATCATTCAGACAATGAGTGAGAAATAGAGTAAGGGAAGCAAATTGGGGAAAAGGACAAAAATAGGAGTAGGTTGCATTAATAATATTAACAATATTCTTCACCTAAGGAAACTGAAACTTGGAGAGTTTAAGCAATTGTCTAAAGGCCAATGTTAATGAGCAGTAGAACCTGGGCTTGAACCCAGGCTGCTGATTGCCAAACCAGTGCGCCTCACTGCTTTCCCTGTACTGCCCTTGGGCTGGAGATCTTGAGGGCGTGAACTAAAAATAATAGCAATGGATAAGACAGAGAAGGAGAGACTGTGAGAACAATATCAAAAGTATTATTATTGTTCAGTTGCTTTTTATGAAGAGATCTGCATAGGTAGTACCAACCAGGCACAAGTCAAAAATACTCTTTAAAGGCTCTGGGTCAGAGACAGGGACAAGAGGAAAAAGTGAAAGAATTTTTGGTTTACCTGGAGCTGGCTTGGTTTACCTAACCTATCATAGATCTATCCTAGACCAGCCCCACACTTCCAAATTCCCCCAGGAAGTCCTAGAAGGTCTGAGGAGGTAGGACATGGGAGTGGAGAAGAGATGAGCTCTGCCTGCCAATTCATACAACAATGGCCAACTTTGTGGAGATGTATAACAGATTGTGGAACATTTCTAGTGTTATGCTAACATTCAGCAAATTAGCTCTCAAAAATCTCTTCACACAGGTTCTCATCACTAAGGTTATATTCGGGGGGTGGGGGGAGTATGAAAAGGTAACATCTTTTTAAAAGTAGTGTGGCTCAAATTAAATAAATAAATAAATAAATAAAAGTAGTGTGCTCATTTATAGCAAAGTCAATACTAAAACCCTCTCTCTGATTCAGATTTCTCTCTTGAAATTCTTCTTCCTTCTCTGGAGAAGATAAGATCCTGCTCACTGGTTAAGTATTTCAAGTGATCACCTAATTGGAAGCATTCATCACACTAGGCCTGATAAAGCATAGCTTAGAAAAACATTGACTTAGAAGAATGAGTCCTGAAGATTGCTATAAAGTCATATATACATACACCGCTTTATTGTTAACTGCCTCCTGCAAATCACTAGATGGTTTGATGTTATCCTCAATGAATGATCCTTCCCAGGATGTTTGGTTCTCTATGTAATGAGGCCCAGCATTATTTTATGTTTATTTTAGCACATTTCTACAGGATAGGTAACTTGTTATTACAACTGAATTAAAAGTAGATTAGTTTTGCCCCAACCATAATGGTTATACTTGGCACTGTTATGAAATGAAAAAAAAAAAAAAGAAGAAGAAAGTTAGGTTATTTTTTTCTTCTCTTGTCTCCCTTAAGAAGGCAATAAAAGAACGGAAAGCCATTGTGTTGTAACTGGAAAATTAATCACATCAAATATTCTCTTATACTAATCAAGTTAAAAGTCTAGAATTAGCTTATATGAAACAGATGTTTACATTCTTATTCTCTTTTGGTACTAATGTCAAGAGAAGAAAGCACAGAATAACTATGTCAAGGCATACTTCGGGGAATGTAACACTCTGCTTTTACTTTTTGTGAACCACAAAGCCTGAGGTCAGCAAGGGGGACAGCCCGAGAAGGAGGAAAGCACCAGGGGCCTGGTCTCCTACTCCTTACATAGTTGAAATTCCCATCATCTGTCATGGAATGAGAAGTCAGCTGCCTAACGAGGAGAAAACGCTCTCAGCGAGTGGGAGAAGACACAAGCACCATGTGTCTGGTAGCTGGTCAAAAGGGAGCCTCCCTTTTGGTTCAGCCAGTGTCCTAGTTCTCGAGGACTCGTGATTCTGGTTTGTGTTTCAATTGTGATCTTCTCTATAAGGATCTCAGGGATCCACCCGCTCCCAAAATAAAGACCAAGAGACCTACAAGCTGTCCTCATGCTACTTGGGAAAAAATCGTTAAAAGCCTAGCTGAACACTTAATGGAAGGAGCCTGAACCAAAAATACCTCCACTTCACTTTCTGAAAAAAATGTTGAAGAAATTAA
The DNA here is from genome assembly GCF_964656455.1 of Halichoerus grypus. Classification (NCBI taxonomy): domain Eukaryota; kingdom Metazoa; phylum Chordata; class Mammalia; order Carnivora; family Phocidae; genus Halichoerus; species Halichoerus grypus. The sequence continues at coordinate 110,392,752 of NC_135718.1, forward strand.
AATCTATCCTGAACGACCCCCTCCAGATGTCCTCTCAGGCCTCCATCCTCTCTCACAGGGAGTCTCTGTCCCCATAAAGTCAGGACCTTGGCCATATCCACCCCGTCTTTTCTGCAACTTTATCCCAATTCAAAAGCTGGAAAGGATTGTAGAAATCATTTTTCTACCCTATGGCTTTCATTTTGCAGAGAGACGAGGCTCAGAGAGTGACTGGTCTAAGATCTCATAAAATTCTGAAGTCATACTGGCCATCTATTTTGGACCTATAACCTTTCCTCTTCCACCATACCTGATGAATTGGTACTTCCTATGTTCCATGCACTGTTTTAAGGGCTTTACATGTATGAACCTTTCATCCTTATCCCAAAACTATGTGGTCACTAAAAGAATGATCCCCATTTCACAGAAGAGGAAATTGAAGATGAAGTTCACAGAAAGAAGTCAGATCATCTGTCGTGGTTCTCACATCTTACTCCCCTTCACTTTGATTCTCCTCCTTTTGCTTCCTGTCTGCATTTTCCCTATTATTTTACAATAAAATTGAAAATTTTAATGATGAAACTTTGAGATATATAATTGCTTTATAGTATATTTCAGAGTCTCATCATTAATATAATAAGACCAATACTGTATAGGCCTTTTCAGGAAAAAAGAAATGATACTATGGTCTTGGTTTCTTTTGCTTTGTGCATCAAGCATTCTTTGGCTTTGAATGAGCTCTTCCTGCCCCAAGCCTATTTCTGAGCTTTCTTCCTCATTATCAATTCAAACTAATTTTACATTTTTCCCACAATGCTATGAATTCCTTGAGAATAAGGGCTGTGTTCAATTCATTCTTATAAGCACGTAATGCCCAACACACCATAGGAATTCAATAATGTCTAATGAACTGCTGAATGTATAATGATAATAATAGTAACAGCCATCTATGGGTACACTATTAAGTACCCATGAGTACTTTAACCCTGTTCTTAGCACACGGGTGAATTCATATAGATGAATAGTCAAAATAACCTTGTAAGATAAGTATTTCTTAACTATTTCAGAGATAAGCAAACTAAACTCAGAACATCAAACACCTTACCCCAGATCACATCAGTAATATGTGGTACAGTCAGGATTAAAACCTAGGTCTTTTAGGACTCTTTCCAATACACTACATTGTCACCATGCAAAATAATTTTATTACTAGCCTGAATGTGACATTTTTATGAAAATAAATATTCTGTAGAGAAAATTAATCATTACAAGGCCAAAATAATTGTTTAAACCATCTTGTTTTAAACCACTTTGTTTATGTGAAACTTATCTTTACTTACCTCCAGATAGATAAAGAGTTGTAGAAGTGAGGACAATTTAGCAGGAAGTAAGTTTTAAAAAATGGCTCTTTAAAAAGGGAATTAAGTCTAAAAAGGGAATGGTATAAAGCTGTGAATATCCAGCCATTTACCTATGGATTAGAAGGAAACATCCATTAGCACCTGTGACCAGTTTCTATTAGCCATCAGGGGCTATAAAAAAGAGGAAGATTGATGTTCCAATATGGATTTACTTGATACTGAAAAATATGAAAAGCTATGAAAGTATAGCTCAGGTAGTAGATATAACCCATTTTCTATTTTCACCTTTATTCTAAGTATAATTTTTTTAAGGGTGAAATATTTCTTCTCTTTTTGCACACCTTCCTCCCACATCTTCAGAGTAGGGGCTTTCCTAGGCTAAGGTTTTGATTACAGATGTAAAGAGTGTCAGAATTCAGGGAGGGAAAAGAGCTTTGAAAATCAGAAAACACCTACTATTCTAGACAGCTGGGAATCTGTCCTAATTTTAAAAAACAGAGGAAAAATTCTAACTTCTTATCTTACATTCTAACATTTAGCCACTCTCTTTATCAGAATATTTCCTCCTTATATTTCTTCTAATATAATTTAATCCTCTTTCTTCTGTTTTCAGAAGAACTACAGCTGGTCACAACCTTCCACAATGTTTTTGTGTTTTTTTTTTCCTATACCAATTAATGAAAGGGGAAAGGTGCTGGCTTCAATAATAAACTGGATTCAGCTTTCTGCCTTTAATTTTTTATTTAAATACCTTAGTTATATTCAAAATACATTAACCAACATATAATAAATAATTCCAGGTTCCTTTAAAGAAATAAGGGAATGTATCATGAAAACCAATCTTCTTTCTTTCTTTCCTTCCTTTTTATTTTCAGCCTATACTCAGTTAAAAATCTTTTTTTTTTTTTTAATTTAAGTAAAAAGGAGGCTAATGTGAAATGGTGATAACAGGTTAGAGTTGGAGACATTCAGAATGAACTGAAGTTTGTGGTGCTTTCACCATGTTGGGACACAGGAACCAGGAAGTGGTCCTCATGGAGACACCCAGTCTGCCAGCCAGCCAGCACCTCAATCTGGACTTCCCAGCCTCCAGAAATACCAGGTAAATGTCAAGCGTCTGAATATGTGGAAGGACAGGAGGACTGAATTCTACCTGAGAGAGAACTGGCGTGGGGAGATGACAGGAGCCAAGCTGAGCGAAGCTCACAACAGAGCATACAACTTTACTATCCATAACCCATGGAACTCAACATCCTTCTTACTACTTTGAGAAATAAAGAAAAGAACATCCCAAAAAATGCCAAAAAAAATAGATTGAACCCAAGTTTGACTTAATACAGTACTTATAGGTGTATGTAAAAATACTTACTAAGATGTGTATATATGCAGGTTAATATACACACATGTATTTCCTTGCTCTGTCAGTTGAGAGAACCTAGAAACAATGACAGGTAACATGGCATGTCAATAGCAGTGAGTACACTTAGTGCCCAAATCTTTGTTTCTAATGGCAATTTCCAATAAAAGAAACCAGAACTCCTTGGAGAAATGACCGATTCTAACTCTGGGACAGAGAATATACAAGATGAGCTTAGAGCATCTTACAGGGCCATAAATGAAGGAAATGCAAAACAAAACAAAGATACACGAACACACATAAACAATGGTGAGATATGTCAAAGGGATACAGAAACCAACTGAGAAGAACTTCCAGTGGCCAAAGTTAGAACAATTTGAGCAAAAACATAACATAATATTGATTATACCCCACAGTATGAAATAAATATCCTTGAGTCAATTAGGATACAAATAAATAACTGAATAAATAAATAAGGATTGTTTTCCCATGCAGAAGAGTTCCAAATAATATATATGCATAACCCCATGTCAAAAAGATGGAAGATAAATACCTATCCCTTAAATGTGGGCTGCACGTAGTGACTTACCCCTCAAGAATACAGTAAAGAAAAGGGGAAATAACTTTACAAAGGAGAAACATGGCCAATGCTAACTCCACCAGGTGATCAAGATTAACATCAACAATGAAAAGTCACGTTGATAGCACATACTCTTGATATGATGTGATGAGAATAGCATCTGTCATCTTCTATCTAAGAATCCCCCTCAAGACTTCTTGTCACAGTCAGAGAATCCTAATGTGCAAATGCTATCCTGCATGGGATCCTGGAACAGGAAAGGAGTACTAGGTAAAAACTGAGCAAATATGAGTAAAGTATGGTGGAGTTTAGTTAATATTTAGTTAATATTGGTTCACTAGTTGTAATAAATCTACCGTAACAATGAAAGATGTTAACACTACGGGAAATTGGATATAGAGTATAAAGGAACTTTCTTTCTGTTCTATCTGCATTATCTTTCTACAAGTCTAAAATTATTGTAAAATAAAAAGGTTATTTAAAAAATAAAACAAATAGCAAAAGTAGCCCCCCAAACCATTTTTAATGAGTCATGAATATGATAGCATCAAGAAAATCCAAGTAATTTTTATTAGTCATTTGTCATTCATACAATGAAGTGAATTAAATAATTCATGGTAATTCGTGAGAATATTTTACCAACAGAGTAATGTCTTAAACTTCAAAGACTGAACACCTGAAAGAAATTCTACTGGGCCTATTGGAAATCAGACTAGAGGCATTATATAGCATAAACATTGAAAATGTACCCTAAAGCAATAATGCTGCTGTCGCTCGCTGCCATGTGGCAAATCATTGCTGCTCAAGCAAAGCTTAGAAAGTACAGGGTTATTACTGAAACACTGAGGATAGAAGAGATTTGTGATTAAAAAAAAAAAGCCCTGTCTATAATAAATTGCAGCTGCGATCTCAATCAGAGCAGCCTGCTAACGAAACCAGTCACCAGCATCTGTATCACTTCATCTGACTATGGCATTGGTCACAAGCTCCAGCCCAAAACCGGCTTGTGGCCTTGTGGCCATTAGTCGATGTGGTGTAAGAAGAGTGTGCCAAGATAGCATACACCTAAATCCTTCTCTAGAAAAACGACTTACACAGAACATCTTATTGATGATAGATCAACTGTGCTATTTTCTTATGGCACTCGAGCTGCCTTAACCTAAAAATGACTTGAGTAGGGGCGCCTGGGTGGCTCAGTCGTTAAGCGTCTGCCTTCGGCTCGGGTCATGATCCCAGGGTCCTGGGATCGAGCCCCGCATCGGGCTCCCTGCTCCGCGGGAAGCCTGCTTCTCCCTCTCCCACTCCCCCTGCTTGTGTTCCCTCTTCTGCTGTGTCTCTCTCTGTCAAATAAATAAATAAAATCTTTAAAAAAAAATGACTCGAGTGGGAAAACTTTGCTGAGATGTGATCGACAAAATTTCAGCAAAATCCTTGTACTCACACTGCGTCTAATCCCAAGTCTCTCAGTAGACGATTTTCTGTACTACATTTAAAGCATCTCTACAAATTTCTTTTGCTGTGACTTAGAGGCTGGCCAAAAAACTAAACATCAAGAGTGCACAGAAAAAGGTTTCTTCCCACTGGGCTTGTAGTTTATGCTTTAAAGTTGATTTTCTAAACACAAATGCACAATGAATTTTTGGAAGCATCAAAACTCATTCAGTCATCCCCAAAGGACATTTTTTAATGCTAAATATTTAGCTATATGCTGAAACAGAGTATAAAATTAGAACCATATTTAACAGATGTTGGGAAAAAATGGGATTATGCGAACTAATTCAAACTCCCAACATTGCTGCTATCACCCTATGTAAGGAACAAAATAAACAATGATAAAATAACTGCACACCAAAATTGACAAAATAAGATTCATAGACATCCAGATGCACACTGATTCACAATTTGTGTTATATCTCTCAAGTGAATTCAGCCTTAAGAAAATCATAGTTTCAGTTTTTGTGACTTTATTTCTATCAAGTGGCTCATTTAATTCAACCAGCAATTAATCAACAATATTTTAATTTTCCTAATTTTACTTTTCATAAATCCAATATTTGCCAATCTTATAAAAGCCTCAGAACTCTCCTACAGAAAATTCAGGAATAGCGTTTATCTTCCACTAATACAAAGCTATGAAGATTAAGCTCATTGATTTATGATTGCCCTAAAATTTTCAGAAAGACCAAACTCCTTTCCAAGGTGGTCGTAGAAGCATTCAAAGAAACCATGCACAAAAATGATTGAATTCTTAATGAGAGGGAAGTGTGAGAAGTTTTCATCCAACCCTCAGCTTCCATCCCAACCCACATATGTATATATTTGATCAACATTAATTTACTCATAAGTCATTCAGTGAAAATTCACTGAGAACCTTCTATATGTTAAACACTAGGAAAATAACCATAAAGAGTTGATAACCCCCCACCTGCATTATAATCAACAAATATCTAGACCTCTTGTGAGTTTTCTAGAGTTTTCATTAATTCTTATCAGAGATGTTGGAATTTTAATAATCAACATTATGCCTTATCTTTGCTTTTACTATGTTACTAGTCTTATTTGCATAGAACAACAACAACAAATTACAACCTAAGGTTTCTACTAAAATAGCTATTTTATACTTAATGGTTTAGGTTCAGTAGAGGTATTAGGAAAAGTGTGAAAACTAATATTGCCCTCTGCTGGCAGATCCTTCAAGTAAAAAGCATTGCGTTTGTTTTGCCATTTTACCTTATTCTCAGTGGTTGGGGATACATTTTGTCATTAAGAGATTAGAGTTGGCTTCTTATAAGTAATATTTGGAATTCCTTCTGAAACAAAGTCCAAAATGTCTAGGCAGTGATGATACTCACGGTCAGCACCAACCAAAAGAAATACTTTTTTAAATATAGCTCAACTGACATGATAAGACATTGTCTCACAACATAGTGGTTCAAAATTCAGGGACATCTTAATCTTAATTTACTGAACCTGAATCTAATTATTCAAGACTCTCCTGGCTCCTGCCACGTAGACATTTGAGTAGTCTTTGTCAGCCCACATGATAGACAACTCTCTTTTGACCATGAAGGTGTATGAAATCACTCCAGTTAAAACTTCAGATGTGGCATGAGGTTTGGAGATGGAGATCTCAAGATATTTGAAGAAATTCTTAGTTTTAGATGATCCTATGTTAATATATTGAGAGACTTCATGAAATAAAAGCTCCCTGTTAGTTAAAAAGATTTGAATCATGCTTGGGAGTTGCTTCCATCTTTTTTTAAATGAAGTTCTCTTTTTTGATCAATGTAGATGAATTCAAGAAGCTTTTGTTGTGAACAAGTGCTCTCTTATTGTATCTTTGTATTTCTAGTACTTAGGTCAGTGTCCCATATATAATACATATTTAAGAAAGTCTTATTGAATTGGTAAATGAACTGGCCTATTCCTTTTACTATGTTTAATCAAATTTGTCCTTTTTTCACAATAAAATGCTTAGGGTGGACCATGGTATGTATGTAGGAAGAACATATGCTTTGGAGTTGGACAGGCTTGGATTTAAATCCTAGATTTGACACCCAGCTGAGTGGTAAGAAAACCACCTGACCTCGCCAGGCTGCAGCTTTCTCTGTAAAATAAGAAACATACTACTTTCTTCCTGTGTGGTTGTAGGGATTATATGAGATAAAATATGTAATGTGTCTGGCACATAATGAACTTACAAAAATTTCATTCTCTTCCCTTCCCGTTCAGGTGAATTGCTCACTTCTTTCTTTTTAATCAAGACTGTAGAACAAATTTTACTCAGATCCATTTTGAGAAAAGAATAAAGGGAATGTGTTGTAGTTACATGATTTGTTTACATTTTCAAGCCCTTCTTTCCCCACCAGGAATAGGAATAAGTATACAGTAGTCCCTCCTTATTCACGGGAACTCATCCCAAGACCCCCAGTGGATGCCTGAAACAGTAGATAGCATCAAGACCAATATATGTTTTTGTCCTATACAGAGCTACCCATGATAGTTTAATTTACAAGTCAGGCACAGTAAGAGATTAACAACAATAACTAATAATAAAACAGATCAATATATGGAATAAAAGTTATGTGAATGTGGTCTCTCTCTCAAAGCATCTTACTGTACTGTACTCACCCTTCTTGTGATGATATGGGGTGATAAAGTGGCTACGTGAGGAGATGAAGTGAGGGGAGTGACGCAGGCACGTTGGATCCGAGGATCCCTCAGAAGGAGGATTACCTGATTCAAACCACAGTTGACCGCTCCCCGCTGAAAAAGCAGAAAGCAAATCCATGGATAAGAGGGGACTGCTGTATATAAGTTCCCACATTGTGCCTGCTTTAGAGCTTCCTCTGACTTCAAAGTAGGTTACCGACACTAGAAAAGGCACTGGGGGATGTATTTTACTTACCGTCATTTTCCAATTATGTGAAAGTGGAGAAATTATAATGCCTTCCATTAGATTAATGATTTGCAGGTTTCAAAACACTTTACTTTCTTGCTTCACTCTCATTTTAGTCCCATTTTAAAGCTAAGGAAACCGAGAGGAGAGAGGGGTGACTGCCAAATGTGGGGAATAAAACCAGAAGCCCCGTGTTCTGACTTGTCCCAGGATCATTCCTGACCCATCTGGGATGCATCGCATCATGTGTTTGTCTCGGGAGCTGCCATTACGTGCTCGCCAGGGCTCCCTGCCCTCCACTTTGGGCATTGCCTCCTGGAGCCAAGCCCTTGCACGCTGCCAGTGGGATTGGGGTCTACTAGTTAAAGGAGACAACCAAGTCATGAGTCCTAGAGCTCGTTTTTTTGTTTGCTCAGTGACTCACAACGAGACATGTGATGAGTTGTTTGGAATTAACGACTTTTCCAGCGTTTTACAAAGCCTAAATGCCCTTGGTGGTATTTTTAACAATTCTGGGGAAGTTCTCAGTTTATTTTCAACATTAAAGATGCTACAGCAAGTGTGAGCAGAATGGAAAAGTTGAAGCTCTTGTCTGTAGGGCTACAGACTCGGAGTCTCCATTAGAAACAGCTGTGGCTGGAAGTTTTCTTCTGTGATGCATTTATTGACATTCTTGTTGTGTTGCCAGTGCTAGCTGGAGGCCAGTTGTTCTCATCATATTTTAATTAAAGAAGCTCCCACACCATCAAGAAATATTCTGTGCAAAGATGTACAACACCTGTCTCCTGCTGTTCCTGTACCAGAGCTATCTCTATGTCTAGTCCCTAACAATATAGTTCACTCTCACTCTTGCTGCCCCACATCCCAAATAAAGTGTATTAAGCTGGGACCCCTGCACCTTTAAGGAAATTTTATCCCCCCGAAACTGTGTGCAAAATTGGCTATACGTATTTTAGGAAGAGAAGGCTCATAGTTTCAACAGATTTTCAAATGGATTCATTATTCGGAAAAAGGGTAAAAAAGATTGATGAGATAAGGTACTCCTTTATTATTAATTTTCTTTGGAAAAATAATAAGAGTTGTTTCTTGTCTTAAAAACCTCAGTCGATGATGGGAGACCTCTGAGGGTAAATTAAAGACTAAATAAAGGATTAAAACATGGGATAGGAAAGTTAAATATAAACAGTGTATCTGCTAAGGCAACAGATGATGAATCACTTGAAAAGAGTAGGTTATAAGACAGAAGCTTTACTACCATAATTTTACCATAGTCAATATATTAACAATAAATGTATGTATCAACTTCTATAAGAGGCTTTCTTTTTTTTTTTTTTTAAAGATTTTATTTATTTGACAGAGAGAGACACAGCAAGAGAGGGAACACAAGCAAGGGGAGTGGGAGAGGGAGAAGCAGGTTTCCCGCGGAGCAGGGAGCCCAATGCGGGGCTCAATCCCAGGACCCTGAGATCATGACCTGAGCCGAAGGCAGACGCTTAATGGCTGAGCCACCCAGGTGCCCCTATAAGAGGCTTTCTGAAAGGCAAATGTCATCTTTCAAGTTTATGAGCTCATGCTATGTCCAAAAAGGAAGTATATATTTAATTTTAGTAAATAATTTATAAATCAATGAATCATAACTTGCCAATATGCCCTGCTCACCTTCCCACTGACCAAGTAAAGGAGCCTGTTCAAAGCCATTGTCCATCCTCCTTCTCTATCATAGTAGAATAGAGAGAATTTCAGAAGTTCTGAATTTGCCTTACAATACCCAACACCATAAGGTGTGACATGGTATTGGCCATCAATATGTTCCCCAAATTGCCTTCAAGTTTGGAATTTTTTTAAGGATTTATTTATTTATTTATTTATTTGAGAGAGAGAGAGAATGCACATGAGCAGGGGAAGAGGCAGAGGGAGAAGCAGACTCCCCACTGAGCGAGGTATCCAACGTAGGGTTCGATCCTAGGACCTGGAGATCACAACCTGAGCCGAAGGCAGACACTTAACCATCTGAGCTACCCAGGCACCCCAAGTCTGGAATTTTTTTTTTAAGATTTCATTTATTTATTTGGCAGAGAGAGACAGCGAGAGAGGGAACACAAGCAGGGGGAGTGGGAGAGGGAGAAGCAGGCTCCCTGCCAAGCAGGGAGCCTGATGCGGCACTCGATCCCAGGACCCTGGGATCCTGACCTGAACCGAAGGCAGATGCTTAACCGACTGAGCCACCCAGGCGCCGCCCCCCAAGTCTGGAATTTAATAAGAAATCTCATTTCAGTTTCTACAGATATACAAGGCATCCTACCTCCACCTCCCCTTCCTATCCCTACTTCCGTGCTGTCCTTTCCTTCTCCAACATCCCTCCTGGCCCTGCCTCTGGTCCCCACATCCCCTTACCCTCTTTCCCCCCAAAAAAACCAAGAAAAGAAATAATATTAAGAGTAGACTTTTGGGGCACCTGGGTGGCTCAGTCGGTTAAACGTCTGCCTTCAGCTCAGATCATGATCCCGGGGTCCTGGGATCGAGTCCCACATCGGGCTCCCTGCTTAGCAGGGAGTCTGCTTCTCCCTCTGCCTGCCGCTCCCCCCACTCATGCTCTCTCAATCTCTCTCAAATAAATAAATAAAATCTTTAAAAAAAAAATAAAAAGAGTAGTCTTTCTTTGGAGGCAGAGAAATCAGCCCAGGACTTTATTCAATAGCATAGTAATTGAAGAAATATCCTTGAATATGTGGCAACAATTTCTACAGCCTCACCATGTCCACCTTCTTTATATTATTTGTTTCCTTTCTCTTTAAGAATCTCTCAATGATTGCTTCTAAGAAGCCCTAAGAAAAACTACTTTGTCACTAAAGCCATCCCAAATTCAATGCTTCTCACCACCTTCAATTTGGCCAATACTAGTCTTTGAGAAGAGAAACAACAAAACTAAAGAAAGGGAACCATGGCAGTCTACTTTTTGCCCCCTTCCACTTTGAAAGAACAAACTGTTAGATCACCGGGAAGGGGAAGACAAGTAAGAAAACAGTTGCAAAATGCCCCCACACACATACCTGGCATAAAGGGCAAAATTGGGGTTGGAAAGAATAACTGAGTGGTAAAATGAAGTCCATCTAAGTAGCGAAGTGACAGTGCTAACACTTAAGTTTTGGGAAAGAGTTACACTTGGCTCACTTCTAGTAAAAATCTCAATTTCTTATCCCTATAGATTTATTAGCACAATCATGGAGCAAAACCAGGCAGTAAAAATTACTGCTTTGAAGAAAAAAGTGGGTTCTACAATAAAATGTGTAAACTTTGTTTCTTCAATGCCTGAGGCACTATTTCCAGAAGTTTTTACGCCTCGTATTACGTGCACATACAGAATATCAAAATAAAACTTTCAGTGGGAAATTTAATAAGGCTAATTCCTTTTTTAAGAAAACTAGTTTTAATGAGAGATGCATGCTAGTCCTCACATTCTAAGATTTATTCCAACAGCGATAAAAATGTTTACACTTACTATGTGTTTCAGACCAAGTTAATAATTAGTTCTAAGTTCTACTGTATTTCTGTATTATGTCAAATCTAACAAAATTCAGTCAAGATTTAAACAAAATTCATCAAGTGTTTTAAGACTTCCTGAAATTCCATCTTCTCCACAAAGACTTGCTCAGTGAGGTGGCAATTTCCTGCCCTCTTACCCTACCCTTGTCTTCCCAATATAACATTCATAAATCTGATCCCATTTTAAGCACTTTAAGCGAAATGATGGAGCTGTGCCAGAAGACCTAAGATACCCAAAACCCTGATTTCCAAAGGAGTGGGGAGCAGGAGAAACAAAATACAAGGTCTTTGAAGTTAAAGGCTACATCTTATTTGCTTTTTTTTTTTACTTATTTACTTTTATTGCATCTTACCTAGTATAGTGTCTGTGAAATGAATGAATGAGTGAATGAGTGAATGAGGAAATCAATTCAAATAGATTCTGAAAACCATAGACTGGCAAAATAAAACAATCACCTTCTCTTGAAATGAGAAATATGTCAATGAATTGTTTACCCTTTAAAAAGAAAGAGAGTCTGGGGGCACCTGGGTGGCTCAGTCGGTTAAGCAGTTAAGTGTCTGCCTTCAGCTCAGGTCATGGTTTCAGGGTTCTGGGATCGAGCCCCATGTTGGGCTCCCTGCTCCCTCCACCCCTCCCCTTGCTCATGCTCTCTCCCTCTCTCTCTCCCTCTCTCTCTCTCAAAAAATAAATAAAATCTTTTTTTTTTTTTTAAAGGAAAGATAGAGAGCCTGGATTCACTAAAAACAAATCACAACATCCTAAACCCACCAGGGTTTTACTCTTTGCCCTGCTCTGATCAACTTAGATCAAAACATAATCAGCATACTAATCAAACGTGTGAACGTTACAAAATTGGTGAGGACAGTTAATACATTAGATAATACAATGGAGATTCTACTTTGTTTCAAAGTTCTGAAAAATGGACTGAAAACAATCTATTTAAAATTAAACAAAGAGAAATGTAAATGACTGTTTCAGATTTGTGAAAACAATTTAAAAATTCAAGATGAGAAAATCTGGATTCAATGATGTGAAAAACATGGTATGGTATGGAATGGCATAAAAAAAACAATGCAAAGATTTCAATGGACCTCAGCTCAGTATGAGCCAATGATGTGAGATGGTTACTAAAAAAGTTAATGTAAATCTTAGTATTAATAGAAATAATCTATACGGATTATAAGAGTAAATAGTCCACTATATTCTGCATTAGATAGAGTCCATCTTTGCCCTCTTGTTGTGACACTTTAACACAAATGCTGATTAACTGGAGAATGTTCAGAAGAGCATGACCAAGATGGTGAGAAGCTTTAAAAGCACATCAGGTGAGGAACATTTAAGAAATTTGGGGCATCCAAGTTGAGGGAGATGAATATAAGCTTCAGGTTTGTTTTTATTTATTTATTGGACTTAAGGACACAAAAGTATAGTAATCATAATACTTGGTTTAAGACACATTCTCTTCACTAATCCACAAATGTTCTTAATTATTTATTTTTATGCTTGATTGTTTGCTTGTCTGTTTTTAATGATGTAGCAAGATCCCATGAACCCACCACCCTAAAAGAAAATAAGAACTTGGCAATAACTTACTTCTACTTCTGGCAGTGGCCACAAGGTATCTCTGGCAGATGGCCACAAAAATAGCTCCCATTCTTACAATATGATATTGGAATTCTACCGGTGCAGTGGTGAGGTCTATGTATCCTCCCCTTGAAACTGGACCATTGTAACTGCCTTGACCAATAATGTTTGGCAAAAGTGACACTATAGAACTACACTAGATCATAAAGATGACATGCACTTTTGCTTTTCTCCCATTGGATGCTTGCTCTTGGGATGCAGCCATCATGCTGTGAAGAAGCTCAAATTAGCCCACACTGAGAATCCATGTGGAGAGGACACGAATAGGTGTTCCAGCCATTAGCCAACATCAACAGCTGGACATCCCCAGATGATTCCAGTTCCCAACTACCAAACACTCAGCCCATCCTTCCAGTCTTCTCAGTTGAGGCTCAGACATCACGAAGCAAACACAAGATATCCCCACTGTTTCTTGTCCCAATCTCTGATGCATAGAATCTGTGAACATTATTAAATAGTTGTTTTATGATACTAAGTTTTGGGTGGTTTGTTACACAGCAATAGTAACTGGATACTAGTATGTGGTCATTACCGTGCATTTCCCTGTTGCACTTAACTTAAACCACCATCTTGTATCTTGTGTTTATCTATCCCTTCCTTTCATCTTTTATAATTAGATCTCATCTTCAAGTAAGCCTAAGAGTATAGTTTTCATTTTATTTTATTTTGTACTTTTTAAAGGATATCATATTTAATGTATGCTTTTGGAACTTTTCCTTTTAACATTATATTTATATTATCCATCCTAAAAGCTGTTGTTCAATAATTTTGACTGCTAAATAATATTCCACTGAATAAAAATACTCTCATGTCCACTCTCTTGTCAATGGGCTGTTAGGTTTTCCTAGGTTTTTGCTCTTTTGAATAGTGCTGCCAAGAACATTCTCATATATATCTCTTAGAGTATTTGTACAAAAGTTGATCTTAGGAATAAAACTAAGAATGAGACTACTAGAAACTAGGATATGTAAATGTTGGTCAAATACTTAAAAGAGTGTGGTAATGGGGCGCCTGGGTGGCTCAGTCGGTTACGCAACTGACCCTTGATTTCGGCTCAGGTCATGATCTCAGGGTTGTGAGATCAAGCTCCTGTCAGGCTCCACACTGAGTGTGGAACCTGCTTGAGATTTTCTCTCTCTCCTTCTGCCCCTCCCCCTGCTCATGCTCTCTCTCTCTCTCTCTTAAAAAACAACAACAACAAAAAACACCCACAACTTTTTTTTAATTAAAAAATTTTTAAATTAAAAAATAAATAAAAGAGTGTGGTAAGGAAGAGGACTACAATTAAGACATAATATAAAGAACTGTCCCTAAAGTCAGCTGACTTTCAAGGAATCCAAGTTTTGCAGCTCAAAGTTCATATGACCATGGATGATTCATTTTGTTAATCTACAAGCATTTTTGTTGAGATTTAATTTGACAATATGAAATCTCTTTGTAAATTATAGTGATATAAAAATATGGCATTATTTGTAAGAATAAATGTATTGGTTTTATGTGTTACTACAGAAAAAAAAATTAGGACCAAAGGCTGGAAGTTACACAGGCTCATATTTTGTACCAAAGATAAAAAAGAACTTTTAACAGTTTAACCTATCCAACAATAAAACAAACTTCTTGGAATTGTTAAGACTGTCTGGGGTAAGTCTGGGGTAAGACTGGGTCTGGGATCTCCCTGCAATACCAGGTCAGGCAAATGGGGTGGGAGGGATCACAATGAAAGAATGATGGGCTAGGCTTCAGGACTGGAGAGAGGTAAAGGATTCTTAGCCAAGAAGCCAAAAACAGAAGTATGAGCAATGCGACATACCCAGGCAAATCATTTAGCTCTTTCAGTTACACTGTGTGTTATGGATTGAATCGTGACCCAGCCCCCTCCCCCCAAAGATATGCTGAGGTCCTAACACTTGGTATCTATGATGTGACCGTATTTGGAAACAGGGTCTTTGCAGATGTAACCATATTAAGATGAGGTCATTAGAGTTGGCCTTTAATCCAATATGACCGGTATCCTTATAAGAGGGGAAGACAGCCATAGGAAGAGAGACACCAACAGAAGCATAGACCAGAGTTTTGCTGCCACCAACTAAAGAATATCTCCAGATATAACCAGAAGAAGGAAAAATCCTCCTCTAGAGGCTTCACAGGGAGCATGGCTTTGCCAACACCTTAATTTCAGTATTCTAGTCTCCAGAACTGTGGGAGAAGAAATTTCTATTGTTTTAAGCCACCGAGTTTGTGGTAATTTGTTATGGCAGTCCTAGAAAAACTAACACACTGTTAGTCATTACGAGTCCAAGGAGGCATAGACAATTACTGATGATTGGACAATTGTACAGCAGGGATGTTGTGAAAGAGATAACTTCCCTGAAAGAGAATTTGGACGCTATCATCTCTAAAGGTCCTTCTTGACTCTGTGATTCTCCAATGCACTGATCCAGTAAGATTCTCACACCAATAGATATGTAGAATAGAATCTATATGATTGCAATTAATGGGTTAGAAAGACCAGACAAGATTTCTAACACATGTATTCATTTCAACCGCACAAATCTTAAATCAGATGTGCTCAGCTTCCCACAATAACATAGGTGTCTACATATCTCTACCCATGAGTTCCAACATTCTCTTCTGGCAAGATGTGGGAAGGGGATCGTAATAGGTTAACATGATAACTATTTGGGATTATTAGCTACAAAAAAGTAGAAAATGAAATATGAATATGAAAAACATCTTTCTTGAGTATTTTGTCTTGCCTACAGATTAAGAAGGAGGAAGAGGAAGAGGAGAAGACAGAGAAGAGGGAGGGAGGGAGGGAGAAGAGAAGGAAGGAGGGGAAGAAGGAAGGGAGTCAGGAAGAAGGGCAGGGAGGGAGGGAGGAAGGAAGGAAGGAAGGAAGGAAGGAAGGAGGGAAGGAAGGACATCAGGGTATATAACACCACTTCTTTAATTGAGGGCTAGGAGTCAGAAAGTCCAAATTATTGAGCTAGTCACTGTACCATTCTAATAATAAAGCAAGCAAATGCTTTTTCCAAAATTTAGAAGTTACCAATGATACATTTTTCTCAATGAAATGTTCACAGTGCTTTAGGAAAGCTATTAATGGTACATGATTCACATCTCTGTTTAATCTGTTTCTGTTCACTATTTGCATAGTTTTATAAATGTCAATATGTTCTTACATTTACACAGTCTCTCATGGATTGTAAACTCTGAAAGGGGAAGACACTCTATTTTACAGATACACTATGCTACCAGACATTTGAAGATTCCTAAATTAGAACAAATAGTGATCTAGTTAAATATCATTGTGTTTTGCCTGTAAACTAAAGGTGCTTTTCAATCCCCCCTCATGGAATTGTTGTGTTGATTAAGTAAGACAACGAGAACAAGGCAATTGCACAGTGGCCACCAGCAAATCTCCATTAAATATCAGCTCCAGATTTCATATGGAGACAAGTATTGAGAGTCAATATTTATGCTTAAAACCCCAGTGTTTATAGCAGCAATGTCCACAATAGCCAAACTATGGAAAGAGCCCAGATGTCCATTGACAGATGAACAGATAAAGAAGATGTGGCATAGATACACAATGGAATATTACTCGGCCATCAAAAAGGATGGACTCTTACCATTTGCAACAATGTGGATGGAATGGGAAGGTAGTATGCCAAGTAAAATAAATCAATCAGAGAAAGACAATTATATGGTTTCATTTATGTGGAATTTAAGAAACAAAACAGAGGATCATAGAGGAAGGGAGGGGAAAATAAAATCTGATCAAACCAGAGAGGGAGACAAACCATAAGAGACCCTTAACCATAGGAAACAAACTGAGGGTTGCTGAAGGGGAAGTGGGGAGGGGGGTGGGGTAACTGGGTGATGGGAATTAAGGAGAGCACTTGATGAAATGAGCACTGGGTATTATATGCAACTGATGAATCACTGAACTCTATCTCTGAAACTGATGATACATTATATGTTAATTAATTGAATTTAAATAAAATAAGATAAAAAAATTAAATGTGGAAATGTTAAGATCTTTACCCCCATAATGAAATGCTGACAATGGCAGAGTATAGAGTAACCTCTATAAAGCACAAGTTTGGAGCCCAACAATCAAGGGTTTAGACCATGGCTCTTCTACCTAGTTAGCTATATGACCTCAGGTAAGTTGTCTAGGCTCCCTTATCATCAGTTGTCTTATCATAAGAGTTACTTTCACAGCCATGACATAAGTATTAGATATAGTACTTACAAAGCATCTAATGTCATGCCTGGCACACAGGGAGCATTTGATAAACAGTAGCAGTAAATCCAAGGGGGTCTTCAGACCATGTTGCCTCATCTCAAAGGGTTCCTCTAAGTACTTTCCATTCTTCTATACACAACTCTTATTTTATCTAATAATTTGAGTTCCATTTCCATATCATTACATATATATTTATGTTATGCCTATGTCACAAAAAAAAATCATACAATTATTAAAAATTAAATGCCTTGTGAAGGAAAAGTATCCAAAACTGGAAAAAAGAAAAAAAAGTAGATGGCAAGTCCTGTCAGTATCATATGGCTGAAGGCCCATCCAAGGATTATCTAGGAGATGTCATTGTTTAACTCACTATTTACTGGGACACCTGGGTGGCTCAGTCAGTTAAGCGTCTGCCTTCAGCTCAGGTCATGATCCTGGGCTCCTGGGATCGAGCCCCGAATCGGGATCCCTGCTCATCAGTGAGGCTGCTTCTCCCTCTGCCTGCCGCTCCCCCTGCTCTCTCTCTCTGACAAATAAATAAATAAATAAATAAATAAATAAATAAATAAATAAAATCTTCAAAAAAAATTGCTATTTACTGCTGATTAGAGGTCCCAAATTTAATGATGTTACCATGAACTGTATAGATTTTTGTCTAGTAGAGATGCAAATAAGGTGTTTTGTGGAACAGATAATCCCAAAGGTTATGGTTATTGCCCTGTAGGATGTTAACTAGTTTTTTTGTATCTAGTTCAGTAATCTTCTCCTAACATTTCTTTATTAAGTTGCCTATAAATACCTTAAGTCTTCAAATATCTTTGACCCAGTCTTAACACCTTCCCAATTCCCTCACTAATGAAGAGTGAATAAAATCTTTGACATGTGTTCATTTTATATTTGCATGTTGAGTCATAATTTTAATTTTCTAAAAATTATATGTTAGCAGCCCTGAGAAAGCTTATTAGGAACTTAATTACCATAATCTTTTACAAAATGAAAAATTATTTGGCAATGTGAATGATCACTTTCTAATTCGTCTGTTAAACCAGTTCAGAGTTCTTCCGTCTTCTTAGAGCCGGGCATTCTTGCGTTCAGGCCGCTGACATCATCAAGTACAGCTGCACCTGCTGCAGCAAGATAAGCTGGCTGAAGTTCTAAGATCTCTTACTCGACTACATTTGCAATGAATTCAAAATCACTGCAACAATTGCTATCGGCTTCCTTTTCTTCGCTTATTCCAATCTGCAATGGTCCAATCCAATGGTCTGAGAGATAAGGCTCATGTTACCACATGCTCACAATGGCTGGCTACTTCACACATATGAAATAGTTTCACTCCAGTTTTCTTGCCAACAGGGGAGAATAAACAAAGCTGGACTCTGAAAGAGTGGGCTTGTTGGCTTAACCTAATTTGCACCTTGTTAATATGTAATGCTCACTGACCCAGAAACCATTTGGCAACACTTGGAGCCAAATCTCTGCTTAATTCATAACTACTTTAAGCCATGTGAATCATCATGGGTTTACATGCTCAAGGTTTTGAAGAAAGAAAGGTTTGGACAACCCAGATGTGAATGTAAAATTTTATGGATAATTCATGGGCTAATGATCCTCATCTCCATGAACAAATAATTGAAGTATATGATGAATCCATTAGGTTCAAAATAGGGAAAACAAAAAGATACAAATGGGGGTGAATTATTGTCTTCATAGAAGGATTCTTCACTATAAAAAAAATTCAGGGGCGCCCAGGTGGTTCAGTCGGTTAAGCGTTTGCCTTCGGCTCAGGTCATGATCTCAAGGTCCTGGGATCGAGCCCAGCATCAGGCTCCCTGCTCAATGGGGAACCTGCTTCTCCCTCTGCCTCTGCCTCTGCCCCCCACCCGCTTGTGTTCTCTCTCTCTCTCCTTCTCTCTTGCTCTCTCGCAAATGAATAAATAAAATCTTTATTAAAAAAATTCATCATAATACGTTTTAGGAGTGAAACCACCTAGGACTATAAACTTTTCTTTTTCTTCTCTCTTTCTCAATACAAATGTTTGAAGCAGTGAGGTAGAATGAGCAAGGCTTTGGTACTGCTAGTGGTGTGTGACCTTAGAGAAAACTATTCATCTCACTTGGACAGAATTTCCTTATCCAAGAATGAATGAGTGAGTCTAGTGGAATCAGATCAGACCTTTCTTCTAGCACTAATTTTCATATCTACCTAATTTATGGATATTTAGCTAGTTGCAAGGGTAGCTAGATCAAGCCTATATTTTTCCATTTACTGAGACTGCAAATAGGGGCATGAATCCTAGGTTTGATGCTCACAAGCTGTGTAACTTTGGGCAAGTCACACTGAAACTCATAAAGCCTCAGTGTCATTATCTGTAAAATGGGGACAGGGATGCTACTTATGGCATATATTTTGAAGGTTAAATGGCTAAGTATATTTAAAATGCCTGATACAGTAGCTAGTATGTAGTTTTACTCAATAAGTATCAGTTGTTTTTACTGTTGAAACCATGGTATGATAAGACCGGAGCTCAAGGAAAACTTCTGCATAATAATTTTTAAAAATTTATCTTCAAAGCTGTGTATGCTCATTTTTACCCAGTGCAGCTCACTTGTACCTTCAAGATATCCTACCTAGAACTGAAATTAAATTTTGGATTTCACAATAATTCTCTAATGAGCATATAACGATTAACAATATAATATTTGCAACCCTTTATTATCCTGCAAATAGAAGACACTACATGCCTGTCCGAGGATTTTATTATATATTTTTTAAAAATTAAAATATTTGCATTGATAATAAGACAGGATGACACTTAGAGATTAAGATGGAACTATAGTTGTTAAAAAAGTTTCCCGAATAAACTGTAAAGGCTCTTCATCTGAAATAGTCTCTAAAATGTTTTTATTTCATTTTTTAAGATTTATTGATTTATTTGAGAGAGAGAGAGAGAGCATGGGTGGAGGGGCAGAGGATGAGGGAGAGAGAATCCTCAAGCAGACTGCCCGCTGAGCCCGGAGCCTGCGGGGCTCAATCGCAGGACCCTAAGATCATGACCTGAGCTGAAATCAAGAGTCAGCCACTTAACAGACTGAGGCACCCAGGTGTCCCTAAAATGTTTTTTATAATGGCAGTATTAATATTAATTCAAATGGTATATTTTTGCTTATAGGTGCTAAAAACTGTAGGTTGTATGGACTCTTAGAAGTCAATTTGAGTTTCAATTTTTAAAATTTAAGCAACATACCTAAGATCTGAAAAAAAAACATGAAATTCATCTAATTGCCAATTTTACAGGTTTATTTATAAGTTTGTTGTGACTATCATCCAAAGGGGTAAATAATTCTAAGCTTAACGTTGGTAACATTTCAGCCTTAGTTACTATATAGATAGTTCCATTTAACAGGTACCACTCTCCAATTTATCACTCTCTAATGCCTAACTCCAAGTATTATAGAACTTATCACTGTTTTGAGGGGGGAAAAAATCTCTCTTCAATATATTCTGTCTAAAGAACACTTAGATTTTGAAGATAAAATATAACCTTCAAAGTCATAAAAAACAGCAGTGAGAATAATAATACTATAATTTATCAAATATCTACCTTTTATGGAGCACTCACTATGCATCTGAAATTATTAAGTACATGAGCATTTATTTTTAATTTTAATTCCAATATAGTTAACATGTTATATTAGTTTCAGGTGTACAATATAGTGATTCAACACTTCCATACATCACCCAGTGCTTATCATGATAAGTGGGCTCTTTAATCCCCATCACCTCTTTCAGCCATCTCCCCACCCCACCTCCCCTCTGGTAACCATAAGTTTGTTCTCTATAGTTAAGAGTCTGTGTTTTGGTTTCTCTTTTTTCTTTGTTCATTTGTTTTATATATATATATATATAAAACATATATATATATGTCACATCTTTGTTATCTATTCATCTATTGATGGACACTTGGGCTGCTTCCATAATTAGTACATGAGCATTTAACTTCATATTTACATATGTGGTTTCACAACCACAAAAGATAAGCACCACTTCCCCCATTTATCAGACAAGGAAACAGAGCCAAGGAAGTTTGTGTCATTAACAGATTACATAAAGCTCTGGATCCTCTCATTTTCATATCCAGTCTACCATCCTACTCTTATCACAAGCTGTCCTCTACTGGCTCACTCCTGGGAAAGGAGGAAGAAATGAAAAGGGAGAGAGCTGGGTTGTTTCAGTTCATTCATTCAACTGTGCCAGGATATGGAATGTGACCCCATCCCCATCATCCCACAATACTGTTTAAGTCTTATGTCCAGAGCTGAGAGTAAAAGGCACTTCATGCCTCCACACTGCAAGCTACCAGAAGTGCCAGCATTCAAGTTCAGCCCTACTACCACCACACCTGAGAGAAAGCTGTCATCATAGTTTTTATTTTTTAAGATTTCATTTATTTATTTGAGAGAGAGAGCTCACATGTGAGCTGGCAGAGGGACAGAGGGGGAGGGAGAAGGAGGGAGAATCTGAAGCAAACTCCATTCTGGGTGCACAGCCAAAGTGGGGCTCGATCTCACAACCCCGAGATCATGACCTGAGCCAAAAGCAAGAGTCAGACACTCAATTGACTGAGCCCCCGGGCGCCCCGTGCCATCATAATTTTTAAAAATCCATCCATTTCTTTAACTTTCTCCTGAGCAGAGCCTTGATGGAGTGGCATGAAGGCCTTAAAAGGAGAGAGGGGAGGCTGGGGCAGGGATGTGCATAGCCTTAGGAACAGGTTTAAAGTCTAGGCTTCCATTTAGATTTGGGTAAGGGGAGAAGCTATTGGAAGTTTCAGAGCAGAATATAACTGGCTGTAACCTGTGCAAAATCTTGAAGGTGAGACTACAGGTGGGGAGTCAGGTGGGAGGTGATGCAGAAGTGATTATATTCGGTGGCGGTGGTGGTGGAGATTTGAATTTGAGCCAGGGCGGGTGCTGGCACTTGTCAGTTGAGACTGGGTTAGAGAAAGAGGGGCAGAGCTCAACTCTCTGATATGGACAGAAAGGAGGAAAAGACCGATATGTGAGGGAGGAGGTGCTCAGCTGTTGTTTCATCCTTGGGGCAGGGACCAAGGGGGATGGACCATCATCCCCTACCCATCCCTGGGTCCTTGCTTCCTGAAACCTCCACCCACCATTGAAGTTTTAAATTTGGAGTCCACGCTGAAGCCTGAGGGAAACAGGGAGAAAAGGAGGAACCAAAAATGGAGGCAAAGTCCATGTGATGGGGGCACTACGAGACCCTATAAGAAGAAGATGACAGAAGAGGTCATCATTCATGGTTTGGGGGTCAAGTGTCTGTGAGAAGGGGGCCATTCTCCCACCTTCTTGGGGAGGGGGTAGAGGGAAGTTTTCCCTCCAAAAGGCAAGTGAGGAAAGCTCTGAGACAATCCCTAAAGGAGAGAGGGTGCCTGCAGAAACAGGCATCACTTCTTAGCTAGATCCACGCTGGGCTGCCAAGTCCAGAGGTCTACATTCATCCCACTACAGAGGCCAAGCTCGGTGAGACCATCCTCAGGGTGGAGGCCATTAGCAGAGAAGAGACCTGTAGCATATTTGCCTTTACAGTCTCTTCCCTAATCTGGGGAAGAAAAAAGGGTTGTGTAACATTTGTTTCCGTATTAGGAGATTCCAGAAGTAGGAGGCCACATCTGAAGGTTTAATGAGATCGTTCTGTGATGTGTCTAGGAGAAGGATAGGGGCAACCCCTTCCCAATCGCAGTTCTCTGTGGCCCATAGAGGATATGTACTATCATCCGTCTCATTCCTTGGCTCCAGAAGAAGGTTACACAGAGATTAGCCAAGGGACAGGAGCCCTGGGAGCTGCCCAAGCAGCCCAACCTGGATAAATGTTTAGAGCTTTTACTCCTGGCAGCAATGAACAGCCCCAAATGAAGCTAAACTGAAACCCCTACAAGCCACCAATCGTCCCTACGCAAAGACCGCCATACCAACAGAGGCCACCAACATCAGACAGAAACAGGTGAAATCCAAATGAGCAGAGGACTCCTCGATCCCTTGCCACGCAAGTGTCACCCTCTGCCAGGCAGTATCGGCATCACCTGGGACTTATTCACAATGCAGAGTCTCAGGTCCCACCCCCAACCTTCTGAATCAGAATCTGCTTTTTATCAAGACTGGTAGGAGATTCACATGTACATAAAAGTCTGAGGAACAGTGCTGTAAACCATGACTCGGTCACCAGTTCCCACTGAGTTGGTGGCAGTAAGCACTGCGAGAACCCATGGGAGTCTGGGGTTTGATGAGAGATGAAAAGGAAGGTCCAAAAGGAAAAGAAAGAATAAAGTGTGTAAGAAAGTCCACATACACTCAATTTTCAGGTCACCAGATAGACGGTGTCAGGGAAAAGGGGGGAGGAAAGCTTTAGATGAAGTTTAAGAACGAAGTTTTAAAATGAACAGTCTGAAATACTCAAATAAGACTGTCCTGATAATCACATTGACAGGAATGACCCTGGCCAAGATGTGTTGAAGGGCAAGTTCAACAGAAATCAGAAATAAGAAAAAATGCAATCGTTCCATGTTTATATGCTCCATAGGTTGAGAGTTCTCAGGAAGGCACTTCAACAATCCTTCATTTATCCACCAAACATTTATTAAAAACCTAAATGCTGGGCACTGTGTGAAGTGCCCAGAATGCAAACAAATAAGTCATGAACCTAAGGGACTTAAAGACAAATGGGTGAGAAAATTGTCCCTTCAGCAAGTATTTACTGTTACCCTCCTTGATCCAGGCATTGTTGTGAGCACTAGGAGAGGACAAAACAAGCAAACTCCCTACTCGTGGAGCCTCATTCTAATGGAGGAAATGGATAATACATGAGATAAATAAAATGTGTAGTATGTGGGACAAGGGCTAAGGAAAAAAAAAAAAGCAGTGAAGTGGGATTGGGAGTATAGGGAGAGCATTGCAGTTTTAAATAGGGTGGCCAGGAAAGAAGCATGAATTTTGAGTAACCCTGGAGCATACCTTGTGAGTGTCAGAAAGGAGAGCACCCCAGCCAGACAGAGCAGTAATCCAAAGGCTTTTCTATGCCAAGACCCCTAAGGAGGTCACTGTGTGGCTGCAGCAGAAGGAGGGCAGGTGATAGTCAGAGGCCATGAGGTTGGAGAGGTAACACCCACCAGGTAGAGTGGGCCTTGAAGGCTTTTCCTCTGAGTGAAAAGGGAGTCATGGAAGATTTTTATGCAGAGGAGTGATGGGAATCTGACTATGTTCTGATAGGCTCAGTCTGATCACTATGAACAATGAAAGTGAAGAGGAGTTGTCACATTCTGGGTATGATTTTAAGGTAGAGTCACCATTTGCTTTACAGTGTGGGGGAAAAAAAACAAAAACAACATAGGAGTTAAGGATAACACATAAACAAAACAGACACGTAGATCAATGGAACAGAATAGAGAGCCCAGAAATGGACCCTCAACTCTATGGTCAATGAATCTTCGACAAAGCAGGAAAGAATGTCCAATGGAAAAAAGACAGTCTCTTCAACAAATGGTGTTAGGAAAATTGGACAGCCACATGCAGAAGAATGAAACTACACCATTTTCTTACACTGCACACAAAAATAGACTCAAAATGGATGAAAGACCTAAATGTGAGACAGGAGTCCATCAAAATCCTTGAGGAGAACACAGGCAGCAACCTCTTCAACCTCAGCCGCAGCAACTTCTTCCTAGAAACATTGCCAAAGACAAGGGAAGCAAGGGCAAAAATGAACTATTGGGACTTCATCAAGATAAAAAGCTTTTGCACAGCAAAGGAAGCAGTCAACAAAACCAAAAGACAACTGACAGAATGGGAAAAGATATTTGCAAATGACATATCAGATAAAGGGCTAGTATCCAAAATCTATAAAGAACTTATCAAACTCAACACCCAGAGAACAAATGATCCAATCAAGAAATGGGCAGAAGACATGAACAGGCATTTCTGCAAAGAAGACATCCAAATGGCCAACAGACACATGAAAAAGTGCTCAACATCACTCGGCATCAGGGAAATCCAAATCAAAACTTCAATGAGATACTACCCCACACCAGTCAGAATGGCTGAAATTAACAAGTCAGGAAATGACAGATGTTGGCAAGGATGCAGAGAAAGGGGAACCCTCCTACACTGTTGGTGGGAATGCAAGCTGGTGCAGCCACTCTGGAAAACAGTATGGAGGTTCCTCAAAAAGTTGAAAATAGAGCTACCATACGATCCAGCAATTGCACTACTGGGTATTTTCCCCAAAGATACAAATGTCGTGATCCAAACAGGTACATGCACCCCAATGTTTATAGCAGCAATGTCCACAATAGCCAAACTATGGAAAGAGCCTAGATGTACATCAACAGATGAATGGATAAAGAAGATGTGGTATAGGGGCGCCTGGGTGGCTCAGTTGGTTAAGCGACTGCCTTCGGCTCAGGTCATGATCCTGGAGTCCCGGGATCGAGTCCCGCATCGGGCTCCCTGCTGAACAGGGAGCCTGCTTCTCCCTCTGACCCTCCCCCCTCTCATGCTCTCTCTATCTCATTCTCTCTCTCAAATAAATAAATAAAATCTTTAAAAAAAAAAAAAAGAAGAAGATGTGGTATATATATATACAATGGAATATTATGCAGCCATCAAAAAACACGAAATCTTGCCATTTGCAACAACGTGGATGGAACTAGAAGGTATTATGCTAAGTGAAATAAGTCAATCAGAGAAAGACAAGTATCATATGATCTCACTGACATGAGGAATTTGAGAAACAAGACAGAGGATTATAGGGGAAGGGAGGAAAAAATGAAACAAGATGAAACCAGAGAGGGAGACAAACCATAAGTGACTCTTAAGCTCAGGAAACAAACTGAAGATTGCTGGAGTGGTGGGGGGTGGGAGGGATGGGGGGTGCTGAGTGATGGACATTGGGAAGGATATGTGCTATGGTGAGTGCTGTGAACTGTGTAAGACTGATGAATCACAGACTTGTACCTCTGAAACAAATAATACATTATATGTTTTAAAAAAGAAGAAGAAGAAGTAGGAAGGGAGAAATGAAGGGGGGGGGAATTGGAGGGGGAGACAAACCATGAAAGACTATGGACTCTGAGAAACAAACTGAGGGTTTTAGAGGGGAGGGGGGTGGGGGGATGGGTTAGCCGGTGATGGGTATTAAGGAGGGCACGTACTGCATGGAGCACTGGGTGTTATACGAAAACAATGGATCATGGATCACCACATCAAAAACTAATGATGTATTGCATGGCGACTAACATAACATAATAAACGAGAATATGATAGCTTTGAAAAAAAATGGTAACATGTAAACAAGTCAGTATAATAAAATAAATTGTATTTTGTTAACTAAATTCTGTAAATCACACCTTATGTAAATCCGAAGAACTCTAGTCCTGGTCCCAGCACATCAGGCTTAGCCCTAGCAGGACTTTGTGCTGGACTGACATGGTCTATAAGCTGCATAGAGAGCTGCCATACACCCAGCAGATGCCATACAGCTTTTCCATGTTGTGAGGAGGCAACTTAGAAAATGAAATCACAGGATGTTCTAGTTGTCAACTGTCTGTTTTCTTGAACCAAGTTAAACCATGTGTTAGAGTATTTCTTGTGTTTCTGTCCGGTCTTCTGGGGTTGTAATCTCTAACCACCCATTGGAGTTTACAGAAGGCGTGGGAAGATACTACTAATGAGGTTCCCCTTAGTGATTCCTTCAATACCAGAACTAACTTAACAGATGGTCCCTAAAAGTCTCTTCAATCCTTAAGAAGCCCAAAACTAATTTCTTTTTTTTTTTTTTTTAAAGATTTTATTTATTTATCTGAGAGAGAGAATGGGAGACAGAGAGCATGAGAGGGGAAGGGTCAGAGTGAGAAGCAGACCCCCCTGCTGATCAGGGAGCCTGACGTGGGACTCGATTCCGGGACTCCAGAATCATGACCTGAGCCGAAGGCAGTTGCTTAACCAACTGAGCCACCCAGGCGCCCCTCAAAACTAATTTCTTAACAAATAATGGCAAACACGTGCCTCAGTAGGGCAAATCATCCGGAAATAAGCTAAATCTGAATGATACAGTTTTAAATACCCAATTGTAAGTCTCAGTTATTTTCAGACATCATCTCAACTAAGGTATTTTCAGAAAATGTCCATCCTGACTTCCTTTTTAAAAGAATCTATAAACCAGGATCATAAAATCCAAAGGGATCTACATTTTAAATATCTAACCACAAGGTGGAGATCTAACGCAAAGAGTAGTTTCATAACAGGGCTCAATTTAGAATACAGAGCTTCTCATCCAAGATTAGAAGTGTCTGTGTTCTCAGATTGTGCAGAAATTTATTTATTATTTTAAGCTAAAGGAAAAGACATCGTTTGTGTATCAGTGTTCTTTCATATAGATTAGAAACGTATATGGTGCACAAGTATTTCAGGAAGCTCTAAGCAACACAGTATCACTCGTGCACGCAGCAAAGTGGAGACATTGATTAGAAATTTCAAGCTTTAGGTATAAAGTAGGGAGAACGCTACTGTTTTATCACTTGATTGTGAGTACATTTTAACAAGTGTGAATGTGATTATTTTAGCCCAGATATTGGAAGGCTGGTACTGAAAACTAATTCCCTTTAAAACTCAACAGACAGAAGTACCAGACTGGTGGTTCTGAAGATTCTAAACCATGAATATGATTAAAATACTCCTCTAGGGGCGCCTGGGTGGCTCAGTTGGTTAAGCAACTGCCTTTGGCTCAGGTCACAATCCTGGAGTTCCCGGATTGAGTCCGTCATTGGGCTACCTGCTCAGGGGGGAGTCTGCTTCTCCCTCTGACCCTCTCCCCTCTCATGCTCTCTCTCTCTCTCTCAAATAAATAAATAAAATCTTCTAAAAAATAAAATAAAATAAAATACTCCTCTAGTTTCATTTCATTTGTATACAGTGGTGGGACTAACTTACCAAGTGAAGCCTTGGTGATAGGAGAAATTCCTCATCTCCTTTTAAGATGAATGAGTTTTATCAGTTTGCCCAATGATGCACCAAATGCACTTGCTTGACTCACAGATTATCTTCCAGGTTCACTCATCTAGAAGTTTCACTATTTTAAAAATAATCTAAATTTCCTTGATTTCTTGTAGTGTGAATATAATTATTTTTCCCTATAGAAACAAAAAACAGTTGAAAGAGAAAAATTTAAGCTAAATAATAAATAGAAAACATGGTATGATCTTTTCTCTCTGTTTCTAATACTTCCATATGTTTTAACTTATTTTAGAGATCATATAACAGAAGTATATTAACTAGTTCAACTGCAGCCAAAATTCTTGGCAGGGTAACTTCTTAAAGTTCCTCTGCTATTTTTTGTCATAATGAAAGAATCCATTTGTGGAAATCGTTTTTCCTCCTAGTTTACTCAAGTTCTAAGAACTTCAATCTTCAATTTACTAAAGGTGTTGATCACCATACCTCAGAAAATTAAAAAGGAAGACCATCACATGCTCAAATATTGTTGCTTTCAGCTCTTAGGTGGGAATTTCCCCTCATTCCTTAGCAGCTGATTTATCTCTTTATCTCCGTCACCTGCCTATGTTACAACTAGTAGAGCAGAGTTCCAAGCTGTTTATTTAGATAAGCATCAAAGTTTGGGATGCTGATCTGTACTCAAGAGACCTTTGATCCTGTGCACCTTGATTTGGAAATCAAATTGGAACTCTAACAAGAAAGATTTGTCTCTTCCGCTACTTTCTGGTCTCAGCAAGGCCGGAAATACCAGGAGCCGGCTTCGTGGTAGTTTAGAACTTCCGCTTCCTGTTGTGGACGAAAGAAGAAGTAGACACACATACAAACGTGAACCAAAAAATACAGTGACCTTTTGCAATCCACCACAACATCCAGGTTAAATTTTGTTCAAATACTGCCTGTTTACTTAACCAGTCAGTGTAAGCTTATGTGGCACCATGTCAAACCAAAACAAAGTCCGTGGAAGACTTTCAGGTCACCATGCACTGGTTGCTTTGCTGGGGATCTTGAAAAAGAGCGAGAAACATTCTCTAGGAAGGGCATCTGGAAAGCCAGTATGATGTGTGAGCCAGATGATCAGTTACCAGCTTAGATGGCAATAAAGCTTGCTTGGTTCTCAATTCCTCCAGGCAGTGGTTCTCAAACTTTGTGTGCAGCCTAACGGCATGGAGGGCTGGTTAAAATGCAAATTACTGGGTCCATCCCACCCAGACCACGGTTTCTGATTCACTAAGTCTGGGGTAGAGTCAGAGAATTTGTGATTGTAACACATTACCTGGTAATGCTGATTCTGCTGACCTGAGGATCACACTTGGAGACCCACTGCTTTAAGTGATTTTACCTGTGAAAATGGGGGAAATCCTTAAACCTTAGCAAATGTTGGGGTTTCATTTTAAAGAGGAAGTGAGACAGGAGCACATGGTTTAGAATCAGCCGTACTTGCGATTTGAATCTGGACTTGTCCAAAGCTGTGAGTCCTGGCAAATTACCTAACTCTCTGAACCATACTTTTCCTTATCTGTAAAATGGAGAAAATAATCATAACCTGTATCTGAGAACCAAATGAGATACTGGATGTAAGGTGTCTGGTACATGGTATTCTATAAATGGTTATTTTTATTTAAAAAATTACAGATAATCTTAGTAAATAAACAAACACACATTCAGATGCAGGCAATAATCTCTGAGATCTAAGCACAGGAGAAACTTTGGTCAGGATACAATATGGGTTTGCATTGGATTCAGATTCAATAAAAAGAAATTGGTACAGTTTAAAGAACAATCTTGTTCCTTTAAAATAAAAATCTCTCATAGGATTCCTGGTGCTTTCTTGAAAACTATCACTAATTCCTATTTCTTTATTGCCATCTTAAACTCATTCTAACATTTATTTCTTTATTCTGTCTCTTGCTGATATATTTCTCTACTCTGCCGTTGAAAGAAAGAAAGAAAGAAAGAAAGAAAGAAAGAAAGAAAGAAAGAAAGAAAAAAAAGAAAGAAAGAAAGAAAGAAAAAAGAAAAGAAAAGAGAAAAGAAAAGAAAAAAAGAAAGAAAGAAAGAGAAAGAAAAGGAAAGAAAGAAAAAGAAAGAAGGAAAGGAAGGAAAAAGGAAAGGAAAAAGGAGGGAGGGAGAAAGGGAGGAAGGGAGGGAAGGAGGGAGGAAGGAAGGAAGGAAGAGATTCTTTTTTCTAATATGGAAAATTCTAGGGGCTCTAAACTCCTATGCAGTGTAGTTAATGCTCCAGTTACCAAATCAGAGTCTGAGCATAAGGGGATAATTAACAAATTGAAGAAATTGAAGAAAATTAACAACATATGTTAATGAACTAATCTAGTGACATTAAAATTAATTTATACTGCCCAGTTTCCATGTTAATGAGGCATCTGTGCACTTCGATCAAAGTGATAGTATATTATATCCAAAAGCAAAGGGAGAGCCAGAAGCTCCCCACTGCTTTCAATGACTAAAAGTGGGCTCAACCCAAAGTTAGATAAAAAGGAATGGTTCGTGCATTTATTAGGTGTATATTCATTGTGAACTTACTGTGGTCTCTCTGTGATGTGGGGAATATACTTATGAGTAAGAGACACCCAGGTGCTCACCTCATAGAGGTTATAGTCTAAATGTTAATCAAATCAGCACACAAATACATAAAAAAGAGAAACAGTGATGTGATTGGTACAATGGACCAAAAATATGGTCTAAACCATACAGTGATGATGGGTTTGGGGCAGCACAGATGAGAGCCTGCAGGAGCTCGCAGAGCCTGTGCAAAGTCGTAAAGTAACAGGAGCACGATGGTACATGTGAAAGTATGAAAGGAGACCAGAGAGGCTGGAGGGGAGAGCTAGGGCTACGCCAGGACCGTGAGGTGCCTTGCAGGCCAGGCAAGTAGGTCTTCATCCTAGGAACAGTGGGAAGCCCCCAAAACGGTTTTAATCACTTAACTGGCATAATCTAATTAACATTTGCAGAAGATCACTTGGGGTTCAGGGTGTTAAATAGGTTACCAGATGTGGGGTCATGGGGCTGAGGAAGGGGGACTCAGTGGCAAAGGGGTGGTAGTGGCAAGAGTGTGGTTTGGGGCACTACCGGGACAGCCCATGTGGGAGAGAAATGATGGTAAATTGGACTTTGTGGTGATGGAATAGTTAGTTATTCTTTGTAACATTCTTTTGTGGAAATTTGTGCAAAGAAGAAAAAAAAAAAAAGCCATTTCTCCAGGGAGTCTGGGTATCGATGTGTCTACAAGCCTCCAGAGGGACCACATGCTCATTCAAAGTCCCCTCAATACCCTGACAGGACTTCAATGTGGTTCTAACTCACACTGTCACATGACCAGTGACCAGTGTCACTTATGAGTGACACTTCGTTTTATTTCAGTTATTGGATAGATTGCCCAATACCCATCACCTCGGTGCTTGAAGTCACCATTTGCATTTCCTCTTTTGTGTGGTAAAGGTTTATAATTTTTCAGGAACCCCTTGGAATCACTGCCTCCCAGAGGAAAAATTTAATTTGCTTTCTGGTTAAGCCACCAGTAAGGATTAGATACACACGAACTGCAAATGAGCTTCTGGAAAAATAGGGCTGAAGGGCTTCCTTAGTAGGCCTTAGGAGATGACAGAAGAGGAAGGAGTGTTGAAGCAGAGGGCAGAAAGAGAGGACGGGACACTAAAACAAACTTTGTCTCCTTTCTCAAGTTTGCTGGGGCCAACCTTATAAATGAGGAGCTACGGCAGGCTGTTACAGAAAGGAGGCTACCATTTTCAGTTGCTTTTATACAATACCCTCCCTCTAGAGAGTATCAACCAGGAGTGAGGATGAATTCCAGCACATATTTTCTTATTGTACCCTTCCTGATTGGAAATGAAACCCGTAAAGGCAGAGAGCTGTGTCTGTGAACATAGACTTCCTGTCCATCACAGCTCAGGAAATCACTACTTCTCCATTCCCATCCATTTTTGTGTGGAGGTCATGTTGAATGCAGATGTTTGATATTTGCCATAGAATCCTTCCTTTGTCCTATACATTGAATAGAGTATATATATTTCCATATTATTGAAGAGAGTGTACATAAAATGCTCAGCACAGTGCTTGCCTTATTACAGGTAGCTCTAGGAGTTTCAGACTTTTATTATTTAATCAATGAAAATGAGTGGTTGAGGATTAATAAATAAGATGACCTTTTCCTAGGCCTTGCTGATTCAAACACAATCCAGAGTGAAAAAACAATGGAAGACTTCACTATAGGAAACAAACTGAGGGTTGCTGGAGGGGAAGTGAGTTGGGGGATGGGGTAACTGGGTGATGGGCATTAAGGAGGGCACATGATGCGATGAGAACTGAGACTTATACAAAACTGATAAATTATTGAACACTACATCTGAAACTAATGATGTACTATAAGTTGGTTAATTGAATTTAAATTAAAAAAAAACAATGGAAGAAGGTTGATATACGTACTGTTAACTTACAAGGTCTGTGTCAGCCCTTGTGGTTACCTCAAGAAAGTCCAGTTCTGTTAGACCACACTTCTCCACCATCTTCTCATCATCTTCAGTGACAACATTAGAGTATTCGATGGATGCTACGGAACTGTACTGAAAGTTGGGAAAATAGAGTGCTTGCCATTAAAACAGTGTGCATCAATATTTGGCCTTAGCTTTCACTGCTGTTAACAGTAGTTTCTAAGATAAATTGAGCTTTCTATAAAAATAAATCCAGTGTTAGGAATCATAATTCATACCAGACTCAGGAAAAAAGAGCGTTGCTGAAAAAACACAGTTGAAATGGTATTCTTGCCAGAAGCCATATACCATTCTGCAATTTATTTCCTTTTTAGTGGAAGGACTTCAAAGCCATAAGTATACACATATGCTACAAGTATGTCTAAAATCTAAATGTAGGAACCTCTGAACCAACTTCCACATGATACAATTAGCTATTCTATCATTTATACCATGAGATAATATTGAAATGAGGAGATGTAGAGATTGAGAGATGACATAAAGGACCCAAACAAAGAATAGTAAGGTTTGGGAGAGAGAGCCTTTCTACAATACCAAGGTCATCAATAATCCCCCATCACCTTTAGGATACAATCTGAGTTTCTTTATATGTCCTGCAACTTCCTTCCAGATCTGACCCTTTGAAAACTCACAAATCAGTATATATTTGGAGTAACTGTTTCCAAAGCAAAGAGAAGCACGTAGAGTCATAATCTAAAAAAGAAAACACAGCTCTGAGAGATGGTAGAGGTGATGTTCTAGTGTCCATTCTGCTGCCAACCATGCTCAAGCTACTTTTCGTCATCTGTGAACCTGGGGGAGAAGCAAAGGGACAGCTGAAATCAGTCATGTGGTCTAACAGTTTACCAATTCACTTGAATTTCTACTTTATCGTCAGAATTGCTGGGCACGTCCGCGAGGCTTATGACTGGTCTGTTTCACCTCTTATTCTTTCTTTCCGAACTGTGTCATTGATTAACATAAATTTAAGAAGTAATTGCTAATAGTTTGAATACGGATATCTTTTTAAAGTGTTAAAAGGACTTACTGATAGTGGAAGGCAAGCAGTGAAACTCATGCGTTTATTGATTTTATTGCAATGTACAAGTTTTTTAAACTCCAAATTTAGTACTTTACCAATCTGTTTCCTTTAACATTCCTTTGAGAATGATCCTTTAACTTTCAATTGGGTTGCAAAAAGATTGTTTTGGTAATATATCACACTGAAGCAATTCAAGTTTATGCTAATTCTAAAATCTAAGGAAACCCTCCTTAGAGCCATTCATCAGAGGATATTTTTGGTGTCTTTCACAGTGATATTAAGAATTTTTTAGTATGCAAGTTTTCCCAAAGGTTTTTCAAAATAAGCATGTTTCTAAATAGGGTTTTAAAAGAAATCTAACAAAAGCAAAGATAGTATGGTGGCGGCTGCTTAGAAAAGGAAAAAAAAAAAAAAAAACCCTTATCATTGGTCTACAAAGATTTCTTATAAGAAGCCCACGGTGCTTAAATAAAATTCTAAAATACGTATCCAGGTTTCGATACAATAATACAAAATAGTAGGTTATAAAGTACACAAATATAAAGTGACTGGCCCAAAACATGTAACACCATCTTACCACTAACTACTCTAAATTTCATCTAAAACAATCCGGTCCCCAGAAATCAAGTATAATCCTGTGTAGATACACTTTTATGCATTTCTAAAATCTGAATTCTGCCAGGAGCCAGCTTCCTGGGAGTCTTCTCTCGGCTTTCTCCTTAACATCTCCCCAGCCTAGCTCCCCTCCTGCCTAGCGTCTCCCCTCTGTGTTCCAGAAGAGTCCCAGGGTGCCGCTCACCTCCTGTGGAGGCACCCAGGTGAAATTCTGAGACTGGAGCAGTGACATTCCAATCAACTGCACGCATCGTCAAGGCACTGGTGATGGAATTTTCAAGTATGTGGCTGAGCTGCGTTCTGGTGGAAAAGGAAGGAGACCTGATTCCAAGTGTAATAATTAGGATTTGCACTCTTGGGAAAAAAAGCATTAGTCAGAATCTCACCGTCGCTCAAACAGGTGCTGCAGGATCTAGAGAAGTTTGTGTCACATGAGAGTGACAGAGATAAGATGTTACTATAAAACTGCCTCCCAGAGAGCTGAGGAGACTTCTGTCTGGCCTGCTAGGCTCAGGGAAACTGGCAAAGCCCGAAGCCCATCTGGATCTATATCAGAAGACAGGAAAACAAAACAGATGAGGGAAGGATACAAGGTGAAGGATTCAAGAGAGCCTGTGCGAACTGAGTTCATGGCACAGATTTTAGCAGGAGAGAGACCTAGGAGAGAAAATTTGAAGAGGTTCCCTATGCTAAGGATGAGATCTCTCCCAGAACTTTTTGGGGGACGTTGCAATCAATACGTAGTTTCTCTTTAATTAACTTTCATTGCCTGGTCAATATTGTTTGTTTGTTTGTTTGTTTGTTTTAAGATTTTATTTATTTATTTGACAGAGAGAGATAGCAAGAGCAGGAACACAAGCAGGGGGAGTGGGAGAGGGAGAAGCAGGCTTCCCGCGGAGTGGGGAGCCTGATGCAGGGCTGGATGCAGGGCTTGATCCCAGGATCCTGGGATCATGACCTGAGCCGAAGGCAGCTGCTTAACGACTGAGCCCCCCAGGCGCCCCTGCCTGGTCGATATTGTTTTGAGTGTGACACCATCCGTAAGGGTTCTGTGAGTCCCTCAGGTATAACTAGTAGTCAACCTTTCCAAGATGAGGGTACTTCACTCCTGAAGGTCCTCAGAAAGAGTTCTAATCACTCTGCTTAGCACTGCATGATCTGACCCCTACCTTGGTTCAGTCACATCTCCTTCCATCACCCAAAATCTATGCTCCAGCCACATATAAAATGGATTGTTCCCAAAATGTACTGTTGTAATATTGTGCCTTATAATAAGAAATACATATTTGGTCTTAATCTTGTTGCTGGCACAAAGCTCCTAAAACCATTTAAGTTTCCTAAGTGTTGACAGAGGTAAAGAGGTCTTTTGTTATGTTAATAAGATGACTTTTATTAACCTAAGTTTGGAGGTGGGCTGGCTGCCTGGGGATAGAGGGTTGGAATTTTCAATTCCACCTTTGGGGAGAGGAGAGGAGCTGAAGGTTGAGTCAATCACCAATGGCCAGTGATTTAATCAGTTGTGCCTATGTAATGAAGCCTCCATAAAATTCCAAAAGGACAGGCTTCAGAGAGCTTCTGGGCTTGTGAGCATTTGGAAATGTGGGGAGAGTTGCTTGCTTAGAGAGAAGAGGAGCTCTGCGTACCTTCCCACATCCCTTGCCCTATGCATCTCTTCCAACTGGCTGTTCCTGAGTTGTATCCTTTTATAATAAACTGGTGATCTAGTAAGTTGAATGTTTCTCTGAGTTCTGGGAGCCATTTTAGCAAATGAATCAAACCCTAGGAGGGGTTTATGGGAGCGTCTGATCTTTAGCCAGTTGGTCAGAAGCACAGGGAACAATCTGACTTTGTGACTGGCTAAAGTGACGAGGCAGTCTTTGAGGCTGAGTCCTTAAATTGTGGGAGCTGATGCTAGGCAGTCTTTGAGGCTGAGTCCTTAAATTGTGGGAGCTGATGCTATCTCTGGGTAGATAGTGTCAGAATTGAGTTGAATTGTAGGACACCCAGCTGGTGTCAGAGAATCACTTGGTGGTGTGAACACATGCACACACACATTGTGATCTCATAGATCTTCAGACTTTCACACTCGCTTCTGCTCCCTGAGCTTGAAATGCATTCCTACCCCATTCATCCACCCATACAACAAGTATTTGTTGAGCACCTACTATGTGTTAAGTACTGTTCTAGGCACTGAGTGACCAAAATGGTGAACAACAACTACAACAACAATAACAAAGCAGTGAACAAAACACACAAAAAGCTGCTACCTACTTGTGTTGCACATTCCCTTGGGTGACTCTTCATGCCATTCAAAATATACTCCAAAATCGATGAGATGTAGTGTGTGGACCTTTCTGAACCTCGAAAAAAAATCTTGAGACGGATGAAATTTGAATCTGAGTGGATATTTGAAAATATTAAGAAATTATTATTGATTTTTAGGTGAGACACTAGGATTGTAGTTATGGCTTTTTAAATGAAAACAAGAATCTTTGTCTCTTAGAGATACATACCAAAATATTTATGGATACAATAATATGAGGTCTGGAATTGGTTTCAAAATAGTCCATTGAGGGCTTGGGGGCAGTGAGGAGAGTATGGATGAAACAAAATTGCCACTTGTAAATAGTTGTTAAATCATCTCTCTACTTTGGTATATGTTTGAAATTTTCCATCACACAAAGTTTTTAAAAAGGAAGAAAAAAAAGTAAAGAACCATTGGGCTTCCTGCCCCCCTACAAGCCTTCCCTGGGGCTCCAATCCCAGCTCTATTTCCTGAAAGCCAAGGGCCCCTTTGCTCTCCTAGCCACTTGGGTCCCCTTATCATTACACCATTTCATGACTGTCACCTCGAGTATCATTCCCATGGGACAGTCAGCCAGTTGAGGACAGGGACTGACTGTGTCTTTCTAATCATTCTCTTTCATCAGCTCCAGCTATAATGCCCAGCAGAAAAATAGACACTGGGCATCATCTCTGCAAATGAAAAGGCTATAATAATCAGATTTTAATGAAGGTGACATTGGTTTCAAGGGAACAGAAACTTGGTAGCTGTCTTCTGTACTACGGAAAATGATCTGGCAGATGTGATTCCATTCACTCAACACGTATTTTTTGAGTCCCCCCAATGTGTGAAAGATACTGCGGCTGGGGACCAAATACTCCCTGTTAACAACTGTCTTTTTTTCTTTGGAGTATCCATGAAAGACTTCAGGGGGAGGCAGCTGTGCCCAGGCACACGTGTGCACACACACACAGTGAGTTGTTTTATCATTGTTGGTCCCTTCAGGATCTAGTTGAAGCAAGCAAACAAACAACAAAGTTAGCATCCCTGTAACAGGATCTAGCATCTCGGCTTGTTTTCTGTACTGTTTTCATGAGCAACGTAAGATTCTTTGTCATTTAAAATGGGTGCTAGCCCTCTTCAATAAAAACTAAGCTGAAAATAAAAACAACTTCGGTTTTTCCTCTGAGACTTATTTTCTTTCTAAAAAATTAAAAGATAAAATATATATGTAAATTATTTATTCTACTAATAATATGAAACTTGCTAAGTCCTATAGGTTTCAGTAAGTAGGGAAGGTCAAGAGTCGCTGATACCCAACCTCTCCCAATTCCAAATTAAGCACAAATAATAAAATCAGTGTTGTGATAAGGTGAGATGGATAATGCACTCTAGTTTTTGAGATATTCCTCTCTTCTAGGGAGATTACTTGCCTCAAGTTGAGTAAAACTACATCATCTGCCAAGAAAAACTCACATCAAATAGAGTACTTTGAAAGAGTACACATTTAACTAATCCACTTTACTCTTCTACCAGATCTTTGTACTTAACTTTGTTAAGCGCTTGAGGTGCGTCAACATTTCAAAACCTGTGATCATCTTGCTCAATGACGTCACAGTCTGACAGCTTTTTTTTTAATTTTTTAAAAATTTAAAAAATTTTTTATTTTGTTTTATTTTTTTGAGAGAGAGAGTGCGAGAGGGGAGGGGAGGGAGAGGAAGAGAGAGACTCTTAGGCAGGCTCCATGCTAAGCGTGGAGCCGGGGGGGGGTGCTCAGTTTCACAACCCTGAGATCATGACCTGAGCCCAAATCAAGAGTCAGTCGCTTAACCGACTGAGCCACTGGGCGCCCCCAGAGATTTTCTTAATACAATTAATTCCATCAATTCTGAGATAAAATATACTTTGCAAAAGCTACTAATAGTGCACAGAGTGTTACAAAACAGAAACCAGGATCATTGTTGCAAATTCTCTAATACACCTGTACTAAGCCAACTTACCATGGTGTACGCCATCATAGGATCACACGGGGCATGCACCTCAAAGAAGCTGACCACATTTTAACTGAATGAGCAAGTGAATGAATCTCATAAGTTTGGACTAAGGAAGCAGGGTCATATGTTAAAAGTCCATGTTAGAGAAGAATACACATACATATAGTTATTATTCTAAGAACATACTAAAGTCAAATATTATATCTTGATAAAAGATTTTAGAGAAACTCCTTTAATAATAGCCAATTATCTGAATATATTTTGACCAATTATCTGAATATAAATAATTTTTAAATAAATATTTAAAAATAAATAATATTTTTAAATATTCAAGTGTGTGTTTAAAATATTTATGTATATTAACTTATAGTAGTAAGTTTCACCTACAAAGAAATATTTTATTAAATCAAGAGAAGTGCCTACCTATTCCTGACTTTCAATGTTTTCTAGTATGAGGGACAGCACCCAGTTGCCAACACCAGAAACCTGCCTTGAACTCTATTTTGGATTCTCCCTTTCTCCTAGCCTCATCTACCTGATTACCAAAGTGCATTTTGTCTATTATCTAAATTTTCTCTTGTCTGCCTGAGAAATTCCCACTTTCCCTCACACCTGAGCCACACCTGACTCTGCCAAGCTGACTTAGAACTTCCTAACATCTCATATATACTTCAATCAAATTTCTAGTATAGTATATTCTGATATTTTCATGATTTGAACCTATCCTCCCTTAAGAATGGGGTGGATTAGGTAGGGGCGCCTGGGTGGCTCAGTCAGTTAAGGGTTCTGGGATCAAGCCCTGAGTCAGGATCCCTGCTTCTCCCTCTCCCTCTGCCTCTCTCCCCAGCTTGTGCTCTCTCTCTCTCAAATAAAATCTTGAAAGAAGAAAGAAAGAAAGAAAGAAAGAAAGAAAGAAAGAAAGAAAGGAAGGAAGGAAGGAAGGAAGGAAGGAAGGAAGGAAGGAAGGAAGGAAGGAAGGAAGGAAGAAAGAGAAAGAGGTGGATCAGAGCCAATTCAGGCTAGGTAGGACTGATGGGGCAAACCAATATCCACAAGAGGGAGCCATAAATCAGGAATCAGAGATCAGAAACCAGCCCTCGAATTAAGGGATCAGGTTAAAATGGTACCTAGAAGACAAAGCTAAGATGTAGGAAATGGAGGAGAGAATAGAAATGAGAGCAAGTGAGTAAAAGGAAGAGGGTCCAGAAAGATTGCCACAAACGTGGGTGGGTCATTTACCTGAGAGAGTTATGGTCCATGGGAATATTAAGCTGTTTAACAGAACCAAGTCAAGGCAATCTGGAATGTTCCGTTTATGCACCAAATGAATGCTAAGCTATTGGGAGTGCAGTGGTCTGAGCTCCTCTCCCAGGTAAGTGGAAATGAGGGCTTTAGTTCAGCCGGGATTCCAAAGCTGAAGGATATGAAAGAGTCTGTAGGTGAGCTGGTTGCTGTGGGGTGAGAGTAGAGGGTAACTGAATCTATGGCTCAGGACCCAAAAAGAGGGTGGAAGGAGCCACAGAGACTCCTGAGTTCTTATTCGTTTATTCAATAAATATGTATTAAGGCCTAACATGGGCCAAGGGCTGTGCCCGTGTCTTAGTCAGCGCAAGCTGCCATAACAAAATCCCATAGACTGGGTGGCTTAAAGAGCAGGCATTTATTTCT
Source organism: Halichoerus grypus (assembly GCF_964656455.1). Classification (NCBI taxonomy): domain Eukaryota; kingdom Metazoa; phylum Chordata; class Mammalia; order Carnivora; family Phocidae; genus Halichoerus; species Halichoerus grypus. The sequence goes on from NC_135718.1 coordinate 110,433,043, forward strand.
TCCAGTCCTGGAGACCCGAAGTCCAAGATCAAAATGCCAGCAGGGTGGTGTCTGGCCAGCGCTCCCTCCTTGGGTTGCAGATGTACACCTTCTCACTGGACCTCCACAGGGCCTCTCTTCAGTGTGTGCAGGGGGAGAGAGCCAGAGCAAGTTCTCTGGTATCTCTTTCTATATGGGCACTAATTCCATCATGAGGGCCGCACCCTCGTGATCTCATCTAAACCCATTTATCTCCAAAGCTCCCTTCTCTAACTACCAACCCCTTGGCAGTTAGGGCTTCAACATATGAATGGGGGGGAGACACAAGGTCCATAGTGACCAGAGTGCTTTCACATTGACGGTGGAGCAGATCCTTTACAAGTGACAGAATGTGACAGAAGGGAGAAACAAGGTTTTAAGGAGAACGTATTTCAGGGGTTGCTAATCTAGTCATCAAGTTTAAGGAAATGGTAGAAGACAAGAATGGGACCCAAACCAGGGTCAGAAGCAAAGAACCTGTGCAGTAATAAGAAGAGCCAGGGAAGCTCAGGACAGCAGCCTGGGGAGACCAGCAGAGGTAGCAGCCTATGGGGTGCGGGTTCCTTGTGGTGGCTGAACCCAAGGGGAGGGCAGGTGAAGTGTTGAACCTGTTCAGAAATGAGGGAAGGGGTCTTAGATTCAAGTTCCCCTTCAGGCTGTATGTAGCAAGCACGCAGCAGTCAATAAATATTTGGGGAGTAACTTAATAGGACTCTCCTGCTTTTAAAACTGATTTGATCAGTCTGATCCATGAAGAGTACTTTCTTAACCGATTCATTCTTGTCAACTTCCGCTCCGGTTGCCCAGTTTATAGATAATCTAGTTCCTTTTCTTCTTTCCACTACCTTATTTTTCCCTCCTGTTCCTCCTGACTCTCCTGGAACATAAAGAGCTTTTTGAATCTTAAGAAACCAAAGAACAGAAAGGGGATGAAGCTGAGCCATCGAGTCGGATACTTTTAAGGGGAAGTGATAGCAAAAGACTTGATGCACAAACAATCACTATTGGTGATTTTCCTTTGGCTACGTAAGCCTTCAGTCTGGATGGGGGGGGCATGGCAAAAAAATTCACGAACCCCCATTTCGTTTTACCCCTAGAGAAAGCACCCAAGTGGCTTACAGTTCACAGCTAAAGAAATGCCATCTGGGTTCTTGGTGAAGCCGAGTTAGGATGTTATGTAATAGAGGAAGAAGCCTACAGGGAGAGCAAGGCCACTGGATGCTTTGCGGCACGTACTGTCTTCCCACCGGTTGCCTGCAAAGTGTGGGCGTGCGCGCGCACGTGGACCTTCCCGCAGCTGCTGCCCCTGGGCCCCTGGGCTCCCGGAGCTGCCTTCTCCGCGTCCTTGGCTGTGTTGCTGGGAATCTGTCAGCTCGATTCTCCTCACCCCTGGGGGGGAATAGCAGGAGGAAGTTCAGTCAGGGTCAAGGAGGCTTGTTTTCGCTTCCTCATCAATGGATTTACTCTATAAACTGATTTGTCCTGCCAAATAAAAGGAAATCCTCATTGTCTTTCGCACTCGAGCTTCCCTAACGTAAGCACGATCTCAGGAGTCGTGGTGAAGTCACAAACTTATTTCAGACACGCACGTTTCGTTTGTTTTTTCCTGGAATGATGATGAGATCAAGGCCTGTATCTATGAAACAGTTCGTGAGGATTTCTGGTAAGTGTAAGGTGTTTCTCAGGGTTGATGGCCGGTGGTCTGAAGTTCTCTTACCCCTTTTCAGTTCTGTTAGGCTCCAAGGATTTTAATCCTGTTGCCTGAAACCCTTACAGAAAGGATTTCGTGATGAAACGGACATGTCCAAATGGCTAAATGTTAGAAAGCCCTACTTCGTGACCTAGACTGTGTCTAGTAATATTCAATTCCTCAAGTTTTGAGGATATTAAAAATGAGCCTTCCTAAAGTTGCTGGAAACCTTTATGTATTTCTTCAGACGACTGAAAGGATACCATAATTTAAGTACAAAAATATTATATCTCAAATGAGCTATAATCAGAAAAATAGTGTCTAAAACAAAACTGGCCATAAAAAATCATGAAGTTTTTAAATAATGGGGTGAAAATGGCCTGAAAGATCAATGAAATAATCGCTATAGTCCTGTCACTTTGCAGATGAGGGACGCTAAGGCCACTCATATGACGTGATTTGTACACGGTGGCAAAACTCATGGGTGGAGAAACGGCACAATAGAGGTCTTCTATTCCTCAAAGTCCAAGGCTGTGCTACACAAAATTCTAATCCACTGTACATTCTCCCTTCCCAAACTGCACATTTAGGAATACATGTTTCGTATTAAAATTCCAAACTACTATGAAGATTGAAGTCTATGTCTCCACGTATCTCCTTAAACATTTCCAAACGAGTTCCTTTTTTTCCAGTTTTTGCATTGCATTTGGACTTTATTCTTAACTCAAAAGCTTAGCATAAAAGCAAGTCTTTGGAATTTTTTTAAAAGATGGAGATTTCCTTTGTGTCTTAAACCTTAGAGCCTCCTCAGACCTTATTTCATCTTAGCTAGTTTGATTTTCCTTTTTAAAACTCCTTTATTTTCATTTAACTAAAAAAGTATGTTCATCACTTACCTCCTTGCCACTTGAAATCCTTGTCTTATTTAGCCATAAAAGTCCAAATACAATTTAACACCTAACAAGAAAAGAGGTATAATTGGGAAAATGACAATTTTACTAAAATGAGCAGTATTTCTTAGAAAATCATAGGGAAATGAATTCTCTGTGAGCTCTACAGCTGTTAGCCCTGAATAATAACCACCACCTTCTCTAAACTCCACCATCAAGGTATTGAATCCCAATATCCTTTGTCCGAGGTCAGGTATGGTCATCCCCTTAGAGATCTGAAGATAACAGATATACATCAATTAAATTACAAAGATGAAAGATTATTTAAGTGAAGACTTTATTTCTCCAGGCTGACTGCAGTTCTAAAGAATGAATATTAAATGAAAATTAGTAAAGAATTTTAATTCAAATCTATTTAGTATTCTTGAGAAGTTCATCAAAAGTAACCACTGACATGTCATTATCCAACAAGTTCAAAGTATTTCCTACTTGGTAAAAGAAGAGACTTCATGTTCTATATAATCACGCTGTCATAAGAATAATAATAAAAAAAAAAACACTTTGATTTGACAGGAAGTGTTTTTCTCCCCCAGGAATTAAAAGGAGGGAAAAACCCAAGTTGTTGAGGGCAAAGATAATTGTTGTAGTATCAGTATTAAATTTAGCTACAGGCAATATTGATATATACTTTATGTCCAAAGAAAGCAATATCATTGGAATTGCTATAACGGATGAATAATTATTTTGCAATATAACCATGTGTTTTGCCAAAATACCTCCCTTATGTAACAAAAAAGCGAGCAAGTTTAAAAACAGTGACTCATGACCACCTGCTACTTCTAAAAATCCAGGGATACGCATACCTATTATTCAGAGGCTAGTAATGCCCTCTAGATCTCTCTTTTTATTGTCTACCTTTGTCAGCCAACTCACTTTATGGCTATTAAGTCCATAAAGCTTCTGAATCCTCTCCAGCTCATCTCATAACAAAAGTTGACCACCTGACATGCAGGCCTTGTTTTGTGAAAATATATTAATCCCACCCTAAGACCATGATAACCTGAGTCAACAGTGAACACATTAGTGAAATACAATTGCTGGTTTATGGAGTTATTCCAGTTAGCCACTGAGCATGAGGCATCTTCTAGTTCTCCCATTGTTTAAAGATTCATTCAATTTGTCAGTAAGCTGAGTAGACATAAAAGACGAGGCAATGAAATCATGAGTTGATCTAGCCACTAAAATAACTCCCATTATTTAAAAAAAAACCTTAATATTAATTCAATGTTTATTTAATAAGTCATATCTAGATAGAGACTTTGAGCTATAACAAGTAACAATCTTCAAACTACAAAAAATTACTAAAATGCTTTATATCAAACATTTCTATTGACCTTTGGGACAGCCTAGAATCCTTGAAAGAAAATTAAAATCTCTAAACAGGTAAAACAAATTTATACCACCACTACTTCTACCAATGTAAAAAAATATCATGCATGCATTCTTTTCCAAAACAAAATTAAACTGAAGACCAGGATAGCTGATCTAGATGAGACCCTAAAAAGTATCTTGCATTAGCCCCCCATTTGATAGAGGGAAAAAAAGAGGTCTAGCCAGGTTAAGTGATGCAGCGGCAAACACAGGTCAGTGGCTAGTATGTGAATAAATTGGAAAAGGGCAGAAGGTCACGAGTCTCTCTTCTCTGTTCTTCCCATGCAGGACAGAGTTCACTATCATCTCCGTGCCTCCCCTTTTAAGAACCTCTCTTCATATCCCCTTGTTCCAAGTGCCTAATCTAGGTACCGTCCCAACAGAATTAAGTTTTTAAAATAATCTCTTATGGCAGCGGGTGGTCTTAAATCACACTATGAATAGGTGCTGCCTACCAAGTGTTCTCTGATCAAATTGGTTTGGGAAATTCAAGGATAAACAAAGGTTTCTTTTCTGTAAGATTGTTTCAGGTCTTTAATAGGTTGATGTGCTTCATGAATCTTAGGATGTGTATATCCCAACTTTATTTGATATGATTTCTTTTCTTTTTTTAAACAGAGCATATGTCACAGACACTGTGATAAAGTAAAACATAATTTGGGAAACACTGTGACATAAGCTAATTCTTAATGAGCTGAGCTCAGATGCTCAGATGTGTCTTTTTCAGAAATGTAGATACTTCTTTTATAATTATGAATGAAGTGATTACTTTGAAAACTTGCAAATGACACAGTAGGAAATGAAACTGACCTCTATTTATACTAACCAAAGATAAGATATCCGGAGTATTTGCATTTTAAAGTTGGCTTTTGGAAGATTGTAAAGGCTATAAGATGTGAAGAAATTGTAATTTAAGATGGTATTTCATGTACTGTGAATAGATGCTCTACCAGTTAACATCCAACGCCTTCACATATGGATCTGCTTCCTTGTAAAGCTGATCCTAATAATAGAGATGCCATCTATTGAGCGCCTCTGCCAGGCCATGCTAAGCTCTTTACATTATTCACAACAGCCCTTAAGGTAGAGCCTTTTAACATTCAAACCAACATGGTCTAGGTTTCAGGCCTATGCTATTAACCTCATTATGGCACTCCTTCCGCAGCCCATCCTAATTACCAAAGCTCTCACAACTGTAACATAAACCCTGCTTTTTCTTTCATACCAGAGCTCCAGAAAGTGCCAGGATTTAAGCCAGGATTCTGTCTATATTTCAGAACCATTCCTCTCGCCTTATGTGGGAAATACTGAGCTTCCTTAGAGTAGGCACTTTGATTTCTGCAATGGATAACGATGCTACAAATTAGGCAGGGGCAGGGGATACAATCGAACTGATTCTAGTTCCAAAGAGGCTCAGAACCGTTCGTTGGCTCATGGTTGACCCCACTAGTTCACTGCAGTTACTGTCTTTTCTTTAAGTCCAGTGTTACTCAAAGTGTGGTCCAAGGACCCCTGCCGTTCCTCAAACTATTTGTAACAAGTCTGTGAAAAGGGGCTTGTTCCAGAAAAGAAATCAATTACCTGCACGCTATTTTGAGTGCAGTTAACAGTTGTTTTCAAGGCAAGAGCTTCTCAATGAAGTCGTATGCAGAAGTATGCTCTGGTGCAAACTCTCTGTCACTGCAGATGGTCAGGAACAGTTCCTTGTGCCGCTCTGCTCCCATCCACCGGGTTTCCTCACGATCCCGAGGTCTGGGTGATAAAATAGAAAGAACATGGACTTTGGAATCATGCAGTCTGGGTTCCCCGTGACAATTCTGCTGCTCACTTGCTATGTATCTTGGGGAAATTTATGTAAACTCTTCAAGTCTCAGTTTTCTCATTTGTAAAACAGAGGAATCAATTGTTACTTTACAGGTTGGTTTTGAAGATTAAATCAGACAATGTTTTTAAAGTGCCTAACTATACAGAGACAGAATATTTGTTAATATGTTAATAAACCCCAGTCCCTCTTTGCTGTTGCCACATGGCTTCCAATACATGAGATGGTATTTTTCATTGAGATGGGTTTTTTTTCATTGCAATTTTGGCCAATAGCAAAGCAGAAGGAAAAGGCAAGGAAGTACAGCAATGGTAGGAAGAACACAGACCCTTTTAAAAAAGCACAATTCTTAAAATTTACACAGAATAAAAAATCGTTTATTTTACTTTTTATCTTACTTTTTGTGCCAGATATCCTAGAGAAAGAAAGTAAGGTTTAGGGAGAAAGGTTATCCTATCTTTGATGATTTCCAAAAAGATCCAGTAAATACACACACACACACACACACACACACACACGTCTCTGGTTATCCAAAAGAATTATTCCTTTTTGCTTTGCTCCAGTTTATTGCCTAAGAGTATCATATTAAATATATTTAGAAAGGGATGGCAGCTTATGATTTGCCAAAGTTAATCAGTATTCACCACACATTTTTAAAAATTTTAAATAGGCTCTAAAAAAATAAAATAAGCATTAAAGTACACTGGTCTCCTTCTGTAATTGGCATATTATTAGTCCAGGCTTGACTCACACATCTGTCATTGTTAATAAACATGAGGAGAATCTTTGGAAAAGCATAGCAAATTCTTTCACATTTGAATAGCTATGGTAAGATGTGGCTGAATAAACCTACGGGAAGTTTCCAGATGACCCAGAGTTGGACTTTATGACATGGGTAATTATAGTTAACCCTGAACAGCACCTGTTTGAACTGCGCAGGTCCATTTACATGCGGATTTATTTTGAGAAATACAGTGCAATACTTTAAATGTATTTTCTCTTCCTTAAGATTCTCTTAATAACATTTTCTATCCTCTAGCTTACTTTATTTTAAGAATGTAGTAAATAATACATACAACATACAAAATATGTGTTGACCAACTGCTTCTGTAATGGGTAAGGCTTCTGGTCAACAACAGACTATTAGTAGTTAAGTTTTGGGGATTTATAGGCAAGATATACATGGATTTTTGACTGCATGGAGTCGACTGTGCACCCTTAACCCCCCTGTTCAAGGGTCGACTGTAATATTTTGTTTTATTTGCAGCTCTTGCTGGCTTGAAAGTTTGCTTAAGTTTCATGATTTCATATTAGGACAGTACTTCCAATATATTCTCAGAATTTATGACTGAATGTATTTGTTACAGAATATTTCTGCTTACCACTGTGTGCTTTGATAGAAATATTAACAACAGCATCAATACATTGTTCATTTTAAGTACATAATCTTAAAGGAAAGTGTAGTCTAAATAAAAATGAAATAGAAAGTCAAATAAAGAATATGAATTTTTATCGTTTCATGCAGTGAATGCCTATAGTTTTGATTTTTAAGAAAAACCCAATCTAATTCTAAATACATCTATTCAGCACAGTGACAAATAGACAAATACAATAAGAGTAGACCTCTCTCAATGTGCTTTCAACAATTCTACCTAACGTGTCTCTACAAATAGTTTCTCAGTCAGTAGAGATGGGATATCCTGAATTATGTTACTTGACAGAGAAAAATCTTTTACCTAACATTCCATGTAGCTTGAGTGAATTCGTTGTTACGGCACATTTTCCTCACTTGTTAAAAGGGAGACAAAAGAAACTTCTTTCATGTGCTCTCCGTTCCTGCTTTGAGATTTCTCCACGGAGATTTTAAACTCCCCAGCTGCCCACATTACACATAAAAGGCACAGTAGAGAAGTAAGCAGCCATCCAACTACCTCTTGACTTGACTGACTTTTGACTCAATTATCTAAAACTTCAGGAAAATGACATCTTTTTTAATTACTTAAATGGCTGCCTCAATTTCTCCCACGAACTTTGTGGTAACCTCTATAGAGTTCCATAACCTTTAGAATGGAACCCCTCGTTTGCGACTGCGTTTTGAAAATAATCTTAATGAGACTCTACAGCTGAATACTGCTTTCCAGTCTCCGATGAAGGAGAGCACTAACCTTCATCCCTGAAGAGCTGTGACAATGTAAGCATAAAATATTTTTCTAGCATTTAGTCAGATAAGCGCAAATAAAACTCGCTAAAATGTGCTAAGTCACAACCGCGGCCATCACAATGGAAACGTGAGGCAAAAAACTTGTCAGGAGCTTATGGCCATGTTTTCATAGGGGAGGAGGAGCACGGAGAGGATGTATTCCTCTTCATTTATCTTGAGCAAATGTTTGCTTTGGTCTATTTTTGCTTTCTCTCCCACTTCCTACTAAACAAGCCACACTAGAATCAGTCATGTCAATATTTAAGGGACTCATTTAGCAGCTGCATTGTCTCCACTTCCTGTAATCACTGAACACTGATGTGTAGCTGTTTTCCACTTTCAAAATAAGTTTAAAACATAGCTATCCCCATCCTTACACCCTCTTCCCACAACCAACCTCTACATTTGAAATCAAATATCGGTTCATCGGTTCTGGAATCCTGCTTTGTCTGTGTTTCATACTGTGTGCTTTAAAGATGCTGCAGTGAAGATATAAAGTTAATCCATTAATTCAACCTACTGACCTTGTGAATCAGAACTCTCCAGTGATAAACCCTGGGCATCTACATTTTCTTATACTTTTGATCATTTCCTTTCCTTATTTGGAACCCTTATTAATCAGATATCAAATATTCTGGGTTGACTCTGATTTTCTTCTCATTTCTTCCCTATGGTTCCTTTTTTTTCTTTCTGTCTTTTTGTTCTCCTTTTCAGGATAGGCTTCAATTTTATCTTCCAGCTTTTCCAGCAATTTTTATTTTGCTTTCCAAGATCATGTTTATATTCTCTTCATTGTTCTTTTTTCATCGTGCCACTCTCTTTTTCTTTTAAATAGATGCAACATTTCTTCTCTCTCCAAGAATGTTAAAATTATAGTTCCTGTGAAGCTTTTTCATTCTCCTTGCATTAGCTCCATTTCCTGAGGGTTTTTTTCCCTTTGTTTGTTGTGGGGTCTCTCTTGGATATTAAAAGCTTCCTTTAAATATCTGGCAATCCTTGGTTGTCCCTGCGTATATAATATTGGGGCATTATAAAGCGACTGGAAGCCAGAGCCAGGAGTTAGTAAGGCAAGCAAAATGCCTGGGACACAAAATGTAAGGGGGCGCACGTGTACTCAGAACTGCACACATGCAATGTCAGGACTGTGCTCATTACGATTAGAGGAAGTGCTTCCTCAGGTTTTCTACTCAGGGCTTTCCCTAGCCTCACCTTGCTGGAAGCTCCGTGGGCATGAGTGGGGCTGAGAGAGGTACAGAGTGTGGGAGAGTCGTAGGGGACTCAATCAATTGCGTATCAAAGGCCCCAAATGTCTGTATCTGAAGATGTTTTCTCTGGGAAAGTCTAGGTTCTTCAGTGAAGGATCCTCAGCCTTTCTAAGGAAAAATGAGCCTGACTGGCATTCTGGAGCTTTACCCTGGGGGGAAAGGGGTTGAAGCTCACCATTCCACATGCAGATGCTCAACACTCCGCTGTTTTCAGGTTGGCATTCCACTCTTCTTCTTCCGGGGCCCCAAGTCTTAAACCTCTCTGGCTCAGTTTCTCCAGACAACAAACTTCTCCTGAGGGAATGGGAGATATGTAGTCATCTGACTGTGACAGGTGAGCACAGGAAGCTGGGAGTCCTTTCTATTCCTTGTCCAGACTTTCCAACAATCTCGTTTTCATCTTCCAGACTTCTCCTTCCATGCTATCTTAGACCTGTAATTCCTGTAAAGACTTTTGTGTACTTGCACACATGTACTGGACTATTAGGTTCATTTGCGTCCTCTATGATGAGTTATTTGTCAATTGCTCCAACCACTGTCTGTCTCTGGGGTCACCTCATTTCATCAAAATGGTATGTATGCTTTTCTTTCTTATTTTCCTTATTTGGGGTGAACTTTTAGAGAAGAGGGGCTGGAAATGTCTTGGCCCTCTCATTTTCACCTCTCTACTTAAAAAATATACTATTTCCCAAAAAAGTTTTCTCTTAAATGTTTACCCAAAAGTTGTTTCCCAAACCAATCATCTTCATGAGCTACTTCTTTTTAGCAATTCAGTGGATCCAAACACAAGTGAATAGATTCTGTAACTCATATTTTTTTTGAGACAGAGAGAGAGAGAGAGTGCACACACACAGGAGGAAGGGGCAGAGGGACAGAGAGAGAGGGAATCTTAAGCAGGCTCCATGCCCAGTGTGGAGCCTGACTCGGCTCTATCTCACAACCCTGGTATCATGACCTGAGCTGAAATCAAGAGTTGGACGCTTAACCAACTGAACCACCCAGGCACCCTGTAACTCACATACTTGCTACACTTCCAAACTTCTAATCAACCAAGAGTTATAAAGTGTTTAATATTTGACAAGGACTATCCTAGTCTGTAAGGGTAAAAAAGTAATTAAGAACGGTCTCTGCTTTGAATAGATTTGTAGTCTCTAGGGGGAAACAAGCATATAAAAAATTAAGGACAAAAAAACAGTTAAGGTCTTATGTAGACCTTAGTAAGGGCTAGACAGAGCTCACAAAGGAGGCAGAGTGAGGTCAGGAAAGAGCCAGATCATGAGGGATTAGCTAGTGTGTACCGGGGCCAGTCCTGGGGGCTGGGGTAGGGGGATCTTGGGCAGATGGTATAGCAGGAGCTAAATAAAACAGAAGTACAAAGAGCTGGACATTTTCAGGAGACTCCTATCCATTCTGTAAGCCAGTGAAGACAAAGATGAGGAGTACAATGAAGGCACCAGTTCCCCATCCCCACTCTCAGTTCCTCCCATTAAATATGCAGAATCTGTTTTCTGAACTCGGAATCTGGGCCAGTCCTATGACATTCATTGCCAAATAAAATTCAGCAGACGTGATAGTGTGCCAAATCTTAGGCCTCAAGAAACCTTGCATGTTTCTGCTTGTGCTCTCTCTTGCACCTCTGTCATCTCCATAAATCATGCCCAGGCTAGCCCGCTGGAGGACAAGGGACACAGGGAGCATGGCCAAGTTGCCCCAATCATTCCAGCGAAGTACGCCCTAGACCAGCCAAGGCCAGCCAAGATAAAGAGACTGACTGAGCAGACCACTCCAGACAAGAGAGCAATAAATGTTTCCTAAATATGTCGCTGAGATTTTGTGGTTGTTTGTTACACAGTGTTATTGTGGCAATAATCCAGAGAGGTGGTCATTAGCCAGATGGAAAGGGTCTTGTATAATGCACCAAGGAATTTAAATGTATGTGTATGAAACAGAACAACCCCTTGTGTTAAGAGGAGAAGAACAGGATTTGATTTGCATTTTGGAAAAGTCACAACACGTAGGTTGAGTTCAAAGCAGAATTTCTTGCAGTAGTTCAAGTAAGAGATGACAAATGCCAGAATGAGGGCAACGTCAGTGAGGATGGTAAGAAGACAAAGACCAGACACATGGGAGGAGCGGGTAACATAGCATACAGTGACTGGTTGGTTGAGGAAGGAGTGGGAAAGGAAAGATTCTGGTCTGTTTCCCAGGTTTTGATAATAAGAAATGACTGGAACTAGGTTGTAGGAGGAAATATACTAATTTCAGTTTTACTATATTAGAGTCTCCATGGGACATTCGGGTAGATGTTTGGAAATCAGTTTTATGGATGGGTCTGGAAGTCAGGACTCAGTATGAATGGTTAAGTAGAGCTGTGAGGTTGAATGGAATCACCAGGGGGAGGGTGTGTATTGAGGAGAGAGCCCAGGACAGGGCACTGGGTGAGTGATGTTTAAGCTGCTTGCTGAAGATGAAGGACCAGCAGGGGGCAGACAAAAATATCAGGAAAATCAGATAACTCAAAGCCAGGGGACCATTTCCAAAAGAGAAGGATGAATGGTACCTATTTGGTGTGAGTTGTATCTCTCCCATTAGCAATACATGTCCATCAAAATTTTAGAACAAGAAGGAGATTAAAAGATCAAGAACTCACACTGCAGTGACATCTACAAAGTCACTTTTTCAAACTAAATAAATAATTTTATAGGAGTTGGGCCCTGCCAATCTGACAACAAAACGAAAAGTTAATATTATTTCTGAAAACATTTTAAAAAAATTATCTCAAGAACTATAGCATCACTAAGTGCCATTACATTTAAGAGGGAAAAGAAGGAGAGTTATTTTTAACACCCATGGTAAACTCTCTTCTAATTCCAGGTAGCTTCCCTAGAGACCACTAGAATAGATGTACGGGAAACATAAAGGTCATCTCTTCTAGTGCAAGGCACGCTGGTCGCCTGATTATTTATAACTTGTCATTCACATCAGCTGATTGAAAAACAAGCCAGGAAGCATTTAGGCCAAATGTGTAGGGACTTCAAAGAGCCTGCACTTTTTTGCTCTTCTGATACAGTACGTCCATTTTAATCTTGCCCTTCTGCAGGACAGAGACTGACCAGAGCTTAGTCTACTGTGTTAGGGTTGTTTTGTTTCGTGCATACTCCTGAAAACCTTGCTTGGTGAGCTTCCCCTTGTGACAGAGGATGAAATTAACTCTCCCAAGATATAAGGAAATCCGTCCTCATACTTAGAAGTCAGTCAAACTGGGGATTTCTTGAACGGGGCCACCTGAGTCCCACCATTGTCACTGCCTTCCAGCTGTACAGTTTTTATCAACACAGTAAGTGTTAGGAGACCGTGGAGTCCAGTAGGCTCATCTCAGGTCCCCCACCTAAGGAAGCTTCTTCAAGGAGAACATAGTAGCTGCTCTCACCACCGGAGGGGGCCATTTCATCAATTTCAGCCCTGAATAGAATTGAGCAAAACTGTTTTTGGTACCAGCAGGCTTCCCACCTGGTGGTGGAAAGGGTTTGCTCACCAGTTCCAAATGAAAAGAGCCACGACGCTGTGTTGGTTGGGGTTTGGACTGAGCGAGTGCCTCAAACCCCTGATCACCCCTGTGAGTCCTGGAATAATTCTGGCAGAAGCAGGGGGCAGGTGGAGAGTGATGCTATTTTAAACTGACATTTCACCAGGACACATCCTTGGAAATATTGGTGGTTAAACACAGGAGCTTTTTAGTTAAAAAAAAGTCTGTGACTATTTCTGTGACCAGGAACAAAAGCCTAACTCAACAGGAATTTCTTGAGCCACGTAACTAAAAGCCCAGCAGAATGCTCCCTTCAGAAATGGCTGACTTCAGAATTTAATGTCTTGAGGATAGTGTTGCTCTGTCTCCTTCTCTTGGTTCTGCTTTCCTATGTGTTGACTTCACTGTTGAGTAGATCTTCTTCCCATGGGAGCAGGTTGGTCTGGTCAGCTTCAGATTTCAATGGCTTTCCTACCCAAGGAGTCCACCAAAAGGAGAGCACGTCTTTTCCAAACACTCCAGCAAGAGTCTAGGCCCTGGCATGGCTCAGTCCATTTTGGGATATGTGCCCACCTGTGGATTCATCCAGGCCATGGCTACCACCACCGCAAATCCTACGGGGAAAGAAGGGCAGTGGTGTGGATGCATAGAATGGACTGCATGGAGTTAAAATGAAGAAGGGCTGGTCCCTCAAACACACACACACACACACACACACACACACACACAAGAAGAGGGACAGATTATTTCTGAAGAAGGGCTGCTAGACATATAGAAATGCTTCGTGTCTCTTACAACTTATAAAGCACTTACCACAGGGCTTTGAACATAAAAAGATCTTTAAAAATGATATCTAAAAGAAAGCATAAGAGTAAGAATAATGATCACGATGATAATATTTTGAGACCCAAATAGATGATGACATAGATGAAGAAGGATCATTGTTATTTCAGTAGATAACTCACTGGTCTCGGTAAAATGTATTTGGTCTATGTAGCTGCAAACTTGGATATAAATGATGCCAGCGCTATATGATGATTAATGAAAAATAATGAAAGGGCGAAGAAAAGGTATTCAGTTACTCAAGAAAATGGACATCCAGGCATAATAAATAATTTTGTTTTCTAGGAAATGGGTAGTTGAATGGGCAGTCACTGGTTTAGTGTTCCTGCTTCAGCCTTGACAATGTATCATTAGGCAAATTTGCATGTCATTTACCTTTGAGCAGAAATCCCTGTACCAGGCAGACCCACGTGACTACAAACCCCTGGCCTTTGTTCAGGCTGTTTTCCTGGCCAGAAGTGCTGTCGCTCTCCTCTCTGGCTATCTAAATCAGCCCACAATTCAATCTCTGCTATGAACACCACCGAACTCTCCCTGGTCTCTGGTCTATCTCGTGTCATTTTGTTAGTTGTGTAAGTTGCTGGAAAAACAAGCAAACTCTTACTTTTACTTTACAGAATTTTGTGTCTATAGCACAATTTGACATTCAAGCTCTGCTCGTATTGTCCCCTGTATGTTCCTTATGGCATACCTCCTTTTTCAAGTCTACCCTCTTGCAGTTAATTTTTGGTGATTCTGAACTATTTGTGCAACTTTGGGGGCATGCCATGATTTCTCTTCTCTTTGCGGATACCTCTTCTTGAACATGAAATAGGACTTGACACTCTGCCATGCTTTCCCTATTCCCTTCTTCACCTGACTACCTCCCACTCATCCTACTCCCTTAGATGTTGTCTTCTCCAATAAGCCTTCCATGACCCTAAAAGTTAGGACAGGTACCCCCTGTCATTTTACAGAGCCTCTTCAGCAGTCCAGGGATGCACTTTCTGTGTGAATATCATCAATGCAAAATCTTCAACAAGGCTTTGATCTACTTAGCATTTCAAAAATAACTCACAGGAAAAAATTAAAGAGCAATTTAATCCTAAATGACATTGCACTCACTAAAAGTACATGTGGAGTTCAGTAAAAAGGAAAACTCAGAAAGGTGTCAGGGAATGTGTGTTTTATTAATCACAGTGTACTTAAGCTCTGTGCTCAGTACTTAGAACAGATAGAATACTAGATGTCAGTACCTAGACAAACAGAATAATTTGGAGGAATGCCTTGAGGGATGGAGGGAGAAATAGAGGAGGGGGAAACCAACAGAGTACAAGGCACGGGCTGTATTTGAACACACAGGGCTGAGTAGATTATTAATAGATCAAGTTTGGATCCTTTATAAACCTGTATGAATCACACAATCCTTGATTTAAGGCAGATTTAAAGCAGAAGTACCTTTAAAACGGGGGGAAAGGGACACCTGGATGGCTCAGTCGGTTAAGTGTCTGCCTTCAGTTCAAGTCACTATCCCAGGGTCCTGGGATTGAGTCCCTCATCAGGCTCCTTGCTCAGCAGGGAGCCTGCTTCTCCCTCTACCTGCCGCTCCCCCGGCTTGTGCGCTCACGTGTGCTCACTCTCTCTGACAAATAAATAAATAAAATTTAAAAAATTAAAAATTAAAAAAGAATAAAACGAGGGGGAAAAAAGGAACAGGAAGAGACATGACGGTTCGGAGCAGTGAGAGTGAGGGAAGTAAGAATGAATCACAGCCTCAGAGAGTTTTATAGTTTTAGGCTCTCACTTCTAGAATGTCTAAAAACAAACATACCCCACCAAGGTCTGTGATTGTCTGCAATGGATTTTATTTTAAAGAAATATTGTTTTTAATCAACTCAAATGCTTTAAACTTTGATCAGGGACTGAGAAATCATATAGCTCTTATCCCAAACAGCATTTCTCACATAAATCTGCGATGTATTTCCAATGAAACAGAAAAGAGGGCATTAGTGCCATGAACCTTAATAAAGAGTTTGAGGCGATCTGTTGTTTATCAAACCATTGGTCTGCGTACATGGGTCGTAATGAAATAATCACTCCACAGGAACTTAATACACTCTGGGAACGATCCCCAAGTGTTGTACCCAGGGAACCTAATAAAGAAACTTGAAGCCACTGTGTAAGAGGTACAGGAAAACAACCCAAGCTGTTATCTTTTATTGAGTCTATTTT
The DNA here is from genome assembly GCF_964656455.1 of Halichoerus grypus. Taxonomy (NCBI): domain Eukaryota; kingdom Metazoa; phylum Chordata; class Mammalia; order Carnivora; family Phocidae; genus Halichoerus; species Halichoerus grypus. Next base: position 110,448,939 of record NC_135718.1, read on the forward strand.
CTCATAGAGAATCCTGAGAAAACAAAAGACATCTTGTTTGAAGTGTTTTTGCCCTCTTCAAGTTTGAAGGGGGGAAGAAAAATCTCTTTGAAGTACTTACAAATTAAACATTGCTAGAGACTATTTCTTCCTTCATATCTGAAATATTTACTAATTCTGTAATTAGACAATTTTGCCTTTATAAAATATTTAATTTCTTTAATTAGCATACACTTGTACCTGGAGCTAAGCACTGCTCAGGAAACGAGAGACATAAAACTGCACCAGCATCATCTGGGAACTGGTTGGAAATGCAGATTCTCGGGCTCTGCCCCAGACCCTGAATCAGAATCTGCATTTTAGCAAGAGCCCCAGGTGATCTATATGTGCCTGAAAGTTTGAGAAGCAATGTGATAGCTGTACATTGGCATCACAATGGCTTGTTTGGGTTTTTAATGCTGTTGTCTAAATCCTAGTCCCAGAAATTTCTATTTAATTTCCATGGGGTGCATCCTGAGGATTGGGATTTTCTCAAAGATCCCCAGGTGATTCTAATATGCAACAGAGTTTAAGAATCACTGCCCCGGCAGGGGTGGGGGGGACGGGGGTTGGGGTTACTCTTTGTTGCGGACTGGGGTGCCTGCTAAAATGCAGAGTCTGGTTCTTCAGGTGAATCCTGAGAATCTGCATTTTGACCAGTTGCCAGGTGATGTTGATGCAGTTTTATTTCTTTTGTATCTTCCTCCACAATACCCAGCTCCAGGCGTAAGGAGATACTAATTTTTTAAGAACCCACTTTTTTTTTTTTTCCAATATAAAGATCATTGTATTTTATGGCTATTTTTCATATGTGTGTTTTTTAAAAAGTAATGGCAGCACCAACTGAAATCCCTAAGGAATAAGAAGGAAAAATTAATGTTAACCAAGTTGTTAGCAGCCTATTATGGGTTAAATTGTGTCCCCCCCCCCCAAAAGACATGGTGAAGTCCTAACCTCCAGAACTTATTTGAAAAGAGATGTAATTGCAGATATAATTAGTTATGTTAAAATGAGGTCTTCCTGGAGTAGGGTGGGCCCTTACTCCAGAATGACTGGTGTCCTTACAAGAAGAGGAGAAAAGATACAGAACAGACACGCACAGGGCCACGTGACAGTGGAGGCAAAGATTGCAGTGATGCATCTACAAGCCAAGGACTGCCAAGGACTGCCAGCAACCACCAGCTGCTAGGAAGAGGCAAGCAAAGACTCTTCTCTAGAGCCTTCAGAGAGCATGGCCCTGCTGACACCTTGATTTCAAACCTCTGGCCTCCAAAACTGTGAGAATTTCTGTTGTTTTTAAGCCTCCAGTTTGTTGTAATTTGTTAAAGCAGCCCCAGGAAGCTGATAGACATCCTCTTCCTTAGTACTTATTGCATATGTTAGGATTTTTTGTTGTGTGTTGTTTTTGTTTTGTTTTGAGTTTTTGTTTGTTTGTTTTATTTTTTGTTTTTTGTATCCAGGACATACAGGGCAGTGCCTATTTATAAAACTAAATTGATCTGCCAATGGCTACTCCAAATTTGGCTCATCATATACCATTATATATATACCAAGGAAAGGAATTATAAGAGAAGATGCAAGTGAACGGAAAGAGATCTACTGAAAGCAAAAAATGAAGGAGAGACTTAAAAATCAAGGAAAGAAAAAAGAATATACACTTACAGAGTTTATTATGAATAATCTTACGTTTGAGGAAAAGCACCCAAGTTCTCAGAAATGAAATTATTCCTTAACGAAAATACATGACTTTGTGATCCTACTGATGTACATTTAAAACCCAGCAACATCTATGTGATTTTATTTATTTATTTATTTATTTTTAAAGATTTTATTTATTTATTTGACAGAGAGAGAGACAGCAAGAGAGGGAATACAAGCAGGGGGAGTGGGGGAGGGAGAAGCAGGCTTCCCGCGGAGCTGGGAGCCTGATGCGGGACTCGATCCCAGGACTGTGGGATCATGACCTGAGCTGAAGGCAGATGCTTAACGACTGAGCCACCCAGGCGCCCCAACATCTATGTGATTTTAAAGAAGTCTTGTAATATTCGTGAATCTGTATGATGGGAGCATCAGTGATAATTCTTTTCCATAGATGTTGGCGTAAGAATCATACAGGGTTTTGCAAGCTGTCAAAACATTCAGGAAATGGTAACTCTTATTATCAGAAGACAGAAGAAAGAGCACTGGGCATAATTACTTTAAGGAGCTCCCCTGTGCCCCCCTCTTTGTATTTATTATAAAATTAATATGTTTATCATTTCAGCTAAATGCCACTTTACGCCCAACTCAGGAGAGAAAATTATGGAATTGGGGGCTCCTGGGTGGCTCAGTCACTTAAGCATCTGCCTTCCGCTCAGGTCATGATCCCAGGTCCTGGGATCGAGTCCCGCATCAGGCTCCCTGCTCCACAGGGAGTCTGCTTCTCCCTCTCCCTCTGCCTCTCCCCCTGCTTGTGCTCACTCTCTCTCTCAAGTAAAATAAAATCTTTAAAAAGAAAATACGGAATTGGTTAAATAAAAATAATGGTAGCAACAGCAGCAAACACTACATAAGAGAGGGACCCCTGGAGCTGTTGTGGTCAGACCCACGACACAGGGCTCTGGAGAGTGGCGCCTGGGGGGAGAGAAAGCTTTTATAAGTGAGGGCCGGTGGGAGGGCAGCGGCACCGAAAGCAAACTTCCCTGCACAATTTTCCCATGGGTCAGTCTTAAGTAAATAAAATGTTTTTTTCCCTTTCAGTGTATTAAAAACATGTCTGATCTTATTTCTAAATTGTTCCTAATAAGTATGTGTGGGCAAAGACCACAACTGATGATAACTTTATTGTGCATATATTTTTGTACAGAAAAAAAGGAAATAAAAGTTGCTTTTAACCTTCATTATTGAACTTCATAATGAGAATTAACGAAGTCCAAATTTGTAGTATTTTTAAACCAAGTTAAATTCAGTACAAGCCAGTGTTCTGGCTTTTTAAATGTTCATTGGACAAGAAGAAAAAAAAACAGTGAAGTTTATTCTACTGGAGACAAAAATGAGTTTATTTCCAGTAAGGATACAACATAATCTGTCCCTCTAGTTTTGTTTTCTTTTTGTTAGAAAAACTTCTAAACTACCACCAAGCAGACAAATAACTAAATAATTTACTTTAACCCATTAAATTATTCTAGAATTATTTAATTTCCTGGGTAGCAGGAAGAATATAGTTTATTTACTGGGTTAGAGACAAATTTCTTGGGACATTTGCTCCTACCAGTGTGCTATACACCAGATGTTTGTGCCCCCACCCCCAAATCATACGTTAAATCCTAACCCCCAATGCAATGACATTGACATTAGAGGGTGGGGCCTTTGAGAAATGATGAGGTTATGAGGATGGAGCATTCATGAATGAGATTAGTGCCCTTATAAAAGAGACCCCCAGAGAGCTCCTGGGCCCCTTCTGCCTTGTGAGGATACAAGATGAAGAAAAGATGCCGTCTATGAACTTGGAAGTGGCCCTCACCAGACACTGAACCATAGTCACCTTGATCTTGAACTGCCTAGCCTTCAGAACTGTGGGAAATAAGTGTTTGTTTCATAAGCCATACAGTCTGTGGTATTCTGTTATAGCAGCCCAAATGGACTAAGACACTGTGTTACTACGTTCTTATTTTATTATAATTTATATCTGTACAGCTTTGACAACCTGTGAAATCCTGAAAGATAGGGGGGCACCTGGGTGGCTCAGTCATTAAGCATCTGCCTTCGGTTCAGGTCACGGTCCCAGGGTCCTGGGATTGAGCCCCGTGTCGGGCTCCCTGCTCCACGGGAAGCCTGCTTCTCCCTCTCCCACTCCCCCTGCTTGTGTTCCCTCTCTTGCTGTGTCTCTCTCTGTCAAATAGATAAATAAAACCTTAAAAAAAAAAAAGAAAGAAAGAAATTCTGAAAGATAGAGATTATCAAAGTCATGGTTTTATGCTCTGGATCCTCTAGTGGCTTAACAGATTTTGTTGAGTGAACTATTATAGAAGTATGGAGTGGCTTTTAATATGCTCTGGCAAACTGTAACACAGGATGCCTGGTACAGTGGTTGTTTGTCAAAGTTTTGGTCTCCAATCATCTAAACCCTTTGTGTATTTAAAGAATGTCCCTTTGTCTTAAGCTAGATACTTCCCCAAGCCCCTGGTAACCTCAGTTTCCCCATTCACATTTCAAATTAGGACACTATGACAGGGACAAGCAGAGACCCTGGAGTTTCTACCACATTGGTGGCAGAGGGAGGCCAGACTGGAATCCAGTTTTCCAAGAGAAGTGGTACCACCAGCTTCACATACCCCACAGAATCCAGATGCCACCTCGCAGGACTGGTTGGGAAATGTGACGATATCTGCTGCCCAGTGTCACCTGCTCCCAACCCCTTTCTGATCCTGGTTCTCCAACCTTTCTGAAGGTGTTGTGAGCTCAACAGTATCTTCTAAATAAATCTCTTTTCTGCCTAAATCATCCAAAGTTCACTTCTGTGCCCATAACTAAAAAGCCTGCTGAGTCCAACTGGGGTCCACCACTAATTAGCAGACTGACAGTCTCACCTAAATACTCTGGGATTAATTAGATAATGTACTCATAAACATGGCCATTTTGGGCTGTATGTCCACACTCCCTTCCTGTTTTAAAATTCATTAGGGCAGTTTCAGTGAGGCATGTAAACATTATGTTAATGCAATACCTGTATTTCTCATTTGATATATGTATGTGTGTATTTATAACAGACATATATGTGTACCTTCTAGATGGATGGATCAGACACCACAGTTTTTCCAGTGTGACTTATGTCTTTTAAGAACTCTGGTCAATAGGGGAGTTCTGGACTTTTGGCAACATAAATTATATTAGGGCCAACACTGAGAATTACACAAGCTCCACGGCCCATGAGTTAACCGTATCTCATATACCACTGAATGTTCACTGAGCAGAGAAAGAAAAGGTGTTCTTCGACCCAACTTAATCATGATTTGTAAAGCTATGTGATAAAGTGCCTTCATGGGAGCTAAGTATGCGTAGTGTGTTCCCTTATTATTCAGGACGGTCACATGAATCAGAAGTCATTCTTGTCCAAGAAAGAAAGGCCCTGGCAATTTAGCTGCACAGTTGCCAGGGTGCTTTTTAAAAGCAGTTTTGTGAAAGGAAAATTCAAAGAAAGCCAAATTACACAGGGCTGGTTACCTTCCATCAAGCTGGCTGTGGTTATTCTGTTTCTCTGGTCTTTACTACTAACAAAGGGCTCATGTACCTTGGCACTTAACAGAAAAAGGCACTAATTTTCTTTTCACTTACACAGAAACTATCTCTTCCAGATGAGATTTAAATAGAAGATTAGCATGAAATCCTTGCCCTTTCTTCTATTTCTATAATCTTGAAACCATTCAGTGGATCTGATAAGAGCAGTTTCTTTGCAGTTTGACATTGAGAGGATACCTTTGAAGGGTTATTATGAGGACCAAACTGTTCTCCAAGTTTCATGGGGAGGGACTTATATTCTGTGACCTGTAATGAATTCAAAGAAGCTTCAAAAGCTTCAGAATCTACTACATATTCTAAATGGCATATTTTTCCAAACGTTCTTATTTGTAGAAAAGAATATTGTTCATTTTAAAAATGCAGTCTTCCCTTTTTTTTTTTTTTTGTCACTTTTGTTCTAAAAAAGAGTTAGGAGAAAGTTTGTGAAATAAAAAATGCTGATCTATTAGGATTCTCATCCCCAGAATCCAAAGAACAAGATGCCCAGATGTACATGACAATCAGTGACCATCTAGTTGACATCAAACAATGCCACATCCATTTTATTTCAGCAAGTCCTTCTTATAGCCAGACATAAATGTGCAGCTCTGGACTAGCTTTATGATATGAAAAATAATCTTTACAGTTAGGATCTAAAGTCTTTTCATGTCTGGAGTTCAAGCCAGAAATACTTCTGGGAAGAAGAGCTTGGCAGTTTACCCCCTCCAGAGCCACTGGGAGTAGAGGCAGAGAGACAGAAATCAGAAGCAGATAAGGGGTGAAGATCAGGCTGCCTGTCATTCCCTGTCCCTTCTGGTGCTCAGTATCTAATAGTTTTTTTAAATCAACCCTTTGTCTACCTGAGCAAATCTAACAAAGATTTTTATTTTTTTAAGGCAAGAATGAATTATGTGAGAGTGACTTTTCTTTATTAGTTATCCCCAAACCTAGGGTACAGAAAATGCACAATGGGCAGTAGTCAAAAATTAAACAGAAAAATAGGAATAAAGGAAATAATCTTAGGCCTAGGAGACTTATTTCTCAACCAAGCAGGAATATGTGAAATTATTAGATACTTGAATACTTGGGGCAATAACTCTTTGACTAAATTTACCACTGAAGGGGTTCAAAATGAGCCTCCCCAAAATGTGCCACTTTGGCATGTAGATTACTTTGAGCCAAAGTCAATCAAGACCCAAAAGACTCAGGATGAGTTTTTTACCTTCCCCTTAACTGCCTAAAAGACTTTAGAAGAAGGTCTGGTCCAGGAAGAGAACTACTGGCAGAGATAACCACAGAGTGTAAGCTAAGTGTGGTAAGCTGGGGGAAATCTTGGCAGGACGTGGAGATCAAATTCTGTCTGTGTCCCATTATCTCCGCAAGGTATGGCAAACATTTGTTTACCAAACATTTGCTCTTGCCATCTTCCTATAAATTATCTTCCTTCCCTTTGAAGTTTCAGACCCCTAACCCCTTCTCCTTAGCTTAGGATGGCATATAAACCTCAATTGCCTGATTGCCTATGGCTATCATATTCTTATGGGGCTCCAATATGTATGGAATTAAATGTGTTTTTCTTCTGTCAATCTATCTTATATCAATTTCCCAGCCTAAGAATCTAAAGGGCAGAGAAAGATTTTCTCCTCCTCAACAGTATTTATCTGGACAGAAGCCATATCAACCTTCCTATGATTCTGCAGTAATAATTAGATGTCTTTCTTGCATGTCATAGTCCCTGCTCTTAGGTTGTGCTCTCGGCATTGTTGCTTATGATTTTCTACTATAGTGATGATCTAACTAGACATTTCTTCAGAACAAAGGTAGGCCATTGTTAAATGAATAGCCAAGTTTAGTAGTTTAGTCTATGGGTATGAGAAATACCTGGTTCTATTTTATAGCACAAATTTGTGATGGTAGAATCATCTTCATCAACAATCATTTGTTGGATATCATATAGCCTCAAAATGCAGTGGAAAGAATGTGGGTTTTGGGTCAAACACACTTGGGTTTGACTCCCAATCTCACCATTAACTTATCTCACTCTCTCTCTGTACAATGTGCAGTAGGCAGCCTCTAAAATAGCCACCAGTGATGACCTCCTGGTATTCATACCCTTGGGAAGTCTCCTCCCTTCATGGGTTGGTTGGACCTAGTTTATTGCTTCTAATGAGTAGAATATAGAATATGGCAAAAGTCATGATGTATCACTTATATAAGATTAGGTTATGGACAAAACCCCCATATTCATTCTCTTTCTCCCTCCATCTCTCTCTCTCTGTCTCTCTCTCCCTCTCCCTATCTCCCTCTCTCCCTATCTATGACCAATGGCCAGTGAGGATCTGAGGCCTGCTAATCGCCATGTGAGGCAGAAGCACAATTAACAGAAGCTTGGAAGTGTACCCTTCCCTAGATGATCCTTGAGATGACTGCATCGTTGGCCAACACCTTAGTCTAGCATGTGAGAGACCCTGAAACAGGACCCAACTAAGCCATGCCTGCATTTCTGACCCACAGAAACTATGACTTAAATAAAGTATGTTGTTTTAAGCTGCTAAGTTTTGGAGGGCTTTGCTACACAACAGTAAGTAACTAATACAAATAGAAACAATGACACCTCCATTCCAAAATTACTGTGAGGGTTGAGATGGTGTATTCTTTTTGTTTGTTACATAGCCTCTCCTTAATAAATGGTACCTCTATTTAGGCCTCCTCTATATGGGAAGCTACTCTTTCCTAAATTTTGTGATGCAACATGGGTTAAAGGAAAAAGTGGTTCTCTTAACCTCAAATTAAAAGTAATTTGAAAAGAAGAGAATTGAATTGTGTGGATGCTAGTAGAAAGACCAACTGGTAGGTCTTTGAAAAATATAGACTTGAATGAGGCAATAAAGGAAAATATAGAATTAGCTAACAAGGTGATGTGGAGGGTGAAAATATCTAATATTGACTAGGATTTAATGCCTTAATAATAAGAGCCTCAAATTCCCTTCACTAACTTAACCACCCTTCAGGGCACAGTCATTTTCAAATTTTTTTTAAAAGAATTTATTTATCTATTTGACAGAGAGAGAGAGACAGTGAGAGAGGGATTGGAGATATATTTTAAAGAGAGAATCCGGAGGAGTTGGTGATAGGTTGGGTATGGGAGGCAAAAGGAAAGAAAGACATAGCCAGGGAATGCTCCTAGGTTTATGGGTTGAGCAACTGTTTAATGTAGTGGGATTTACTGAGTGATAAAAACGGAAGCAGGAAGAAACTGTGGAGGGGGACAAAGAAAGATGAAAGCTTCTGTTTTACACATTAAGTTTGTCATGTCAACAAGACATTCAAATCGAAACACCGGGGGGCTGTTAGGTATGCGAACCTAGATAGAGCTCAAGCAAGAAGTCAAGCCATATATCAGTTGTGAAACTTTCGATGAATCATCTTGTAATCCTGAGCCTCAGTTCCATTGTCTGAAAAATGAGATCCAATAACTGCCTGCCTCAATGGGACTGAGGGCAGCAGCTATGAAGGGTCTCTCTCAACTGTAATTTAGTGTAGACATGCAGCATGCTTGATTGGCGACAGATAACTTCTCATGTTGGAAAGGGAAATGTGAAGAGCATATACTAAGTTTTAATATTCCATGTATCCCTACTGGCAAATATACAGACATTGATGAAGAGGAAGAAAGAGAGAGAAAGAAAGAAAAAAAAAAAGAAAGGAAGGAAGGAAGGTGACAGGTGGGCAGTAGAATAATTCAACTATTAATTTTGGATTTTATCATTTAAATTCTTTGGAAGAAATCTGTCTTGGGTAGTCTCAGAACAAAAATTCTCTAGTTGTTTGGCTATCCTCACTTTGATACCCGCGCCTTCCACGTTTTGGTTTCCTCAAATATCCTTCCTAACCTAGCGTCTTTCATAAAATATTTCATCAGTCAGTAAGTTGAAAAGCACATATTTTCTACTGACACGAGGAAATATCGGGTCTATATTTCAGGGATAAGTAAACCAATTGACGGTTTGTTTCGGTTTCACTCAGTGTCAATCTTTTGCAATTTATTTCTACCCATTATTCTACCCCTAAACCAGTTTAAGAGACTTCAGTTAGTTCTACTAATTGCTAAAGTAATAAGTGTTCAGTTATACAGTCCCTCTAGAATACACATTGATTATTAAGCCCTTGTGATCTCAAGAAGTTCTCATGGAGAACTGGTTAAGCTGGTTCTTGCTTTTGGGGGGTATATAACTCCCAGTCATGGCCCCCTACACTAGTGGAAGATTTTCTGAAATATCCATTTTCCGCTTTCCAGCCTTTCCTAACAAAATTGAGCCAACTGGCTTCTGGCTTTTTCCATGGTACTCTTACCAAATATCTGGCTTTCAGATTCCTGTTTTAACAAAGTTCCATTTCTTCTTCCTCACTCAACTCCTATAGTTTGTCCTCAGGGTCTCTCCTTGGCTTCAAGTTGCAGGTCCTTTAAAACACTAGCTTTCTCAAAACCACATTTAAATCAGAAGGATCCTTCCTCCTTCAACAGAGTATACTTTAGTTCTCAACTTATTTTGGAGGCAGGAGTTTTCATTACAGTCTTAAGACCAGTTGAGCTCTCTGAATGATTTGAAGGACATAAAGAAAATCTTCTGGTGTTCATCTTTAGATTTACTACATGAAGAAGGAGAAGGTAAATAGAAAATTTTAATGACATTGGACAGAAGAAAAATTATGAGGATGGTGCCCCTTTTTAGGGTAGAAAACCTCCCAGCGAGAGGTAGAAATGCACTAGAGTTACCATAAGCTTTTTTAAAAAGTATTATACAGTAGGCAATATAATGAAATTCCAACAGAATAAAGAAACAAATCAAATTACTTTTGATTAAAAAAATAAAGCTATTTTAAGGAGTTGCTTAAGAGTACTTCAACCTCACCATAGAAGACAGGTGAGAAGAATGACAAAAGTCAAGCTCAATTCTGCCATCTGCTGCTTAGGCGCAGAAACCATGGCTGGTTGAGACCATCTGTTCCAGTCCCCAGGGTCACTGCTAGAGCATCAACACCCATTTAGAGAAAGATGGGATAGAAGCCATTGAGATTATCCCTAGGAGATGCAACAAGACTTGCATTAACAAACAACAGATACTGGATTCAATTTAACCCAGTGAATAAACCAAGCCAGGGTTTCTAATATATCTATATCTTAAATATAACTACTTGTATCCCAACCCTTTTAAAAGCTTCAACACTACTAGAGTAAAAATTCAATTTATATAATGTCTTTGAATGCTCAGCAACATGGTGGAAAAACAGCCGTATTTTTCTTTTTTTTTTTTTAGTTTCCTCAGTATCTCATGGACCTGAAAGAGACAAACAATCCTCTTTTTACCCACTCTTTAAAGGAGCTGGACCTGTAGCTATGGGAGAAGGGGACTAGGAACAAGCATTCCGGGTTTTCTGTGCTCCCTTATTCTTGAGTTATGTTGTCTTTAAAGGACAAAATATAGAAAACATAATTTGAAAGACTGTATGGTTTTGCCTCCTTGAAAAAATGACATCCATATTAAATTCTTCCTTGAGTCATAGTTTGACAACAAAAACTCACAGCATATTATATTTGTAGTCAACAATAATAGCTTGTCTTAGATGGAATAAAGGGCAAGAGGTCCCATTTTCTATTCCCATCTCTGGAGTCCTAGTTCTGAAAGTGAGAAGGAACACTCATAAGCTTTAGCTTAGTAATTTTGCCATGACCATATATTGATGATCTCTTGTCAGTTGCCCAGACTTTAAAGCAAGAAGCAAGCATTTTTTTTAAAGACTGATTGAGAAGGAGTGGTGAAGAGCTGAGGCTTGTGGTCCAGAAAGCATGGGTCTACTTCTGGCTCTATTGCTCAAGAATTCTAAACCTTGCCATGCCTCAGTTTCCTTCTCTGTAAAAACCTCCCTTACAGGATTGTTATGAGGGTTAGATGAGATCACATATGTGAAGAACTTAGAACGTTGCTGCCACAAAACAAATTTTCAATACATTGTTTTCATTATTGGTATGATAATCAAATGGACTTCCACTTTTGATAGTATAGCCATAATCCCAAACTTTTTTGTATGTGATGCTTCACAATTTCCAGAAAATTCTGCTTATATTTAGCTCATTTAACTAATTTAATTTAGCTCCTTTAATTCCATAATCCTCTGAGATAAGTAGATATAATTATCTCCCCCATTTTATAGGTAAAACAATTGAGACTCAAAGAAGTCGAGTGTCTTGCTAAAGACTGCACAGCTGGCTGGGCGGCTGTGATGAGACCCTGGAACTCACACCTGGGTCTTCTGATGCCATTGTCGCTGCTCTGAAGAGACAAGGTCTGACCACTGACAGGTCTAATCTGGGCTCAAGCTGGTATTCATGAGACACATGCTAACCCTGGTTAGTTTTACCTGCTCTTCACATATCCCAAGGCAAAGGGTTTTAGTTACTAAGAACTTTCTTAATCTCTAAGGAATAATTGGCTTGTACTAATCCATTACCCAAATGTACAAATCAGTATATGTATCCATTTCTACATTTAGGTTGGTTTATAAGCATTTAACAAATGCTTGGATTCCTCACATGTAAAATCCCAGATGGCCCCTGGATCTGATTATGTCATTTTCTCTGAAGATTCCTGTCTCCAGAACAAAGTCCAAACTGTGTAACTTGTACACAGATGCCCTTCGCACAGGAGACCTCTTGCTCCAGCCATCCTCCCCTCACCACTGGGCAGAAGTCCCATGTGCCTTCACACCGCACGCCTCTGTCCACACTGCCCCTCTGCCTGAAACATCTCCCTCTACCCCTCCCTCCGCCTTCCAACACATGCTTCAAGACCCTGCTCAGGTATTACCTTCTCTCCAAGACTGGCCTTCACCAATCTCCCTTCCAGGAGAAATTGCTTTTTCATCAGTGTTTCCATCGCAGTTTCCCACATTCCTCTTTATCGCTCTTAGATTTTATCTTCAATGCTTGTTTGTGTGTCTAGATTCTCCACTGGACTGAGGACTCCTTGAGGGCAAAAATCATACAGTATTCAACTTTAGAGCTCCCATGTCTGGAATGCAAGTGTTTGATCTATGAAACATACTGAGTTTCAAAGCTGCAGGGGGCATGCTAAAGTTAGCTAATACGATACTCCACACACCTAATAAAAACAGACCTTTCCAAGTCTCCATGTGTCTATTTCAGAAGGCTGGACACAACTGGCAGGTGCCAAACCAAAGATCGACTCATAATCAAGGAAAGACATATTGTACCACACACTGATTGGGAATTGAAAAACAGGAAAGAATTGATCAACTTATAAATTATACTCCCCCAAAATAAAACCTTTCCCTTCAAGTTTCCAGCAAACAATAATGAATATTTAAATAAATCACAGCACATAATGTATTAAATATTTTGTCCTTTGCCATTCATTGTATGGCTTTGAGTGAACTGAAGGAATTAACAAATTTTTCTTTTTCTCAAATCTCAAACAATTGTTAGTGTCTCTGCTAAATAGAGTTTAGGACTATAATATCAAATATTGGAGTCTTGCAGTTAGTTGCCATCCTTCATGGCAGAATTTAGAAAACATGGTATTCAGTGTTAAAGTATGAACTTTCAAGTAAAATAAAAGACCAAAGTCTTTTATGTGTCCTACCTTAAAGGGGCCTAGAACTCTTACTTTTACTTTCTCCCAGCCATGATGAATGGGTGACTCTTTTTGCCTTTTTTGATTTTGTTTCAATCTTTTAATTTTTTATAAACTCTATAGTATTCACCAACTCAAATTTCAAAGGATATTTTACTCTTATCCTTGAAACCACAAGTCTTTTTCTCCATTGTTTTCTTAAAGTTTGTTTTGGATTATCTTTAAACTAGGTACTCACAAATTCCTTTGGCATTTACTCCCACATTCTCATGAAGATTTAATTTTAAAAGCTTTGCACTGTTCTCTCTCTCTCTCTCTCCTCACTCTCACTCACTCTCTCTCTCAAATAAATAAAATCTTAAAAAAAAAAAGGGGGGGGGCACCTGAGTGGCTCAGTTGGTTAAGTGTCTGCCTTCAGCTCAGGTCATGATCCCAGAGTCTTGGGATCAAGCCCCAAGTCAGGCTCTCTGCTCAGTGGGGAGTCTGCTTCTCTTCCCCTCATCTGGGTCTGTTCTCTCTCTCTCTCTCTTTCTCTCTCACTCACTCACTCTCTCAAATAAATAAAATCTTTTAAAATAAATAAATATAAGCTTTGCAAACATATTCTTTCTCCAAAATACAGTGCACCCATATGTGTTTATTGAGTGAATTGTATTTCTGAAAAAAAAAATACATAATTTCATGGCAGCTTCCTTGGTAAATTTCCAGTAGTCATCATGAAATGAAAGATGGTAGAAGAGGTGGGGGAAGATTAGCAAGTAGCTGGGGAGAAGAATCACAGGTTATCACAGATTTGAAAGGAATAATCCTCAAGATTCAAAACCTTCACAACTCTTTTTGTCCTTGTGCTCTCTAGTGAAAACAGTCTGGGTAAAGCAGAAGCCAGTCCACAATGCTCATGAATAACTTGCATTCTTATGCTGGAGAGCGGCCAATTACCCTGGGACCAAATTCCTGTTTACTTTGTAGTGAATGTGGGAGACAAGCTGCCTGCCGGTAGCTGTTAAGGCAGTAAAAACACAGCCAGAGGCTGTCACAGGGAGGAAATCACAGAGCAAGTTAATTTGTGAACTTCAAGGACAGAGATTAAACACTGTGTAATGAAGCTCAAATGGTGGCCTTGCCTGAAAGAAGAAACTGGGCTGAGAAGCCCCCTTATGAGTTTGGTAAAATCTCTGCATAATGAGTGGCATATCATTGTCCCCCTACTTGCTCTTTCTTATAATCAACAGCCTTCAAAATTTGCTTCCAAAGAAGTTCTTGATTCATTATGTGGCAGAAATGCAAGTCTGTTTCATTCTGAATCTCCCATTCTCCCTGATATATCTGGTACAGAGAGAATTAAAACCAAATGAACAGTATTTGGGGTCAAAATCTGAGCAGCCCAGATAGAATTTGGCAACCGGATAGTTTGTTCCATTATTAGGCGACACATATGCTATTATGCTGGCTATGAAGCGTCCATATGCAGTGTCTCAGGAACTTGAGACTGCTTTGGGGCCTCTTATTTGCATTTAGAACTTGACCAAGGGGAAAAATGAGAACTGCCAAATCCATTAGTTTGCCCATATCCCTAAATAGTGTACTCTACTGTAATATTCCATAGAGGGAAGAGCTAACTCCTCAAATCTTGGGAATTACATGGTGACTCCTGGTTCACTAGGACCTCACTGTCATATCCACAGGTGTCATGTCATGAATTTTACAGTTCTTTGGACATAAAGTTTATTTAAAAACAAACAAACAAAAAACACTGAAGGGGTGCCTGGGTGGCTCAGTTGGTTAAGCATCTGACTCCTGATTTTGGCTCACATCATGATCTCACGGGTTGTGGGATTGAGCCCCAAGTCCGGTTCCGTGTTCAGTGGGGTGTCTGCTTGGGTTTTTCTTCCTCTCTCTGTCCCTCCCCCCGCTCATGCTCTCTCTCTCTCTCAAATAAATAAATAGTTTTTTAAAAACCATTGGATAGAATATAGGATAATATAAAACTGATCTACAATGCTATGGCTAGTCATATTACATTGCAGTTGCAGTGTGGTAGAAAATGGAATGTATTTACCACGTGGCCTATTTTGGAAGACCTTGGTGGTGTTTTTCAATGTTTTATCAGAAAAGATTAAAAAAAGTCTGCCAGGTCCAGAATCCAGAAGCTTTATCCATTAGCATTTTAAATCTAGTCAAATGGAATGTAGACACGGGCGTTGGGAGGTCTGGGTGTCTGGGAAAGAAGAGCATGGGAGTACACTAACAGGACAAACATTCAACCAACTGTAAAACTTAAGGCCTTACAAGGAAACAATCTTTTTAAGGCTATGTTGTTGTTATCATTTGCATTTAGATTTATCAGTTCAAATACGTCCCTTTTTTCATCTTTCCGTTCAGGTTTTATTTCCCTTCTTTGAGGAAATACTCCAATAAAGAGACTATTCAAGTCTATGCATAGTGCAGATAATTAAGCAATCTTGCAATTTTTCTCAAAAGTATTCTTTTCTTTTTTGCATAATTTTATCTCCATGGTAATTTCAAAGTGTCCTCAGATCACAACTAGGAAAAAAAAAAAGTCAGTTAAGTTTCCCAGTATGGAAGCCCAACATACTGAGCTGTATTCCAAACTCACTTATTTTTTTCTTTTGTCCCTCTCTATACCACACAATATTTTCCTGGTTGCAGTGATTCGAAAGGAACATGGAAGGCCATGGCTGTTCTTGCCATCACTTTCAGAAGTTAGAGGTGTCTTAGTCTCCATTTGGAACCAACTGTGGATGTCATACATGAATTCATCTTAACCCTTTTGTTTTTGGTAGGCTGTTTGTTTCTAGTTTTAGCTTGTGACACCTTTTCAGATTATGAGATCTATGTTCCATATGAGAGAAAAATCACTTCCAGATAGAGTAAATAGGCAGTGAAAGATCCAGGGCCCGGTTTACTGTCCTGGGGAGTCAGACTTGGATCTAACCTTGTAACAGGAGACTCTGGGCAGCAGAGGGATACTGTTCTGTAATTTTTGGTTCAGTTGCCTTCCCCTTCCAGGGCAGAATCTGTGTCTTTGTATTCTCAGCACCCAAACAGTAGCTACATATAATAGGCCTACAAGAACTGCGTTGTTGAAAAGAAATGGATGGATGCCTCTCTTGAGGAACTAAGGGGGAACATAAGTGAGTCCATTTCACTACTTCATAATTTTGGCAAGAATACAGTACATTTCTCTACTAAATTCCCAACTCCTAAATTTCCCACAAAGCTCTTAATTGATAAATATTGATTCCATTTCAGAAGTTACTTCTTCATATTTTACTTTTAAAATATGCTTATTATTTTGCATGTATTCTTTTGCTTCAATTAAAAATTGAAGTAGAAATATTTCAGCTGAGACTATAAGAAAATGTAAGGATGGAGCGAATTTATAGAAATAAAGGGCCGACTGTAAGAACTATATCATTTTAATTACTGGACGTATTATAGATAGAGATGAGCAAGGAACCAACACAGAGAACATAAAGAGGAAGTTGAGTGAGTTGGAACAGTAGCAGGGTAGGATCCAATGGGGGGAAAGTTCTATCACTATCTGTATAGGTGCCTAAGTTTGTGGAAGTCAGTTAGACGATGGTTTCCAAATTCTTTATCAACAAAATGAGAATAATATCTAGTTTACCAGACACACAAATTAGAGCAAGGATCCAAATTAGATGATGTTCAAGAATTAGGTGATTATAGGACGCCTGGGTGTCTCAGTTGGTTAAGTGACTGCCTTCGGCTCAGGTCACAATCCCAGGGTTCTGGGACTGAGTCCCACATTAGGCTCCTTGCTCAGCAGGGAGCCTGCTTCTTCCTCTCCCACTGCCTGCCCCTCCCCCTGCTTGTGCTCTCTCTCTGACAAATAAATAGAAAAATCTTTAAAAAAAAAAAAAAAACCAAAACAACAACAACAACAAAAAGAATTAGGTGATTAGCTTCCCTGCTGTATGTTTCTCAAGGGCAAGAACTGTTTTCTTTATCTTTGTACTCAAAGTCCCTAACACAGTGCCTACCTGGCATGTAAAGAAAGGGAAGTTGTTTTAATCATTAGGCAATAGATCGTCAAGTAGAGATCAGAGGTGTGCACAAAACAAAGGCAAGTTTTGCAAGGTAATTGAGTGTGTGTGTGTGTGTGTGTGTGTGTGTGTGTTCATGCCTGTGTAGTAATCTGTGCAGAAGAAAAACAAAGAGGAGGAAATTAGGAAAAGTCGGAGTGGGATGATCAAAGTGTTATCAAAAAGAGACACAGTCACAGGATTTATGACATTGTCATTAAAGACATTGTAAAGGAAAAGAGAGATTCTCCTTAAAAAGGAGGAAGATTGGAAAAACGAAGGAAAGACATCCCCTCCCCCCTTCTCATCTTTTGTCTTCATTTATCCAGTTTATCTTCTGTTCCATCATGTCCCATCTCTTCCCAATGACTTTGTTCCACACTGACATCTACCTTCTCTGAGCTTCTAAATACATTAAAAAAAATTATTGCCACCCTCCACCGTGGCATATACTCATCTGCTGTTTTATCACTCTTGCCTCTCCCAGATTTCATGTCAGAGACTGTTATTTTCCATTAAAATCCATTCTCCCTTTCCTCCATGATTCCTAGATGCGTTCGCAGTTAGGTAGCCAAAAATGATTATGTTCTTTCCAATGGGAAAAGGGTGGAAATGATATATGCCACTGCTGGGCTAGACTGGCACAACCTCCTGAGCCCTTCCATGCTATCCCCACTTCCCAAAGCTTGAGTGGTATCAAAGATGTCCAGAACAACTAGTTGGAGATGGCAGAGCTTCCATCAGCTTGGTTTCCTGAATGACTGCATGGAGTAGAGGCCTTCCCCCATCACAGAACAACCAACAATAAACAGTTCCCTGAGGAAGAAATAAACTGCTATCATTTTGGAGACATAACACTCTGATCCATTTGTGACAGCCCGCCACAACTAATACACACAGGTATATCTCTTCTCTCCAATTAGATGACATGTCTTAACCATATCACCAATCCCCAGCACTAAGCCCATATTAGTAATAATAAACACTTATTATTTTATTTTTCTTCTTTTATTAACTTTACTATGAAGTTAAAATTAAATTAAATGGAGCAAAGGGAAAATATCACCACCACAAATCTGAGATGAAGAGTAGAATTGATAACAAAGTGGAGAATGTGGGGGAAAGGTATACTTCTCTGGAAAGATAGAATCTAGGAGACTAAAAATATTATTGCTGCTGTTGTTTAAATCACATTCCTGTGCTATCCATAACTATCACATTCCTGTGCTATCCATAACTGCTAATAGAGATTCCAAAGTTACAAAGTTTTCTGTGAAGCCTAAAGGTCCTTTAAGGGAAAAATTATATTTTCTTCTGTTAAGATATTTGTTACCAGACTCTTGAAAAAATGAAATATTGGAAATCATAGAGCTGAAGAACTGAATCCAATGAAAACCACTAAGCTGGATTTATTTTAGTACCACTACAGAGGCCAGAGGCTTTTGTGCCTTTTGATTTGTTATTATCTTGATGGTCTTCGTTTCTAGGACTCTATGTGTCAGTGATTTAATCTAGATTTTTACTTCTAAGTGTTATTTAATTAAGAAATGTTATTAAGAACACCTATTCATTCTCAAGTCCTTGGGGAAAAAATGATTAAGATTTCTGTAAACAAAAGGTAATAATCGCCAGCAAAAGAACCTTAAAAATCCACTGAAAAGCAATTGGTAACAACTCCTCCTAAAATTGAAACAGATTTAGTATCCAAATAGATCTTTAGTCTATTTAGCCTAGAATGGAAATGCCCAGTATTCCCCAGCCTCCTGCCTAGGATTGATATGATGAGAGATACCTCCTCTGGAAACTAGAATGGAGAATGCTGAATAGGGACTGTAGTGCTTTTGACAATTTATTGGTTCAATATATGTCCTTATCAGTTTCTCACTGACATTGTACAGCCTGTCCTGGTAATACATTGGTGTGGGTGCCAATAAGAAGGCAAATAAAAACAATAACAAAAGTTTGAGGAACAAAGAGGTTTGCTTCCTATCCCTAGTGTGGGCAAAAGCAGGTCTTTAAGACAGAGGTAGAAGTGCGATATTAGACTCCAAGTATTTAGAATATTTCTACCAAAGTTTAGAAATGGGAAAAGTTACATTTGTTGACCTGTCACGGTGGAAGGATCCATTTATCCAAGGCACATTCAAAGGGCTGGTATGGCCCTGATACCGATTCACCTAAATCTAGCAAATTTGATGAACTCATGTGATTGTAGAAGATGAATTTTTCACCAGCACTGCCTTACAAAGATTGTCAACAGCATGGAAAAAGCATTATTATTCATGTTGCAGAATTACCTTCTTCATCCCATCAATCTGATTTAGGAAATTTCTCTGATGATGCATGTCAAGATTACTTACTACTATATGGAGTTCATACTGGAGCCCTCTTACTTCTCCAATGTGTTATTAGAAAGACGTATCTAGTCTGGTATTAGGATATTATGCCAGGTTCTCTCTGTTCAAAAAAAATTTTAAGGAGCATGGAGCCCAATGTGGGGCTTGAACTCGTGACCCTGAGATCAAGACTTAAGCTGAGATCAAGAGGCAGAGCTTAACCAACTGAGCCACGCAGACACCCCAAGCCCTTGTATTTCTTAACTAAATTTGATTTGTCCTTTTAGTAGATCAATAAAATACATCACCAACTCAAACTATGTCATAGCATGGCACAAAGCTTAAGAAACACCTTCCATTGTAAATACCAAGCAAAATAGAAAGTAGAGGTTGGTAGGTCTAAAGAACAGTCACTTCAATTCTATAGATTTCAATTCTATATGTTCTGTCCCTTTAGGATTTTTTGTTGTTGTTGTTGTTCCCACAAGTTCATTGATAACTATAAAGCTTCTCAATAACTATTTGGGTTTGAATCCCAGCTTGCCTTTTACCAGCTCTGGGACCTCAGGCAATTTACTCAACCTTTCTGTGCCTGAGTTTCCCATCTATAAAATGAATTAATATATGCGCAATACTGTTTGACACATAATAATAGCTCAAAAAACCACACCAATGACTCCCAAAATAGAACTTCTATTCCACGCTCCATCTTGTTGAGCCAATTGCTCTAGCTTAACCACAGGGACACTTAAAAGATTCCATGGACAGCTGAAGCTCCACATGCCCCCAAATCAAACTTTTCATATTCTTACTGAAAACAGGTTCTATTGTGTCCATTTTTTAATTTCTGAATTTGCTATAATTCTAAAGTCCAAGGAAATTGGAAGTTCAAGTTGTATCCTCAACTTTGGTTTGGTTGCCACATAATTTTCTAACTCCTATTCAGAAGTAAGGAGATGAGAGAGTTAGATCACAGATCTAAAATCCTGACACATAATTCCCTGCAAAGAAAATTGCATGTAAAACTTATAACTGAGTGTCAGGGGGCGGCGGGAGGTGGCTTACCCTGAACCTATTCCAGAAATTTCATTATTTTTTCCTGTACCGCTGTTTATTTCTTAGCAAATAATGTTTATATTCATTTGTATGCCCCCAAACACAAATAAGCATGGTTGCTAAATAATATTATGCCATTAAATTTCTTGTTTAATGCTTCTTCCTTATGCTTCTTGTTAGAAGTTAATGAACAGTGTATGCAATTAAGAAAGAAATAAACACCAAATCTCCCATGAACCACAGAAATAAATCAGTATGTCTTAATCTCAGAATGAGAAACAAAGATACTCTTCCTCAGACCAAACAAAGCAGAGATTTTCGAATTGAAGGAGAGCCATAGAAAAGACGGACTTCCCAAATATGGTGAGCTTAGACTAGATAGCTGAGTCTGAGCATTAATAAAAAATTAGAACCTTGTATTTGGAAAAAGTACAAAAATTTGTTAGTGTGCTGGGAGTAAATAGAGGCAACAATATCCTTCTCTGTTTTTAGAAAAATGTACATGCTCTAGATGTGAGGCTGGAATTCAACTACAATGGTGTTTTATTATGAAAATAGAGTATTTAATTCTCTTTGACATTCTAGAGGCCACTCACACTCACTCAGATGCTGCTCCTGTCATAATTCCAGGCAGAGCCAAGGCTTCTTGGAAAACTGCTCTGGTCAGTCAGTCCCAGCCAAGTGCTCAGTAAGGTGCTCAAGGACATTCCCAAGCTCAGCACTCTGAGGCAGGAGAGACATCCCTGGCCTGGGCGTCAAACTGGAACCAAAACGTGCCTCCCACAAGCCAACGCAGAGCAAGGTGAACCCTGAGGAACCAGTCACCAAATGGAAACCCTATTCTCCCTTCCGCAGTGCCTTTCCCACTTCCTGCCAAATAACCAAATGAGTTCAGCTGTAGATAGAATCTCCCCTTTGCCTCTTTTTCCTTTTGGGCTAATTAACATTTATATGTTCTTTTTTTTCTTCCATAAATAAATCCACTTATTTCTTAAGACTCATCTGGAAAAGTCAAAATCTAGCCAACACATCAACATATCATAAGAGTTGTTTTCTCAATTTCCATGGCAGAAGGTCATACAAGGAGAATTGTTATGAGCTGTAACTAATTATTCAGGTACAAGGTTAAAGAGAGGGAAGCTAAATTCATTTTTTTCTCTTTGGACTTCAAGTGCAGTTAGTGAGTTAACCCTACTTCTCTGTTTATTGCATACTATGATCACAGCTTCATGCAAGGTCTCATCCTTGTTTAATATTTTTTTTCTCTTTACCCCCATTCACATTCCCATTTTCCTCCTTTCCTAGAGGTACCCACTCTATTTTGTTTAATATGTGTCAGATGTGTATGTATCTCTAAAAAATCATTGCCAAGTACTGAATTGTTCACTGTCATTCCCACCACAGGCCTAGGGGCAAAGCTGTTTCTGTCACCATTTCAAAGAGTGGGACCATCTTTCCAGTTTCAGGGGGCCAACATGACCCTGCCCAGTGCCTTGGGGGGGGCGGGTCTTACAAAATATTGAACCAAATGAGTTCAATAGTTGCCTTGCTATAGACCTCCTTGGAATCTGTCATCCTTTCCTCCCATCTAATTTCTCCTTTTTGGAATGGGAATATCTATCCTCTGCCTATCTGCCGTTGTATTTTGGAAGCACATAACATGTCTGGTTTCACCGTTCACAGCTGGAGAGGAATTCTCCTCAGGATGAGTCATACCTCAAGTCTCAACCATATCTTACTTAGATGATATTTAGATATGACTTCAGACTTCAGACTTTAGAGTTGATCCCAGAATAAGTTAAGATTTGGGGGGCTATTGGGATGGAATAAATATATTTTTTTCTGTAATAAGGACATGAATCTGGGTTGGGGAACTTGGGCTGAAATGCTATGGACTGAATTGTGTCCCTCCAAAATTCACATGTTAAAGCCCTAAACCCCACTGTACCTAGAGATAGGGTCTTTAGGAGGTAATTACTGTTAAGTGAGGTCATAAGTGTGGGGCCCTAATCCAATAGGACCATAGTCTTATAAGAGGAAGAATCTCTGTCTCTGTCTCCCTCTCTCCCATGGAAGAAGGCAGGCATTTGCAGCCAGAAAGAAGGCTCACACCAGAACCCATCTACGCTACCACCCTGTTCTTGGACTTCCAGCCACCAGAATTGTGAGAAAATACATTTCTGTTATTTAAGCCATCCAGGCTGTGGTATTTTGTTATGGCAGTCTGAGGTGACAAATATAGTCATCATTTAATTTTGTGTACCTATACATTTTAATCTATATAAACGGAAGTGTACCATTGCTTAAATTGTTTCTTTTTTCACTCGACACTGAGTTTGCAGATGTATGCATGTTGCTGTATGTATGTCTCAGTCATTACTTCTGACTACCAGTGCAGTGTTGCAATGTATGCTTTCAATGTATCCTTTATCTATTTCTAGTAACAGACTCTTGGTTGCTGCTACCACAAACAGGAGGGTTTCAATATTCTAATACATGATCCTTAATAGGTTTCTATAAACACATAGACATATACATTTTGACTCAAATAGTATACACAGATCAAATTTCCCTCCATGCTGCTAGATTGCTTTTTCAAATGGCTACACCAGGGGCGCCTGGGTGGCTCAGTCGTTAAGCGTCTGCCTTCGGCTCAGGTCATGGTCCCAGGGGCCTGGGATCGAGCCCTGCATCGGGCTCCCTGCTCAGCAGGAAGCCTGCTTCTCCCTCTCCCACTGCCCCTGCTTGTGTTCCCTCTCTGGCTGTCTTTCTCTCTGTCAAATAAATAAAATCTTTAAAAAGAAAAAAAAAAATGGCTACACCAGTATGCACTTCCTTGGAGAGTATTAAGAGTCTCTATTCTTGCCAGCATTTGTTATCATACAACCTTCTACTTTTTGCCAGTCTGATGTATATAAATTAGGAAGTTTTTAATTGTAATTCTCATTTACCTGATTACTACTGACATTGACATCTCTTCTCATGCATGTTAACCATTGGGATTTCCTCTTCAGTGACTTGCTAATTCATATCCTTTTCCCATTTTTCTATTGTGTGTTCTCTTTCTCATTGGTTTGCAGTAATTTCTTACATAATCTAGGTAGTAATCCCTTGTCATTTTTAGACATTGCCATTGTCCCCAGCGACCTATCTGAATTTTGGTGGAAAAGAAATTCTAATTGTGCTATAGGCAAATTCATGTTTTTCCCTTTTTATCTTGTTGAATAAGGTATTCCAAGCTAAAGATATCTTTCTATATTTTCCTTATAAGCTTTAGAGCATTATCTCTCACTTTTTAGGTCTTCAATCCATTCAAACTTTATTTTTATATATAGTATGAGTTAGGAATCCAAATTTATTTTTCTCCCCCTACTGAGACTTTAGTTTCCTAATACCATCTACTAATAATCCATCCCCTTCTCCATATTTCTGAGATACCACCTCTATCATGCCAATTTCCCATTCATTAGGGAGATGTTCTGAGTTCCCTTTCTCTTTCATTGGTATAGTGTATGTTTCTGTGACAGACCTCATTTTTGTTATTGATTGTTCATGTATGATCATGTATCCCTTTTCTTTTTTATAAATTTATCTTTTCATGTACCTTTATCTTTCCACATAATTTTTGAATCAATTAGTCAAAAGCTCTTTACAAATCCTCAGATAATTTATTAAAAATACATATGAAAATTTTATATGAAGTGAGAAATAAAATGTGTGATTTCTTTTAAAAAAATACTTTGAGTACATACCTAATTTAAAAGCAGCTAGCATCTTTAAAATCTTATATCTCCTCATAGATGAATATGATGTATTCTACGATTTAGCACTATCTTCTTTTGTATCTTTAAATAGTTTTAAAATACTCTCCATAAAGATCTTGTGCATTCTTTTTTTTTTTAAGAGAAAGAGAGAGAGGGCATGCACAAGCAAGTGGGGAGGGGGGTGGAGGGGAGGGGTAGAGGGAGAGGAGAGAGAGAATCTTAAGCAGGCTCTATACCCAGTGCGAGCCGGACAGGGGGCTCGATCTCATGACTCTGAGATCATGACCTGAGACGAAATCAAGAGTTGGTTACTTAATCCACTGAGCTACCCAGGCGCCCCCAAGATCTTGTGCATTCTTTATCTTATCAACTCCTGGATACTTTATAAATCTTTTGCTGATATATCTTATTTGCTTTTACATTACCTAGTTAATTATTTCTATTGTAGAGGAACATTTTAATTTTAAATTTGATCTTGTATCAAACTTGCAGAACTCTTGGGGCGCCTGGGAGGCTCAGTTGTTAAGTGTCTGCCTTCAGCTCGTCATGATCCCAGGGTCCTGGTATCGAGCCCCGCATCAGGCTCCGTGCTCCACGGGAAGCCTGTTTCTCCCTCTCCCACTCCCCCTGCCTGTGTTCCCTCTCTGGCTCTCTTTCGTCTCTGTCAAATAAATAAAATCTTAAAAAAAAAAAAAAAACTTGCAGAACTCTTATCAGTCCCAATAGTTTATCTATTGATGCTATTAGGTTTTCTCTATTGATGAGTGTATCAGCTGCAATCAATGGCAGTTTCAACTTTTCCATTTAATCTTTATACATTCATTTTATTTTGTCTTAATGCACTATCCAGGACCATAACGGATGGCTGTGTTGGTCTTTATATATCAATTGGTTTGAGATGTTTGGCCATATTAATCAGATCATTTACATTTTGCTTACTTTTATGTGCTTTATTTTCCATTTCTGAGGTAAGTATAATAAAATCTCTAATTACAGTTGGTGATTTACCTACTTCAAGCCACTGTTGCTGTTGCTTTCCATATTTTAAGTGTATTTGTTGTTTGGTATCTATCCCTCTCAGTTCAGTATCTTCTTTTTTTTTTTTTTTTTTAAGATTTTATTTATTTATTTGTCAGTTCAGTATCTTCTTAATCTATTGTTCCTCTTACCCAAATATACCTTTTTGTCCTTTATGATTTTTTTTTCTTTTTTACTTATGTGCTAAAAATTTACTATGAAATTCTTTGAATGTTTGGAAGAATTCAGTTTTAAAATGACCTAAACTTATTTGTATGCATAATTTCATTTCTTTGATATTTATTAAACCATTCAAGTTTTTTTATTTCTTCTTAAATTAGTTTCAGTGTTATGTTTTTATCTAAGAAACTAATTCAAATAACTTTTCAATGTTTTTGCATGTGCTTATTAATATTCTCTAATATTCTTATAACTTACATTGTATCTAATAGGTCCCCATTTTTGTTCCTAATATTGCTTTTATTTCTTTTCTCTTCTTGATCAAGGACTTCAAAGGCTTATCAATTTTATTGGTCTTTTTGAAGAACAAACTTTTGATTTGTTGTTCCTCACTTCTATATCTAGTTTTCTATTAGTTATTATCTGCTCTTATTTTTTTATTTCTATACTCCACATTCTCAGGTTTAGTGTATTCTTTTTCTAGCCAAAGCAATTTTACATAGAAAAGGAAAAATTAGAGGATTTACACTGCCTGACTTCAGGACTTACTCTAAAGCTATAATAATAAAGAAAGTATGATATTGGTGTTGAGAATAGACATATACATTTTGATGGAACAAAATCAACACTCCTAAAATAGACTAGATATAACTAATCAAAACCTATATAGTAACTGTCTTTCAAGAAAGGAATGACAGAATAGTGACTGGAGCAGGCCATAGAATCAAGGGAGGGTTCTTTTCTTTCTTTTTTCCCCCAGCTTTATCGAGGTATAAATGACTAATAAAATTGCAAGATGGTTAAAGTATACAATGTGATAATTGTGATATATATATATACATATATATATTAAAAGGATTACCTCCACTGAGTTAATTAACACATCCATCACCTCACATATCTGCCTTATTTATTTATTTATTGGGGTAGAACATTTAAATTCTACTCTCTTAGCAAATTTCAATTGTACAATATAGTGTTATTAACTATGGTAACCATGTTGTACATTAGATCTTCAGACTTTATTTATCCCACTCATTTTATAACTGAAAGTTTGCACCATTTTACCAACCTCTCCCTATATCCCCACTCCCCAGGGGCACCTGGATGGCTCAGTTGGTTAAGCATCCGACTCTTGATTTCTACTCAATCATGATCTCAAGGTTATGAGATCGAACCCCATGTTGGGCTCCCTGCTGGGCATGAAGCCTGCTTAACATTCTCTCTACCCTTCCCCCACCCTCCCTCTCTAAAAAAAAAAAAAAAGAAAAGACAGCCTATTTCCTCACTCCCCAGACCCTGGAAACCACTTTTGTACTCTCCGTAACTGTAAGTCTGACTTTTTTTTTTTTAATATATATATTCTACATATAAGAGATACTATGCAGTATTTATCTTTCATTTTCTGGTTTGTTTTACTTAGCGTAATGACCTTCAGGTTTATCCGTGTTGTCACAAATGACAGGATTTCCTTCTTTGTTAAGGTTGAATAATATTCCAGTGTGTTTGTGTGTGGGTATATTATGGACACTTAGGTTGTTTCCATACTTTGGCTATTGTGAATAATGCCGCTATGAACACGGGAGTACAGATATCTCTTTGAGATAAAAAATGCCCATGTCCTAATCCCCAAAAACTATTTTACATGGCAAGGAGGAATTAAGGTAGCATATAGAATTAATGTTGCTAATCAGCTGACCTTAAGATAGAGAGGATTATCCTGGATGACCTAGGTGAGCTCAGTGAAGTCACAAGGGTCCTTATAAGTAAAAGAGGAAGGGAGGCAGGTCAGAATCACAGAGAGATTTCAAGATGCTATACTCTTAGCTTTAAAGATGAAGGAAAGGGCTACAAGCCAAAGAATGTAGCTGGTCTCCAGAAGTTGAAGAAGGTAACAAAGCATATTCTCCCCTGAGCCTCCAGAAAGATACAGCCCTGTTGACACCTTGCTTTTCGCCCAGTAATACTCATTTCCAACTTCAGACCCCCACAACTGCAAGATAATGTGTTCCTGTTGTTTTAAGTCACTGGGTTTGTGGTAATTTGTTAGAGCAGCAATAGGAAGCTAAATACAAGGAGAGGGTTCAGTAGACAGCGGTAAAAGTTTAAAATACTGCTTATGAGGATTAGGTGAGGTAACTGATCAAAGCTGGAGGTTTTAGAAGGAGTTAACTAGGTAGACATGGGAGAAAGAATGTTCCAAATAAGGAGAAGACCATGAACAAAATCAGGAAAACAAGGAAGTTCAGCATACATATGAATCACAAACTGACCCTTAAAATGTTAAGATAGGAGCCTGGTAAATGAAATGATACATGTATGTATGTGTGGAGACACACATAAGTTACTTATATCATGATCAATGGCAGAAATAAAAACAAAACTCGGGGCATATTCCAATGAGTCGTTCTTATTTGTAGCTCTCCTTTGAAGTCTGACCAGTCCAGATCTTGCTCCAAAACTAAACAGTAGCTTTTAAAAAAGTGTTTAAGTAATTCTTTTTGAAATATAAATTCCTTAAAAACTAATGGTTACAAAGACAGCATGCTCTATGTTTTAATTTCAACTCCACCGTTTATAAGGTGTGTGAGCTTCAGCAACTTCTCTCTCAGACCTTCAATATCCTCATCTATAAAATGAGGAGAGTAATTCCACTTGCTTCATAGGGGTTTTGTGAGGTTTAAATAAGATGATGCACGCAAAGGAAATGTCACAATGCTAGCCACTTTCGCTATTGCTATTTTTATTCTTGTGAAGAGTTTCTCCTAGAATGTCTCCTAGAACTCAGGCAGTTAGCTGGTTTGGAACATTTCTGCAGCAACTTTTTTCTGCCTTTGCCTTTGAACAGTAACTGACAATAGACGAATTTGTTTTCATTATACCTTGACTGAATAACATGACTGGCACCAAAGACTATGCAAGGAATTGTAATTTTCAAAGGCAACCATGAACAGAGTGTGGCATGGGAACACACTGATTAGCTGCGGGAATGATGTAATATAATTTTGAAGTCTTTCTTCTTTGGTAGGACAATAACATTCTTTATTCTCAGGGACTGCACCAAACAGAGCTACTATTTCTAATTTATGCAATGACACTGAACTTTATAGGTAAAAGTCAGTATGTAGTGAACAAAAGAAATGTGTTGTGAGAATTGTCACTACGTGTCAAAACATTGTAGTTATACTTTGTTGTCTAAGTTAGTAAAATAACTTCTTTAATAAATCCATCTCAACAACCTGGGCTGTGTATTCAATCCCTCCCCTTATGCATAACCGAGTGAGAAAATATTTCTTGATTTCTATTGTAAAGGGAAGCTAAAGTGTCTGGGCTGGATTTAGCCCTTGAGATAGCTCTGGCATCCACGGGCCCACATAGGACATACAGATACTGAAATCATCACTGGATAACCCAGAAGTCACAGAGGCCTAGGGAACCAGAGGACTGGATAAATATATACAATTTTATTTATAAATATTTAAAATAATTATTGGTAGGCTAATGTTTCTGGTCTTTCCAATATTGAATTTTTGTTGATCAACATGGAAACTGTTACACTTGTATGTGTGTGTATACACATTTACACGTAAAAAGAAGAAACGATGTACAATTTAAATTTCTTTTCTTGAATTCTGTGATTTTTAAGAATTCTTCACTTGTATTTACTACAGATACCATTTGAGTCTTTATTTAATAGGTTGTGAAATAGGGTTCAATATTTAATGAGTACAGTTAAGGTAGAAGTCCTATAGAGATTTTACATGAAACACTGTTAGGCTTTCTTCACCAACACTTAAATTAGTAGACAGTATGCACCTTGAATTTAGGGATGATGCCTCCTCGTGTCTGTGTTTCTAGCACCTAGCTCAGTGTCTGGCACATTGGAGATGGATGAATGGATGCCTGAGCGGATGAGTGAATGAAGTGATAAAGACAGGAGTAATTAAACGAGATGTTTGCTTTCTGATGCTCTCAAAGGCTTAAATAAAAACAATGGTTGCAAGTTATTTAATGAGGAATCCACTTGACAGTTGGTGCTCAGAAGCCCCATGGTTCTGGAGACCAAGCACCGTAAAGTAGTAGTGACTGGATCATCAAGCAGGTTGTCATGCTGCTCATGCAAGCCTTCTTACAGGATGCAAATCTCTAAATAGGTCTTTAAGTCAAAAGGAATAAAACAGTATTTGATCAGTCTCATCCTTTTAGTGTATTCATTTCCTATTTCATTTCTTTCCATGTTCCCTGCTTGACAAGAAAGAAGAATTACCACATCAAAGCCTGCAACTCTCCTCAATCATGACAAAATTTTGAATTCAGTGTTTGAAGAACATGAAAAATGAAGAGGAGGAGACTAGTCATGGATCTTCTGATCACTAACTGCATTATGTTCGGCTGGTCACAAAAACCATCGATCCTTATTTTCCTAATGTGTAACTTGAGAATGTAGAATTAGATATTCATTGAATTCCCTTCAAATTTCATAGTCAGTGATTTTAATTAAATATATGATATTTGGGGGTAAATATAAACAGCATGGTAGTTAAGGCCTACCTTTACTTCCTCCTATGCTAATTTAGCAGTAACTTTTCTAAAATAAAGAGATTTTCTTACCCCCTCCCCTTAATTTGCTAATTTATCATCATCTGTGCATGTAATGGGACTGAGAATGATCAACAGGTCCACAGTTCACCCCAGCCCTCTGTCAGAAATGAAACAAAGATGAGAAAGAGCGCAGAGGACAAGAGCCTGGTCACCTAACTTCTCCAAGAAAAACAGTAACCACAGAGGACAAACTAAATTTCTGCTGGGCTATGTCTGGTGGGGAACATCTTATATTGAGGAAGATGGAGCTTAGGGAAGCATATAATCAAGGTGACCAGGGAGACAGATGAAAATGAGCAACCAATGTGGATTTGGGGGGAGAGAGAGTCCACCAGTGAGTTTCAGAGAGCTAGAGAATCAGAAAAGAAAGAAAGGGGATTGTGGTCAGTTTTGCTATGAACTATATGTTTAGATTTATTCTTTAAGAAAAAAAGCAAATGTTTTATTTCTGAATTTCTTTTTCTTAAAAACGAACTTTTTTTTCATGTTAGAATAGTTTTAGATTTTTAGAACAGTTGCAAAAATAGTACAGAGAGTTGGCATGTATCCCACACCCAGTTTCTTCTGTTAACGTCCTAGATTGCTGTGATACATTTGTCACAACTAATGAACCAATATTGATACGTTGTTATTAACTAAACCATGCTTTGTTAAAATTTCTCTAGTTTTTCTGAATAGCCTTCACCTATTTCAGGATCCCATGCAGGATACATTGCACATAGTTGTCATGTCTCCTTAGACTCCTCTTAGCTGTGATAGTTTCTCAGACCTTCCTTGTTTTTGATGACCTCAACAGTTTTGAGGAGTACTCGTCGGGTATTTTGTAGAATGTCACCCACTCTGGTTTTTCAGTCTGATGTTGTCCTCATGATTTCACTGAGATTATAGGTTTGGAGAGAAAGACCACAGAGGTGAAGTGTCATTCTTATCACGTCATGTCAAGGGTATATGCTGATGGTGTTAACCCTGATGGCCTGGCTAAAGCAGCATTTGCCAGATTTCTCCACTATAAAGTTATTTCTTCCTTTTTTTTTTTTTTCCCTGTATTCTTTGGACACAAGCCACTAAGTGTAGTCCACACCTCCTTGAAGGGGCAGTATCAACCTAAATTATTTGGATTTTTTTTTAATGGGAGATTTGTCTTTTCTCCCCCATTTTAATCATTTAAATGAGTATTGGATACATTTTTTATTTGGGGTTATAATCCCAAGGTTATGAATTTTGTTGTCTAAATTCCTTCATGTGGTTGAATTTACTTTCTTGAACATACCCCCCTGAGGAACTCATAATTCCTGAGGCTGCCTTTGAGGCCTTTTCTTTCTTTTAGTCTAAAAGACTGACTTGGGAAAAACTCCTTCTGTGTCCTTGTTACTTCTTACACTCAGGTACATATTATATTATATTTGATTCATAATTCAGGGACCAGGATGTTTCCATCATGGTAGTAAACCATTGCTTAGACATTCCATTCAAGGAAATCACATGCAAATGTCATGACCCCTTGACACTAGGAATTTTAGTTGTTAGACCCCTTGACACTAGGGATTTTAGTTGTTAGACCCCTTGACACTAGGGATTTTAGTTGTTAGACCTACCCTTGGTTTGGCGACCCCAAGGAGAGTGGTTGAGAAAAGGCTTGCTAGTGTCCTTGACAGGCTATAACATAATCAGGACACAATCATTGAGTGTATATGTGTGTACTAACCTTCTGTTCCTCTATTATTAGTCTGTTTTAAACATAAATTTAAGATTTGATGCCATTCCAATGACCCTGAAACTTACATCCTTGCTTCAAAAGACAGCAAATAAAGTATCTTGAAAGATGCATATTGTTAAGATGGCTGCGTTTTTAAAGTGTGTCAGCAATACCAAAAGTACAACTTAAAATTACATATCCCCATTATTGTTTTCAATATTATTGACTATGCAGCACTTTTCCCTATGCAGCACTTTTCATCACCATGAGTTATTTATTTTATAACTGGAAGTTTGTACCTCTTAATCTCCTTCACCTATTTTGCCTACCTCCATTTGAAGATATTTTTTTAAATTGTATCCATTAAGGTGGTTAACTGCTATAATAAATAACCTCAACATTTCAGTAGGTTAACACAATAAAGGTCTATTTCTCAGTCAAGCGAAGTCTGATATAGGTATTTCTTTTTTTTTTTTTAAGATTTTATTTATTTATTTGACAGAGAGATAGAGAGAGAGAACAAGTAGGCAGAGAGGCAGGCAGAGGGAGAGGGAGAAGCAGGCTCCCCGCTGAGCAGGGAGCCCGATGCGGGGCTCGATCCCAGGACACTGGGATCATGACCTGAGCTGAAGGCAGCCACTTAACCGACTGAGCCACCCAGGCGCCCCCTGATATAGGTATTTCTAATCAGAAAGCTCTCTTGCATGACTCTCCATCCAGTCCCATGGATGGGAAGGAGAGAGCATGCATGTGATCACCTGCAATGTTTTAGGGATGGGGCTTGGAAGTAGACTACATTACTTCCACATCTGCCTCCTTTCCATCAGCCAGTGTTCAGTCCCACGGTCCCATGGAGGTGCAGTGAGAACTGGAAAATGCAGTCTTTCTGGCCCAGAGCAAAACAGATTATTGAACACAGAGCTTTGTGTCTGCCACAGCTGCTTAAACTGTTTTCCTGAAATGAAGATAGATTTCAACATAATTCTTTTTTCCTTCATAATTTTTCTTACTACTCACTCTCACTTTTTTTTTTTTTTTTAAGATTCTCTTCTTTTACCTCATGATTTGATATTCTCTGTGACTCTATCCTTAATCAAGAACTCATCTCTTCTCAGCTTGTGTTCTCCCTCAGTAACTTGTTCATTTCCCTGGCTTCAACTGCTGGGGATTTCCACTTCCATTTCTACCATCCATATGTCTCCTGTGACCTGCTGATTTGTATTTTCAAATGCGAACTAGGCCCAAAAAATGGCTCAGAGGCTCTCAAATTGAGCATAAACCAAGATGACTTTAGTATCTTCCTTCTAAATTATATCCTTGTTTATCTCTTTTGCCATTTCTGGGAACAGACCAATCTCAAAATGGTTTCTCAAGCAACATACAGGGCTCATTCTAGATTTCTTTTGACTTCCCTTCCATAACACATCTGATTTCTATGTACTTTGATCTCTACTCCCTAAATAGTTCTTTAAATTTCCCTTTTATCCATAATCACTGCTAAGTGCTTACATTTAGGCTTTACTGTCTTTCATCCAGACTGTTATAATCACCACCTAACCATTATTACTCTCTTAGATATCATCTCCTGATGCCACCCTCCATATGGCCACCAAAATCATATTTTTAGATATAGATCTGATCAGCTCACTCCTTACCTAAAATCTTTCACTGTCCCCCAACTAATGGAAGCTATTAATATTCTCTCAAAAGAAAAAATGAATCTTGTGACAAAATGGCCAACCTTCTCCATATTTCCAACTCCTTTCCCACTTCTCAGCATGACTATTCCTGCCTCATCAACAACCAGGATACTAAGGAAAACTTTGGTCAAGCTAACTCAGGATGTAAATGGTAGAAAGTAAAAACAAGCTAAATATCATTTAAGGCAAACCAATGATAAGATGCCATGAAAACCAATTATGAACATCCAATCCAAAGGGCCAATAGCAGCGCTAAAGTTGAAGTTACAGCCATAAAAACAACACTTGAGGTCAGTACCAAAGCATGCTGTTAACAAGTAGAAAGTCTGAAGCAATTGGCTCAAGCACCTTTGGGGCATCCACAGCTAGTCTTTATTGGTTGATTACTAGGCTAATGGATGTTTGAGGTAGAGGTTGGAAAAAAAAAAAAAAAAGAATGGTCCCAAAGCAATATGTTAGTTAGAGTGAATTTAAATTCAATTCTAAGTGAATCCAAGCAAAACCAATATTATATCTTCCTAAGACATAGAAAATACAAAATCTAAATTAGCTTGAGAACCTCTTCAGTTTGAAACAGAATGGGGCACAGATGTAATTTGAATGGAGACTTCTGTTCAGAAATGAGAAGTCAAATAATTATCATCATTTTTATATTTGCTACTCTTCTCTTACAGTGTGGATGAAGCATATTAAGTAACAAGGTGAGAAATTTTCAGTTCTGTCCACTAGAATACTATGTCTCTGTCTGGAGGTTGAGGTCTACAAAAGAGAATCCCAAATTACGGAATTAACAATATCATTTTGAGAGGAAATATGAGCATCACCCTCCAAATTCCTAATAACTATATGTCAATTGAGATTACATTCTGCTGCAAGAAATAAGGCTATCCAATGTAATAGTAGCTTAAACAAATTAAGAGTTTATTTCTTCTTCATGTAAAAAAAAATCTAGAGGTAGATCGCCCAGGGCTCCTTTGGAGACTTGCAGTGCCAAAAACTAGGCTTCTCTTCTCATAATCAGTTCTTTGTCCAAGATGGTTCTAACCATTGTTAGAAAAAGAAAGGAAGAAGGACCTGACCCCTCTTTTTAGGTACACTTGCTGAAAATGAAAGACATTTTCATTTACATTCTATCACTGTCCATTCAGACTTCTATAACAAAGTACCCTAGACTGGGTTGCTTATAAACAACAGATGCTTATTTCTCACTGGGAAGTCCAAGATCAAAGCACCAGAGGATTCAGTGTCTTGTGAGGGTCTGCCTCATGGTTCATAAATGATCATCTTCTCTCTGTTGCTCACATGATAGAAGGGGCAAGGGAGCTGTCCGGGGTCTTTTATAAGAGTACTAATCTATTTCATGAGGGCTCTACCCTCATGACCTAGTCATTTCCAAAAGGCCCTATCTTCAAATACCATCATACTGTGGCTTAGAATTTCAACATAAATATTTGGGAGCTCAATAAACATCCAGTCTATTGCATATAACATTGGACAGAGCTTAGACACAAGACCACACATGGCTGCAAATGAAGATGTGAAAGGGGAGCCTATCACTTAAAGAAGAATTGATATGAGGGGATAACTAGTGATAGTATCACAGTCTAATGCCTTATTCTGTTCCCTACATCTGTCACTGAATATATTCTCCTCTTCTCTACATTTCCTCAAAATTAAAGAGAATACCAGATAATTCATTTCAAAACTGCTGTACATGACAATCCTGCTATACCATGGTTTCTGTGTTTTTTTCTTTCATTAACTTTCTATTGGTTAAGGTTCTCCAGAGAAACAGTAGGAGAGAGATAGATAGATATAGATAGATATAGATAGATAGATAGGTACATAGATAGATAGATGGATGGATTTACTTTAAAAAATTAGCTCACATGATTGTGGCACCTGGCAAAGGTAGGCCAACAGGCTAGAGACCAAGGAAGAGCTGATGCCACAATTCAAGTCTGAAGGCCATCTGCTGGCAGAATTTCCTCTTCCTTGTGGAGGTCAGTCTTTTGTTCTGTTCAGGCCTTCAGCTGATTAGATGAGGCCCAGCCACAATATGAGGGCAATCTACTTTACTAAAAGTCCACCAATTTAGATGTTAATCTTATCCAAAAACACCCTCACAGAAAGATCTAGGATAATGTCTGAGCACATATCTGGGTACTGTGGACCAGCCAAGCTGACACATAAACAACCATTACAAACAAGATACGGACTTTTTAAAAGAATAGGATGTAAACCTTTAAAAATTAAATATTGAGAATAAACTCACTGGAACACACTTTAATACAATATATAAAATATATAATGACAAATAAGATTGACAAAGAAATTAGAAAATTGAGATCAAAAGACTTTCCAAAAATATATAACAGCAAGTTCCAAATACAAATCAGAATTTCTGGCTGCACACCTGAGAGCTAATTCTTCTTTTTACTTAAACTCACCTTCTCAACCCAACTCTCTGTGCATCA
The DNA here is from genome assembly GCF_964656455.1 of Halichoerus grypus. Lineage (NCBI taxonomy): Eukaryota > Metazoa > Chordata > Mammalia > Carnivora > Phocidae > Halichoerus > Halichoerus grypus. The sequence goes on from NC_135718.1 coordinate 110,484,763, forward strand.
TAACACCATAGCCACTATTTGTAACCTTAGTTGTTAAAAAAATCATTCTCTCAAATAAAATAAATATTATTCATTAAAAATGTGTGTATCTTTCAGTATTTGAAATATTCTGGATGTTCCAAATTTATGCCTTCATTCCATAATTTAATACTGATTTAGATAATTTAACACTTATTTTACATAGAGTACTTTATGGTACTCCATGGGAGGTGAAGCAAGAATGAAGATAAAGTCATGCCCTTCGATAAACAAAAGTTAGAGAGAGAGAGAAGACCTTTGCAAAAATATTTTTTTAAAGATTTTATTTATTTATTTATTTATTTATTTATTTATTTATTTAGAGTGTGAGCTGGGGGAGGAGCAGAGGGGAAGGGAGAGACTCTCAAGCAGACTCTGCACTGAGCATGGAGCCCGTCGCAGGGCAGATCCCACAACCCCGAGATCATGATCGGAGCCAAAATCAAGAGTCAGATGCTTAACCAATGGAGCCACCCAGGTGCCCGTCCAAAAAAAATTTTAATGTAACAAACGTGATGTTATTCCAAATTCTGTGGAAGTTGAGAATAAATTTTGAGTAGCTTAACATTTTCAAACCTACATTACTGACACTACTTTTTAAATCAAGCTTAGAATACAAAGGTGATTATAACTCCTTTATAATACCACTAATTACTTCATCAGCTGAAGTCCTATATTTGCCTTTAGGAACCATACTTGCTTTGAACTATACAAGTTTCTTCAGGTTTATTCAGTCCAAAGTGGTCAGTCCTACTTCCCGATTCCAAGTGAAGAGAACCAGGAGGTCTAACCAGACCACTAGTATAATTGCTCAATAGTAGCCACATCCCATAGCTACTGTGCATTGGATGTCCAAAGAATGTTTGTCCACTTGTAATGATTTCTTTGCTGGTCCTTGATACACTTCTTTTAGGTCATGATCAAATCTTCAGTCACTCCATCTAAAACATGACTAAAGCAGGTTTCTGGCTTGACTAAAAGTAGTTCTAACATGCAAACCTTGGTGTCAAAACTGAGATACCAATTTTGCACATTTCTTAGGAGAGTCTGGAGTCCTTCCTGCCAGCAGACTTCAGTTAGTATCAACTTTGTCTACTGAAGATATTCTAATAACATTGAAACTCAAAAGAGATGGGCCAGGTTCTTGATTCTTCAGTCTCAGAAATCTCCTTGGCTCTTATGCAAATTTTCCTACCTCCTCCACAAATATGGGCTCTGCCTACCAAGAGCTATTGTGGGGAGCTGTTTTAATTTAGCTACAAGTTTCATTACACATAGTTATTATTTTCCCTAACATTTGAATTTGTCTTAAAATTACTATGTATTTTTTGTTTGCTCTCTGGAAGAATTTCAATGTGGTTTTCCAAGTTACACTCTGATATTACTTAGATTGTTAACTTAGCATATATGGTCTCCATAAGACCAGGAAGAAAACATATTAGATCTCAGGTATGAGGGTTGTTATAGAATTGATGTGATATACATCTCATTTTAAAGGCACTCAACTAAGCAATTTGCCAAGAAAGGAGAAAAGTAGCTCAGAGTAGCTTTTTTAAAGAAAGGCAAATGAAGCTAATAAGTCTTTGTATAGTTGAAGGGAAAAATGTGATTGTTAGGTGTGCTGTTGCCTGGGAGAAGCACATCATATCTGTAATTTCTCTCCATCAACAGCAGCCTTGTGAATCAGAGGGACAATTTTCTACCCTATTTAGGGGAAAGTAAGAGACTGGGTACCTGGAACTTAGGTAGTGAGAGAACTAAGTATTGCTAAGTGAAGAAGCTAAAGACAAAAGACTGCACCAATAAGGAAGTTAAATTTTATAGTAGTAGTAAACGACTATCTAGTGAAGCCATTAAAAATCTCAGTACGGTGGAAAAGCTCCAAAAGAGGTCTTTGGCCAAGTTGGGGATGAGCAGTTTCTTTCCAGAGTAGAAAGAGACAGGAGCTGAGGTTCGACTGACAACGGCGAAGGATCATTAACAAAGGTACAGAAATGGACCTCAGTCTTCGGGTTTAATCTTGTTTTCAATTTGTCATTTACTTTAAAAATAATAATTGTATTTCATAATTCTGTCCAATGTTTATGCTTTACTATGTGAGTAAGATTACATTTTAATGCATTAATGTTAAAGTATGCAACTCTACAACATAATCAAGGCACTATGCAGCACTTTGTGGTAACGTATTCGAAAGAAAAGCAAAGCATCCGGAATGAATGAGCTAACTTTTGATGACTGGTCTTTCAAACCCGTAATGGGTCCTGTGAAGAGGCAGCAAATATCATGCAGATTAAAGGTGCCAAGAATTCTAAACCCCATCAAAGATTTATGCCATGCTTGCACTGTGAATTTTTTTCTCTGTTTCTCACATAAATATCGTTACCAGCAGGAAAACAAACACATAAATAATGCATACTTTATTTTTAAAAATTGATATCTGGGTAATTATTTAGGTCTCTGTAACAAGCCCATATTTTTGAAAAATATATTTATCTGTTTACTGTATTTCATATTTCTGATAAAAACTGTATTTTGTTTTACATTTGAACACTGAATTATCAGACCTTGGTTTGTGACTGTCACTAATTCTGGGTTGTGTTGACTTAACGGAATCAAAGTATTTGGCATTACTGAGGGATTAATGGCCAGCTAGGACTAGCCATGCTATAATGATCCACAGGAATTATCTTTACCAAGGTTATTATTGCTTTCTAATGTTGAAAATCAGAGCAAGAAAAGCAGGTGAAATAAAACAAGAAGGTTTCAATTATTACAAAGGATTATTTGGATTATTTCTAGGAAATGAATGTTTGAGACAGATGAGTCAATTTGAATGATATAATAACATTTTCAAAGCTCCTTTTATATGAAAATGTTGTAGCATCAGTTCCTTCCACACCAAAGTACTTATTTCACTAATTGAGTTGAAATAAAGGAACTAAAGTACTTAATTCAAGTATTGTCATATTGAGGAATCGGTCAAGTCACACTTCTGTACTAAGTAGACCTTCCATGCAAACACGTCTTTTAATACAGTACACATGGGAAAAAATTAATTATGCCTAAATCTGTGTCTCTTAGGTACTTAAAGGTAGTGTTAGGGATCCAATCATTACTTTTAATATTCCAAAATAGCTAAACAACATCACATTTTTGTCTTTGTTGGAACTATTTGGGATGGCCCAAACATCCATTTGCTTGTGATTGGAATCAACTTAGTGTTGAAATAGTGCCTAACTTTTAAGAAATTTTTATTCATAAATATTGAGAAATGATTTGTAACCTCTGATTTGTGGTTTAGGTGATGAAATCTTCCATACCATGGGACTCAGGGCAAGGGGAGTAATAAAAAGCTCTCTGGGTGGTGCCTGCTCAGCTTCACTAGGTAGTTGAAACTTAGGCCATAAGCTGGGAGAAAAGGCACACATGATTCTCCAGATCCCAGGGAGTCTACAATCAACCAGCAAGGAAAAGGCAGAGAAGCAGAGTTTTCCCTGGAATGCACAAGCAACAGATATGGTATATGGCAAGGCCCTTTTAGGCCTGTGTAAGCACCTGCAGTCTTCTTTTAATGAAATGTGTGCTGGTTTTCAACAGCTTTAAGCCCAAGAGTGAGAGCTTGCAAAGTTTGTTCTTTTTCAATCATTTAAAATATATACTTAAATACACATTGTATACTTAAATATGGATGTGTATATGTGTGTGTACATGTATGTATTATATATTTTACATATATGTGCATAGATACATATATACGTATGCATATATATTTCCAACTCAGACGAGAGTGGCATAAACTTACATAGATGTTTTCACTGTGGTTCTACATTAGTGGAGGAATTCATCTTATTACTACCAAAGAAAGGGTCAATGGAATCTTTTCTCTGCAAAGTTTTTAAAAGTAACTTATTATATGTCGAAGGTCAGAAATCAGAAAATCGGATGCTATCCAAAGCAAGACTATGTCACCCTTGATATCCAATGAACAATGCTTACCTTCTCCTTTGTTCTTACCTTCCTATCCCCTGTATCTTTTTTTTTTTATCTAAAGACTTATTTATTTATTTTAGAGAGAGAGAGAGAGCAGCGGGAAGGGGAGAAGTAGAGTGAGAATCCCAAGCAGACTCCACACTGAGCAGAAGGGGGGGCGACGAGGGCCTCGATCCCACAACCCCAAGATCAAGACCCCATCCAGTGCAGAGAAAGAGGAACCCTCTTACACTATTGGTGGGAATGCAAGCTGGTGCAGCCACTCTGGAAAACAGTATGGAGTTTCCTCAAAAAGTTGAAAATAGAGCTATCCTACGACCCAGCAATTGCACTATTTACCCCAAAGATACAAATGTAGTGATCCGAAGGGGCATGTGCACCCCAATGTTTATATTAACAATGTCCACAATAGCCAAACTATGGAAAGAGCCTAGATGTCCATCAACAGATGAATGGATAAATAAGATGTGGTATATATATACAATGGAATATTATGCAGCCATCAAAAAATTTAAATCTTGCCATTTGCAACAACATATTATGCTAAGTGAAATAAGTCAATCAGAGAAAGACAAGTATCATATGATCTCACTGATATGAGGAATTTGAGAAACAAGACAGAGGATCATAGGGGAAGGGAGGGAAAAATGAAACAAGATGAAACCAGAGAGGGAGACAAACCATAAGAGACTCTTAAGCTCAGGAAACAAACTGAGGGTTGCTGGAGTGGAAGGGTTGGGAGGGAGGTGGGAGGGATGGGGAGGCCATGTGATGGACATTGGGGAGGGTATATACTTTGGTGAGCACTGTGAATTTTGTAAGATTGATGAATCGCAGACCTGTACCCCTGAAACAAATAATACATTATATGTTAATAGAAAACAAACAAACAAACATCCGAACCAAGAGTCAATGCCCAACCCCTGTATCTTTTCTATAAACCTATCATAAAGATAAAAACTTCAATGCGCCCTTCTATACTATGCTATGTGACGCTGGTGCTGGGGCTCTGCAAATCATGTGTCCCTTTTGCCCTCGGACTCCCTATTGGTTTCCACCAATCGTGGCTACTAGAGAAAGACTAGAAGGCAGGATCCTTTCTGCTTTCTTCCTGTTCCTATCACTGTTGTCTTAGCAATGGCCCTCCAGCCTGGGATGGACAATTGGCCTCAGTCTCCTGCTTTATTTCAGTATTCTTAGAACTAACCTGAATGGTTCACTCTTAGAGATACAGGTACCAGCACTACATGGAACGTCCTCCCAGCACCTGCTGAGTAGCAGCCAGAGAGACCGTTTCCTTCCACCACGTACCTTCTCCTACCCCCACCCCAGTCCTGAGTTCCAGCTCCTCTGGGCTATAAAGATAGGATTTTGCGACAGACTGGATGTAGGGAAGAGATGCAAGGAAGACAAGCTTGAGGTTCTGGTCTGGAGAAGTGGTGGCTTCCTGGAGTTACTCCTTCTTTGTTACTTCAGTGTCATGCTTTGGTTTTTCATTTCTCTGACGCCAAAGTAACTATCTCCTCATGTTAAATTCTCAATGTTGAAATGCCCAACAAGTTTCTGTTTTCCTGGCTGGACCCTCGCTTATACATCACTGACCCAGAAAACCATTTTCTTTTGGTGCCTAAAGGAATCAGATGAACCAGCTTTATCCACGTAGACTTAATTATTTACAAGTATTAATTAGGCTCCTTAATATGTAGGCTCAAGATATTAGGAAAATGATGAGACATAAAACCCAGGGGTGGCTGTCTAGGAACTATCACCTCATTTGATCACTGAGTTCCAGCCACATTGGTTGCGTTTCAGTGTCTCAGATGCTTCATGTTTTCCTGGGTTCAGAGTTCCCACTCATGCTGTTCCCTTTGCCTTCTGGATTCTCTCATTCCTGATATTCTTCCTGACATTAACCTGATTCATATCTATCCCTTTTTCTAATTTAAAGTCATTTATTGCTTCCTTAGGAGGACCTTCCCAAACCCTCCAGAGGAAGTCAGAAGACATGCTTATAGCACCCTGTACTTCTTAAAAGAGTAGAATTTAAAAGAAATAATTGAGTAATTACTTATTAAGGACTAGAATGTAAGTTCTATTGGGGCAGAAACCAGTTCTGTAGAATATTGTCTGTTTTATAACTATTTCTCCAGTTCTTCTAACTACAGAGTAGTTAAATAAAAATAAGAATACAAAAGCTACAAATGATTGGATAGCAGCTGTGTGGCAGGCACTGGATTAAACATGTTCCATGTTATCCCAACAGCCTCAAAATACGGATATTATTACCACACTGAACAGAGAAGGAGCCTAAGGCATAGAAATGGTAAGTGTCTTTAGCAAGATAGTGCAGCTAACCAGAGACAGAGCCGGAATTCCAGGCACTCTTATTCCAGAGCCTATATCTGGAAAAAATGAGTGAGTGGAAGAACAAAGCTCATTGTTAACTGGAAAGGTGGGGCAGCACAGGTTAAGTTGGAAAGGAAAACCAAACAAAACAGTGCAGATATTCTGTGATACCAAAACACAGAGAAAGGGCAGATCCCCAAAGCAGGGATGATGAAGAAGGTTTCTGAGTGCCTGGGATTTCAGCTGGACCTTGAAGTAGGGCTGTACTAGATAAGGAGAAAGAAGAAAAAAGGGCCTCTAAGGCAGAGTAAACAGCCCAAGAATATGTCCTTCAACTCCCTCACCTTCAGATAACTTTTCAAAGCAAAGAAAACTATTGGAAAAATTATAAGATTTTTTTTTTTTTTAGGATCGAGACTTTTAAGACTCATTTCCCAGCAGCCAAAAATAAGCACAATTACCAATTTCTTATAAAGTATGTCTAATTCAAAAAGGGCAATCACAAAGAACACTGGTACACAGGGATGTAAGCCAAGGTGTAGTCGGGCGAGTGGCAGACTGCATCAGAGGGCACCAGAACACGACGCCTACTATTGGCCACTGCAGATAGAGTGGAACAAAGCCACAAAAAAAAACCTGGCAAAGTAGCATTTGTCCTGCAGAGCCAGGCAGGAAATCTGTGTTCCAAAATTGACACTGAGCTGGAACTCAGCATTCTCTGGATAAAGCCAAGAATAAAAGGAAGGATGCAGGATTCAACCGACAAAATCTTCAAAGCCAGAACCCAAAGAAGTCATACAGAACTGGGTCAGGAAGTGGAGCTGGTGTTGTTAGTGAAGCATAGATGGAGGCGAGCTTTGTTGAAGGAATGGCTTATAGAAAATGGGAAAGGATAAGGATCAAAAGACACCTGGATTCAGGCTGATTTTTTTTTTTTTTTCCACGTAGGAGTAGTAGTAAGTTCAAAATTAACATGGTCCTTTTCTGTGGGCTCATGCTCACATAAACCGAGCTGGGTTTCTCTCCATGCAATCCACCTTGATTTTGAGACTTATCTCTTTGCAAATGATAAAATTGACCTACCTTGGAAAGAAAATATTATCTACTTTTGCCTGGTTTTGTCTTCTTTATTCTCTTTAGTTTTACTATTTCATATTTTTAAATTTTGATAAACAGTTCCATTTTGATATTCTGTTAATAATACGTCCAGATGTTGACATATGAAATAAATGAATTAAATGAAATAAATACATTGATGTATACAGTTTTGCAAAAAAATGAAATTATACATCATATGTTGTTTTCAAACCCCCCTCTTCCCCACTCAGCAATATGTTTGGACTTCTCTCTATAACAATAAATATAGTTCTTCATCATTTACCATGCATTTTCAAAATAGAATAATGAAGTCCAGAGGAGTAAAACAACCAGTCAAAACTCCAAAAAGAGATAATTTAGAAAAAGCACTCATTTAAAGATCAATTTTTATTAACACAACATAAAAGAACTTAAAACCAATGGGGGCCTTGATCAATAGATACTTACTGTATAAGATAAACAGAAACACCCACAGAAATTACAAAGCCTAGAAATAATAAAGTCCTAAAATTCTTCTTAAAGTAATTTATAGTCTACAGAGCAGTTGTGCAGAAATCATTGGATTTTTCAAAACAATCCAACGAATTGGCTAAATTAGCTACTTGATTAATGGCTAATGTTGATAAATGTCTCCCTTTCTACTGTATCATCTCCACCTGCATAAAAAATTTCTCTTCATTCCTCTGCTCTTCACTCACAATAGACCTTATTAACCAGTGGTTCAGAACTTGCTGTCTCTACTTCCTCATTCAAATATTGATTCTTCATTCCAGTACATATCCCAACCTTATTACTCTATTGACTTCCACTTTGCTAAATCCAACAGAGACTCTTTTGTCCTCATCTTTCTAAACCTTCCAACAGCATTTCATACACATTATTACCTCCTAAAAACTTTCTCTTCTCTTCACTTCCATGGCACTATGTTCTCCTTGGTCTCCTTCACAATTACTAGCTGCTTTTTCTTATTTTCTTTTGCCAAATTCTACCCAAATTCTTACTGCTTATGTGCCTTGGGAATTTTTCCTGAGCCATCAGCTCTTCTCTATACTTTTGCCTTAGCTACCTCATCTAATCCAATAGTTTTTAAAAGATACCCATACTCTGATGACTACCAAAGTTGTGTCTCCAGCCCTAATCCAAACACCCCTCAAGCTCCAGACTCATATTCCCAAGTGCCCACTGGACAATTCCATTCAAATATCTAGTAGAATTTCAAATTCAACAAACCTAAAATAATACTCCCCCCACAAAAGCAACAACAACAACAACCAAGCAAAATCTAGGTATTTCTCTTGTTTTCATTATATCGGTAAATTTTATCAGCACATCCCATTGCTCAAGCCAAAACCCCAGAATACTCTTAGATTCTTCCCTTCCCACCACCTGCTTATATCTCTCCAAGTCTTAGAGAAATTCTAAGTTCTTAATAGTTTCCAGATTTGTCCACCTATTTCTATACCCACTTTTAGCACTCCACTTCAAGAAATGTTTGAAGGTCAGACTCTGAAGATTCTCCACTTACTAGCTGTATGATCTTGGGCAAGTTACTTAACTTCTTTGTGCCTCAATTTCCTCTTCTATAAAATGGTCTACCTTATAAAATCGATAGGGTTGTGAAAAGTAATCAGTCAACATATATAAATGTCTAACAACAGAAACTGGAGTTTTTAGGTTATGATCAGAGCTGTTGTTTTATTTTAAGTTGAAAAAAATCAACACTCTTCTGAAGAACTTGACAGAATCCAGAGTCTACACAGAATATCATCCACATGTCCAGGATACAACCCTCTATAATTACTTTATACACAAAGAAACAGAAAAATATGAACCAAATTCAAAAGAAAAAACAATTGGGGCACCTGGACAGCTCAGTCGGTTAAGCTGTGACTCTTGACTTCAGCTCAGGTCATGATCTCAGTGTCATGAGATCGAGCCTGAACATGGGGTTCTGCACTGATTGTGGAGCCTGCTTAAGATTCTTTCTCTCTGGGACACCTGGGTGGCTCAGTTGGTTAAGCATCCCACTCTTGGTTTCAGCTCAGGTCGTGATCCTGGTTCTCCTATCCCTCTCTGTCCCTCCTCACTCAAAAAAAAAAAGAAAAGAAAAGAAAGAAAGAAAAGACAATCAATGGAGACTAACCCTAAAATGATCCAGATGTTCCAATGAACAGACAAGGATTTAAAGCAGATATTATAGCTATGCACAATATTACAAAGAAAAATATATACATAATGAAAAAAAGGAAAATTTGGCAGAGAAACATAAACTATAACAAAGAACCAAAAGAAGTTATAGAACTGAGATTAACAGACTGGAGATGACAGAAGAAAGTGAATTTGAAGAGAGATCAATAGATTATCCAACTTGAATAGCAGAAAAAGATTGAAAAAAATTTACAGACTTAAGGACCTGTGGGATAATATCAATAAGTCTCATAAAATGTCATCAGGGTCCCAAAAGGAGAGAAGAAAGAAATTGGCAAACTCATTGAATAGAGTCATTTAAATTTATGCATTTCAAATATGTCTTATGACCAAAAAAAGGAATTAAAAAAATACAGATTCCTAGTTAATTATATTCATGCTGTAGTGTTTAGGAGTGAAGTGTGCTGATACCTATACTTTGAAATGCATCCAAAAAATAAGATGGCCTGATGGAGGAATGATTAGGGGGTTACATATACAACAAAGCAAGAATAGGAAAAGGTTAATTCTAGCATCTTGGTGGTAGGCATATAGTGTAAAACTTTTTAAAGTTTTCTGGATTTTTATAATAAAATGAAGGAAAATTATAAATTGAGTAATATATTTTCAGTGGGGTTTTTTGTCTTAAACTTAGACAAAATAAATATATAAATTATGAAAAAATGCTTACAAGAGTGTAAGGCTATAGATGCATTATTATTATTTGAATCACTTTATCCTTTCTGGAGAACTCTAATAGTCTCTTAGCTAATCTCTCTTCACTTTCTCCCTCTCTGATTCTCCATTCATTAGCCAGAATGACATCGTATAAATGTAAATCTGAGCATGTTGACTTCCTTGCTTAAAATTCATCTATGGTTTCTCTTGCTCTTTGAATAAAATTCAATCTCCATAGAGCCTTCAAGGTCTACTTCCATGGAGCACGTGTTATGTGACCTACCAGATCCTTTCCCATGGGCAGGCTTTGCACTTGCTGTCCCTTCTGCCTGTAATGTTTTCCCCCCAACTCTTGAGCAACTGATCAATTCTCATTCTTTATCTACATCTCATCGTCCTTTTTTATTTCCCTCATAGCAGTTAACACAGTTTGTGATTCTCTAGTTTTTTGTTTAGTTGTTTGTTGTTTGTCTTCCCAGACAGAGCTTAATAAAAGTAGAGATTTTTCATTTTTGTTCACTGCTATTTTCCTGGGGCCTGAAGTGGGCTCTGATTAGACATTAAGTATTTTTGCCTAATACTTCAAAGTTACTAAATTGCAGAGCTGGTATTAAACCCCAGTTATTCTGTGAGTTCTTTCATGATACCAAACTGGTAGAGAGAAACTACACTGTGTGATTCTATCCTCCTGGACTTTCTCATCTAGTAAGGAAAAGATCACATATAGAGTTAGAGTAACAATCAGTTCCAAGCTCTAGAAAACTCCCCCACTTCATTCTCTGCACATCCTTCCCCCTGAGAATCCATGTTTATCATCAATAAGGATGTAGCATGTCCCTTGATCTCCCACATAGAGTCTGCCACTAAATACTGTGTTATTTTGCTTCCTGCATATCTCCATTCTCTTGCTACACCAGCCCAGGCTACCTCTGTCTTTTGTCAAGACTACTATGACCAAGTGGTCTCCCTTCCTCCGCCTTGCCTCCTCTCTATGCTGCAGCCAAGATAATCCTGTAAAACAGAAATCTAATCATGTGGCTTCCCCACTCCAAACCCCACAACAGGATGAAGTCCAATCTCATTTTATTTAGGGTGTATTGCATTACACAGCTTTTGCTGTGCTTTTCATAACCTCCAGAATTCTGACTCAGTTTGTGCCTTAACTGGCTCTCATCAAAGTAAATAGTTTCCAGGATTGATGGCAGCTTTGAGGAGACAGACAGAGAGCATTGTTTTAATCAACAATTCAATCATTAAAAAAAGAAAAGAAAGAAAAGTACAAACTCTTATTCCTAGAAGAGCTATTGATGAGTCTTCCCTGCTACAAGAAGAAGAAGGAGGAAGAGGAGGAGGAGGAGGAGAAAAGGGAAGGGAAAGGAAGGGAAGGGAAGGGAAGGGAAGGGAAGGGAAGGGAAGGGAAGGGAAGGGAAAAAGAAAGGTAATCATAATGCAGGTAGATTCAAGTGCCTGGTTCTTAAGAACATATATTAGTCTCTTGTCACTATTGTGCTCCCAGATGACAAAAATTTCTCTATAAGTGCAAGCTATGGCAATTCCCAAACTTTCATTAAATGTACAGTGATATCCCTGGTGATCTCTTCAAGGACTGGGTTAACGAAAACAAGATTCCTCATGGAAAACATGCATTTAATATTTACTTTCCAGGGAGTTGTAAAGATACCACAAACACACTACAATCCTCTCTAATGTTTGCATAACTATCAGGCTTCTGAAATTATTAGACTTGTTCATTTTTAAAAATTTTACAGGTATAACACCAAGTTCTGCTCAAGGGCTAAGGATCATTTAATAGGTAGTGACTCTCAGTCCAAGAGTATAAGAAATGCAGCTATTTTAATGTTGCCTTTAATGTTCAAAGAGTACAAGAAAACACCAAGAAGAAAAATACCATTAATATTTCAACTACTTTTCTGCCACATTTATTTTATCTATAGGTGAGCATGCTGAGTGCTGCGGGAACGTTTGTCAGATAGCATATTTCCTGACTGCATCATGTGATGTGATATGACTCAGGGTACAACTTGCTGCCACTGAGATGTGAGAGGCACAGAGCAATGACTAGCTGAGGACACAGACCACTTGTTTCCTGGAGCACGCATGCCTCGTGCCCGCTGACCATATAAGAGGGGAGAGCTGGGGCAGGTAAGAGCTCTAGCCGACTGGGTCACATTTACTTGATACCAGCGGTAGAGAATGCCATGTCCACTGGTCAAATCTAATCCCCAGTGTGCTTGATCTGGCACTGGACCTGTTAGCCCGCTCTGCCCCAAGAATTTCCCCTACTGGGCTTCTTTGGCTATGCTATTAGCGAAGAGACTCTAGACCAGCAGTGAGTGCACAGATAACTGATCATATTTCAAATGATTTATAACTGAACTCCAGGTGAATAGCGTTTGGCAAAAAAAACAGTGCACCCATTTGACCCCTCTTCCCGTTTCTTTCCACATCTTCTCTTCCTCTTGCTTTATGACTGGAACTTTCACATCCTCTCTTTTTTGTGTCTTTCCCTCCACCTCTCCCATCTGACCCTCCATTCCTGACTATCAGCCTACATTATTACATATATAAGTTTCGGCAAATTTCTCAACCTCGTGGAATCTGTTTCCTCATCCATGGAGTGGAGGTAATATCATGTCACAGTGAATTTGTGCTGCAGGGTGATTACCACAGTGCTTACCTAAATGGCACAGAGATCAAATTTTCTCCCCAGCCAGTGCTTCTTCGTTGAAGACTGCCCGCAGTCCCTATTTATAGTTGGAGATTCCAGCTGAATGCATAAGGACACCCTCACTGAGCACCAGCCACAGGTCTGCATTGGAAGAAGGAGGGAGAAATCCAAGAATTTTAAAAAAATGCACAAAGACATTCTAAATGTGGTACTGCAGATGATGAGGCTGATCCACCCTTGAGATATTTCGTTTTACAGGCTGAGATTACAATAACAAGTGCGTACTGAGTTTTGTGCTAAAACCTTATTCATGAACCTGCCATTCTGCCATAATGATGGAAGACTAGACTTGTTCCAAATAGAGGAGTGAGCTACAGCCAACTTTTGATTGATGAAGGACAGCTGATCTGATTTGGAGCTCCTCTGGGGCTCCACAAGGCCACATTTCTGTCACATGCACCATTTTAATGTCAGCATTCCTGCTTGGAGGCTGAGTCTGGAAAGGTGCCGTATATTACTTTCAATCATGCATATGCCATAAGCCGGCTAGAGGAGATGGGATGTCAATCTGCCTCTTTTTGTGGGAGCAAGGGAGACCAGATGTAACCCAAAACATCCCAAGAAACTATCTGAATCATCTTCTTTTGCTTGTCTCCTCATTGCTCTTCCTGTCTTCTCTGTATCCTCGGATTATAGCTGAGAAGCTGGTAGTGGGCCTCGGATGCAATCAAGGTAGCAAAGCTATAAGTGTAATTAAGTTTCTCCACAGTCCCTGGTTCATTCAATCAATTAAGCATTTCATATGCATCTATTATGTCTCCATGTGTCCAGAAAGCACTACATTCAAACCCATTTTAGGAAACAACATTTTGTTGGAATAATTCCCAACCATGGCTCTGTCTAAATTTCCTGCATTTTGGAGGGGGGGAGGGGGGTTGGGGTGGAGGGGAATACATATTCCTGGGCCCAACTCTCCAAAGATCTGATGCAGTATTTCTAGAGGGTTTTCAGCTTCTGTATTCAGATGTGCAGCAAATTTCCCCTTACCATTTGCCTCTCATCAGTGTTTTCCTCCAGTGATACTCTCTCTGGTCACAATCTTTGTCTATTCATAGTAACGAATTTAGCTGATCAGATCAACTAAATCAGGACTTCTCTTTCCCCCCTCCCCCCACAAAAAATCTCCATCCATTGGACAAATACAGAAAAGCTCTGATCCATTGCTCAATATATACTACATAACAATGACCAGCCCTGGTCCTGCCTCAACTGTTTTAACAATGGTCTTCTGGAAACAATAGTCTCTGCATAAAACACACTAAAGGAGATTTTCAGACCAAGGTAAGGTGGTACTTTGGGGAAGATTCCCAAAGTCAGGCAGTTTAGCTGCCCGTTAATCTGACCCAAAGTAGAGCTGGCCCTACCCCTCACCAGGCTCTCAAGATTCAGAAAGGGGAGGTGGGTGGGGATTTCTTCCCTCCCCTCTTTAGAAGCAGCAGCCTAGAATTTGGGCCTCTATTTAAGCATAGAAACCTGAATCCTAGGACAGAACATGACCTCAGGAGACCCTAGAGAATCTGAAAAACAGATCAGCAACTCCCACATAATCAGGAGTTGGCAGAGAGCGTTGGATAAGTTTAGAAAGATGATTAGTTCGTGCTTGACTTAAATGTTCTAATTTTCATTATATGGTTGACATATTTTAAGTTTGAGATTATCCATGCCAAAATCTTCTTTTTCTTAGTCTGGAGTTGGGTATATTACATTGTCTAAAACATGCAATTCTTCATTATCCAATTCTGGAATGAACTACGGAGGAAAAAAGACCTATGCAATCTTGAGCCCAAGAGGTCTAAGTAAGCTGTGGATTTAAGACTTCCATGAACAAAACGTTTGAAGGTGATATTTTTTTTCCAAGGCACTTCCATTCCTATGACTCCAGAAACCAGTAGAGATGTTGAGTTCGATATGCAGAGGATGATCAATAAATAATAGCAGAATTTGATCCTCTAATTCTGATCGAAAAGAAAAAGATGAAAGAGAAACACAAAATCGTATAGGCATATGGATAGAAGATTTCAAGAGTTAGAAAGTAATAACCAAAACAAATGCCTGTTAGACTAATTGGAACTTAAATGAGTTAGAAAGAACTGAACATGTTATTTTTGGTTTTCTCCTACCACCCCACCCTCCCCCAATCATCACAAGGCAAAAATGGAATAACTTGATAAAGTAAATAAGCTTTGCATCCCTGGCATATAACACATTTTTGGTTAATGAATAACTGGCTAGATAATAAAATCAGAATATTGCCATTCTAAAAAGTCAAATTCTTTTGGAAAGTAACCTGAGGGTATCTTTCATGATTCCACTCGTACACTTTAAACTTCACCTGTTCCTCATTTGACTCTGATGTGATGGCATCACGTGACTTAGGTATGTCATAGGTTGCAACATGGAGTCGGTCAGTCGGACTACAGGAATCAGAGTTCAGGAGACAAAACTCATTCAAATGTCTGGCATATTGAATGTCAGAACAATTAGAGACTAAATGGGAGGAAATTTGAGCCCACCCAAAAAAGGAAAGTAAAGTTTGAGGTCACAAACACAGAATACTAAATTTTATTTCTTGTACTTATTTGTCTTATTGCCTCTTTTGATCTTCCTCCCTTGACTCGTCTGTTTCTTGTATACCCACATATGTAAACATATTTATATACATACACATACACACACATTCCTGTATTTATTTTCTTCCTTTATTAAAATTGTAAAACCAGTGCTGCTTATGTGGGAAGAGCATGAAACAGATAAAGTAACAAAATCACATTTTGTTGCAGAAAGACTGTAGCCTGGGGACATTTATTAGTTGGAGACCAGAAATAAGTAGGGGAAAATGCATGCGAGTAATGAGGGAAAGTCTTCCAGGCCACACTCAGTCAAGAATTTTTTTTTCCTTCTTAAATCCAGGTGGTCTATAAAACCACTCTCACTGAAGCTGCAGAAGACATTTTAACTAAGGAGGGAAGGACACAGACATTTACAAGCATTTTCAATGAACTGGTTAACAGAATATATAACTTTGGAGGGGCTTCTTATGTCTAAAATTTCATGCATTTGCTTGGATCCATAAAAGTGAAAACAGGAGAATAAATAACCAGGGTGACCATAAAACAGCTAAATAAGTTTGTGAAGCCAAGCAGAAAGTCTGAGCTTTAAACACCTGCAGACTGAAAAATCAAAAGCTCTCTAGCTCTATGCACACTCTCATTCTAAGCAGTGATCAGTTTGACGGTGAACCAGCATGGATGTGATACGGAAACAGATGAAGCCCAAGTAGAAAAATGAAAACATGAGAATCCCTAGACTAAGGAAGGATAGTTCCTAGCAAAGAGAGACTGGTAGTCAGAACCAGACCCATGGCTTGCCCTCCTGAACTTGTTAGTTCACCCATTCAGATATCAGTGTCCTCTGTTACTCTGGCAGGATCTACCTTCAGCCCTGTGAAACCCACAACTGCCAGTGACTTCTCAAAGAACACTTGCCAGAGCTGGTGGCAGGCTCCTGCAGAGTGGTGGCAACTGGATATTCTGATCGGTTAAATTTATCAGGTACATTTCTTTTTATAACATTGGCTGAGCAAAGTCAAATTTTGTTTACGTATTTTCCTCTGAACTAGGCTATGATCTTTTGGGGGAATACCACTGTGGTCTTACTCATTCGTATATCCCCAATGCACATAGTAGATGTTTAAAAATATTTATTGAATGAGTTGATCAACCTGCCGCTTAAAGCAAAAGTAGCCTCACCATAAATTGTTGATGGTCATGTATTCATTCTAAATATATTTTCTGAGTGTTCAGCTATTGTGCTAACTAACTTGGGATAAAATTAATAAATAAAAGGCAACCCACGCCCTCCAAAACTTACCTCTCAAGGGGGAGACAAGAACTACAATGGAATGGCAGCAGGGTGGAAAGAAGAGGGCAGGCTCAAGGGACAGCAGGGAGATCAAATCCATAGGTCTTGGTGCCTGCTTATCACTTAGATGGAATATATGGATGATAAGAAAATTAGGAGGAAAAGAGCTCAGATTAGAGGGATAGACTTGAGAATATCTAGTCTAAGAGGGAAGGCCATTTGAAAGAAAGGAGGTAGCTGGTGCAGTGAAAACCCTAGAGGTGACCCCCCCAAAATGAGACCTAAAGTACAAGACAACGTAGGTAATAAGCTAAGTACACCTCCAATAATCATGAGTTCTCTGCATCTTCAAGCAGCCTAGCCCATTTTTGGCAACTCTGAGAAACTGAATGTCTACTTTGACATATTTTCTTCCCACTGATCCTAGTCCCATCTATGAAAACCACACAGAACAGCTTAAATTCCTCTTCTGTATGACAGCCCTTCAAATGCATGCCCTCCTTTTCTTTTAACCAAGCTTCATACAATATGATTTCCAGACTTTTCACCATTTTTGTCATTCTCATGCTTTTAGATTGACTAATGGGAAAATGGAAACTCTACGAGAACCTAAAGGATAAGAAATCTAAAAAATATGGTTGGCAGGACTGGGAGGTAGGGTGTGGGTCATGGAAGGGGAAAAATTAATCACCTACATGTTAAGAACTAAATCAGGCCCAGGGTGCCTGGGTGGTGCAGTTGATTAAATGTCTGACTCCTGGTTTTGGATCAGGGGTGATCTCATTGGGGTCAGGATCTCAGGGTCATGAGATCGAGGCCCGTGTCAGACTCTGTGCTTAGTGTGGACCCTGCTTGAGATTCTCTCCCTCTCCCTCTGTCCCTCCTGCTTGTGCTCTCTCCCTCTCTCTAAAAAATAAATAAATAAATAAATCTTTTTAAAAAATAACTAAATCAGTCCCCTTTTATACAAACTCAAATGCCACAGGGATCTGCATTTAATTCTATGGTGCCTTATTATCCTCCTCCTGTTCATTTCCTGTTTACTTTCATATACCATTCTCTTTTGTGAGGTCAGTCATCTTGTTATTAAAATATATTAATTCTGTTTTGCTATTTCTATTCTTCTGCACTAAAATATTTATTAAAATAATGTGTACTGGCAGTGGGATGAGAAAAGTGTTCCATAGTCTTTTAGAAATCAAATATACTTAAATGTGAGGCCAGAGGCAATGATGAGCTGGCTCTATCTTTGGACATCTTAAGTCCTCCAAACATTTCCTTTGTAGCAAATTGTAAAGAAAAAAAATGTGAACATTTTACTATGTCATCTGGCTACAGCTATTTATATACATTGAAGGTAAAGGAAGGGAGAGGTATAAACTCAATTTTTTGTTACATAAATAATTAGTCTAATAATTTATAAAATAAGGAAAGAAACTGCTCAATCAAGGAAGAAACAATTCCTTCTAAACATTAGGATCTATTCAGAAATCATCTCTTTCAGTTGGACTTTCATCTGATTTCCCACATTTCAAATCATTTCTCTCTCTTTTTTTAAAAGATTTTATTTATTTATTTGACAGAGAGAGAGAGAGCACAAGCAGAGGGAGAGGGAGAAGCAGGCTCCCCGCTGAGCAGGGAGCCCAATGAAGGACTCAATGCCAGGACCCTGGGATCATGACCTGAGCCGAAGGCAGACGCTTAACTGACTAAGCCACCCAAACGCCGCTCAAATCATGTATCTCTTAAGTAATATAGTCCTTTTGCATAGGTTGGATAGCTTCAAAAGAGCTCACTTTCCCCCTTTTCTCTGTAAAATCATTCACCATGCAATGCAACATTCACCTCATCTTGTCACACTTTAAGCTCATATTTTATAAATGGAAACCCCAAATTTCAGAATCAAATGCTACCGTGTCCAAAACAACATCATTTTTTCCCCTCCTTGAAGTCTTGTTCTACATGTACACACCTTGAGAAAGAGATAAGAAAAAAGAAAGACTTCATTCATTATCAACATTTTAGGATCTTTTTTCCTCTTTAGGGAGCTTTAATATCAACATGCACCACATCTCACTCCTTCCCTCTTAAAGCATAAACTGAACAAACCCAAAAGATAGGCTTTTCATTTCCTGCAGCTCCTATAGCCTCTAGCAGTGGAGTTTATTATTGGACAATGTATTCAAACCTCTGACTGATTATGATATCATATCTGTTTAAAATTCCATCCCATGAGCTTGTGTATAGCAAAGACGAGGTCTGTTTGTTTAATGAAACAATTCTGGACACCCTCCCCCAAACCCAGTGCACACAGTATATTTTGAGAATATAGTGTGAGCTTGGACTTGCTTCAAAAAGGAAATTTTACTCCCGCTCCCATCCTGCCACACCTTTCAACACATTAACCCTCTATATTATAAAATAACACATTAGTTAATAGCTAGCATTTTGCATCTAATGCAGGCTTGTGCAATTTTCAGTTGGCTTGTGCATTTTATTGTACACATTCTTCTCCAATAGTACTAGACAAGCTTTGTTTTTATGGTATTTTTAAAAAAGAGCCACTGTCAAACATTATATAAGGACATGGTTTCCCTGACAACCATAACCACAGCAAGTTGTTTGAACCTCTTCCTCATTGCATGGATTGCTTAGTTGCTAAAATACTTCAAAACATTTTGATGCGTTCAGGTACTAAATACCTGAATTTATAGAACAAGCCAGAAGCAGAGCAGGTGATAAACTATCCAAACAGTTGTAAAGTGATAAACACTAATCATTTTCAAGTCTTTGAGTTCAGCCTCATGACATGGTCTTTAAAAGGACAAATGATGAAAGCTTGATATTTAAGATCCAAATTTAATGACTACCCCAAGGACACACTTTAAAAAATAAATAAATAAAGAGTAGCTAGAAATGCCAAAGAAGTGAAAAATATTGCTTAACATAGAAAGTGGCATCTTGGTTTTATTAATTCACAAATAGGTGCCAAATGCTAATTCCATGATAAGAAAGATTAGTTTCATGGCTATCGATAGAACAGTAGAAATTGGTCAAAAGTGCTCTTAAGAATATGTCTCTTGACAAAATTAGAAACAAAATATGGAGTATCAAAATGGTTACCGAAAAACTGCAATGGTAAAGAACATGTCTCATGACTCATAAGACTCAAAGGATCTCTATCTCTGAGAACCCCTCAAATAAAAATATTTTCCCAAGTATCAGTTTTTCATGAATAACAAGGAAATATACAGCTTGCATAGATTATAAAAACATTAGAAATATCAAGAGGACATTGTGCACAATGTGATTAGCATCCCAAGATAAAATTACTAGCAAGATCATATAATTCCCACACTGTTAGGACATGATATAATAATAAACAGTTTTACCCCTGCTAAAGGAAACATTATTAATTTGGGGATGTCTTCAAACTGGCTGATAACAAAGTAATTGGACTAAAATAAATTACAGAAACAATCATATTTGTGTTCATGTGTGTTTATTAAAAAACAACTGTGCAAAAATATGGGCCTGGAAATTTAATTAAGGAGAGTAGCGGAAACTCTATGAAGAATTGGAGCTCAGGGTCACCAGATGGTTGAACAGCAGGTGGAGAAGGCAGGGTTTTACTTAAAAGCTCTAAGAGTCTGTGAATTTAGATATAAATTAAGGTTAGATGGGCGGGGGGTAGCAGGAAGGCAGACGAGAAGGAAGAAAAGGACAGATGGAGGGAAAAGAAAAAGGAGAGAAGAAAGAAAGACAATAGAGAAATCTGGTCAAAACATAGGCCAAGCTACTCAGTGTTGGGGACATTCAACAATATTCTGAGAACCAAAGAAAAAGTCAAAAAGTGAGTTAAGCAGAGATCCCAAGTACCATTCTGAGGTGGTGTTTGGAACAGAGTCAAAATAAAGTCAAAGAGATGTATCTGAAGCCTAGTCATAAAAGGATCTCAGTTCTCCATGGAACCAGACTCAAAAAGAGCTTAACTTTTTTTGCATCCTTAAATTCTTATCATAGTGTTCTACAAATGCAGAATGTTGGGGCTCTTCCATTCATCCATGTGTTGGAGGAGAACCAGAATTGTAAGGAGAGCTTTGGCATTGCCACAACCACTCCTTGGCCCACCCTAAATAAAGGGCCTCTCTTCAGGTGGCATCCATATTTGAATTCTCAACATTTGCCTGAGGAATTCTATCCCATGGGTTCTAGACATAATAGACCACATAGCAGAATGAATTCCAGGAAGTTATTTGTCAGGCAGAATCTCATCAAGCTCATTGCTTTCAATACTTCAAATACTTATTGGGAAACATCATTATGGAGAATTGCCCTGCATAGAAAATACAGACATTCCCCTGCATACTTTATAATCTATCCTTGGAATGATCGAAGCCAGTAGAGATCTTCATATCTAGCCTGCCTCATTTAGTTCTTCCTATCTTCTGATGACTTTTATTTATTTTTGTTTAAAAATATACATATATCTATACTTTGTTTTGTAAAAAATTTAAGATAGGATTTTTTTGTTGCATTGAGCTATGAAACAACACCATTAGCCTTTGAGAAACATTATGGGAAACACTTCTCTGAACTCCTATCAAGGTACTATTGAGAATGTTGCTCTTAATTTCAAAGTATCCTTATGAAGACCCACTGAAAAAAATGCCTTCTTGCCTTGGTACAAAGAAGCCCTGTGTTTCTCTTCTGTCACTGGCTTCTTCTTATCTCATAGACACTGACTCATGTAATAGACCATGTTTCTCTCTGGGCACAGAACCAATTTATGGCCTTTGTCCATCCATCAAAGACCTTCTCAGTATGCATTTTGTGAATTCACTCCTGGATTCATCATTATTTCCCTACCTCTATTTTCTGTGCATTCAAATATTCCCATTTAAAAATTTTTTTGGAATACTTAATGCATATTGTTGACTGAGTAAAAGTACCATGAGTTCAGGGCAGCACCTCTCCTGCCCATAGATGGAGAGAAGCAAGCATACCAAATTGAAGCTGGACAAAAATCCTACCAATTTAGATTCAGGAAGAAATTTCTCCTTGTAGGGAAAAAGTACTCTATAATCACAGACCATCACGACCTGTCAGACCACCTCATCCATGGGAGTGGGGGTTGGGGAGTAACTTTTAGAGAATGCATTTTGGAGTATCATATAATACCACCCAATTCTCCTGTACATTCATAAAATAAAATACTCAGTACTTTTTTTCAATGAAAAAAAGAAACAAGAATTCATTACTAGAATGAAACATTTACTTTATACCTTGTATAAGATGGAAATAGCCTACCCCCTGAAGGACAGTGCTGGCTTCCTCTATGGGCTCTGTAAGTGCCCACACAAGCCTGTCCTTGTATCAGAAGAAACGAAGTAGAAGGCCCTAATAGCAGCCAGCTCTTCTGGAATTCTTAGAGGAACCACTCCTCATTATCCACCTAGAATGGACCTAGCTTGTCCTAATTTTATTTGGCTCCATACAAGGACACCCCCTCACTGCCTAACACTTTGACTTGGCCATTATCTTCAGCCTCTCTACTTAACTCTGCTCTGGCCCTTTCCTTGATCCATTATTTTTGCTCACTGTCCCCAGGGCTGTATACTTTGTGATACATGCCTTGCCCAAGTTGCCAAGAGAACCCACCCTTTCCCTGGACACAGCTACTCCCCTGAGCTAAAATGAATAATTCATCCTGATTTTAAAACTGAAAAATCTCACATCCCTGAAAACACCTTAGTCCTAGGCAAACAGGGATGGATGGTTGGTTGGTCACTCTACTCCCAGCCCACACTGATCATATAACAAATTGATGGCAGAATCACAATCTTATTAATTTTATTCTTTAATTAGTATACAACTTTTAAAGAGATGGCATTGTGAGCAAATATCACAGAACTAAGTTATCTACGTGTAGATGAACCACATGGTGATATCCATTGTAAAATTTAAGTCTTATTCCCTTCCCCTGTCACCCTGCATGTCTCAGAAATGCCCCTGCTGCCTTTTATCACTGTATGTTCAAGTCATATAATTTTTAAGATTGGCCTAAAGAAAATGAGATTAAGAAAGTATATCTGCTATCTAAAATTAAACAATGAATTCTAAACCCAAATAGAAGTCATTTTAGTATGGTCAAATTTTATCAGATCTACAGCTCTCTCTTCCCCCTTTAGTATAAATAATAAGAGCTGCCTATGAATCTATCTCAGAACTCAAAAGGAAAAACAAAACTCTGTGTCCAGGGTGTCCAGATTTTACAAACCAGGCAGTGACCAGATTTGCAAAACATCATTGCCATAACCCATGACCAACAGGAAGGAGACTCTGGAAGCATGAATGGTCAGTACACACAATGACTCACACAACACTAATTAGTCATGAATCCTTTACACATTTCTCAAATCCCCCAATCTCAGAAAATGTGTGTGTAGAGAGACCCTTGTTTACGTTCTGGTCTCAGTTGTTAGTTTTTGGGCAACCGACAGGGCAACCTATCCACATATGCTCATCATGGTCCTTTCTATTGAAGAATATTTCCTTATACTATTTAAACAAAAAGAAATTAATGCATTGGCATTTCAAAGCTCTGAACTTTAAGTTTTTTGTACTTGGTATATTGAAGAAAAGATATATATAGTGTACATTAGAATTGAGAGTCAGATTAACTCAATGCAGCATACATACCGTTGTGCATCTAATTCTGGAGGTAATATAATCATTCTGTCCTATATGATGGATGCTTGGATAGATTTTAGGATTTTGAAAGTCTCAAATTAAGCTTCTAGTTTATTCCTCTAAATCTCCATAGCTTTAAATAAAAATTATCTCTTATATCTTCTCTGTAAGACTTGGGTATAAAACTCTCCAGCAGGAAAACATCCTCAGAGCTAAATAAATCTTATAATTGATTATGTGTCCACACTATCTGAATATAGGAGACCAATGCTCATGCTGCTTTAAAATAACAATAGGAAAATCAATTTCCACTGAGAACGCCCCAGAGATGGGAATGTCAATTATTGTAGATATTTGTGATACAAGAGGAAAGCTGGTCATTTTTCTTAAAGGAAAACTAGTCAGACACGGCAAGTCTGTTGGCACTGAAAATTAATACTATACCTATTTAATGTATTTTCTAAAATAGACTTGACTTTTTAGAGTAGGTTTAAGTTTTTAAAGAAAAAGAGAGAGTTCCCATATACTTTCTGCCCCTACCCGTTTAATCTCTCCTATCATCTCACACCAGAATGATACACTTGTTACCGTTGATGAACCTACATTGACACACCAACATCACCCAAAGTCCATAGTTTACATTATGGTTCACTCTTGGTGTTGTACATTCTATGGGTTGGACAAATGTACAGTGACATGTATCCACCATTGTAATATCATCAGGAATAGTTTCTACCTATTTGCCCCCGCCCCAGGCCCTGGTAGACACTTTTACTGTTTCCACACTTTTGTCTTTTCCCAGAATGTAATGTAGTTGAAATCATACAGTAGACTTTTCAGACTGGCTTCTTTCTCTTTGTAATATGCATTTAAATTTCGTCCATGTCTTTTCATGGCTTCATAGCTCATTTATTTAGAACCACACTTTATTTTTTAATTAACATTTTTCCTTAACTTAAAACAGTGGTTTCCATGGTTAGAGGTAGAGTTTGAGTTTTGCAAATCAGTAAACACAACATATTGGAGCTGGTAAGCCCCAAACTTAGAGACAGTAGGCATGGGTTCAAGTTTCACCTCTGTAATTTACTAGAATGAAACCTTGGAGAAGTCACTCAACCACTGACATGAGTGAAGACTGATGATTAAAGAGACTTGTTGTCCATAAGGAAACATGGCTTAAGATTGTGCCCACTCTGGGTCCTCCCAAATGGGTGGTGACACCCTGACCCAGTCAAATGTTCTCTCTTGAGAAGCAGAACTGTGAAATAAACACACATAAGAAATAGGGAGCAACTACGTTTGAGGAGATGAAGAGAAGGTCGATAGATGATAAGGCTGCTCATGAATCCTAAAATAAATTTAAGTTATAGCCATGCAGTGGAACAAAATGTAGCCAATAAAAATCATGATTTGGAGTATGGAAGATTTTACTGATAGGGGATCACTCTCATAAGTAATTATAAGTGGGAAAATATAAGATATAAAGATGTATACACAAATTACGCTAACTCTGTTGCCAGTATGTGGCATCATAAATAAAGGCAGGGAAGGATATGCAACATACACCAAAATGCTTATCAGTGCTTATCTCTGAGTAGTAATGATAATTGTATTACCCGGGTTTTCAGCAAGAGATGAAACTCCTAAACCGAGTAATTTGAGGGGAGTGTATCAAGGGACTATTTGTAAGATACAGGGGAAGGATGTTACAGGTTGCTTGGTAAACCCCATTACCAGCCAAGGCCAGTAGGGGTTGGGGCAGGGAGTGGTTTCCTGAACCTGTAGAGAGAAAACTAGGTTGTGAGGACTGCTGGACAGGAGCTGAGTCCTATAGTCCAGACCCACCACCAGTTGGCAGCAACCTCACAGGGAGGATGCTAGGGAAATAAACAGCCTGACCTCACTCCCACTGGCAGAACTCAAGGGGAAGGCAGAAGGCAAGACAGCCTTTGGGTACCAGTCAGCCTCTCAGGCCCTAAACAGGGTAGAGAAGGGTAGTATCTAGAGGAACAAGCAGGCTGATTTAATTTCCGTTTTGTTCTTATCTGAATTTTTTTTTTTTTCCCAGAAAGGAGCATGTAGAACAAACATGTATTTCATAGCTTTGATTTTTCTTCCCCCTGTGGCATTCCATTTTTTTTCAGTCTTTGCAGTGGGTTGGATGAAAGATAAAACAGGGGTGTGGGTCAAAAAAAAAAAAAAAGACTGAAAATAAACAGGAAAATGAGAAAATGAGAAATTATGGAAAGAATATCATGAGGAGTGATTGGTCCCTCATATATTCCCATATATAGGACACACTTGGGAGCTAAAGAAAATGGGCTCCACACTGTTCTGTGTATGAAAGATTAAGAGTAATAGAAATAATAGTAGGGGCGCTTGGGTGGCCCAGTCGGTTAAGCGTCTGCCTTCGGCTCAGGTCATGATCCTATGGTCATGGGATTGAGCCCTGCATTGGGCTCCCCGCTCTACCGGGAGCCTGCTTCTCCCTCTGCCTGCCGCTCTCCCTGCTTGTGTTCTCTCTCTCTGTGTCAAATAAATAAATTTTTAAAAATCTTTACAAAAAAAAGAAATAATAGTAATTTCTAAGGGAATTTTTTAAAGGGACTTCCCCGGGTTGGCTTTGGCATACACAATCAGCCCTGAATGAAAACACTATTTCAAAGTGCCGGGCTCTTTTCAGCATTCTGAGGCCATTTTATCTTCCCTGTGTCTGATCTAAATGCATCTGCTTTCAAACCCCAAACGGTATTTTTTTTTTTTTTTTTTTTTGCCAGTGTGCCACATCAAGTAGAATCCACATCTAGCAGATCTTACAGATGTGACTAGTTTCAGTACAAGCAGATGTCAAACCAAGCAAACCATAGTCACTGGCTGATGGCATGCAGGTGGAATCAGAAATAAGTTTTGTGGTCTCCACTTCCTCAGAGCTCAGTTCTATAAGGCTAACACTGTTCATAAAAAGTCCGCGCTGTGCATCTAGGACACCTATGCTGATCCAGTAGGGGGCAGTGCTAGATCTAGGAGCCTGGCCCTATGCAAGGACTCCCCCAATGGAGGACCAGCTCAATATGGCTTCATCTAAGCAAGGCAGGCGGGGTCACCAGAGTTCATTTCTCCCATCCACTCTGCTCCCTTAGCAACCCTGCAGCGGCTGCCACCAGTCATGGGAACAGGAATTATGACCTTCGCCTCAAACTGCAACCCTGAAAACAAAAGCTACAGCACCTCCAGCCTCAGCAGCATCTAATTTATGGCTGAGTTGCCTGGCTATCTATTTCAGGCCAAGGCAGCCCTGAGTGAGTTAGGCAGGGGGCTACTCCATTAAAGGGACAGCAGGGGAGCCCATAAGTCCCAAAGCAAGTGTCCAGACCTAATCAAGAAGAAATCCAAGGGAGAAGAGAATCAATGCTGGGTTTTGGCAGGCCTGTGGTTCTTTAATTAAACAGACCCCTGACTCGACATTATAGTTACTGAGAGAGATGAGCTTGGTTATGGACAAGGAAAAGCATGTTTCAATTGCAAAACATCAAATAAACTGTGGAAACTATTAACATCGATTATCAGTTGGTAAGCACCTCTGGAGATTTCAAGCCTCTAGGAATTTTTTAAATAATTGATTTAAGACAATTTGGGGAAGCACTTTGTGCAATAGTTTCCAAAGTGCAACTTAACTTTTTTACTAAGAAAAACAACTTGAGTAATTTGCATTGCACCATTTATATGCAATCAAGAGTTACTCTTCCTTTCAATAACACATAAAAATAGAAAGCATTATAAATGTTAGAGCTGGAAAAGACTGTAGACATCACTGCTTTTTAATTTAAGCAATAGAAATCTTTTTTTAAAGATAAATCTTATATACAGTCCCAAAAGAGCTAGAACAGATGAAAGAAATATTTTATCGATATAAATTTATTTTATAAGTTCACATTTCTGTTAAAGGCTATAAAGTCAGTCACTGAGAACAAGGAAGCTTTTTTGGATGAATGAGATCAGGATTTATAGATGACTTGCAGACTTACATCAGTTTTAGGATATTATTTATTTTTGTATTTTCTTTGCAACTACTTTTGAGGGTGATGACAGTGATTCCTACAGATAAATCACCGCACATGGCGATAGGTGTTTTTGTAACAGCTTTTCTTGCAACTTTAGGCTATTCTTTAATTAAATAGAGCAAAATATGCTTAATTCCAAAGTCTGCACTAAAACAAGTTAAAATTGGCAACATATTAAGAAGCTGTGGTCTCCAAAGAATTAAAAGATCCTTTTTTAAAAAGTTCTGCTAAAGACAGCTGTGTTCTTAACAAAAAATCAGCTCTTTTTTTCCTTTTCCACCCTGGTACAAAACTCGACCACAATTTACCCAGCTTTCTTCGTAGCCATTTGTCTGAGATCTAGCCAGTGAAACATGAGAATGGGCATGCGCCACTCGCAGACCTGCCACATGCAGCCCCCCCCCACCCCCTTTCCTCAACAGCCTGGGGTCTGGAACAGATTCTGAGGATCCAGACAAGAGGACAGGGCCACAAGATGGAAGAAGCCCGTGTTCCCAAAAGTCCATGTAGGCCACCTGCAGACCAGGAATATCTTTTTTTTTTTAATTTTGTTTCTTTCTTTTTTTTTTTTTTTAAATGTTTTATTTATTCATGAGAGTCAGAGAGAGAGATAGAGAGAGGCAGCGGCAGAGGGAGAAGCAGGCTCCCCGCTGAGCAGGGATCCCGATGCGGGACTCGATCCCAAGACCCTGGGATCGTGACCTGAGCTGAAGGCAGAGGCTTAACCATCTGAGCCACCCAGGCGCCCCAGGAATATCTTTAATAGATTTGGAATGGCAAGAAGAACACTTCTACTGTGTTAAGCAATTAAGAGTGGCATTCTGTCATGACAGCTAGCATTATTTACCCTTATTAATATAACGGTTATGGTGAATATGGAAATAATATATGAATCAAATGTTTACAGAACCCCTGAAGCACCTATCTGGAAACCACAATTTGAAAAGCAGAGCTTTGGCCCAAACTTCTATAGGGAGGCATGTCTTCCTTGATGCAGGGAAAAGAGAAACCTCCTGAAAGCCACCCAATAGTCAGTAGGGCTTTAGTAATGGGTGAGAATGCTAGTATGACCAAGATAACTTCCATTTTTATGCAATACTGCAAGAGACTTAAGGCTCTGTTCCTTCCTACCCAAAGAGATAAAAGACTGCATGACGGTTTTAGGAACTTCCCAGTGCTGCTGGAATGTCAAGAAACCCAACTGAACTCATAAGCCGAAATCAGATAAAAGACCTTTTATGACTTACTGCTTTTATGTTTTATCAGCTTATTCCTAGTCCTTCAACTTGTTTCCTTCCCCCTTAGGCTGGTTGATTCAAGCCAGGAAGCATTTATTTTGATCTTTCTAGTGAAGAAGATTTGCCCCTTAGACCAGTCAATGAGGGCTGGAGGCTCATGATTCTCCTGCCATGAGCCCCCCTCAACCCCCGATGAAGCGGCGCTCTGATCCTGAAGCAATGAGGACCAAGAGGCAAAGAAATAAATAGGGGCCAAGGGGGACGAGGAAGCCATTCAGACAGAGGAGTCATTCGTCCCACCCCCAGGGGCTCATCCAGAGCCCCTCAATTCGAGAACAGTAAAGAGCCCGTTCCGCTCTAATCTTTGTTTCTGAGATAACTCTAGCTCAGGAAAAAAAAGCAGAACTAATCCCATATTTCCGATTTCTCAGGCCTTTGTGATACGAAGGGATGAGAGTCTAGATTTTTAATTTTGGTATGTGCCTTTCTTTCCTATAAAATCAGAAAAATCCTTTATGGAGACTTGGGCAGATATGTCAATGGCCATCTCAGCAAGAACGTGTCCCAACTCCACGTTCTTCTGTGGCCATTTCTCAGAACCATCCTCTGTTTTCCCACCACAGGTTCTGCCTTGAAATCTTTTTTCTGGTTAAAACAGAAATGACACTCTAAGTATACTTTCCTCCTCCAAATCTTTTCCCTATAAAGTTTTTTGGTTTTTTTTTTTTTTTCCAAAAAGTGGTTTCAGAGGAAAGAAGAGGGCAGAACAACCTAACCATACACAGATACACAACACTGCTCAACTATTGCAAACTCAAAAATAGAGCACAGTTGAATGAGCTTGCTTCAGAACATCCAAGTATTTACTAAAAGGAAATGATTCTGCATATCGAGGGAGAGAAGAAATGCCTGGGAGAACAGATTCTGATGAGATTTACTGCTGTGTACACTGGCAAAAGCAACTTAACCAGACAAATACCAGCCTAGAAATAATGGTGAATTCTCCCAGGAAAGTGGTGCTTCTGTAGGAGGAGTGGTTTTCTTTATTTGGTGACCATTATTTTCCGAGACTTGGTACTACATTTAAAAAACAAATTAAAAGCCAGAAATGATCAGGGACCATTATGGAAATGGCTGATCTGAACCCAGCCTTGAAGATAGGTCCCCAGAGTCAGTCCGCTCCCCTGGTTAAAACACCCCCTTCCAGGAAAAAAAAAAAAAATGCACAATTCTATGCCACAAAAAAATATGCTGCTGTGACAAAAACACTAATTAGATGTCTGGGGGAAAAGATGCTCAGTTGTGGAATCATAAAGAAAATATAAATGCTCAATGTGTGAATATACTATAAATACAGAAGGAGGTGAAAAGGTGAAATGCACACTTGATGCCATCAGAAAAATAATTTGTAAATATCTGTTTTGTGATCAAGCTAATGTTTTTAAAGATTGTTCTCTGATGGTATAAATAACTAGAAATGCAAAGCAAAGACATCACCAGAGAACAGACTTTTTAAATGCCAATCAAGAGAGCAATTTGCATATAATATGCTTAACAATAATAATAAAATTAACATTGAGAAGAAAGAAGAGAAAGGATGAATTAAGTAAATATGAAAATTTTTCATCGAAATATTGAGGAGAAAGTCTTTTAATGTAGTTTCTATAAGATACAAATTACATTGAAACAATATTTCTGATCATTGATGTATTTTTGTATATTTTAGGAAACATTTATAGAAGATTTGCTTTTTGGAAAATCTTACTGAAAGAAGAATCACATTATCCACAGCCTTACAAATCTGTTTTTACCCCTTTAACCTTGAATATCATACTTTACAAACTGAAAATAGACTATGACTTCCCAGAGCTTCATTATAAGATTTCCGCACTTTTCCAGGAAATCTAGGGAACCATATTTTCAAGTTAATATCTTTATAAATTCAGTGTTAAACTGGTACACAAAAAGAATATATTATATCTTACTTCATCTAAATACAAATATGTAGAATAAAATTAAGCCCATGATTCCTCACAGCTCTCTGAGATTAATTTCACAATCCAGGGTGAGCACCCCCAAAATGATAAATTCAAAGTTGACATACACAAAATCTATGAGACTTTTCTTGAAAAACATGCGTATCCGGGATCCCAAAACCAGGTATTTCAATTTAAGGCCTAAGGAAATTGAAATTCGGGCAGCAGGTTTTTATATCTAATTGTCCACCAATCAATCATTGTCTTTTTAAGTAGCACTTCCTTCAACAAATATTTACTGAGCAGTCACTACTTATAAGGTGCTCTTCTAGGCAGCGAGGTTAGGGTAGAAAACAGGGTCCACCATATCACTTCTCTCCCAGAGCTTACAACCTAAACTGGAGGCAGGACTGAAGAGAGGAGGGAGAAATGCTTCCTCACGGGACACTCTACTGGCATTTGAGCCAGACAATTATTTATGGGGTGAGACCATCCTGCACATTACCACTAAAAGCCAAGAATAATCCTAGTTCAATGGTGATAACCAGAAACATCTCTCTACATTTCCAGACCTCTGGGGGTAGGAGATGTCTTCAAAGTGCTCAGATGAAGGAAAGAAGCTCTCTGTGCAAGATATGAACTTCCCCATCTGGGAAGGTGTCCCAAATTCAAGACTACCTAAGAATTCAGCAGCAGTCCTAAAGAGGTTGACCCCTAAAAGAAATGAAGAGTTTTAATACCAAAGTTACTCAGCATTTATTATCATTTCTTACTCATTCTGCTTTGGTGCTTCATCCTAGGAATTGAGAGAAAGGGCAAAACGACCAACCTCTAGGCTAGGAACTCCTATAAAGTAGTGAAATGGCAGATTAATCTAAATTCTGCTTGGGATTTGTATTTGCTTGTTTGCTACCTCTGTTTATTTGCAGTGAGTCTTAGGTGCTCTGTGGCAAAACAGTGTAACAGAATGGTGCTTTAGAACTGAAGTAAAAGTTTGAGGATCTAGACTTTTAAAATACTATATTGTAAATCATGTTGATTCATTTAATTATTAAGAACTGTTTATTATAGGGGCGCCTGGGTGGCTCAGTCAGTTGGGCATCTGCTTTCGGCTCAGGTCATGATCCCAGGGTCCTGGGATCGAGCCCCACATCGGGCTCCCTGTTCGGCGGGGAGCCTGCTTCTCCCTCTCCCTCTGCTGCTCCCCCTGCCTGTGCTGTCTCTCTCTCTCAAATAAATAAATAAAATCTTTTAAAAAAAAGAACTATTTATTATAAATACTGCTGAATTAGAAGTTCTTTTTTTTAAGATTATTTATTTGAAAGAGAGAATGAGTGCGTGAGTGGGGGGAGGAGCAGAGGGAGAGGGAGAGAGAGAACTGCAAGCTGACTCCCTGCTGAGCGTGGAGCTTGACACGGAGCTTGATCCCAGGACCCTCAGATCATGACCTGAGCCAAAATCAAGAGTCGGCCGCTTAACCGACTGAGCCACTCAGGCACCCCCCTCATGCCACCAATTTATAATGTGTGTGATAGGCAGCTTCTAAAATGGCCCCCAGTGATCCCTACTGCCTGGTTTTCATACCCTTGCATAATCCCCTCCCCTTGAGTGTAGGCTAGGTCCAGGAACAAACAGAATGTGACAAAAGTGATGGGATGTCACTTCAGAGATGAAGTTACAAAAAGACTGGCTTCCATCTTGTTTACTCTCTCCTGTTCTCTCACTTGCTTACTCTGATGAAAGCCATCTGCCATGCTGTAAGCCACCCTGTGGGAAGGAACTGAGGGAGATCTCCAGCCAACAGTCAGTGAACAACTGAGACCTTCAGTCCAACAGCTCACAAGGAGCTAAATCCTACCAACAATTAAACTGGTGAGCTTGGATGCAGATTCTCCCCTCATCCAACCTCGAGATCACTAGATAACTACAGTCCTAGTCAGCACTTTGGTTGCAGCCTGGTCCCCAAGAGTGTAAGATAATAATGTTTGTTGTTTAAGAGGCTAAATTTGGGAGTAATTTGTTGTGCAGAACTAGATACCTAATATAATGCGGAAAAATAATGAGCTTTAAAATCTAAATTATAAAGCACATGACTATCAAGTGTTTCAAGAGCAAACCTAGCACTGTTCGCACAAAGCACTAAACAATATTTGAGTAAAACTTAGGAATACCAAAGCCTGGATCATTGGATGCAAATTTATCCTGGTATGATTTTTTTTCCCTATGGCAATTTCCCCCAAATTCATCTTTGTGGTCCTCAAGAAATTGGAATGGGAATAGAAACACAGTTACACAGTCTTAAAATGTTTTTTCAGAAATCAGGGCACCGGGTGGCTCAGTCAGTTAAGCATTTACCTTCAGCTCTGGTCATGATCTCAGGGTCCTGGGATGAAGTCCTGCTTTTCCCTATCCCTCTGCCCCTCCCCACCATTCGTGCTTGCTTTCTCTCTCTCTTTCTCTCAAATAAATAAAATCTTTTTTAAAAAATAAAAAATAAATAAACAGAGACGTATCTGGCTTATACATGGCTTCTGAGCTCCGTGTCTCTGAATTCACTACCTACCACATGTTAGATAAGCTTTTGTTACACCTAAATATGTACGAAAGGTAAATTTGGGAGGCTACTTATCAACACGATTTGTTTTAAACCCATGAATTTTAAAAAGGAAAAAGTAGCTTAGTTTTAAGTATTCTCCAAATCAGCATTTCTCTACATGTATTCCACAGAAGACTAATTATACCAGTTATTTAGGGTGGTATATTTTAAAGGGGTTCCATCATCAAGTAAGTTTGAGAAAAGTTGGGTGAAATGAAGTTAAAATGGGCTTCTTCTTTTCATGACATCTCCTAGACCTTTACAGTGTAAATGAGTACTATGAGTCTCCAAGATGAAAGCTATGCTATGCGGTGTTTTTAAAGCTTGTCGGGGCGAAGGACTGATGTTTCTGCATGAACATGCACTGAAATCACAGTTTGGAAAAACTTGAAAATTAAGAACTTCATTGATGACTGATATCTGAAATGTTGTTCCTACATCTCCCCTCTTAAAAGATCCCATCCCTCCAATGTTGCCAAAGTCCTCTCCAAATCTCCCTCATGGATTGTAAGCTGCATTAGGTAAGAAACCAGAGGTCCACATTTAAGCAGGTTTAATATCTCTGACCCCGGTGGGTTGAGATTCAATCACAGGTGCCACAGGCAACATTACTAATAATGTACCTGCTTTTAGAAAGGGGTTCATCAATTATACTAGTAAACCCACACTAAATGTTAGTTATGTGCCAGGCACTCTTTTGATACAATATAATTGTGCCGGCAGATAAAAAGGTTGACACCCAGGGAGGTTAAAGGAACCCCTTATGTTTGAACACTGCCGCGAATATCTGAGCCCCATATAGACATGGCATGAGATACTATTGTAATATGGACACAAACTGCATCACCAATTTAATAAAAATTCCATTATGACAGAATGAGCACAAATTAATGTCACAATCTATTAAAATGCATCTCAATTCAATGCTATATTTTCCCCTATTGATTATTATTGTGTAACAACAGAAGTACATTGGCATAATATTCTTATGGCAAATTAATATTAATGCAGCAAGAATGATATAATCAATGCTGAGATACAAACAATTAATAATCCATTAGGTTTCTCTTACAGTCTTTTGAACCAAATCAGCTATAAAATTCACAATGTTACTTTTAAGCTTTACAATATTAAAGTGAGATTTTTTTTTTTCTGGCAGCTTCTACAAGTCTAGTGAATGTACATTGGATTTGTATATAACACCAATCAGTAAGAGCACATTTATAATTGCCTTTTGCTTTTGTTAATGCCTGTAAGTCCACATGTGTTTTGCACAATGAACCTTAATGCATATAAGACTATATGTGTTTTTTTATAAATAAGCTTTAATTCATTTTTAAGAGGAAAAGGTCTTAACTTTAAAAAATTATTCCACTCAGGGGCATCTGTGTGGCTCAGTCAGTTAAGTGCCCCACTCTTGGTTTCAGCTCAGGTCATGATCTCAGGGTCGTGAGATCAAGCCCTGCATCAGGCTCTACACTCAGCATAGGATCTGCTTAAGATTCTCTCTCCCTCTGCTCCTCCCTCTTGTGCTCTCTCTCTCTCTCTCAAATAAATAAGTAAATCTTCTAAAATTTTTTTAAAAAATAATTCCACTCAGGGAATTTTTCTAATTATTAAATTTTTAATTGAATATCATAGTAGAGATTATAATTGATGGCAAAAACAGATCCCATATTCATTGTGTAAGCTAGAAGGGGTCCAATTTGTATCTTAAAGCTAATAGACCAGCTTTAAACATATGCTCTACCTTGTGGGTAGGTTCAAGAAACAAAACAACAACTGAAACAAACAAGAAAGCCTGGAAGTAGAATTCCTCTGGAGAGGAATAAAAAGAACCTGCCTTTGTCATTGAAACACAGAGGTAGTGAAAAGAGCTTGGGTTTTTGAGTTAGCCATGTTCAAATTCCATCTCTAGCTGTTTCACTTTTGACTGGTCACTCAACCACTCTGAGTTATCTCATCTATGAAATGATAGTAGGAGGAGTAATAATACAAGGATTAGAAATAACGTACAAGTACTTAACACAAAGTAAGCCCTCAATAAAGTCATAAAGACACCAATAAAAAGAGCAAATGCTAAGTCATTTTTCAAAACCCTCTGTGCAACTGTCTTAATAAAAAGAGGAAGAAGAGGGGTGCCAGGGTGGCTCAGTCGTTAAGCATCTGTCTTCAGCTCAGGTCATGATCCCAGGGTCCTGGGATCGAGCCCCGCATTGGGCTCCCTGCTCTGCGGGAAGCCTGCTTCCCCCTCTCCCCCTCTCCCCCTCTCCCTGCTTGTGTTCCCTCTCTCGCTGTCTCTGTCAAATAAATAAATAAAATCTTTAAAAAAAAAAAAAAGAAGAAGAAGAGGAAGACCCAGCTGTTGAGTGAGCAGACATCTGGAATCTGCTTGATATGGCACAGTGAAATTTAAGAGGTTATGTGCGTGTGTGTCCGCCCCCCCCCCCCCCACCGCCCCGGCAATTGAGGGGAAATCTGTTAGCCATCAGGCAGCTAATCCTGAGAGCAGACAGGAGGCGGGGAGGAGGGAGAGAGAACACCAGCTGACTGACTGACGTGAGGTGAGGTGGGGCAGCAGGACAGGGCTGGAGGTGAGGGAAAGAAACCTGGAAGTGGATTCGTATAAGTTTGGTTTAGCACAGTGCCTTATCTGTGTCTGTCTTCCTTGTTGCTCGAGAGAGCAACCTGAGAAGCTGGAACTGCATTTCCTTTATCTTGTGTTGGTCCAAGTGCCCAGCACAGACTTTGAAACATGGTATTCAGGAAGTGCAGGGGGGTGAGGGGGGGAATGGAAGGAAAGAATGAAGAGGGAGGGAAAGGAACCAGAGAGAAGGAAAATGAGAAGAAAGAAGGAAGGAAGAAGAGGACAAGAAGGTGGTTACTCTCTCAAAGAAGAATCAGAAATTTATATTCTGTAAAGTTTGCTCCCCTCTAAGTTTTTGTGTTTTGTTTTTTTTTTTAACTCTTCTTTTACTTAATTAATATCCATTCTCTGGTTCACCTGAATGAAGACTAAGAAAGCTTTGTGCAGTTGGGAGTAGAACTGTTGGTGATGGTGTCAGAACTACACCAGCTCCAGAGAGATGGAGCTGGGGCCGTGTGATGGGGAACCAGACAGCCAACATACCCATGTGATGTCTCATCCATTCTTCTAACTCACACTGGCCAATCTAATTAGAGCCTGCTAACATCAGGGCATGACCAAATCTTAACCATTTCTCCATGTAATCAATCCTCTGAAAGACTTGTCTGAACTTCAGTCTTTTTTGCTTTACCCACTGGTTTCTGAGATCCTGAATTCTATCCTTTCAACTCCATTTAATTCATAGCTGTAAAACCTTTTGCTGCCATATTCCCTGCTTCATAACCTTCCTTAAGTCCTTTATCCTGGTTTCCTTACCTGTCACATAAACTTTAAATTGAGTCCATTAGTTTTGATCATAGTGCTGAAGACACTAAGGGCAAAGGTTAAATACCAGAAAAAGCTTATAAATTCCTGGACTCACAAACATTACAGCATGAAAAGAACCTTAGCAATGACTTAGTGCAACCCTCTTATTTTATAGATGAGATCATTAAGGTTCAGAAAGACCAAGTTTGCATAAAAAAAAAACACATCTCTATGTGGCCACAAAATGACCTTTAATCTGAGGCAATCATCTTGAAAATTCTTGGTTTTTATTTCCAAAAGTCAGGGAAGAATGTGGATTACATCAGATAATCATCACCCTCCTGCAGGCGGCCAGGAAACCTCAAAGCCCTTTTAGCTTCCCTTTCTGTAATTACCAGTACCTTCCTCACTGAAGTATTTGTCCTAATCCTTAACCCTGACTTGCATCTCTTTATTTTGCCAGCCAAGGAGGAGAAAAGCCATGTAAAGATCCCAGTAGCAGGGAGAGTACAGCAGTGAGATGCGAGGACCCTCGAGACAGATGGGGTTCCAGCCCCAACTCTGAGTCACCTCCTAGCACTCGTACTTGCAGCAAATTGCTTACCCTCTTTTAAGCCTAAATTTTGTAGTGGGAAAAATAGGGTGACACCAGTTTCTATATTATAGAGTTTTTGTGAGGGTTAGATGAGCAACTCACAACCAGCCCTCCCCTATCGCCATTTAGTCCTTGTATATAACATGTACCACAAGCCTAGAACCTTCCCCTTCTCACAGGGATTTCCTTCCTTGGTGGGAGAAATCTGGTCTCCTTCCCTGACTAATTACTTTGGTTGGAATCCCCTTAACCCATGAGGTCAGAGATGTTCTAACAATATTGAACCTCAAAAGGGAAGAATGAAGATCTCACCTTTTTATTCCTAAAAGTTTCTTGGCACCTTGTAGAAATATGCTTTCACTCTCCCCACCCCACATACACCAACCAGCAACCACT
This sequence comes from Halichoerus grypus, assembly GCF_964656455.1. NCBI lineage: Eukaryota > Metazoa > Chordata > Mammalia > Carnivora > Phocidae > Halichoerus > Halichoerus grypus. The sequence goes on from NC_135718.1 coordinate 110,522,639, forward strand.
GAATACGAAGAGCATAAAGAGGGGTGGTCATAGTTCAGCCAAATAGAATCCTATTCCACCACCATAATATATCTGTATTTCATGCATTTCCTTCATCTTTATACTGTATCTTATAACACGAATCATAAATATTTGCCTCTATCGTCTATTCAACTGTTATTCTTTTTGTTGATTGCAATGTAAGCATGTCCATATTGCTACATAAACAGGTATGGTTGTTACTATACAAACATTCACATTTCTGAGAAGAGCCAATATCTCCAAAACCAGAAACACACTTCTAAATAGCAGTTAATCTTGTAAAGTATTCCAACATTTCTTCTCATTGGGTAACTCCACCAAAATGATAATAATATTATTTATGTTTCTATAACATCCTAAGGATTTTTGCAAGTGTTATTTCATTTATTCCTCATAATCTTAATAGTTCAGTTCTTTATGCCCATTTTTCAAAAAATGTTAATTGAGATGCAATGGAGATATACATCTCTATATACCTCTATCTATCTATTATCTATCTAGGTGTAATGGAATACTATCCACAGAAAGAAATCTTACCATTTGCAACAGCATGGATGTATCCAGAGGACATTCTGCTTAGTGACATAAATCAGACAGAAAGAGATAAATACTATATGATATCACTTATATATGGAATCTAAACAAGCTGAACTCATAAAAATCAAAGAGTAGAATGGTGGTTGCCAGAAGCTGGGGGTGGGAGAAGAGATAAATAAGTTCTAGAGAGCTAATACACAGTACACTGAATATAGACATCATTCAAACTTGCTAAGAGACTAGATCTTAGTTACTTACACCACACACACACACACACACACACACAAAGATAATTATATGACATGATAGAGGTGTTAACTATCACTACAACGGTAATCAATATTACAATATGAAAATGTATCATAACATGTACACCTTAAATTTGCACGATGTTATATGTCAAATATATTTCAAAAAAAAGTATTTAAAAAATAAAATACTTTTTTCAAACAAAAACAAGATAAGCAATATGTGTGTGTGTATATGTCTATATAAATATACATATCTATATATTTATATGGATATATACATATTATAAATATCTACATGAGGAATGAGATGTGTGTGTATACACATATATCCTCTGAGATTAAAAATCATTTGTAAAGATCAGAGAATCTATCCCTGATTGTTTGAAATGAGAAATGCTTTACGAAGTATAGCATTGAAACTACTTGAACTCTGGACCACTAATCTGGGCAGTTATGAAAGAATCCCGCTTTTCTAAGTAGGCCATAGTTCTTGAGAGAAGGAGCTTCCCAGAATTCAGGAGGACTTTTAGTCCAGGCTACAGACACTGGAACAGTGGTAGTGCCTCAAGGAGGATGCTGGTTGAGATACCTTATCCAGAAAGCCATCTGGCATTTAGTCAGAAGCTATTGAGTTCCTTTGGGGAACTCCGGACCCAGGATTCTCTGCACCTGGAGAGTGTGAGTAGTAATAAGAGACAGCTGGATTTGGAAAGAATTTCGATTCCACCTGGCACCTCCCTTCCCTTGCTCCTGTTTGCAGCACCAGTCTTCCCCTGTCCTTCAGCCCAGCTTCATCCCTGGCTCCTGTTTCTTGCCTTTGCTTTCTTTGATGAGGCTTAATGCTCAAGTCTGTGCGCACCCTTTGGTTCTGTGAGCATGTCTTTTATTTTGCCTTTGTTCCCAACTCTATCCTGTCCTTTGCCCTGGCTTTGCCTTTGTTCCCAACTCTACTCTGTCCCCTGTCTAGCACCCAACCCTCTCCAACCCATCCACCACCCACCAAACACACATCCCACTTATCCCTTCTCCAGGCCTTGAGTTCATGCCTGCCCACATCTGACATGAGCTCCTTGCTACTATCCAGCCATCCATGCTGGTTCAGCTCCCCCACCTCATTATGTGACAGCCAGAGAGTCACCAAGTCCCAGGCTGAGGTCCCAGCAGAGCTAAGGGACCATTCCTCTTTCAAAATACTTCTTTTAAAAATGTGTAACAAAGTCCCAACAGCCTTCTCCAGAAAGAGAATTTTCATCTCAATAGCCAAGCTCTCTAAATCCTGTGTCTACACCCAGGGTCAATGAAAGGAAGTACTTTCTTTGGAAATCTATAGACTGAACGTGCATCCCAATTTCAACCACTAATCTTAGAAGCCATAATTTTAAGCTTCAAAATTTTAGTTGTACAGATTCACAATGAATGGAGAGGCTGTGACAATTATATTTAAATGTCAAATGTGTCATTTTCCCCTTACTGACAACTATTGAAGATTGAGCTACAAATATTTGATTAAAAATTATCCCATAAATAAAACTGGTTTCCAAAAACTTAGTTTCATTGGAAGTTTAGAAAAACAAAGAGCGTGACCTGTCTTGCAACAGCAAAGAATACTAGGAAAGTTTGGAGACTTTTCCCTTCATTATGAGATTAATAGATAGAGATGAATAGAAAAATTTTTTTAAATGCAGTTTTTAAAACTATCCCATCACCATAGTACATCAGTATTTCATATTTACATCATCATTAGACTATATTTTTGTTTCTTACAACATAAATCATAAGTAATTGATTTGTTATATACTCAAATGTGACTTTATTACAATATGAGCATTTTTTAATGCTACACAGTGTTATAATTATTATGTTAATGGTTACATAATAGACCCATCAAATTTTTACCTAACCATTTAAGTAATAAATTGGATATATAGGTTGTTTCTAATTATTTCCTGTTTTTTAATACTGTTAGTGTAAAATAATAGAAAATACGCATTTATTGGTCTCTGCCCCCAGGTCCTGGCACAGAGCTCTTAAAACCCTTGTAGTTGTCGAGTCCCAAGATGGCGGCCACCATGAAGAAGGCGGCTGCAGAAGATCTCAACGTTACTTTTGACGATCAACAAAAGATAAACAAATTTGCACGGAATACAAGTAGAATTACAGAGCTGAAGGAGGAAATAGAAGTAAAAAAGAAACAACTCCAGAATTTAGAAGATGCTTGTGAGGACATCATGCTTGCAGATGATGATTGCTTAATGATACCTTATCAAATTGGTGATGTTTTCATTAGCCATTCTCAAGAAGAAACACAGGAAATGTTAGAAGAAGCAAAGAAAAATTTGCAAGAAGAAATCGACGCCTTAGAAGCCAGAGTGGAATCAATTCAGCAAGTGTTAGCGGATCTGAAAGTTCAGTTATATGCAAAATTCGGGAGAAACATAAACCTCGAAGCTGATGACAGTTAAACATTTTATAATACTTGTTTTTTAAATTTGTTTAATAAACTTGAATATTGTTTAAAAAAAAAAAAACAGCCCTTGTAATTGTCTAAGTGACAAGAGCAGTAGAAGAAGCGTGGTGTTTTAATAGCTGGTCTTTGATGCTGCATTCTCGATACAGAGCTCATAAATCCCTTGGAATTTCCTGGGTGATAAGAGTATCTTCTGTTTTATTGAGACAACTCTTAGTAGTCTCCTGGATAGCTTCAAGATGGAGGCTGGTCACCAGAAAGACCAAGCCATGGTTAAAAGCTCAGAACTTACAGCCCCACACCCTCTCCAAATAATAGGAGAGGGGCTGGAGACTGAGTTAAAGATCATCACACGTACATGATGAATCTTCCATAAAAATCCCAAAAGTGTGGGGTTCAGAGAACTTCTAGGTTGGTGAACATATCAACATGCCAGGAGGTAATGTAACTCAACTCCATGGGAACAGAATTCCTCACCTGGGGACCTTTCTGAACCTTGTCCTATATATCTCTTCATCTGGTTCTTCACTCCTACCCTTTGTTATATCCTCTACAATAAACTAGGAAACTGTTTCTCTGAGTTTCATGAGCCATTCTAGCAAATTTTCAAACCTAAGGAGGAGGTTATAAGAACCCTGATTTGTAGTGGGCTGGTCAGGAGCCTGGGTGACAACGTGGGACTTGTGATTTGCATCTGAAGTGGGGGCAGTCTTGTGGGGCTGAGCACTTAACTTATGGAATCTGACACTAACTCTAGGTAGACAGTGTCAGAATTGAATTGAATCATAGGACACGCAGCTGGTATAATGCAGAATCACTTATGTGTGGGAAACCCACAGATCTGGTATCAGCAGTGTTGTGAGTGTAGTAATAATGTGGGAGTAAAGGAGAAACACAGGAGGATTTTTTTCCAACTCAGACAGTAATACATTTACTCCATTTTTCTGAATTTAGAATTTAGGCTGAAGTTCCAAAAACAGATTAATGATAAAGGCTATATACAAAAGGGTATAAACATTTGTATGGTTCTTGACCTATATTGCTAAATTTCTTTCAAAATCAATAACCATATTACAGAAAAAGTTTTGATTTTAATCGACTCATAAAAACTCAACATTGCCATTTTAAAATTATTTTTGTTCAATTAATATTTAATTTTAACTTGGCTTTCTTTGATTTGTACAGAGAATGAAAAAAAATCCATATCTTTATATATTTTTACATAAAGTTCCCTGAGCTCTATGGGGACAGAAACTATATCTTTCGTTTTAGTATTTCTCATATAATGTAGTAGAAAGGGAACAGAATTTAGAGCCTGAAAGATCTGGGTCCAGGTACCTATTTTGCTACTTATCTGATTTGTGACCTTGGGCAACTTATCCTCTCAAAGCCTCAGTTTTCTCTACTATGAAATGGTATAATTGGTTCTTCTACTTCATGTGGACTCAATATAAAATGACTGGCATATTCCAGGAACCAAATAAATATTAGTTCTCTTCCCACACATTATATATAAGGGATAAGCAAGCTCATGTCTTTTCCACTTGATGATTGAGTTCTTAGTCTTAACAAGTTGAGTACATTTTATAATATTTACTGAATATATTTTTATTTTCTAGTATTTTAGGGAGCCTGGATACTTTGATCCACAAATCTTTCAATTCTGTTTTATGAGGCCAAATCTGTTTTTTGTTTGTTTGTTTGTTTGTTTGTTTGTTTCTACTGTTAGGGTGGAGACATTTGATGCAATAAATATGTGAGGCAAAGTCACCGTAAGAGGAAAACACACAAGGGTATATGTCTAATTTTGTGTTAGTTGCACCTCCCAGCCTTTGTTGGAAACCTTTTTGAAAAGTCTTCATTGGAATTTCTGTGAGGTACTAACTTTATATAGACACACACACACACACACACACACACACACACACACAGGTTTTGGAATATGATACCAGAGGCTCAGATGGGTACCAATGTGAAGAACTCCAACTTGAATTTTAAAAACTCGATATAAAATGACTTTTCTTATGTGGTTCATAAAGTAGCTTCTGGAAGCAATTCTAAAAACAAAACTACAAAATTATGTTGACAGATTACAGCCTGATTGATAATATAATCATGCAATAGGACATTTCAAAGACCACTATATATAAATTCTAGATGTTTGCTACTGAAAGCAAGTGGTGTTTTTACTTTATATGTAGTCATAAGTTGTAGATCATGAAGCAATAAACCTAGTGTCAAATGAATACCTTTTATAAAACTCAAGAAAAAGGTGACCTTCTTTTGCATTGAAAATTTCTATTAATACATTAATTACACATTTCTAAAGTATTTACTGAGTACCTACTATGCCATCAGGGACATACTTCAAGGGATAGGAGATACATATCTCCTCCAAAAGTTAATTGTGTCAGCTAATCATCAAAGAACTAATCAGAAAACATATAATAGACATAACTATACACTTGCATCCGAGGAACTTCCCCTACAAGTATAAAAGTATAGAGGAGATTATAATATAGCATTGGTATCTGTAAAACAGACCAAGATGAGGGTAGAGAACAGCAAAAAATTTCAGCTGACAATATGCTTTGTATGAATTAACAATGTGGCCATCAAAAAACCAAAAAATAAAACAAAACAAAACAAAACAACTTAGACCAGATTGGCCTATTGTACTAGGAGTATAGTATTGGAAGCAAGTAATTGATAACCACTCCACTCTAGCTTCAGACCCTAAACTACAGGATTCAATTCTGTGCAGAGCTCATTAAAGAGAATTATAAACAAATGGGATTGTGTTCAACAGTGTGCCAAAAGGACAGCTTGAGGGACTCAAAACTCATGCCACTTTGAGCCTAGATAAGAGAAGAGCTGGGAGAGGCAAGTGATGGAATATTGAGATATTTTAGTCTGTTGTGGGGATGGGAGATTTGACTTCTTCCCTATGGCTCTAGGAAGCTATATATAAACAATATTAGTTATTGATAAGACATATCAGACCAATATAGATTTCAGACCAATATAGGTCAATGTTTTCCAAAGATGACTGGGCTGCTCTCCGAGGTTATGAGTGCCCCATCACTTAGAAGTATTCAAGCACAGACAATAGGCATTCAAACATTGGGATCACTACTATTAGCTAACTTCTCCTTCCACTGGCTAATGTAGGTTAAGTCAGTGGTTCTCAAATAGTGTGCATCAGTATCCCCTGGATGGCTTGTTAAAGCACAGATTCTAGACCCGACCTCGGAGTTTCTGACTCAATAGATCTAGAGAGAGATTTGAGAATTTGCATTTTAACAAGTTCCCACTTCATGCTGCTGGTCCAGAGAATCACTTTGAGAATGACTGGGTTAAACAAACACTTGGTGGGGTGCCTTAGAAATGCTAGCCTAGAACAAGAGTTTGGGCGAGATGACTTTTCTTTCAGCCCTGCAGCAATTATAAGACATTCAACATCAAAATGTGTGATATAAATTATAAGGGTTATAGTAAAGGAAAATAAACAAGTACATTGAGGAGGGAAGGAATTAAACCAAAGCTTGAAGGGAAAGTAGAGCAACATAGGCGAAAAAGAGGAAGAACAACCTGATCAGATGTAAAAGGGTTGAAGTTAGTATAGTGAAATACATTTTTAAATATTAACTGATCATTTTTTTGGCACTGTTTCATCCCTACACACACTCCAACCCAGCCCTCCTTCACTGTTTCCCTCATGCAGTCAGCAGGCTGGTCTGCATGCCTTGCTGTGGGAAAGGTATGTGGCAACAGAGAGAAAAAAAGTCTCCTGCTTTTTGACTTTCAAAAGTTTAGGCTCTTAATAGAAGAGGAAGGACCATGGGAAAAAGGACTAGGGTGAGTGAAAGCAAACTGTCTCCATCCCAGAGTTAGAAAATGATTCTCCAGGTTTGGGGGAAAGAGGGAGGTGAGGACCTAGCAGACAGAAGACTCCAAGGTAATATGGGCTTCCTATTTGATGCCTTGGCTCAGCTGAAGCCTCTGGGACCTGGATACAGGAAAATTCTGATTTTACTGAATTGTTTTCATAAACCCTCAGGATAATGGCTTGAAATGAAGTGAAACTATTAGAAAAACTGTCACATTAACTGCACACCTCATGCTCTGGGATGCACCTGCTACAGGAGTAGGTGAATTCTCAACCAGGCTAACCCGGTTGAGGAGAATGATTTGGAAAGAGAATGAGAAATTAGGTGGGGTAAGCAAGGTGACACCAGAATATGACAGACTTTGATGGAGAGGTTTTAAGATCCTGTGGTTAAAGGCAAAGCTATCTGGCCTGTAGGGTCACCTTGACGGCTGCTCAGATTTCTAGTACCCATTCCTCAACTTTTTTTCCCATGACTTAAGGACAAGCTAGCACTTTTAGCATTCTTCAGTGGTACACTAACAAACCATTGACCCTTGGCTGAAATCTAAACTGAAAAGGAGGTCTCATCTCTCTTTTTTTTTTAAAGATTTTATTTATTTATTTATTTGAGACAGAATGAGAGAGAGAGAGAGAGCACATGAGAGGGGGGGAGGGTCAGAGGGAGAAGCAGGCTCCCCGCCGAGCAGGGAGCCCGATGCGGGACTCCAGGATCATGACCTGAGCCGAAGGCAGTCGCTTAACCAACTGAGCCACCCAGGCGCCCCGCGGAGGTCTCATCTCTTTACCAACCAAGAACTTGCCCTTCATTTGACCCCTGGTAATACTTACCTGATGTGTTACAGAATTATTTTAGTCAACTATCACCCATTCATAGTCACAAACGTTAGTTATAAATTAGCCTATATATTTTTAAGTGGCTGATCTTCTTTTGGTTGATGCCAGAGGAATTTTGTAGATGGGTGACCTTACTGGAAATAAATGAGTCTTTTTTTTTTTTTTTAAGATTTTGTTTATTTATTTGACAGAGAGAGACACAGCGAGAGAGGGAACACAAGCAGGGGGAGTGGGAGAGGGAAAAGCAGGTTTCCCGCTGAGCAGGGAGCCTGATGCGGGGCTCGATCCCAGGACCCTGGGATCATGACCTGAGCCGAAGGCAGATGCTTAACGACTGAGCCACCCAGGTGCCCCCGGAAATAAATGAGTCTTATCTTCAGACAAAAAGCATGCATTATTTTTATATTTTCAAGAAAGTTCTCCCAATCCTTAGCTGGATAATTCTCTAAACCATCCCAAAGATTTATCTGGATATGGTATGAAAAAAAAATTCCTATGGCCATTAGTTCATTAAACTTAATTTTAAAAGGGGCAAAGGACTGAATAGACATTCCTCCAAAAAAGATACAAATGGCCAATAAGCACATGGAAAGATGTTCAACATCATTAATCATTAGGGAAATGCTTTGGATAGATACTATCAAAAACATGGAAAATAGGGGCACCTGGGTGGCTCAGTCATTAGGCGTCTGCCTTCAGCTCAGATCATGATCCCAGGGTCCTGGCATCGAGCTCCGCATCAGGCTCCCTGATCAGTGGAGAGCCTGCTTCTCCCTCTCCCACTCCCCCTGCTTGTGTTCCCTCTCTTGCTGTGTCTCTCTCTGTCAAATAAATAAATAAAATCTTTAAAAAAAAAACATGGAAAATACCAAGTATTGACAAGGATGTAGAGAAACTGGAACCCATGTGTGCTTTCAGCGGAAATGTAAAATGGCATGGTCACTACAGAAAACAGTGTAGCGGTTCCTCAAAAAATTAAAAATAGAATTACTATATGATCCAGCAATTCCACTTGCAGCTTACCCAAAATAATTAAAATCAGGAACTTGAATAGGTATTTGTAGACCCAGGTTCATGGCAGTATTATTCAAAAGAGCCAAAAAGTGGAAGCTACTCAGGTATCCATCAACAGATGAATGGATAAGCAAAATACATACAATGGAATATTATTCCGCTTTAAAAAGGAGGGAAATTCTGACTCATGCTACTTCATGGATGGACATTGAGGACATTATGCTAAGTGAAATAAGCCAGTCACAGAAACACAAATACTGTATGAGTTCACTTAGATGAGGTATTCAGAGGACTCAAATTCCTGGAGACAGAAAGTCATTTATTGCTGGGGGATGGAGAGAAGATGAAAAGGGCTCTGGGAGATGGATGGTGGTGATGGTTGCACAACAATGTGAAGGTATTTTATGTCACTGAGCTGTCACCTAAAAATGGTTAAGATGTTAAAATACACACACACACTTTTAATGGCAATTATTTTGTTAGTGAGGTTGGTTATGCTTGTAATATTGACTTTAGGGTTGCATTTTTACTTTAGGGTTTCTTTGCTCATTTTTAACACTGGTATTGCCATTTTGTTATTAATTTTCAAATGCATGTATGTAATAAAGATAAAACCCATTATCATATTTTTTTAAAAAGCAATTGCTTAATTTAGACACTGCTGTAGGCAGAGAGATTACTTAAGAATTGCAGACACTTACCACAGATTGCTTCCCCAATTGTTAAATAGATTTTACCAGAAGTTCAAATTTAGAATGCTCTTTGGTTTAAAAATCAGAGATCTAGATCATCGTTTTGCCACTGGATTTAATTTAGCATTACTTTATAAAATGCTGGCTGATCTTGCAAGTGTTGCTTTTTATATTTTTTTGTAACAGAACAAGAAAAATATTGATAAATTGGGTACACATAGATTTATAACAGTGGGCTTGCTTTATAGGATATTAGGTGAGGTGACTTCCATCTCATTACTCTGATCCTGAAACTAGTATCCACTTTGAAAAATTCACTTTATCTTCTGTCTTCCCCTTTGTGCATGAAACGTTTATTTGGTTTCCTGAATGAAAGTTAAAAACATTATTCTGAGAATTGGTACTTGTCACCCAGAGTCATTCACTTACCAACTGCAAAGAGAGAAGCTGAGGGAGAGGACAAGAGGAAGTAACAAAGGGATGGAAGGCTTAACAAAAGAGTTAAACACAATTTTCAGGATGGATAAACTGGGAAAATCCGTTTCTAAAATTCTGGCTTCCATTTTGCAGTTTTAAAGAATATAAAATACTCACCTAGGGGCAGGAAGTTAGAGTTAGTGCACTAAGAGGGTAAAGAGAAGGGCAGGAGGAGTTGGCAATATAAATGTAAAGCTCAGACAAACAGTAGACTTTCCATGCTCCTGAAATAAATCGCAAGCCAAACCAGAATCTTGACCAGGCACATTGAGCCAAGGCAAGTGTCAAAGTATGCTCAGTGTGTCCCTCTCATGAGGCGAGGGCCCAGCGCTCTCCCCAAAATGATCATAGATTCACAGTGGCAACACATGCAACCTTCTGTCAACAGAGCCATGAAAATAGCACTGGCTTCACGTCCACTGGCCTCTGTCCTCGAAAAAGTCAGCGGGGAACTAAAAGCAAACAAGCACTGTGCCAAAAAAATTCACTAACGGACTTTTGACACACTTAATGACTTTCAACATTCAGCATGTTTTTAAGAAAGAAATCAATGCTTATTCATAAAAAATTGTTTCCCAACTGACGAACCATGAGAGACTATGGACTCTGAGAAACAAACTGAGGGTTCTAGAGGGGAGGGGGGGTGGGGGGATGGGTTAGCCTGGTGATGGGTATTAACGAGGACATGTACTGCACGGAGCACTGGGTGTTATACGCAAACAATGAATCATGGAACACTACATCAAAAACTAATGATGTAATGTATGGTGACTAACATAACATAATAAAATAAAACTTTAAAAAAATTGTTTCCCAACAATAAGATGTACATTTTTTAAAAAATGATATACTCATTTCTTAGAACACTGATGACCTTTAAAATATATAATGATATAAAAATATTTTTGATATCATGTCAAGGACTGTACAAACCAATGAAAACTATTAAATTACATCTTTTTTGCAAAGGTAAGATCATGACTGATATTAAAAAAAACACTTCTCAAAGATTTTTATTTATTTTATTATCAATTATTAAATGAGGGAAGGAGGCAAATGTCTCAACCAATTCAAAGAAGAAATTAAAGAACCACAAATTTACATGGAAGAAATGAATGTTGAAATAAATTTACAAATGGACACAAAACTGGCTTTTTCCTGGTGATGGGTGTCTGGGGCGGGGCTATCTTTCCACTGTGCAGATATCATTTCCAAGTCTATAGACAAGAATTATTTGCATAACTAATTTTTCAGCTATTTACAAACTATAGAGTTGAAAACGAGCCTAATCAAAGACAAATGTTCATATCCCTACAATAGTGTTTCTCAGTCCCCTTTTCACTATTACTTTCCAAAGCAGACTTTTTATATATTTTTACCTCAGCCTCTCCCCACCACCAAATCAAATACTAAAGAACAAGATTTTGTTTAGTAAAGCTGAATTTTGGAAAGTCACAAACCATTCCAATAACTAAGAATTTTTTTTCCATCCATTAAGAACCAATTTTTGCCTCCTTTGGGTGATTGACAATCTATGCCCTATGGGACAGACAATCCCCAGAGGCTTCAATATTCCTGAAAGGATATCTAGCAATCTCTTTGTGATGTCATTTTTACAAACCATTATATATATGATAATATAAATTATATGTTACATGTGTTTATTATTATACACATATATTATTATACGTATTACATATATGTGGGCTTAAAGGATAGCTTTATACAGGGGTCAGCAAACTATAGCCTGGAGGCCAAATCCAAACTGCCTGTTTTTGTAAATAAAGTTTTATTGGCACACAGCCACACACATTGTTTATAGAGTGTCTTGTCTCCTTTGACTATGACTGCTTTCACACCCCAACAGCAGAATTCAGTGGTCACAACAGAGACCATAAGGCTGGAAAAGCCTCAAATCTTTACTATTGGTCTGTTTACAGAAAAAGTTTGCCAACCTCTGATTTATGCTACACTACTGATAGTAAGTATCTCTGGTTAATAGGATAATGAACTACTTTTTTAAAAAATCTATATTTCCTATAAATGTTTTACTTGCTGATGGAACAAAAACTTCTAAATATTATTTATTACACATAAATTGTGTACAAAGCCCTTGAGGAATAGAAAATAAGACCTGGTTCCTGCCTTTGAAAAAGCTTCTAACCTAATGTTGCTGAAGAAAATTGGTGTGTTTGCTGTAGGAGGGCTGTTGTATACAGTTACTGAAGTAGGCTAAAAATAGGAGTGGATAGGGACAGCTAGAGTGGAAAAAAGGTAGTATTAGAAAATATGAGCTGGGTCAATGTAAATTCTAGGTTAAATTTTGGCCTTCAAAGCCTTAAATATTAAAGGAAAAGCAGATTTAACAGTTGATCATGACTGAAGTATTTACTTCAAATGATTATAAAAATAAAGGAGGAAATGTGCTTGCTATAAGTCTCTGGAAAACATTATCTTTCCATTCAAATTTTATACTCACTAAGGTCATAAAATTTAAAGTTATCCTAAAAGCCACTATGAGAAGATGTGTAATATTTCAAGACCTAAGCTGCCCTGAGTCACATAAATCTCTCATCTATTCCTTCCAAGTTTCAAGATATTGTAACTTGACAGAGCAATTCAAGTTAATGTGTGGTATTCCATTCAGTTCGTCATTTCCAGCCCCCAGACACTTACTTTTCCAGGGACCCTATCCTTGAAAGTTCTCTTTAATACCTGAATGTTAATATCATAGTTCCCTTAGAGGCTGTTCATCATAATACAGGATTCTTGGGTACTTAAAACCATTAAGACCTGACAAATGATTTGTCTCATTGCTCAATTTCAAGAATCTAAGAAGAGGGCCCCTCCAATTCAGTATGTTTACAGAATAAGGCCTTTACCAATTTGTAAGATAAATATGTAAATTAACAAGTCTTTTGGAAGATTAAAATAAAAACCTTTTTTTGGTTCTGAATTTTCCAGGAAGTAACTCCACACTTACAAACATTAAATTCAAATCAATTCAACAATCATTTAAACACCTGACCTATCAGCCTTTACCCAATCATGTTACCATGATAACATTACTGTGTTCCAATCAATCGTGAGGTGTGTCTCCAGTAATCTGTCACTAATAAAGGTTGAAGTACTGAAGTTTGCAAATTATTTACTTTTTTCAGAAACTTAAACCAATTCAAAGCTATCTCTATAATAACCATTCCCACTCACCTGCTTTTTAATACATGTTGCTGAATGGGCCAGAAAGAAGACAGTAAGGGCAGCAATGTGGACAATTCTGTAGGAGGTGTCTGGCTTGTGGACAATATCTGCCGTTTGTCCTGTGCTGTACAAATGGTTTTAAACTTGTAGACAAAAGGAGAGAATCAATGCGGAAAGAGGAAAAAGGAGGAGGAGGAGGAAATAGAGGGGGATTGAGGGAGTGGCGAAGGAAGGGAAGAAAAACAACTTGAGGAATGAGAAAGGAGGAGAGCCCAAAGGAAACAAAGAAAGAATGATCAGGAAACCCAAGAGAGTGGCTTAATGGAGACCAAGGGAGCAAAGTCTCGAGAAAGGGGGTGAAGTGGGCAGTGTCAATTGCTCCTGAGAAATTAAGTAACACTGGTGATGGGAGGCAATTAAATGTCCCTGGAAACCTCAGTAGGAGCAGAAGGCGGACATTAGAACCTGAATTGAAGAGTTAAAGGAGAAGAAATAGAGTATCTACAGCCTCTTCCTTACTGAAGCTTGGCCTTACAGAGAAAGAGCAAGATAGGATGGTAGCTAGAGAGAACGCCAAGTAGAGACAGGCATTCTTAAGGATTGGAGAGACCTGAGGATGTGTATAGGCTCCAAACAATGAAGAGGGATAAGTTGAAAGGATCATATAGGGAGGAAATAATCAACAGTAAGGTTCTATTTCCAGAAAGGACAGAATGGAACAGGATCATGAACAAGGATTGGTCTTGAACAGAAAAAGTCACACTTTTCCCTCATAAACTGGAGGAGAGGAGGTCACAGTGAGTGCATTTAGAGGTCAACTTGTGGACAAAAAGCCAAGGCACTCACACCCTACAGCCTGCTTTCTCAATACAGGAGGGGCACAGTCATCAGCCAGGAGGGAAGGGGCCAGGGAGGAACATGGATGGCTATATTAGAAAGTAGAAGAGGGGGATGAACAGAAACAGGTAAAACTACTGCTGGGGAGTGGGGTGGGGGCAGACTCCTGAGGCCCTGAGAGAGGAGAGCCAGAAAGAAAGAAAAGAATCACAGGCACAATCATAGGGAATGTACACGTTTTCCAGAAGAAAGGAAGGAGACACTGGCAAAGACATCCAAGAGGGAATGGACATAGTAGTGGGAGTAAAACTACTCTACTGCTGTAGAAACTATGGTAAGGAACACTCAAAGAAAGACCAAATGCGGAAAAGATGGAGTTGATCCAAAAAATCCAAAACTGCAAAGAGCTTTGGATGATAAATAGAAAAATCCACTAGATTTGGCAACAAGAAAGTTTCAATACTATCTTCTTTTTTTTTTTTTTAACATATAATGTATTATTTGTTCCAGAGGTACAGGTCTGTGATTCATCAGTCTTACACAATTCACAGCGCTCACCATAGCACATACCCCCCCGCAATGTCCATCACCCAGCCACCCCAGCCCTCCCACCCCCCACCACTCCAGCAACCCTCAGTTTGTTTCCTGAGATTAAGAGTCTCTTACGGTTTGTCTCCCTCTCTGGTCTCATCTTGTTTCATTTTTTCCTCCCTTCCCCTATGATCCTCTGTCTTGTTTCTCAAATTCCTCATATCAGTGAGATCATATGATACTTGTCCTTCTCTGATTGACTTATTTCACTTAGCATAATACCCTCTAAATTGGAGGGGGAGATGAACCATGAGAGACTATGGACTCTGAGAAACAAACTGAGGGTTCTAGAGGGGAGGGGGGTAGGGGGATGGGTTAGCCTGGTGATGGGTATTAAAGAGGGCACGTATTACATGGAGCACTGGGTGTTATATGCAAACAATGAATCATGGAACACTACATCAAAAACTAATGATGTAAGTATGGTGATTAACATAATAACATAAAATTTTTAAAAAAATTGAAGGGACAGTTCAATGGGCCGAAGCTGGTTAAGAAAATCATTCAGTCCAGTTCACGACATATTCTACCTTATAGGATTATTATAAGAATTAAATGAAAGCATATTATGAACTGAAAAGTACCATACAAATATTAGGTGTTATTTTTTTCATTATACAGAAATTCTAACTTTTGGAATGCAAAAAAATACTTACGTTTCTTGCCATTCAACATTCCATTCCTATTTTATATGAATGTAGTCATGAATCAATGAACTTTATCTTCAGGGTTCTCTCCTTGTAGCTACTAGAATTCTTGACAGCTCTGTAAGATGAAATCCCCAGACAAATTGAAACCAACAGTTACCACCTCAGAAGTTGAACAGAGAAAAATGGGAAATTATGTTAAGTTGATTTCTGTGGTCCTCATACACCTGCAGTTACAGGGACAAAATACTGACTCTGGGGATTCACTTGATTTTTCTTTGTGCTTTGGGATCTGTTGTTAATTTAGTGAAACACATATTTCTGCCGGGCAAGACCCAGGTAAGGCTTAGGTCAAGTTATAAACCCAAGCCTTTTATCACACTCTGATAGCAGGAAAAACCTGCAAAAATGTCATCAACAGGAAAAAAAATTATGTGTTTTGCTTTAGGGTCTTTGGCTTGAGGTTTTCTTCATATTTTAAAAACCATTAAGGAGCTAAAAAGTTTATAGCTAATGGCTAGTAATTAAATTGTGTATAGGCAAAACTAAATAAAATCCATTAAGTAGTGAGATTGCATTACACTCTATGATTTTGTCCGAATATTTTTGTGAGTGCAGATTCTCAAACTCTTGATATGAAACCAATGGAACAATCTTCCTGTTCTGTTGCTGTTTTATATATTTGGGAGCAGGTAATTGAACCTATCTGAATCTCAATTTCTTCATATATAAAATTGAGATAATAAGAATTATCTTGTAAATCTGAACATTCACACCCTTGTTGGACAAGGGTAGGCAATGGACATTTCACCCTTGTCTTCATAGAGTTTTGGATATTCAAAAGGCAGTATTATTGAGATAACATTTTATCTCTCAGTCATTGGAAAACTTTGGCACTCAGATTTTAGCTATGGGTTTGAAACAGAGCATCTGTGTAAAAACTAATTACAACCCCAGCCATGAAAAGATAAGATGGGACATACAACAGACCCTTAATGTTAGTCACATTAAGGAAAATTGGGGGCAAGATGGAAGTTGAAAGATTTGAATGTTATTTTAATACAAGTCTTCACCCTGAAAATACATTGCATTTTATAAACTTTGGAAGGGGTTTTTTTTCCTAAATATTTTCAAATTAATTTAAACAGCCCGTGTCTCTTTATGCCTTTTAGTACAAATTAACATATGGCTTAATAAGTCTGCATTTTAGGAACCATAAATAAACATAACTTTATGGAAACCCATATTAGTTTAAGTGAGACAGCTTCAAATTAGAAGACTTACATAAAACTATAAAATGTAATATTTGGCTATCCCATATTTTCTCATATCTACTGAATATCTTGGGCTGTCACCAAAAAGTCTACTCAGAGTGAAAAGATGCTTAGTAAGGAACAAGGACAATCTTTTAGGCCAATCTTACATAAGAAGCACATTGGCAGCAAATCTTCCCAGCCATCCTTGTCATATGCTGTTGTCTGCCGAAGACGTGAACTGTGCAGTGAGCTCTTGAAAGAGCAATGAGTCACAGGCAATACCTGCCACATGCATTATCCTCAAGGTAAATGCATGTCATGAGACAAGGCCACGGAGACCTAAAATAGTCTGAGCCTGTCACTTAGTACCCAAAATAATTACTCAAGAAATAACTCTTTCTAAGGGGACAAATTACCCCATCAACATAAAATGACACTCTTGTGAAATTGTTGGATAATGTCTTTAAAAAAAAAATGTCCTGGTGATCACCCTGACATGAAAATTATCAATTAAAATCACAGCAGCGAAAAGAGGTCAAGAATTGTTTTTCTAAAATCTCTTCTCAGTTCCAGTCTAGGCTTGAAGTCACTCCCACGGAAGGACCACAGTAGGAACTGGTCAAGAGAATCCATAGGAATCAACTGCCAGGTAAACCAAAAAGCAAGTGCCTTAGAAAGGTCAGAAAGACTGCAGGGTTTCCCTGGGAAGAAAGCAGGAAAAGAAGCCCCACAGTCCAGGTTCTCAATGCACGTGCCTGCCGAAGAGACATGTCCTGTCACGGAGCACATGACAGGGACAGCTGAACGCAAAACTTGAAACATAGGTCAGGATTAACTAAAGCCAAGGTTTGCCAGGTATATGAGTTCCCTAGAGCTGCCATAACAAATTACCACAAACTGGTTTAAAACAGCAGAAATGTATTACATCACAGAAGCAACCTGGCCATCCATTACCAATATGATCTGGGACCTTGTGGCACAATGTGAGGAATTAGAATGTTAAAAACTCAAAGTAACCTTCAAAATCACCAAACCCAACCACCTTACTTTGTAGAGGATTAACAGATCTTTCGAAAGCAGCAATTTCCAGCCAACTATAATTTTTGAGACCCAGGGGACAAGCAGTTGTGAAGACTGAGCAAACTGTTACTTTTTTTTATTTTAATTTTTAATTTTTTTTAAAGTAGGCTCCATGCCCAGCGTGGAGCCCAATGCAGGGCTTGAAGTCCCAACCCTGAGATCAATACCTGAGCTAAAATCAAGAGTCAGACGTTTAACGGAATGAGCCACCCAGGTGCCTGGGGGCAGTAAACTGTTACTAATAAAAAGCACTAAGTAGTAAAAATGATTCACTTTTCTCATACACAAGGATAGATTAAAGGCTGTGCCCATAATCATCTCACCCATATTCACTTGCATTTCTTGTGTAGGAGAGAGGCGGAGGAAGAAGTTACGGATACAGCTAGAGGCTCTAGTTGTCCATAACCCACAACCCGTCTTATCTCTGCCTCCAAAGAAGTATGTTGAACAGGAGAATGTCATTCAGATGTATACCCCAGTACAAAGCAGGTTGAAGACTTCCATTCTATACAACTACTTTACCAGGCAAATATTGTGCGATACACCTGTGTACTTCCCGGTTTCTAGACACACACATAATTGCAGTAGAGGGTTTCAAGGGCAGTTTTATCCCACCCTTTTAGATGTCTTTATATGTTGTTTTTCCTTTCTTAGATGTAGCAATCCTTGAGCCTGCTCTAAAAAAACAGGGAAATGGGGGAAGCAAGAGAAAAGAGGATTTGAGAGAAATATCAAAGCAAAGTAGAGTACAACCTCAAACCAGGACGCTTAGCCAGGGCAGGCTGCAATGGAGAGCACAGAAAATGTGTAAGAGGCAGAATCAAAGGAAAATCTTTCCAATGCACTACTGAAGACCTATCTAGATACAAAATTATTGCCCTCAGTCCTTTCCCTTCCAGCAGGAGGAAAAGAAAGAAGTATAAGTTAGAAAGAAGGAGGAAGAGAGGACAAGACAGACACAAGTCTGTATCAGATGCCTACTTTAGACCAAGAAACTTGCTAGATATGGAAGATAAATCTCATTGCATTCTTCACATTCTAAAGCAGTAGGTGTTATCCTCATTTCACAGATGAGGAAAGTGAGGATCAGTGTATCTGAATACTTTGCCCATTGTCACAATGCCTGTCCCTGACGCAACTACGATGAAATCTAGAAATCCCTGATCCGAGGCAGCTCTTCCCAAGAAGAAAAGTGGAAACAAAGAAGGCCAAAGTCTTCCTTTCAGATTGTTTCTTAGAAACAGAAAATTCACATGCTTTTGGATATAAACATTTTCTTGAGAGCAAAAATTAGATGAAAAAATGTGATTTGGATACTGCTTTTGATGAATGTCTTGAATCTCTGTATAAGAAGCCAACAGTATAGAAAAATGAAAACTATCTTTAGGTTTAGATGAAAAACCATGTGGTGCTTCAAGACTAAATAATTTTAAAGTAGCAGAACATAACCACATAAGAGACACATTATTTTCACACTTCATTTTTAATCCATCTTAAAATCAAGGTTACAGAGCCCTGATCTCAGCTGGATATAGACTGAGCTTTCAATAGGACAGGACCATGATGTTGTATCTTCTACACAGCATGGGCGCATAGTGAGTGCTTGTCCATTTCAAAGTCCAGGATCCACAGTATTTGGCCACAGCATTATCCTCAAAGGAGAGAAGATGGCTTGGAGGAACACTACAGGTTCAATCTTCAATGTATGGACAACCGTAAATAGAAAAGAAAAACAATCCCATCTGTTATATTTGCCTTTGAGTGGGTCATCTGATTGGAGATGGATAAATTTGTAGGGACAGTCTAAGTTTATTGGGTATGATGAAATCTTCCTAAATAAAGCCATTTCTTCTGTTGTGACAGTTGTCATAAATACCTGATTAGAAAGTAAGATAAGTCTTTTCAAAGTTGGCTTTCTTCAGTGGAGTAGCTTATTCAGGGTATTCTGAAATTACTTCATGTCATAAATCTTAACCAGTGGTTGATGCTGGTAATTTGCTTAATGTTGATTTTCCTAAAAGGCCTAAATTGTGAATCCAATCAATCTCATCAATCCCCTGACTCTAGACCTGACCGTAATAAACTCACCCATAACAGATGATTAACGTGTTCCTAGGCCTGTACACCAATAACATGCTCAGCGTTTCCTTGCCTTCTCTATCATGAAGTTATTTCTCACCTAAACTCATGGAAAGTGGCAAATCATCTCCTTCGTCTTCAGTTAATTTCCACCTCAATGGCCACTTCCATTCTACAGTTACCTATGCATTCATTGTTAATCCTGGATTTCAGGCTTCTATTTTAAACTGTCTAGTAGATATATCTACAAGGTAGTCCCATAAGCATCTCACAAGACGTATAGCAGGGTGATTAGAAGCACATCCCTTAGAGCCAGATCCACCTGGATTCGGGTCCCAGCTCTGTTTATTGCTTGTAATGAGACTTCAGTTGCTTCTGAAGCTTCTGTTCCCACATCTATAGGATGGGAACAATATGGCATCTACTTCATTAGGTTGTGAGAATTAATTTATAAAATATTCACATAGTACCTGGTTCATGGTAAGTGCTCCATAAATAAACATTATAAAATGTAAAACTGCACTCACTATCTCCACTTATAAGTCTGTGTCTCTCACGCAGTCCCATCCTCCTAAATTTGTTTCTTTCCACGTCTATTATATCCTATAGGTCACTTAGTTCCATTCATTTCTGTTCTTCTATCTTCTTTTTCTTTTTAAGATTTATTTATTTATTTGAGAGAGGTGGGGGGAGGGGCAGAGAGAGAGGAAGAGAAGCAGACTCCCTGCTGAGCATGGCACCCACCTCAGGCCTCAATCCCATAACCCTGAGATGGTGACCTGAGCCAAAATCAAGAGTCAGACGCTCAACCAACTGAGCCACCCCAGTGTCCCTTCTTTTTCTTTTAAAGACTTTATTTTGCAGGGTACCTGGGTGGCTCAGTTGGTTAAGCATCTGCTTAATGCTAAATGCTCAGGTCATGATCCCAGGTCCTGGGATGGAGATTTGAACCCCCATGGGCTCCTTGGTCCACAGGGAGCCTACTTCTTCCTCTCCCTCTGCCACTCCCCCTGCTTGTGCTCTCTCAAGTTCTCTCTATTAAATATATAAATAAAATCTTTTTAAAAAGGCCTTTATTTTTCTAGATCAATTTTAGATGCTCAGCAAAATCAAGAGGGAGTATAGAGATTTCCCATATACTCCCTGACCCCACACACGCACAGCCTGCCCCATTATCAACATCCCCAGAAAGGTCCATTTGTTACAATTAGTGAACCTATCTTGACATACCATAACCACTCAAGTCCATAGTTTACATTATGGTTCACTCTTGTTGCTGTACATTCTGTGTTTGGACAAATGTATAATGACATGTATCCATCATTACAGTATCATATAGAATATTTTCACTGCCCTAAAAATCCTCTGTGCCTCACCTATTTATCACTTCCCCTAGGAATCATTGATCTTTTTTACTGTCTCCATAGTTTTGTCTTTTCCAGAATGTCATAAGTTGGACTCATACAGTATGTGGCCTTTTCAGATTGTCATCTTTCTCTTAGTAATATGCATTTAAATTTCCTCCATATCTTTTTGTGGACTGATAGCTCATTTCTCTTTCATGCTGAATAATATTCCATTGTCTGGATGTACCACAGTTTATCTATCCATTTACTATTGAAGGACATCTTGGTTGCTTCCAAGTTTTACGTGCTACCACCATCCATGTGCAGGTGTGGACATGTTTTCATCCCCTTTGAGTAAATACCAAGGAATGTGACTGGTGGAACATGTAGTAAGAGTATGCTTAGATTTGTAAGAAACTGTCCAAATTGTCTTCCAAAGTGGTTGTACCAGCAATGAAGGAGAATTCCTGTTGCTGCACACACCCCTTAGCACTGGGTATTGTCAGTGTTCTAGATTCTGGCCATTCTAATAGATGTGTACGGGTACCTCACTGCCGCCTTAATTTGTATTTCCCTGATGACATGTGACATGGAGCATCTTTTCATATGCTTACTGGCCATCTGTATATCATCTTTGGCTTATTTTTTATGGGTTGTTTTCTTATTGTTCAGCTTTAAGCGTTCCTTGTATATTTTGGATAACAGTTCTTTATCAAACATGTCTTGGGGCGCCTGGGTGGCTCAGATGGTTAAGCGTCTGCCTTCGGCTCGGGTCATGATCCCAGGATCCTGGGATCGAGCCCCGCGTCGGGCTCCTGGCTCAGCGGGGAGCCTGCTTCTCCCTCTCCCTCTGCCTCTCTCCCTGCTCATGCTCGCTCTCTCTCTATCTCTGTGTCTCAAATGAATAAATAAAATCTTTAAAAAAAAAAAAAAAAAAACATGTCTTCTACAAATTTTCTCCCAGTCTGTGATTATTTGTCTTCTCGTTCTGTTGATTTTCTTCTTTTTTTAGAATATAGAAAAATAATTATATGAAATTACAATTTTTTTCTGAAATAAATTTTGCCAACTGAATAGTGTAACAGAGGAAAGACCTATTTGTAATAAGAGTTGAAGCAGAAAACAGGATATATTGTCTAAGGGCTTAATCGCTGTAATTGAAGGCTCAAATATAACAAAGTAAAAAAAAAAAAGAACTAAGGATTTTATTTCATTTCATTATAAGAAAAATTATCATAATTTTTTAATATCTTGAGGAACATTCTCTCTAATGCCCTAAACATGGCCAGTGCCAAATTGTACAATGCATCATATGGCCTTGGAAGGGGTACTTAGATAAAGTGTTCTGTGTAAATAGCAGCATTGGGAAAACCAAATCAAACCATGGGAAAGAGATAAAGAACAATCTGTACCTTTGCTCTGCTCACCTAAGAAGGTCTATAGCAAAGTGGCTAAGGCATCCATCCATTCTAGGGCCAGTCCTGGCTTAGCCTCAAAGCAGAACAAGTTACTTTGTCTCTGTGCCTTGGCTTCCCCATCTATAAAGTGAGGACTATAATAGTAATAAGGGTTGTTTCAAGGATGAAGTTAATAGGTAGAAAGCACTTAGAAGAGTTCCTGGCACATAGTAAACAGTTAATATTAGCAATTATTTTTATAGTGCTGTTTGTGAGGATCAAATGAAACATCTGTAATCTTTGAAAGCTATACAAATTGATGTTTTAGTCAAGAATAAAGAAGAAAGTGAAACTTTCTTTAAATCAGATTATTTGGTACTTGACAAGAATTTATGGGGCTCTTCTAACATATTTGCTTGAGCTTAAACTCAGCTGTAAAAATAAACACTGCTTTTTGAAATTCATGGAACAGCATTTTTTAAAATGTTTTATATCACTTAGCACATTATATTAGTCACAATTTGTGTAGACTCATTATTTTGGAATCTTGCAGTCTTTTCTAAATGTTCTCTAAATTCACCATATTTGAGTTAAAAAACAAATCACATTAGACTGGTAACAAGAATCCAGGGTTCAAATTCCAGTCGGCTATCAACAAACTGAATGTCTTTAGGCAAATCGTTGAGCTTTACAAAGCCTCAGTCTCCTTACACATAAAATTACCAGGTAGGAGCAGATAATCTCTAAGGTCATATCCAATTATAAAATTCCATGAGTTGTAGGTTAGGATAAACATCACTATCTTTGTTTTTTGTTGGGATAGATTTTAAAGGACTGCCTTAAGTCATACATTTGGAATTTTAAACAAGCAAAAATACCATTCTCCTGGCTCTCAGACTGGAACTCACAGTGCAGCGAATCTCAAACTTTTCAAATCAAAATGCCATAGAATTCCTCTACTATGTAAAAATATTGAAAATAAAGACAACTGAAGAAAAACAAACTCTACAATTCTCAGCAAACTGATACCACCTGAAAATACTTTTCAGTTTTAATCTCTCAGGCAAAATAATACCTCTACTAACTCAACGGAAGCAAAAATCAAAAACATTTCCAAAAGTAGAGAAAGCCAAGTTCTCCTTTTTATATAGCCTAAGACCAACAAACTACTTGTGCTGCTTCCCTGCACTCGTTTCAATATTGCCCAATTTTAAGAAAATTGCAGCGACCAGCAGTACCTGAAACCCCTTGTGCCCGACTAGTGTACTAACATGGCAAAGGACAGCAGGAGGGACAAGAGGTTGGCAGGTGAAAGAAATAAACATAAAGCATTTTAAGGTCTACTATTTTCTTATCGATTATGTTAATATCAGACATAATTGACTTCAAGACAAGAAATATTACCAGAGATAAAGAGGGATACTCCATAATGGTAAAAAGGTCAACTCATTAAGAACATATGGTAACCTTAAATGCATAAGCACCTAATGACAGAGCTTCCAAATATGTGAAGCAAACACTGAAGGGGAAAAGAGATAAATCTATAGACAGAGATGGAATATCCTTTTTTTTTTCTTTCAGTCATTATATTAATGTATAAAATAGAGAAAAATCAATAAGGATAGTGAATTTTTAACCAACACTAAAAACCAAGTTGATGTACTTGATATTTATAAAGCACAACCAAAAACTACATAAAATACTTTTTCTTCAAATGCACATGGAACAAGTATCTAGAAGGACCATGATAGGGCATAAATCAAATCTCAAAATTTTTCGAAGAACTTAATTATACAGGGTACTTCTCTGACTACAACAGAATTAAATTAGAAATCAGTTGTCAATAGATAGATGAAAAAACCCTAGCATCTGGAAATTAACAAACCTATTTCTAAATAATCCGTAAGTCAAAAAGCAATTTAAATGTAAGTTAGAAAATATCTCAAGCAAAATGCTAAAGAAGTCAAAATTTGTGGGATGTAGCTAAAATTGTGCTTTGAGGGTAATTTCTAGCTTTATATTAAAAAAGAAGAAACATTTTTTTTTAAGATTTTATTTATTTATTTGACAGAGAGAGACACAGCGAGAGAGGGAACACAAGCAGGGGGAGTAGGAGATGGAGAAGCAGGCTTCCCGAGGAGCAGGGAGCCTGACACAGGGCTCGATCCCAGGACCCTGAGATCATGACCTGAGCCGAAGGCAGACGCTTAACAACTGAGCCACACAGGCGTCTCAAGAAATATTTTAAAATAATGACCTATGCTTCTACATAAAGAAGCTGGAAAAAGATGAGCTAATTAAACTCAAATTAAATAAAAGAAAGAAAACATTAAAAAATGGAAAACAATGGCTCAGTCAGTTAAGCATCTGCCTTCGGCTGGGGTCATGATCCCAGGGTCATGGGATCAAGTCCCCCGTCAGGCTCCATGCTCAACGGGGAGTCTGCTTCTCCCTCTCCCTCTGCTCCTCCCCAACTCATGCTCTCTCTCTCTCTCATTCACTCTCTCTCAAATAAATAAAATATTTTTTTTAAAAAGGCAATAGATAAAATAAAAAAGCCAAAAGTTAAATCTTTGAAAAGATTTTTTTTAGTGATAAACTCTGTCAAGACTGATCAAGAAAAAAAAAAAAAAGGAAGAAAGAAAAGTCACAAATTACCAATATCAGGAATGGAAGAAAGACATTATAGACCTTAAGAGAATAAGGGAGTATCACGAAAAACTTTATGTCAATAAATTTTCCATCTTAGATGAAATGGGAAAAGTCCATTGAAAACAAATATTATGAAAACTGACACAAGAAGTAAAAAAAATCTGGACATTCCTATAACTGTTAAAGATATTTAACTTCATGGGAACCTTTTTTTTTTTTTTTTAAGATTTTATTTATTTATTTGACAGAGAGACACACAGCGAGAGAAAGAACACAAGCAGGGGGAGTGGGAGAGGGAGAAGAAGGCTCTCCGCCGAGCAGGGAGTCCGATGCGGGGCTCGATCCCAGGACCCTGGGATCATGACCTGAGCTAAAGGCAGATGCTTAACGACTGAGCCACCCAGGTGCCCCCTTTATGTGAATGTTTAAACTTTCCCACAAAGATACCTCAAGGCTTAGGTAGTTTCATTAGTGACTTCTATCAAACATTTAAGGCAGAACTAATACTAATTCTATGCAAACTCAAAAAATAAAGGAGGAAACTTCCCAATGTATTTTATGAGGCCAGGATAAACCCAATAGTAAAACCTGACAAGAACATTTCAAGAAAAGTACATACCAATAACTCTACTGAATATAAATGCAAAAATTCTTGACAAAATATTAGTAAATCAAATCTAGTACTATATAAAGAGTATAACATATCATTACCAATAGACTCTTCCCTGTGAATATAAGATTAGCCATTCAGTGTAATTTAGTATAACAGTCTTTCATTAAAAGCATAAGATATGACAAAATTCAAATCTATAAGTTTGGAAAACTGGGAATAGAAAGGGAATATCTTAAATCTAATTAAAAAATCATAAAAGAAACTATGGTTTTCTTTCCTCTGCTCTCACCAACACTTCTGACACTAAATGTATGGGGTTTTCCCCAACACCAACCCATCTGATACCAGTTAAGTGTCCTACAATTCAATTCTGACACTATCTACTTGGAGTTAGTATTAAATCACACAAGTTAAGGTCTCACAGACTTTACCCATTTCAGATGCCAGATGCAACTCTGGAACTCCCATCCCTATAACCGACCAGCTATAAGCTAAAGGTTCCCATGACCCTCTCCTCAGGATCAATAATTTTCTGGAATGGCTCGCAGAACTCAGGGAAACACTTACATTTGCCAGTTTATATAATAAAGGATATGATAAAGGATACAGATGAACAGCCAGATGAAGAGGTACATCGGGTGAGGTCTAGAAGTGTCCTCAGTTTAAGGAGTTTCTATCCCTGTGGAGTTAAGATGTACCACCCTCTAACCACATGGATGTGCTCACCAACCCAGAGATTCTCCAAGTGCTGTACTTTAGAGATTTTTATGGAGGCTTCATCATGTAGGCATAATGAAGTATTAATTAAATCTCTAACTCCTATCCTCTCCTTGGAGGATGGGAGAGGAGGCTTAAAAGTTCCAAGCTACTAATCATGGCTTGGTCTTTCTGGTGACCAGTCCCCATCCTAAAGTTATCTGGATAATTATCCAGATGACAATGAGCCCACCAATCATCACCTCATTAGAACAAAAGAGTCTCCTATCACTCCGGAAATTCCAAGGGATTTAAGAACTCAGTGTCAGGAACTGAGAAAGACCAAATATTAGAACACGAGATGCTCTTAGCATCCCCTCAGGAGATTACAGGGTTCACTCAGGAGATTACAAGGGTTCTAAAAGTTCTGTGAGAGGATTTGGTGGCAGATTATATAATAATATACATCTTATTACTTACCAGGACATCTATAAAAAAACACAGCCAACATTATACTTAGCAGTGAAAGACTAACATATTTCTCCTAAGATTAGAAGCAATTTCTCCTAGAATGGCTCTTCTATTTAAGTTTGAACTGGAAATCTTAGCCAGTGTAATGAGGCAAAAAAAAATTTTTTTAAAAGAACATAAATATTGAAAAGAAAATTTTTAAGTGTCCTTATTTGTTGATGACTTGATTTTGTACATAGAAAGTCCTAAGAAAGCTATAACGAAACAAAAATAGATGATTTTACAAGGTTTCAGGTTACGAGGTCCATGTAACAAAGTTAAAGTACTTATACTACTTGATTTCAAGGTTTACTATAAGCCACAATAACCAAGATGGTTTAATATTAGTGTACAGATATTCACTAGATTGGTGGAATAAAATAGAGTCTAAAAATAGATCCATTCTAGATGGAAAATTGATTGTTGACAAAGGTATCAATGCAATTGAGTGGGGGGGGTGGAAATGTCTTTTCAACATATGGTGCTGAAAAAAGATGTATATCCATATGGGAAAGAACAGTCTGAACTTCTATCTTACACCATACAAAAAGTTAGAGATTGAGCGTAACACTTAAAACTATGAAGCCCCTAGAAGAAAATTTCAGAGACTATCTTTATGACCTTGGGATAGGCAAAGATTTTATAGACAAGACAAAAAGAAAAGTGCTAATCATAAATGAAAAATAATCAAGTGAACTTCATCAAAATTAAAAACTTTTGCTCATCAGCAACACATTAAGAAAATGAATAAACAATCCGGAAACTGAGAAATATTTGTTACACATATCTGATAAAGGACTGGTATCCAGAATATATAAACTACTACTATAAATCAACAATAAATACAATACAATTTTTTAAATAGGCAAAACTTGAAAATATACTTAAAAAAAGAAACACAAAGGGCGCCTGGTTGGCTCATTCAGTTAAGCGTCTGCCTTCAGCTTGGGTCATGATCCCAGGGTCCTGGGTCACACCCCACATCAGGCTTCCTGCTCAGCGGGGAGCCTGCTTCTCCCTCTGCCGCTCCTCCTGCTTGTGCTCACTCTCGCTCTCTCTCTCTCTAATAAATAAATATCTTTAAAAAAGAAAGAAGAAAGAAAGAAAGAAGAAAGAAAGAAAGAAAGAAAGAAAGAAAGAAAGAAAGAAAGAAAGAAAAGAAAGAAAGAAAGAAAGAAAGAAAGAAAGAAAGAAAGAAAGAAAACAGAAGGCACATAAATGACCAAGAAGCAAGTGAAGAATGCTCAAATGAAGGGGGGGAAATCAGAGGGGGAGAAGAACCATGAGAGACTATGGACTCCGGGAAACAAACTGAGGGTTCTAGAGGGGAGGGGGGGAGGGGGATGGGTTAGCCTGGTGATGGGTATTAAGGAAGGCATGTATTGCATGGAGCACTGGGTGTTATACACAATGAATCATGGAACATTACTCAAAAACTAATGATGTACTGTATGGTGACTAACATAACATAATAAAAAAAAATTTTTTTAATAAAAATAAAATAAAATAAAACAATTTATAATCAAAATTAAAAAAATGCTCAACATCATTAGTCATCAGGGAAATTCAGATTAAAACCACAAGATACTACTATATACCATTCAAATAACTAAAGTTTAAAAACTTAAAATATGAATATTGGCACAGATATGAAACAATTGTAAATCTCATATTACTGGTAGGAGAGAAAAATGCAGCAACCATTCCAGAAAATTTTGGTTCTTTATAAGTGATACATATCCTTACTCTATGACCCAAGAATTCTACCCTAGGCAAAAAAAAGACTTTTTTTTATAAGAACGTTCATTGCAGCTTTATTCATAGTAACCCAAAACTGGAAACTAAAATGTCCATCAATAAAAGAATGGTCAAATTGTGATACAGTCATAAAATGGAAAGCTGCACAGTAATAAAAAAGAATGAACTACTGATATCCATATCAACGTGAATCTCAAATTTCAAAAACATTTTGTTGAGAAAAGAATCTAGATGCAAGAGGGTATTCTATTTATAGAAGTTTCAAGAATAGACTAAACTATGATAATAGAGATCAGAACAATTTTGGGGGGAGAGGAAGAGAGGGAGGAGACTGCAAAGGCATGTAAAGCAATTTCACAAGTTGTGGAATGGTTCTAAATCTTTATTGGGATGTTGGTCACATTGGTAGATACATTGTCAAAACTATCAAAACGTATAGTTAAGATCTGTGCACTTTATACATTAACAAATAAAAATCTAGCATCTTCAAATACCTTAATCTATGTTAAATATAAAGTAGGTATGCCCTGCTTTTAAGAAAAAAATTACAAAAGAGCTAAATTATGATTAGTCAGAATGCAAGATGATTTTTGCTCTGGATACTTGCCTGGGAGTTTGTCTAAATAATAAGATTCTTTACTACACTGAAAATGATGAGATTTGCAAATATATAGTTTAAAATAGCTTTCTAGGAACATATATGCTGCATAGATTCAGCTCAAAAATTAGAAAATATCTCAGTCATCTTGGTTCCAAAGAATCTCTCAGGCATTTGACTTAATAGTCCCAGAAGTACAGGTAACTTGAGTTCATTTTCCACAGAAATAGTCCTCATAGTAGGCATGTCACATCTGTGAGCTACCCACGTGTGTGTTCTGAACACACAGGAAAAACACATGTTTGGGGGGATTAAAAAAGCTGTAAGAAGCTTTTGCACTTACAAGTCAATCTAGCTACATATGACATTTTCCTGCATGGGCAAGCATCTTCAGTTTTATCTTGACATATCTACTGTTATCTTTCTAAAAGCTGATTTTGCACATGAAAAATTGCCATTTCACATACAGCAAAACACTTAAAATCTCCCTCACACATACAAAAAAAGTCATATGGTCTCTGGAAAATTGGTTATATTTTTATCTATTACTGAGAACTGGTTAAAATTAAGTTATATAAGTTTATATAAGCCTAACATACTATCTTATTAACTAGCTATTGGTAATATGATCTACATACGATCTATGGGATAACCACTTGCTTCCTCAATGACCTCACTATGTAAAGTCTAATCATATCATAATTTACATAAAAATAGAAAACAGAGGGTCAGAAAGATGTGGTCAGAACTCCGCTGCTTGGGATAATGCCTTTTCTCCTCAGTAACAGACAGACACCAATCCAATCCTACCGATGACTTCCCCTTCCACAAATCAGTGAGCTAAGAGGCACCTCTTGGATTCAGTACAACTTATCACCGCCATGGCCAATGTCAGAGCTTGTGGCCATGGTTGGACAAAAAGGAAAAAGAAACCAACAGATCCATGAATGTGCGGGTCACACTGGGCTGGGTTTGGTCAAACAGAAATATTTGCAGTACCACTCTCAGCAACAACTTGATCATTCGCGCCATACTTAGCTAATACTGAACGCATGACAGAGGAAGAGATTTAGCCTCATTGAACTGGGACACTACGTTGAAAATTACTATTTGTTAATGGGAAGATCTGGTATATACCTAATCCATTTGGAGCCATGTCCAACTTAGATACTAAAGAACCTGGGGGGTGCTTTGTAGAAAATTTCACTATTGAAAGCAGGAACACCTATTTTGCCTAAACTCTAAAAAAAGAAGTTATGGAACATTTAGTCCTAGTATAGAGTGGGCTATTAATATGTATTTGTTGAATGAATGAATGAATGAATGGATGAATGAATGAATGGTATAGGGCTCTAGTATATTGCTAAGCAACTCCACTATTTATACATAAAGTTAAGCATTACTTATTGGTTTCATTTGAATAGGTATATTTACATTAAATAATAAGAATAGCTTATTTTCAAGTATCCACCCAGAGCTGATGGAGCGGGGATACTTTTTTGAAAATATTATACTGGTATACCTACCTCATGGCTCCCCACCCAATAAGATCAAGAGCCTTTAACACGTTTTCTTTGTTCCAAGAAGAAGTTATTGTTCGGTTTCAACTGGCAAGTTATATTTGTTAGTTCCATTTTTAATTTTGATCCCCAGGTTTTGTTAAGAAGGAATGGAAATTTGCCAACTCCAAAGGCTTTCCTTGAAATACCAAGAACTAGAGCCTGAAAGACAATGCAGAGAGATGAAGCGAGAAAGAACTCAGGATAGGATAGAACTCTCAACTCAAAGGAAGGAGGAAAAAAAACCTTTTAGTCCCTGGGGGAGCTGGGGATGAGAGGAGATAGTGAGAGAAAAAATGAAGGAGTTCAGACTCAGGCATCCTGGCTGTCCTCTAAGGGTCAAAACCCCGGGCGGGGATGCAAGTGGGAATAGAAACACTCAAATAGGACTAGAGGAATCCAAGTATGGAGGGACTCATTCCTTATTTCTCAAGAGAATAACTTTTTAAAAATGCAAACTGCTTAAAGAAGATTAGCATTTTACATCCCATTTCACATGACACCGAGCTAATAGTGTAGGAATGGTGAGGGTAGTATTTCACCCCTAATATGTAGAGAGCAAAAAGATGGAAATCCTGGGTATTCCAGGAAAATTGAAGCCAAGCAGCCTGGAGGTTAGGATGAATGGCCACAGTGAGCAGGGACTTCATGTCTAGAGGCTGTGGCAGGACCCAAATTCTTCAGGGGAAGATATAACAGTTTGATGCCCCAAACCAGGCAGTTCCAGCCATACTTTCGTGACCACCAACTCAAGACACCCGGGCACAAGATATGACCAGCCACACCCACTGAGCATCAGAGAAGACCCAAGTGACAGCCTAAGTGCTATCCTGCCACCATGATAATCTACAGTTTGTCCCTACATCCAGTCATACTGGGGAAGGAAAGAGGAGGGGAGTGAGTGAGACCCCATGACAGAGAGGAGACAGCTTCATAAGGAGTTTCAATTTTAAACTGATTGCATTTATTTCTAAAAGACACTATTTAAATTACCTCTTACTAGCAATTTTTAGTTCCCCTCCCACAACCCACACCCCTACCACATTAGCAGAAATAAAAGTTTGAAAGCTAGATAAATCAGTTATATAAAAATAATTTTAAGTCCCTTTCTTTGTGTGTCTGAGTTACATTAAAATAATAATACTTAATGACGGCTATTATTATGTACCAGGCACTATTCTAAGCTCACTACAGTTATTAACTCATGTGTTAATGACAACTCTTCTATGAAGTAGGTACTATTCGTATACCCGTTCTACAAATGAGAAAATTGAAACACAGAATCACACAGCTATTAAGTGACAGGACCTGGACTCAGAGCAGGCAACCTGACACCAGAGTCAGGACTCTTAACTCCTCTGGTAAACTGCAGGTACGTGTGAGTAAATACGACTTCGCAAACTAGCAAGCAGCACAGCTGGGATTCAACTCGGGTGGCCTACCTATAATCATAAGCTCTTTTCACCATACTATTGCTTTTTTCCTTTTCCCCTTCTTCGGATGAGAGAACCACTTTTCCTTTGGGTACCTGCACC
This sequence comes from Halichoerus grypus, assembly GCF_964656455.1. NCBI lineage: Eukaryota > Metazoa > Chordata > Mammalia > Carnivora > Phocidae > Halichoerus > Halichoerus grypus. Next base: position 110,555,179 of record NC_135718.1, read on the forward strand.
TTTCCACAAGGATCCCCACCAAAACCAGCAGATCAGTGAACCTCTACTCACCTTAAAGAATAATTGGTTACAGGAGACAGCAAAAGACCCATGCCAGGCCAGTCAAAAATCCTTCTCAGAGATTGAGACAGACTCTGGGAGACAGAGACGATCTCTCCTCTTCTGGGATTGTAGGTGCTCTGGTGGATGGTACTCATTCGTTTTAGTAACCAGCATATGAATCACCTTCTTATATGAGGAATCCACCACCTTGGCAGCAGATCAGAGAAGCCAAATGTACCAGATAGTCACTTTTCCAGCCTCCCTTGCAGTTAAGGTGTCCACATAACAGCCAAGCCAGAGCAATCAGACATACAGACTCCAGGTTTTGATTAGAAGTTAATGACCTAAAGAAGTGGAGACTGCACAAATCTATTTCTAGAGAGGAGGATACATGGCAGCATCTACATCCCATTTCCAGAGAGGCTGCAGTTCTAGCAACAGCGGTTGAGGCTCCGTGTCCAGCGTTGCTGTCAACGATACAATACCCCCCAGGGCGCTGCCCAAGGTCGGCGAAGCATGTCGGCAGGAAGACTGTGTTAGGGCTTCTGACAGGGAGCCTCTGGGGCTTGCCCTCCAGCCCTCCTGGAGGTTCCCTGAGCTACTTGATAAATCTCTTCTGGTAAGTTTCTACTACTTAAAGTAGTCCTTTAGTTTCTTGTGCTTAAAACTAGGAATCTGCTTTAGTTTTCTATTGCTGCTGTAATAAGTTACCACAAACGTTGTGGCTTAAGACAACACACAATTCTGGGGCGCCTGGGTGGCTCAGTCGGTTGAGGAGCCAACCCTTGATTTCGGCTCTGGTCATGATCTCAGGTCCTGGGATCACCTGTGTTGGGCTCCCCACTCAGCAGGGAGTCTACTTGAGGATTCTTTCTCTCTCTGCCCCTCCCCCTGCTCATGCTCTCTCTCTCTAAAATAATAAATAAAATAAACCTTTAAAAACAAAAAGACAACACAAAATTCTATTATGCTTCTGGAAGTCAAAAGCCCTAAAATCAGGGTATCAGCAGGGTTGCATTCCTTTCTGGAGTCTCTAGAGAATAATCCATTGCCTTGCCTTTCTCAGCTTTTAGAGGCTTCTTTCTTCCATCTTTAAAGCCAGTAACATTGCAGCTCTCTGATTATTCTTCCCTTGTCCCATCTTCCTCTGATACTCCCTCCCTTCTACCTTCCTCTCCCACTTCTAAGAAACCTTGCAATTATATTGGGTCCACAGGGAGAATCCAGGCTCTCCCTATTTTAAGGTCAGCTGATTAGCAACATTCATTCCATCTGCATTAATTTTTCTTTGCCATGTAACATTCACAAGTTCCAGGGATTAAATGTGGACATCTTTGGAGGCATTGTTCTGCCTATCACAGAATGTAAATGACACAGATATCTCTATCAGGTATGTTTACAGGCAACAGATGCTTAAGGAAACGGGGGCAATCTGGAAACTATCATCTGACCTGACTGCGGCTGAATACAATAAAAATCCACTAGATATTAATGGTGTGGCAACCAAAAGCTGATTCGAGCCACTACAATAAGAAGCCACTCTCCTCATCCAATTCTGTGATCATTTCATAGACACAGAGGAAAAGAAAGGCACTTTTGGGGCGCCTGGGTGGTTCAGTCGGTTAAGCAACTGTCTTCAGCTCAGGTCATGATCTCAGGGTCCTGGGATCGAGCCCCGCATTGGGCTCCCTGCTCAGCAGAGAGCCTGCTGCTCTCTCTCCCTCTGCTGCTCCTCCTGCTTGTGTGCACTCCTCTCTCTCTGTCAAATAAATAAATAAAATCTTAAAAAAAAAAAAAGGCACCTTTGGGGAAAAGACTTGCAACCATGGAAAAGCAAGTATCGTCCATCCTCCTTCTAGCGTTTCCTATGGAAGATATGAGAAGTATGCCATTTGACAAGATAACTTGTCAAAAAGGGAAATATCCATTACTTTGAATCTTTATTGATGTGCTATGTGCTAATTCCTAAAGACCCATCCTGCGATACACCGTTCATAGTTAGGGATTATATTATCAGAGAAGCCCAACTACTCATAGGCCCAGTGTAACCATAAAGCCGTCATGGGATTATATTCCAAGTTGAGTGTATGGTTGGAAAAGGTAGACCCAGAAGTGGGCAGAATCTGCACATTAGTTCCCTGAACTGTGGAGTGATAGAAATGGACAATTAAAAACTCTTTGAACTCCCAACTGCTAATATAAAAACTAGTTCCACCATCAAAGATAAAAGATGCAAGGGTCATGATTCTTATCACATTTCCATTTACCTTACCTTTTGATCATTGTAGCAGGAAGATGGGTCTTACAAAATAAACAGTGGATTATTATAAACATTATCAAGTACCATCTCTAATTGTACCTGCTCTTCTGGAAGTAGTCACTTTGCTTAAGTAAATCAACATGGTCCTTAGGATCTGATATATAGCTATTAATCAAGAAAATTCTTTTTTTCTATTCTTCAGTATGCAGACATCAAAATCCCTATCTTCATGTTCCCTCAGTGGCCAATTTCCTGGATCTGTGCTAAAACCTAGTCAATGGATCCTTTAATAACACCATCTCATATCTCACTGATCCTCCATATGACAAAAAGAAGCATGTTACACTTGGTAAGACAATGTATATAAAAAGAATGAAGAAAACAAGATGGTATCAGGATCTGCAACTTCAGTAAAGTTTCTGGGAGTCCACTGATTTGGGACAGGTTGAGATAGCACCCTCAAAGTGCAGGTAAAGTTACCCCTTCTCACAGAAAAAAAAAAAAAAAAGCAAAAGATTTCTGGAATTGGGAGGCAACATTCCCATTAATGTGTTTCTCTGACACATTGACTGGACCTAAAAGCTGCTCACTTTGAGTGGGGCACAAATCAGTAGAGAGCTTTCTATCTCATATGAACCATAGCTCAAGCAGCTCTGCTCCTTGGCCTTTATGACTCATCAGATCCAAAGTGTTTAAAATATCAAATGAGGCAAACAAGGATGCTGAATAGAGCCAATGGCAAATCCCAATGCAAGAGTCATGTGGCGGCCCGTAGGGGTCTGGGTGAAGGTCATGCCCTTTTCTGCAAGTCATTATTTCCCTTGAGAAAAACACCTTGCTGCTGAACTCTGACAGAGACTAATCGTCAAATCATGAGAAACCAGATGACCATTATCTCATCTGCCTCACCATAAATTGAGTTCACCCTGGAGCATATTATCAAGTGGAAGTGTTTTTCTATAGATTTCAAAGCACAAACACATTCTAAAGGCGTAAGTTGCATGAGCAAGTGGTTCATACTTCCAGCATGCCTACCTCTGACCTAATGCCAGCCCTCTTCAGTTCATAGTTAGGATTCTGGAGAGTGGCCTGTGAATGACTGACTACAGAGGAAAAATCTAGAACTGGGTTTAGAGAAGGCTCTGCATGATTTTCAGGCACCAGCTAAAAAAGTTGCTGAAATGGTTCACACCCATTTAAGGTGCCCCTAACGGACAGTGAAGAAGGGAAACGCCCCTATGAGTAGAAACTTGAGATCTCTTGTCCAGTTTTCTTGTCAATAGCAATGGCCTGAGATTAGATCTATACAGATGCATTGGGTTCTGCTAATGGTTTGGACAGACATTCAGATATCTGGAGATTGGAGGATTAAAGGTGAAGTTCGCAGAAACGTATGTAAATATCTGAATGGACCCAGATTGTGAGAATATCCGTGGGCCACATGAATGTTCATCAAAAGACCCTACTAAGAAATTGGACAAGATCAACAGGCCATGTCTTCCCATTGTCTCCCCAGTGTTTGCTGATTAAACTCATGAGCAATGTGGTGATGTTGGCAGAAATGAAAACTATACATGGACTCCATGACATGAACTTAACACTTATCAAGGCTACCTGGCAACTAAAGAAGGAAGTAATCAAAAACAAAAACAGAGCTGAAAGCTGTGGAGATAGAAGGAAAACCTTGATGCTTGAAACTCTAGATCCAGCTATACCTGAAGTCCAGATTTTTCAGTTACAGGAGCCAATAAATTCTCTTCTCAGATTTCACTGATCGAATTGGTTTTCCAACACACATTACCAAAAAATACTCTTTTATACAAGCCATGATGTTGAATTACCATACTCAACTAATTTGGGGAACAGAGGTACTACAAAGATGCTGGTGTCTTACATTTCAGAGGGACACTATTGATATTTTCCTCTCTCTCAGGAAACATTAGCGGGTGCCCGTGCTGAGCATCAGCCAAATTCTGAGATTTCTTGAAGTAAAACAAAACATGTTTCAGGGCGCCTGGGTGGCTCAGTCGGTTAAGCGGCTGCCTTCGGCTCAGGTCATGATCCCAGGATCCTGGGATCGGGCCCCACGTCAGGCTCCCCGCTCAGTGGAGAGTCTGCTTCTCCCTCTCCCTCTGCCTGCCTCTCTGCCTACTTGTGCTCTCAAAATCTTTAAAATAAAAAACATGTTTGGCAAATTTTTTCTTTGGTGCATCAATAATGCATGTTCTTGATGGGGAAAAAGTTAAATAAAAATTAAAAATAAAGATAAAAAGAACAAACAATAATTTACTTTTTTAACTTTTTATTATGCAGTAATTAGTGTTGCTAATATTTTGTCATATATCACTTAAGTCTTTTTCTACATTTTTTTTTTCAAAAATGGAACCCTAATGTAAGTATATTTTATAAGATTTTTTAAAAATACTACCTCTTGAACACCATTTCATGTTTCTTCACATCATTTTTTGGAAAGACACCATACTTTTACTTTTCATGGAAGTAAATTTACAGTAAAATTTACCAATTTTAAGTATAAATTGATGAGCTTTGACATATGAATAACGTTGTATAACCACCACCTCAGTCACGATATAGAATCCATCATCAAAAAAGTTACTTTCTCCTTTGCAATCAACTTCTGAACTTTTGCCCATTCCCAAAAATAATTATTTTCTATTCTTTCTACCTACCTTTTCCTAGGATTCCATATTTCTAGTAACACGTGTTAGACTGCCTTCTTTTGGCTCACACATCACTAATGCTTTTTTCCTTTACAAATTTGTTTTATCATTGCTTCATTTTGGATAGTTTGTATTGCTGTATCTTCAAATTGTTCTCTTCTTCTATAGTATCTAATTTGCTGCTAATCTAATCCAATGAATTTGTCATTTCTAATATTTTATTTCCCATCTCTAAATGTCTTATATCTTAAGTTCCTCTCATCATGTTTTCCTTTACCTCTTTGAACATATCAAATATAGTTATAGTAGCTGTTTTGATGTCCTCTTTTTGCTGGTTCCTGCACTTTGTCATTTCTGAATTTCTTTCTATTGGCTGGTTTTTCTCCTTACTGTGGGTTGTATATTCCTACTTCTTTGCATGACCAATAATTTTTTATTGATTGACAGGAAGAGTAAACTTTACATCACTGGTTGTTGGATTTTTGTTCTGATGGACAATTATTTGCAACCAGCTGCAACCTTTTGAGTCTTGCTTTTAAGCTTTGTTAGAGAAGGTCCAGAGCAGCCTTTAATCAAGTCCAATTTATCTCCATTATTAAAGTGATAACTTTCCTAGTATTCTGCTCTGTGAAATCTTTGTGCTCTAGCTAGTAGAAACATGAATATTTACCAACACTGTGTGCCCCGAATTTTGTTCTACTCATCCTTCTACAGTTACTTCCCTGGCCTCAGTTTCCTCTCACATGTGCACAGATCAATACTCAAAGATTCAAGGGGATCCCTCTAGAGATCTGTGGAGTTCTCTCTTTTTAGAGTCCTTTCTCCTTAATACTCCACTCTAAAAATTCTGGCAGGCTTGACTTCCCCAAACTCTGATTTCCATCTCTTCAATTCAGCAAGACTAGCAGAGACTTCCCCTGTCCCCACCCCCCACCCCCATCTCATTTCCTCTAGATAATAACCTGGTATAATCTTAGTACTCATCTGGTTTATTTCCTTTCTGTCAGTCCTACACTGCCTATTGTCCGAAGCCTGAAAACCATCACTTTATATCATTTCTCTGGCACTTTTCAGTTAACGTAGTACAGTAAATCCAAACCCTGTAACTCCATCCTGGCTGAAGCAGAAGTCTACAGCATCATTCTTTTTTTTTTTTCTTTCTTTTTTTCTTTTATTTATTTATTTACTTTTATTATTAACATATAATGTATTATTTGTTTCAGGGGTACAGGTCTATGATTCATCAGTCTTACACAATTCACAGCGCTCACCATAGCACATACCCTCCCCAATGTCCATCACCCAGCCACCCCATCGCTCCCACCTCCCTCCCCTCCAGCAACCCTCAGTTTGTTTCCTGAGCTTAAGAGTCTCTTATGGTTTGTCCCCCTCTCTGGTTTCGTCTTGTTTCATTTTTTTCCTCTCTTCCCCTATGATCCTCTGCCTTGTTTCTCAAATTCCACATATCAGTGAGATCATATGATACTTGTCTTTCTCTGATTTATTTTGCTTAGCATAATACCCTCTAGTTCCATCTATGTCATTGCAAATGGCAGGATTTCATTTTTTGATGGCTGCATAATATTCCATTGTGTGTGTGTGTGTGTGTGTGTGTGTGTGTGTGTGTGTGTGTGTATCACATCTTTATCCATTCATCTGTCGATGGACATCTTGGCTCTTTCCATAGTTTGGCTATTGTGGACATTGCTGCTATAAATATTGGGGGTGCATGTGCCCCTTCGGATTACTGCATCTGTATCTTTGGGGTAAATGTGCAATTGCTGGGTCATAGTGTAGCTCTATTTTCAACTTTTTGAGGAACCTCCATACTATTTTCCAGAGTGTACAGCATCATCCTTAATGCATGCCTAGAATTCCACGGAATGGATGTATCATCCGGGCTATAGGTATTTGATGGGAAAAACCATACCTTGTTCACCATTGTACCCAAAGATTCTGAGGAATGATGGAATTTGGCATATACTAGGACTCAATAAATATGTATTGAATAAATTAATATTGAGACTATTTCTTTTTATTTCTTAGTATTAAAATGCTGAATGGACATTTTTGTTGTTAAATTCTACCAGAATCCACAGTAATAATTATTTATTTAGGATACATTTCTCTAAGTATAAATTCTGGCTCAAAGAAAAGGAGATTTTAAGGCATTAATGTTTATGTCCAAGTGGACCAAATGGAATCAGTTTACATGCTCACTGGCCAATAAGCTTTTTTGAATACTTATTTTTCTATATTCTTGACAAAACTGGATATTTCATTTTTAAAAATCTTTGTTAATTTCATAGATTTGAAGGTTATCTAATTTTAGTAGTTATTTTTATTTATTTGATTACTATTTAGGTGGATCATTTTTATGTTTTTGTTTTCACTTTAATCCTGAGTGATTTTTCTATTATTCAAAAGTTTTGTGATTTTTTTATTAATAAAATAGACTGTGGGAACTCTTAATCCTTATATCACTCATCCTATATTCAGTGCAATGTCCAAAGTTTAGAGGGGTATTTGTTTTTAATCATTGTTTTTCTATCATCATGTTTAAATCAGTTCAAAACCAAAGAGCTCATTTAGTACTCCAAACAATGGACAATATGTTCAAAGGATCCAGCAGTCTGGTAGAATCAAACAGCAAAAAGTCAAAGAAAAGAACTCTAATTAAAAGAACTCTTCACAGGTCAAAAGTGTAAGCTCATTAATGTTTTACCATGCAGATGGCATTAATAAGTAACCAAAGATGCATGTTCATTATTATCGTCCCCACCATTATTCCTTTGATATAAATGGCTCAGTAGATGTGAGGCACTTACCCAGATGATCAGATTCAATAATTAACATGGTACCTAGTCTCTCTCCCTACAAAAAAACTCAGTGGGGTCAATAAAGGAAGATACATATTATTCAAGAGAGAAAGAAATATTCTCACCTTATAAAAGAGATAATTTATCCCAACATTATTTATAATTGCAATAACATTGGAAATTTTCAATATTATAGTAAATGGTTGTCCAAGGGAGTTAAGATGGCAGAGTAGTAGGGGGACCCTGGGCTTATCTCGTCCCTCAAACACAGCTAGATTATAGGGAATGGTTAACTAAATTATGGGACCATGCCTAACTAAAGAAATATGCTGTCATTAAAAACAAGATGTTTCTAAAAAATTATTAGTAATACGGGGAAATGTCTATGATATGTTACATTTTTTTAAGACAGGCAACTGTACATGCACTAAAATTACAATTATGTAAAATATGTTTATTATAAACATATGCATAAAGGACTAGTAGGAGATACACTAAAATATCTATCTCTGTGTAGTGAGATAACAAATGGTTGATTTTTCTTCTTTTTTTTCCTTTTACAGTGATAACATATTACTTTGCTAACCTGATAAAAACAACACCAGAGGCCAGTTTTTGAAAGAGAGGGACATACCAAGCTGATAACAGTAGTCACCTCTAGAAAGAGCAATGAGACTGAGGTAAGTACTTTCTCTCTCTCTCTCTCTTTCCTCAACAGATGAAGAAACTGAAATTTAGAGAAATAACTTGACTTTGGGAAATTTATATGGAAGTGAGATAAAACCCCAGACGTTCAATGTCTCACACAGTGGAAACACCAAACTCACACTAATATATTAGACATTAGCAAGTCTTATTAAAAGGTCCATAGTGGACATGCAGCTCTCTGCTACTACACCCCTAGGCAGACAGTATCTCACTTGAGGAATGACCAGGCTTATACTCAGAACAAGCCAGGGACTATGACCTCTCTTCACATTACCCCCCACCTACCTACTGATATGTGCTCTTATTATTATAGGTGAACCGCCTGAGTTATAAGCAAAGACCATCCACTCCAATTTGTGTGCTAGTTCTATTCCTTCTTGACATTACTCCACAAATCTCATTTCTCACTGCTATATTCTCAATTTTTCTCTTTTCTACTTGATCATTGTCCATCTTGGGGAAAAAATGCTCTTGATTTCACTTTCCTTTCCACCTATCACTTCATTTCTTTTCTCCCTGTTAGAGAAAATCTTAAGAGTTATCTAGGTTTGCTATCACCTATTTTTCTCCTCGCATCGTCTCTTAAACCCTTCTATTTTAAACTTTGTACCTGCCACTTCCCCAAAGAACTCCATGTCGCTAAACCCAATGATCAATTCCAAGTCTTCATCTGACTTGATCTATTAGAAGTATATGAGATAGTTGATCATCCTCTTCCCATTAATAAATATTAATTTGTTTTCTACCAAGGCACTTCGGTTTTCCTTCTACCACTCCAGCTGCTCCTTCTTAATATCCTTTGCTGCTTCCTTCCTTCTCTTTTACCTTCTCTTTCATCCATAATGTGCAGGCCTCAGCCCTTGGATTTCTCCTCTTCTCCATCTACCACCACTCTTTGGTGATGTTATCTGGTCTCATACCTTTCAACTGATGACTTCCAAGTGTACATCTCCAGTTCAAACCCTCTCGTAAGCTACGGACTTCAGTATCTTACTCAATACCTCTATTTGTGTGTTTAATAGACAACTCAAACTTAACATTTCCAAAGTGGAACTCCTGATCTTCCTCCAAAACCTGTTCTGCTCATAATCTTCCCAACCTGAGGAATACCAGGTTTATTCTTTCAGTTACTTAGCCCAAAAAACTTAAATTCATCCTTAACATCTCATTCTCTCACCAAAAAATCTTACAGGCCCTACCTTCAAATTATATCCAGAATCTAACCTTTTGTCATAACGTTTATTACTACCACTCTGGTCCAAACTAAAATCACCTTTGGTCTGGACAAAGTACAGTTTTCTGACTGGTCTCCCTGCTTTCACCCATGTACTCAGAACTCGAGTGCATTCTGGACGGATCACTCTGGTTGTTGTGTTAAAAAGAGCTAGAGAGGAACAAAGATATTATCTTAAATTTTACAGTTGAGAAAACCAAAGCTTAGACAGGTTGTTTGTTCAGGATCACATAGCTAATAAAACGTTAGAGGCTGTTCTTTTTTACCTTATACCTTTCACCATTGTGTTATACTTTCTCCATACATAGGAGGCCCATACTTAACTGCTTTACCTGGGTCAGTCCTGGCTTACACGTTGTCCTGGCATGATTTAACTGTACCCTCCTTTCACCCACAAATATATCCTGCTCTGGATGATAAACTACATGACATAGATAAATAAATATATAGATAAGTATATAGACATATGTTTGTCTATTTATCTATCTTTATATCTATATAGATAAAGAATATAGATAGCATATAGCATATATATTTTAATCCTATCAATAAGCAGGAGTGGGACTAGGTAGATACAAATATAGATTATCCAACTTACTGTCATTAACATCAAGTGTTGAGTGTGATAAGTATCAGATCAATAACTATCAGCTCCCTTCAGCAGCCAGGGAATCATTTAACTCTAGGAGATCAATTAGAAATGTTCCAATGAAAAGAATCAGTGATTCTTGGTCAATGTTTCACTTTAGAGTTCCCACATCCTCTCCGCTCATTTACCAGGGCTCACACATGTGAATCTTTAACTCTACCGTTACCTTCGTCTTAGCCCCTGGTACTATCTGATGGACATTTTAAATCAGATTTGCTGCCAACCTCTTGATATGCCTGCAATCAAATATCACTTTACCCCCAAACCAGCTCTCCCTTCAGACTTCCTCAGTTCTATGAATGAAGTCATCTATTACCCAGACTCAGACTGTGAAGTCATCTTTCACCTCCTCATTTGCTCTGTCCTACCCCATTCACATCATCCAGCCACCCAGGTTTGCCAGTCATCAATAGACTTTTTATCTATGTCATTGGGGAACTGTAATAGCCTCTGCCTCTGCCCCTGCTCCCTGCAAAAGCTTTATTTGGAAAATCTTCCTCAAGTACTGCTATAATTACAGCTCTCTTTTTCAAAGCATGCATTCTCCAGAGTCCAGCCCAACTTCTAACTCCTTCAAAGAAACCTTCCACCCACAGAAAGGCATTTCTCCCTCCTCTGGATCTCTACCAAGCCTCTTATCTGTACCAATTGCTCAACACTCTTACCACCTGGTACTATTATCTTTTCTCTTTAATTAGAGTATGGCATTCCTGAGGGTCAAGGTCCTATCTCAGATGTTTTGGTTTTTTTTCTTTTTAATCTCCCTCAAGTCTAATACATTGCTGGGTGCTAAATGTTTTCCCTGTTTGGTGACAGGAAAGTAAAGGACAGCCAAATTAGATGAAGTCTATACACGACAACTTGAATTCAAAAATTAGGATTGGAGTAAGCCTCTAGGAACAGCTTTCCAGTCTTCCTTAGAAAAGTTACAGAAATAGTCTCAAGATCAGTCATATACTCTCATATCATTTCATCAAACTCCTGAGAAAAGAAAATTCTCTTTAATCAATATATCTGAAAAAATAGTTTTGAAGATGAAAATATATGATTCACTTGCCCTAGGCAACACTGCTGGACTTTCTGATCTTCTTGAGTATATTTTTCATTTACATATATCTTTATTCTGGAAATACTGTCTGAATTTTGATTTCTTAAAAAACAAAGGGGGATAAGTTGATTGAAAGAAAATAAATTTTGGGGCGCCTGGGTGGCTCAGTTGGTTAAGCGACTGCCTTCGGCTCAGGTCATGATCCTGGAGTCCCGGGATCGAGTCCCACATCGGGCTCCCTGCTCAGCAGGGAGTCTGCTTCTCCCTCTGACCCTCCCCCCTCTCATGCTCTCTGTATCTCATTCTCTCTCTCAAATAAATAAATAAAATCTTAAAAAAAAAAAAAAAAAAAAGAAAGAAAATAAATTTTATTTGTGACATTCAATATACCCAGAGTACTGTGTCATTTAACTCCTCTATTTCTCTGAAACAGTCATTTAGAAAGCACTTTGGTAAAGCAGAAAGAGAACTAAATTGGGAAGGATCTGGCCACTTGACATAATGCATCCCACTCTCTCTAACACTTACCACCATCTACTTTGTTCTTCAAGTACGTGTGCTTTGCTTCTTCTGTATCCCCTTTTGACTAAAATGTGATCTTCATGAGATCAGGAACATTGTCTGTCTGCTTCTTCAACAGTCCTTGGGTGGTAAAACTTAAGTAAATCATTTAGCTTCCTTGAGTATTAGTTTCCTCATAGGTAAATTTTAAAGACTAAACTGGATAACCTCTAGTTTCTCTTTAATTCAACAATTTTATTATTTATACAATATAATGAGGAGCATAAAAGACAAGGCTAATTGGGGTTTATGGTGGCCAAAAAATCTTCAGTTGATTAGGGCAGCTATTCTAGCCAACTGGATATGTTCCATGAAATGTTTACTTTTCCTGCTTAAAGCGCAAAGAAATATAACCAGCAACTAGTCCTATCATATAGATTGGTTATTTCTGTTGTTGCTTCTAGATTTCTCAAAGCTAAACCAGATTCTCTTAATGCTTGAGACACTTTAAAAGTTGACTATCTTTTTAAGCCCATTGAGCTCCTACTTAATAGACCAAGTTAAATTCATTAAATGATCTCCAGTGGTCTGTAGTTTTGAATTAGTTTCTTCTTTTTTTAAAATCTTTCCCACTATCGATAATTTTCATCATTCTGCCCATTTGCAAAAGTAAACTGTTGGTGTCCATGTAACTAGGAAAATCAGATAATTAGAAATCCAAGTTTAGAGATAAATTAGTGAGTGATTACTTACATTGTAAAATACTTCTTAATGCTCATCCTCCCCAAAAAATACTTATTGTATAGTTGCCAACTCATGAACTATCTTAAAATCTTTAAGTAAGGATTCCATTCATAAAAAAGAAAATCAGTTTAAACACAGCAATCAAATTAAACAAGGAGACCATTGTAAACCATACTTCTGCTTCAAGTAAGAAGTTGCAAATGTTCTCTCTTCTTCCATGCCACCTGCAGAGGTGGCAGCTGTCTCCTACTCAGCATCATGGCCACCCTCAGACCTCTGGTGAAGTTCAAGATTGTTAAAAAGAGGACCAAGAAGTTCATCCGGCACCAGTCCAACCAATATGTCAAAATTAAGTGCAACTGACAGAAACCCAGAAGCATTGACAATAGGGTGCACAGAAGATTCAAGGGCCAGATCTTGACACCCAACACTGGTTATGGGAGCAACAAGAAAACAAAGCACATAGTGCTCAGTGTCTTCCGGAAGTTCCTTGTCCACAACGTCAAGGAGCTTGAAGTGCTGCTGATGTGCAACAAATCTTACTGTGCAGAGATTGCTCACAATGTCTCCTCCAAGAACCACAAAGCCATTGTGGAAAAAGCAGCCCAGCTGGCCATCGGAGTCACCAGTCCCAATGCCAGGCTATGCAGTGAAGAAAATAAATAGACAGCTTATGTGCACATCATATTTGTGTTAATAAAACAACAGAACTATAAAAAAACAGAAGTTGCAAATGCTGTCCTACATTTATAAAGTGAAAGATACACCTTTAGGAAATCAAAAGGATGATCTGTGGGCTCATAGAGAAGGAATAAATGATTAATGGGGGCCATTTTGGATTCACAAAGAATACCAACTTAAACTAACTTCATTTTTTGATAGGTGTACCAATGAGACTGATAGATCAGAAGAATATTATAGGCATGCAAGGATCTGAATTTTAGTATTTCTAGATAACTTTATTAAAAGCACGGTGAAATGTGAGCTGATAATCATACAGTTAGGTTGATTTCAGAACTGGCTGAATGGCTTACCCAAGGATGCCAATCAAAGCACTGACATCAACTTAGAGGGGCTTGATACCACATTTTGTCCACATCCTGTATTATGGAGACTTGGAGGATAAATGACATAAATAAATGAGTGGGTAGGAAAAAGCTAGAAGGAGTAGTGAATTCATGGGATAACCAAGTAGCAATCCAAAATGAATTCAATAGAGCTAAATCATGCAATTAATTTACATAAAAACTATATGGATAATCAGTCATCAGAAAAATGCAAAGTGGGGTGCCTGGGTGGCTCAGTCGTTAAGCATCTGCCTTCGGCTCAGGTCATGATCCCAGGGTCCTGGGATCGAGCCCCACGTCAGGCTCCCTGCTCAACGGGAAGCCTGCTTCTCCCTCTCCCACTCCCCCTGCTTGTGTTCCCTCTCTCGCTGTATCTCTCTCTAATAAATAAATAAAATCTTTAAAAAATAAAAAATTTAAAAAAATTTTTTAAATGCAAAGCAAAACAATAGTAAAAAAATAGTGAGATAATACCTTATACCTCTTTAAAATGACTAAAACTTAAAGGACTTTATAGTAACTGGTGCTGGAGAAGATATAGAAAACTGGAACTCTATACATTACTAGTGAGAGCATAAACCGGTACCACCAGTTGAGGAAACTGTTTGGCAGTATGTATTAAGCAAAACAGCTATATATCCTAGGACCCGTCAGTTTTACCCCTAGGTATATAATCAACAGGTATGAGTACTTATATCTTCCAAAAGACATGTACTATAATTGTCATGGTAGCTTTATTCAAAAAACCAAACAGTTGAATAGATAGGTAAATTGTGGTATAATTTATACTATGGGAAGTTACATAATAATAAAAAGAGTAAGCTTCTGCTTTATTCAACAATATAAATAAATCTCACAGACACCAAGGTGAGAATTGAAATTGCACAATTCCATTTACATGAAGTTCAATCAGGCAAAATTAATTCATGGTAATAGAAGCCGGAATAGTGATCACAATTGTTGGCTGTGAGAGGGCATGAGAAAACCTCTTAGAATTCTGGAAAAATTCTATATGCTGACCTGAGTGGTGGTTAGATGGGCATTTATATATACAAAAATTTAGATTAGTGCTTGTTACTATATCTAAATTATTCCTCATCAAAAACATCATACATAAGAATAAATGAGAAACTGCACTTAGATTCAAATAAGCAATTCTACAGGATAGAGAAGAGCCCAAGCCACGCACATGAAAATACCAGTGGGTTTTAGCTGTATACACACACTATCTAGGTACATGGCATAGATAAAAGCTAAAGAGGTCTTAATATTCCTGAAATTGTGCTGTAAGAATGAACAATCCTACTAGGCCTTCTCAGCAATGTTTAGACTACACTCAGGGTATTGCGGTCATTTTCTTCTGAATTCTTTAAGGAGCACATCAACCAATTGGTATGCCTCCAGAAAAAAATAACCGTATGTTGAACATATGTTGAACATCTGAGGAAAGTCTAAAAGAGCTAAGGCTTTTTAGTCTGGGGAGGAGAAAGAAAAGACTTATAGGAAAGCCGGATTTCTTCTACATGTCCTCAGAAGGCTGAAATGAAATTAATAGGTGGAAGTTGCAAGTAGGCTGATTTTGTTCTAACATAAGGAAGAGCTTTCTAAATAGTAGAGCTGCCAACAAATTGCCCCAAGAGGTAATAGGCTGATCAAGCAGTGACCAGACATCTGCCCATATACTGAGAGAAGGTACCAGTCTCAGCTAGTGAGTTCAAGAAGATGTCCTCTATGCTCATTCTGTATTCTAGTATCTTTCAAATCAACATTCGTGTCTATCTTGGGAAAATTTGGTAGAACTAAAGAAAATCCATGAGCTGCTTATTCTGTGCAGAAAGTCACCAACTGGGGTGCCTGGGTGGCTCAGTCAGTTAAGCGTCTGCCTTCAGCTCAGGTCATGATCCCAGGGTCCTGGGATCGAGCCCCACATCAGGCTCTCTGCTCAGCAGGGAGCCTGATTCTCCCTCTCCCTCTGCCTCTCCCCCTGCTTGTGCTCTCTCTCGCACCCTCTCTCTCTCTCTGTCAAATAAATAAATAAAATCTTAAGAAAGAAAGAAAGAAAGAAAGAAAGAAAGAAAGAAAGAAAGAAAGAAAGAAAGAGAAAGAGAGGAAGGAAAGTCACCCACTGAATCCTTCCACTTCAACAAGAGAGGCTTCTCTCGTCTGCAGTGTCAGTCACATTCAAAGTCTTCATTACTTAGAAAAGCTCTCCTAAGTGGATAAAACACATTTCTCAGGATGGTAAAAGAGAAGGGAAATCTCTGGATGACAGCTTTCCTGATTACCCACAATTTAAACTATAACCATCTTTATATAAATTGCTTTCTTTTTTTAAGATTATTTCCTCAAAGAACAAGAATCATATGATCCTCTCAATAGATGCAGAAAAAGCATTTGACAAAGTACAGCATCCTTTCTTGATCAAAACTCTTCAGAGTATAAGCATAGAGGGTACATACCTCAATATCATAAAAGCCATCTATGAAAAACCTACAGCGAATATCATTCTCAATGGGGAAAAACTGAGAGCTTTCCCCCTAAGGTCAGGAACGCGGCTGGGATGTCCACTATCACTACTGCTATTCAACATAGTATTAGAAGTCCTAGCCACAGCAGTCAGACAACAAAAAGAAAGAAAAGGCATCCAAATCGGCAAAGAAGAAGTCAAACCCTCACTCTTTGCAGATGATATGATACTTTATGTGGAAAACCCAAAAGACCCCACCCCAAAACTGCTAGAACTCATACAGGAATTCAGTCAAGTGGCAGGATATAAAATCAATGCACAGAAGTCAGTGGCATTCCTATACACCAACAACAAGACAGAAGAAAGAGAAATTAAGGAGTCGATCCCATTTACAATTGCACCCAAAACCATCAGATACCTAGGAATAAATCTAACCAAAGAGGCAAAGGATCCGTACTCAGAAAACTATAAAATCCTCATGAAAGAAATTGAGAAAGACACAAAGAAATGGAAAAACGTTCCATGCTCATGGATTGGAAGAACAAATATTGTGAAGATGTCAATGCTACCTAGAGCAATCTACATATTCAATGCAATCCCCATCAAAATACCATCCACTTTTTTCAAAGAAATGGAACAAATAATCCTAAAATTTGTATGGAACCAGAAAAGACCCCGAATAGCCAGAGGAATGTTGAAAAAGAAAAGCAAAGCTGGCGGCATCACAATTCTGGACTTCCAGCTCTATTACAAAGCTGTCATCATCAAGACAGTATGGTACTTGGGCGCCTGGGTGGCTCAGTCATTAAGCGTCTGCCTTTGGCTCAGGTCGTGATCCCAGGGTCCTGGGATCGAGCCCCACATTGGGCTCCCTGCTCCATGGGAAGCCTGCTTCTCCCTCTCCCACTCCCCCTGCTTGTGTTCCTGCTCTCGCTATCTCTCTCTCTGTCAAATAAATAAATAAAATCTTTAAAAAAAAAAAAAAGACAGTATGGTACTGGCACAAAAACAGACACATAGATCAATGGAACAGAATAGAGAGCCCAGAAATGGACCCTCAACTCTATGGTCAACTAATCTTTGACAAAGCAGGAAAGAATGTCCAATGGAAAAAAGACAGTCTCTTCAACAAATGGTGTTGGGAAAATTGGACAGCCACATGCAGAAGAATGAAACTGGACCATTTCCTTACGCCACACACAAAAATAGACTCAAAATGGTTGAAAGACCTAAATGTGAGACAGGAGTCCATCAAAATCTTAAAGGAGAACACAGGCAGCAACCTCTTCGACCTCAGCCGCAGCAACTTCTTCCTAGAAACATCGCCAAAGGCAAGGGAAGCAAGGGCAAAAATGAACTATTGGGACTTCATCAAGATAAAAAGCTTTTGCACAGCAAAGGAAACAGTCAACAAAACCAAAAGACAACCGACAGAATGGGAGAAGATATTTGCAAATGACATATCAGATAAAGGGCTAGTATCCAAAATCTATAAAGAACTTATCAAACTCAACACCCAAAGAACAAAGAATCCAATCAAGAAATGGGCAGAAGACATGAACAGACATTTTTCCAAAGAAGACATCCAAATGGCCAACAGACACATGAAAAAGTGCTCAACATCGCTCGGCATCAGGGAAATCCAAATCAAAACCTCAATGAGATACCACCTCACACCAGTCAGAATGGCTGAAATTAACAAGTCAGGAAATGACAGATGTTGGCAGGGATGCGGAGAAAGGGGAACCCTCCTACACTGTTGGTGGGAATGCAAGCTGGTGCAGCCACTCTGGAAAACAGTATGGCGGTTCCTCAAAAAGTTGAAGATAGAGCTACCATACGATCCAGCAATTGCACTACTGGGTATTTACCCCAAAGATACAAAAGTAGGGATCCGAAGGGGTATGTGCACCCCGATGTTTATAGCAGCAATGTCCACAATAGCCAAACTGTGGGAAGAGCCAAGATGTCCATCGACAGATGAATGGATAAAGAAGAGGTGGTATATATATATATATAATGGAATATTATGCAGCCATCAAAAGGAATGAGATCTTGCCATTTGCAACGATGTGGATGGAACTGGAGGGTATTATGCTGAGTGAAATAAGTCAAACAGAGAAAGACATGTATCATATGACCTCACTGATATGAGGAATTCTTAATCTCAGGAAACAAACTGAGGGTTGCTGGAGTGGGGGGTGGGGTGGGAGGGATGGGGTGACTGGGTGATAGACACCGGGGAGGGTCGGTGCTCTGGTAAGTGCTGTGAATTGTGCAAGACTGTTGAATCTCAGATCTGTACCTCTGAAACAAATAATGCAATATATGTTAAGAAGAAAAAAAAAAGAAGAAGATAGCAGGAGGGGAAGAATGAAGGGGGGGAATCTGAGGGGTAGACAAACCATGAGAGACAATGGACTCTGAAAAACAAACTGAGGGTTCTAGAGGGGAGGGGGGTGGGAGGATGGGTTAGCCTGGTGATGGGTATTAAAGAGGGCACGTTCTGCATGGAGCACTGGGTGTTATATGCAAACAATGAATCATGGAACACTACATCAAAAACTAATGATGTAATGTATGGGGATTAACATAACAATAAAAAATTTTTTAAAAAAGATTATTTCCTCAAGCTATATCCCATAATGTGAGTGATACTGAGTAAAAGGGCACAAAATCAGTTTTATGGCTCTTACTATAATTGGACAAAATGCATTCCAGGATTACTGGAGCAATTTGAAAGTCACCAACAACAAATGAATGCATCTATTCTCCCACACCTACACTAGCATTGGGATGTTGCCACTGTGACTCATCTTTTGATTAATTTAATAAGTAATAGTAGAGCTCAGAGGTGTTTTCATGAATATTTCTTTAATTTTAAGTTAGGCCGGACACTGAAAAGAATTCAAAGACTTTTTGAAGAAGAAGAAAAGAAAAAAAAAAAAAAAAGCCCTAAGCGAGCCCACAGTCATCCCACACTGGTTTGTCATGCTGCAGTTCAGTCTGTGTGAGCCAAACTGTTCACTGCTCTGACAGGGACCTCCTCTGTTCTCACAAAGCCAAGTGGTTCCCCAGGATGGCAAACATGCAACTGGTGCCATCTTCCCTGGGCAAATTGTACATTACACTCTGGGGGTACGGCTTTCTAATTATCCTGCTATACTTAGTTTCAGGAAGAGTTTGTCTCTCCGTGGTTCTAGTCACTGTAAATTTTATCCACAGACCCACAGTAGACAGGAGCCCCATGAAGAGTTCTTAGAAACTGATGTGCCAATGGATCCCACTGAGAAGATTGTTATAAACCAAACTGGTTGCCTCTGTGTGGTGAAATTTGGGGGTCACTTTTTTTTCTTTAGCTATTCTATATTTTCTAACTTTTCCACAATGCACGTGGAGTGCTTGTATAAATCTTTTTAAAAATCATCTTGATGGAAACAGTGACAAGTGGGAGGCATATGAATAGAAAGAAGGAAAAAAATGATCTCTAAAATGTATTCCCTTTGTTCTTGATTTTTTAAAAAGAAAAGACTGCCGTAACAGGCTCCCCCTGATGCATAACTTGTTAAAAGCCATAGATCAAGGTGAAGCAAAGCGTGCAGACATGGAATCTGGCAAAGACAAAGATCACTGTAGAGGCACCTGCCTTCCTAAGTCAGGAGTCAGAGAAGGAAAGCGGGGAGATGTCCATATGGGCCCACTTCAAAGCCAATCATATTGAATTCTTTGCAAAAACTTTTCCGTTTGAGTCCTGAAAGGTTCTGAACGCCTAGTTCATTGTGCATTACCAGGAAACACTAATAGGTAATCCAACAAAAGGCGGGTGGAGAATCTACAGGCACTTTGACCTTGTTATAGGCTGCTTAATAACCCTCCTATGTTCACATTTTCATATATAATTAAGCCTCAAGGGAATTTATAACTGGGGGAAAAAAAAGATCCAAGAATGGTCAGTGGGGTGCCCTCCCTAAGTTCTAAAAAGTCAGTATAGTTCCCAAAGTTTGACTCAAGCAAGATTGAAAGCAAATACTGTTTTCTCACCTACCCAGCCCATTAAGCCTGCACCTGTGAAACACGTAGCATATGGACGCTTCCCCACTCATTACCTTAATCCTCCATGCACCTGCAATGAAGCCAGAACCTGGCACAAGGCAATTCTAATGAACCTTTGTTTTATAATAATAGAAATATCCATCTTTACTAATGCACACAGCGACATAATTATTAGAATTTACCTCTTGTAAAAATTAGAGCTAAAAGTACTTTCAACTGTAATTACTTAAATAAAAAGACCTGACACATCTCAATTTAAAGTTCAAAATGTACATTCAAAATTATTCTGAGTGCTTTTTATAAAAATCATTTAACCTTATATACATATATATAGAAAGAGAGATGGAGAGAGCAAGAGAGAGAGAGCCCACAATATTCTTTAACAAAAACAGTAGATCTTTAAAGAGAGATACTAATACATTCAGGGGTTCAGATACTTAGAAAATGTATATAGAGTGTAAAAATTTTGAAATAAAACCAATAACTTTTAGAAAAACCTTGAAAAAGAAATCTGATTAATAAAACTCCACAGATATGACCTTTACAAAATGACTGAGGTGCATTCTCAAAATCTATTAAAGTTGTAAAATGTCCAGCATAGAAGCCCTGGGATTTTACACGAGAGCAAGTTGGCTTCACATGAAAAGATGACAGGAGGGGCTGGGCTAAGCTATGTCTGGAAGGCTTGTCAGAGAGATGAGGTTCAACAGAGAAAGGCAGACGAGAAAGCCGAGGCTTTGCAGACAGACACAGAGGTCTCAACCAAGCAGAGCAGGCCAGGGAGCCGAAGGCTTATGGCAAAGAAAAAGTGAGCCCAAGCCCGGCAAGATCCAAGGGCAAAATCCAGAGACTGCTAACCGCCTGGGGGTTTGTGCGGCTTCAAGAGAAACCACCCCAGCCTGCAGCTGAAGAGATAAGTCTGAGCCCACATCTAAATGGACTTTGCCTCTCCAGAAACCTCAAAGGCAGAGAGAGAGAGAGAGAGGAGAGAGACAGGTCAGCTGAACCAGTCCAGTCCTGCTCTGGAAGGTTTGGGAGTCAGGACTGAACAGAAAAAAAGGGTTCAGGAATGCAGCCTTATGCAGAGCAGTTACTAGAATGTGCCTCCTTCAGCTAAGGCAGAGGGGCAAAATTAGGGGCTTCTTCATCGTTAACTGCCTCCAAGCAAAGAAGGAGAAGAAGGATTGCTTGCAACCCGTGCCCTGAAATTTCCTCTTACTAATTAAGAAACGTTTGCACTAAAATTAGCTGACAGAGATGAGCTTTCTGTCTCCCCTGGGCACAGTAAACCGTGAGAGGGCAGGGTGCGCCCAGGCCTCACAGGGGCCTCACTACGGGGAGAACAGATGCTGGTCCACTGGGATGAAGGGCAAATGGCCAGAGGTGGAAGTAGTCTGTCACGATAGGGAGTGAAAGAGGTGGACTTCGAATCTCAGATGGTCTTTCTGGAGGCAAATCCCCTCTGACTCCCCTGTAGGGTGCGAGTGTCCCGGGAGAAGCAGGACTGAGCAACCCCACCGGGGAGCTTCTGTGCGGGGCCTGCTCTGGGCAGTCTGTTCGGCACACCTGATGTGGGCCAGCCCCCCTGAGCATAGCAAACTAGACATTTATCATCCTATTTTCAAGTTTTTCAAACATGTTCCTAAGCACGGCTTCTCTTCAAACAAAACTTTAAGGCTTAGCCTTTCATGTGCTGGATTTCCTTTGACGCTGCTGCATTGGCAAGCCAGTGAGGAATGTGGGCAGTGGGAACCTCCCGCTACGGTGCCATCTGTCCTGCTCCTTTCTTGCCTCTGTGCATTGTTTCTGCTTCTTTCCACTGTCACTTGGGAATCAGGCCTTTGACCAGCTACATGACCAGAATGAGAATGGGAACTTTACTCTCCTTCGAGATCCAATATGGCTGGACCCCAAGGCAGCCAGAGTAAGGTTCTAAAAACACAAGTCAGATCTTATGAACCCTCCTCTATGTAAAACACTTCCCCAGCTTCTTATTACTCCTAGAATAAAATGCAAACTCCTTGTGATGACCTCCAAACCCTGAACAATCTGGTCCTATATAGCTTCCAAACTCCTCTACCACCTCCCTTTTCTCTCTCCCTTCCCATTCACAAAAGCCTGAAAGAACTGTCATCCAAGAGGTTGGCTTACAGTCAAAGACCTAATCCTATTTTCTTAATTTACTAAATTCTTTTTAAGTCTTCACTGTTCCAGAATAATTTAACATAGCTCTTAATCACTGTTTAAGCAACATCATCAATAAATGTAGACACACAATTATTTTGACAAGCCTAGATTAAAAATTACTCTTCCATTCTTGGTTTATGATTACTCTATCCCATACACTGTTACCCCTTATTATTCATGCACCTGTCATTCTTAACTGTCTATGATTATGAGGGGAGGGTATTGTCAGAATTAAGACCTAGAGAGTAGACATTAACATTTCCACAAACATCACTGAGCAAACGTCTGCCCTTGAAAACCAGGATCACTCCCACAGCAGAACATCATCACGTTATTCTAACACAGCACAGCTTTTTTCCCTGCTGAAAGGGACTTGGTCTGCAGAATGGTTTGGTTTGGTTTTTTAGTTACAGCACTTGCAGTCAGTACCCAGCTCACAACTGGGTCTTCAAACAGGCTCATTGCCCATCTTACCAACTGCTACCTTCTCTCTCTCTCACAGCTGCCAAGAGAACACTGCTGATTCAGTATTCCAGGTTCAAGAATCGGTAACACAAACTCTGGGAGCTTAGGGATCAAATCAAGCTTTTTCATGTGATCTCTGCATGGACACAGCAAGCTCCAAGTGACTTACCATGAAGTTGAAGCTTTCAGATTAGTGGTGGTTGACCAGGGGCCTAGTGATCTAGGAATGCCCTGCCGGCTCCTGGTGATGGGTAGAGGAGAGACCTCTCCATCTGAAAGACAAATACCACTTTCCATCACCACCATCTCGTTAAGATTTGCTGAGAACAGCAGACACTTCACTTGCCAGATTATAAGAGCATAGGAGGCAATAGTCAGAGCAGGGTTCCCACTGTGCCCAAGCAAGGAAGCTTTCTGTCCAGGCTTACAATCGTATTTTGGCTCTTAAAGGGATTAGCCCATTTTCCAGGGCCTCTCTTCAGTCTTTGGGTCATTTCCTCTGAAACCACCAGTTTGTAGAAATATTAGTAACATGATAGTTATCCCTTCGCCTTCACCTTAAACCTGGCTTGCCCACCATCCACCGTGCCACAAGAAGCCAACTAAAGAATCACCGAACACTTTTGACCTGCTGACTTTCCTTTCCCTTCTTATTTCCGCTTCCCACTCCATTCCCCCTCTCCCAGCTTCCACCCCTGTGATTTAATCTTCCATTCCTTTTCTCTTGGCCCCAAGACTTCATCACTTCAATCTCCCCATCATGACCTTTGGCCTTCTCTAGAACACAATTTTATGTTCACTGTCTCTTTGCCCTCCTGAGCTACTTAACCTGATCCCCTCCCCATTGTGGTCTCCAGCCCACCTAACAAGTGGCCCCTGAAAAGAAGTTCAGACATTAGGACTTCAACAAAAGACATAACTTTCCAGCTCCATCAACTGTGAAGGCTAAATCTCCAGTCCTGCCACTCTTCCATTGCCTGTCCCACACCTCTGCTTTTTTGCACCTGAAAGTCAACATTTTAAAATCAAACGTATCCTTCCTCTAGATTTCTTCTGGTCTGGATGATTTCTCTTTTCCTGTCCTTAGTACCATCATTTTCCCCCTCAATCACAAATTTCCACATACTGGCTTCCTTTTTACTCCTTTCTCAACTCAAAGACATCACATGACACTGTTCCCTTTGCCTGGAGTACTCTTACCTTTTTTTTTTTTTTTTTTTTTAAGATTTTTATTTATTTATTTGACAGAGAGAGACAGCGAGAGAGGGAACACAAGCAGGGGGAGTGGGAGAGGGAGAAGCAGGCTTCCCGCCGAGCAGGGAGCCCGATGCGGGGCTCGATCCCAGGACCCTGGGATCATGACCTGAGCCGAAGGCAGACGCTTAACGACTGAGCCACCCAGGCGCCCCATCTTACCTTTTTTTTTTTAAAGATTGTATTTACTTACTTGACAGAGAGATAGAGAGAGTGCACAAGTAGGCAGAGCGACAGGCAGAGAGAGGGAGAAGCAGGCTCTCCGCTGAGCAGGGAGCCCGATGCGGGGCTCGATCCCAGGACCCTGGGATCATGACCTGAGCCGAAGGCAGCTGCTTAACCGACTGAGCCACCCAGGCACCCCTGCCTGGAGTACTCTTATACCTTCCTTCACACCTGGTCCCCTCCAGCTCATCCTTCAAGTCTCACCTATAGTACCCCAGACTCTTCCCAGGTGCTGAGTAAGCAGAATTTCCTCTCTCACTATGACACTTATTACCATTATAATCTGAATATTTTTACTTGTGTGATTATGTAGAGGGTGTCAGTCAAACCTGCTTCGCCCAGTCCAGTGGCCCCTGGCATCTGAGGCTGTTGAGCACTTAACATGTGGCTCATCCAAATTGAGATGTGCACTGCTGTTGTGATGAAGTCTTGGGGCCAAGAGAAAAGGGAATGGAGGATTAAATCACAGGGGTGGAAGCTGGGAGAGGGGGAATGGAGTGGGAAGCAGAAATAAGAAGGGAAAGGAAAGCCAGCAGGTCAAAAGTGTTAGAAGTGTAAAATACCAAATTTTGAAGACTGAATGCAGTAAAAAGAATGTAAACTATCTCACTAATTATTTTTATATTGGTTATATGTTTATATTTTAAATATATATAATATTTTAATTATGTTAGGTGAAATATATTTTAAAAATTTATTTTACCTGCTTCTTTTTGCTTTTTTTTATGTAGCTACCAGAAAATTTTAAGTTACATGTGTGCATGTTGTATTTCTATCGGGCAACGCTGCTGTAGACCTTAAGGTCCATGAGGTCAAGGCCATCTTGTTTACGAGTGTATTCCCGGCTATGTTAGCACAGTGGCTGGTACACAGTAACTAGCTTAGTGAATATAGTTTGAAAAAATAAGTTTTTCTAGACAATTGGGGTTTAAGCCTAGGATTCTTCTTTGCAGAAAAAGAGGAACCAAAGATAAAGAACTTGAGATAAGGGAGTTTAGCAGCTCACCTCTCCAGTCCCCCATGTTTTCTACATGGCATGGGCACCAGAGCGTCTCTCGACCTTACATATTATAGTTATGAGATAGTGTCGAAACTGTCAAACTGAGACAGATTATCACTGGTTCAAACTGATAGCTTCTCAATCTACAACTGGTGAACAAGTAGATGTAGTTTTCAAATTATGAACAGGCTGCCAAAACAGAAAATAATAAAGAAAAAAATCTATATGGCAATAAAGGATTAAAGGGCTATTCATTTGATCTAAGCCACTTTCACAAATATGATCTCAGGGGTAATCTCTTTCACTTATCTCAATTCTTAGTATCAGAAAATTCTTCTTGACTTAACCAGAATTCATTAGATGGCCGAACGTTTAACACAAATGTGGGAAAGATGGAGTGCCTGAAAAGTCTAATAATGTCTTTAAAGACTGTTTTACTTCCATGCTGCCCACTCACATTCACGGGCATGACCATCACTGTGAAGTGACTCAGCAATTCCAAGTATCTGTATTACATTACACCCAGTTCCCCACGGTTGGCATTAACAGCACATTGCTCTAGGAAGGAAGAAGCCAAGCTGTCCTGTGATCCCTAGAGACTAATCCGGCAAGAGAAGCGCTGGTCAGTCACGGACAAGAGCACAGGGATTAGACACTGTTCAGCCAGATGTATCAGGTGACCACTAGAAGGAAGCAGCTGAGTGCTAGGATGCCAAGAAGGCAATCCAACACCAAGATTCTTACTTAATGCGAACATCCATTTTTATCTGAGGCATCAAGCACTCATAACTTGGCAGTATCACTGACTTCTCCCATGAAAATAGGAATGAAAATTATCAGTTTAATAAAGTTTACACACGCCCAGGAAGCTACCACTCTCTCCGTCTTTCCTCATGTTTCAAAGTCCACAGAGCTGAGACAACCAGATGGCACATCCTCAGAAGTGGCAGAGTCAGCCTTACACTTTCTTAAGAACACAGAAATGATACTGGGCTGGAAATAAGAAGTTGGGATTTCTATCTCTGCTATCATGTATTAATTTCAGGATCATTAAGATGACACGTGTCAGGCCTGTTGTCCACGGCTGGAATCAAGGCTACATTTGAGACCATACTCACAGCAAATGATTTAAACAGCAACAACCATATGACCCTGGGCACTCAGCTTCCCTCTATCCAAGGATCCTTCTACCCTAAGGGAGTCTTGGAAAGCCACAAGACCCAACAGGACACTTGAGCCTCCATGAGACCTTACCAACTTACATCCGCTTCTCCTCATATCCCCAGTAAAAACAGATATACTTTTTAAAATTAATTAATTAATTTTTTTCAGATAGAGAGAGAGTGGAGGGGAGGGGCAGAGGGAAAGGGAGACAGAGAATCTCAAGCAGGCTCCATGCCCAGCACAGATGCAGGGCTCGAACTCATGACCATGAGATCATGACCTGAGCCAAAATCAAAAGTCACACACTTAACCGACTGAGCCATCCAGGTGCCCCCAAAACAGATATACTTTTAAAGTAAAATTAGAGCCCCACATCGGGCTCCCTGCTCGGCGGGAAGCCTGCTTCTCCCTCTCCCACTCCCCCTGCTTGTGTTCCCTCCCTCGCTGTCTTTCTGTCAAATAAATAAATAAAATCTTTAAAAAAATAAAGTAAAATTAGAGGAAGGAAAAGAACTCAAATAATTTTTTTTTAAAAAAAGGATGGAGACATGTAGAAATGAGCCAGTGCTACTAAGCTAGAACAGTTTGAGCAACAAAACAAATAGTAATAGTATTAAATTACGACTCAGAAGAACAAAGTAAATATCCATGAGTCCACACTGTAATGAATGAATGAATGAATAAGTAAATAAATAAATACATACATACATACATTCAGGTGAAGAGATAGCTCTTTCTTACAGAAGAATTCCACTTAATGAAAGTAGAAGAAACAAGGGAAGTAGAAAATCACCTAGAACACCACTGTAATAATCATTACAGGCAAGATCCACAGATGGATCCTAAAATTAGTGGGCAGAAGTTTGAGGAGAAATAAGATATTTGCAAGGTCTCCAAATATCCTCCCCTGCCAAGATATTTATTAATTACAAAGAGGAAAACAGTAACTTTGCAGAAGAGACATGCAGCAGATACCACCTTAACCAACCGATCACGGTTAACATCAACAGTAATAAGTAGTAATAAGACATTGGGGTGCATATGGCCCTTCTTCTCACTACATCTGTGTCTTTGGGGTAAATACCCAGGAGTGCAATTGCTGGGTCATAGGGTAGCTCTATTTTTAATTTTTTGAGGAACCTCCACACTGTTTTCCAAAGTGGCTGTACCAACTTGCATTCCCACCAACAGTGTAAGAGGGTTCCCCTTTCTCCACAACCTCTCCAACATTTGTTGTTTCTTTCCCTGTCCATTTTTGGCATTCTAACTGGGGTAAGGTGGTATCTCAGTGTGGTTTTGATTTGGATTTCCCTGATGGCTAATGATGATGAACATTTTTTCATGTGTCTGTTAGCCATTTGTATGTCTTCTTCAGAGAAGTGTCTTTTCATATCTTCTGCCCACTTTTTGACTTGATTATTTGTTTTTTGGGTGTTGAGTTTGAGAAGTTCTTTACAGATCTTGGATACCAGCCCTTTATCTATAGTGTCATTTGCAAATATCTTCTCCCATTCTGTGGGTTGCCTCTTTGTTTTGTTGACTGTTTCCTTTGCTGTGCAGAAGCTTTTTATCTTGATGAAGTCCCAAAAGTTCATTTTTACTTTTGTTTCACTAGCTTTTGGAGATGTATCTTGAAAGAAGTTGCTGTGGCCGATGTCAAAGAGGTTACTGCCTATGTTCTCCTCTAGGATTTGGATGGGTTCCTGTCTCACATTGAGGTCTTTCATCCATTTTGAGTTTATCTTTGTGTATATGGTGTTAGAGAATGGTCGAGTTTCATTCTTCTGCATGTGGCTGTCCAATTTTCCCAGCACCATTTATTGAAGAGACTGTCTTTTTTCCATTGCATGTTTTTTCCTGCTTTGTCGAAGATTATTTGACCACAGAGTGGAGGGTCCATATCTGGGTTCTCTATTCTGTTCCATTGGTCTATATGTCTGTTTTTGTGCCAGTACCATGCTGTCTTGGTGATCACTGCTTTGTAATATAGCTTGAAATTGGGCAACGTGATGCCCCCAGCTTTGTTTCTCTTTTTCAACATTTCCTTGGCAATTCGAGGTCTTTTCTGATTCCATACAAATTTTAGGATTGTTTGTTCCAGCACTTTGAAAAATGTCATTGGAATTTTGATCGGGATGGCATTGAAGGTATAGATTGCTCTGGGTAGCATAGACATCTTAACAATGTTTATTCTTCTGATCCATGAGCATGGAATACTTTTCCATCTTTTTGTGTCTTCTTCAATTTCTTTCATGAGTGTTCACCCCAATGTTCATAGCAGCAATGTCCGCAATAGCCAAACTGTGGAAAGAGCCGAGATGCCCTTCAACAGATGAATGGATAAATAAGATGTGGTCCATATATACAATGGAATATTACTCAGCCATCAGAAAGGATGAATACCCAACTTTTACATCAACATGGATGGGACTGGAGGAGATTATGCTAAGTGAAATAAGTCAAGCAGAGAAAGTCAATTATCATATGGTTTCACTTATTTGTGGAACATAAGGAATAGCATGGAGGACATTAGGAGAAGGAAGGGGAAAATGAAGCGGGGGGGGGAATCAAAGGGAGAGATGAACCATGAGAGAGTATGGACTCTGAGAAACAAACAGGGTTTTAGAGAGGAGGGGAAAGGGAGATTGGTTAGCCCAGTGATGGGTATTAAGGAGGGCACGTACTGCATGGAGCACTGGGTGTTATACGAAAACAATGGATCGTGGATCACCACATCAAAAACTAATGATGTATTGTATGGTGACTAACATAACATAATAAAATTTTAAAAATAAAAAAAAGTAGTAAGAAGACATACTGACATCATGAATCCCATGTTATGATCCACGGAGAAGGGCACTGACATTAAGTCAGTATTCTTGCCAAAAACACATAACCTCAATCTGCTGAATGATAAAAGTCAGACAAACCAGAGGGACATTCTTCAAAATAACTGACCAGTTGTCTTCAAAAGTGTCAACATCGTGAAAGGACAAGGAAAGACTGAGGAACAATGTTAACAGCTAAGGAGACATGACAGCTAAAAGAGAGGACTAAGGAGACATGACAGCTAAATGAGATAAGATGTGGGATCCCAAATTCGATTCTGGAACAGAAACAGAAGACTACCAGAAAATGGTGAAATGCAAATAGAGTCAAAAGTTTAGTTAACAGCACTTCACCAATGTTAATGCTTTAGTTTTGACAATTGTGCTATGGTTGAGCAGGATGTTAACATTGGAGAAGCAGGATGAAGAGTATACAGGAACTCTTTATGCTATATTTGAACTTTTGTGTAAATCAAAAAGCATTTCAAAATAAAAGTACAAAAATTGGAAATTAAAAGTCTAGAGGAGGGCTGAATTCTAAACCCAAAAGTGATAGAGAAGATATTAAAAATGTAAAAGATCAACATATTTAACTAAGTAAAATTTCAAAACTTTGATGGTGCAAACATTAGAGATAAAAAAGCAAATGTCTGACAGAAAAATATGAACAAATACAAAAGCCTAGGCTGTTTAATATCTTTATACATAGAGAGAAACTTCTATATAAGTTGATACAGACTGTTAAAATATTAGAAGACCAATCATTAAATAAAAGAAAAATGAATGCTGACACTCCACAAAACAAAATTTTAAGAGGAGCAAAAATATGGAACTAATACTCCTTCTTATTTGTGATTAAAGAAAATTAATTAAATTCAACTTAAACAATAAGATAATATCATTTGGCCTAAACATTAGCAAAATTTAAAACAATAAGCTAATATCATTTTGCCTAACCCTTAGCAAAATGGCAGGAATAGAAACACCAAATAATAATGAGCACCCATAAAAAAAAAAAATAAAACAGTACTCATAAATTTCACTGTCAATACCACCTATTTGACCAAGTCTTTGATTTGCATGTCTTTTTTTTAAGATTTTTTTTTTTAAGTAATGTCTACACCCAACATGGGGCTCAAACTCACAACCCTGAGATCAAGAGTTGCATGCCCTTCCAACTGAGCCAGCCAGGCACCCCTGATTTGTATAAATCTTTTAATGCCTTCCTGGATATCTAAAGTTCCATCCCAGCCTGACAGGACATACTCCTGGCTCAAACCCTACTACCTTTGGACGATTTTTTTAAAGCTTTAAAAATATGGTCCCATAAAACAAACCAAAATGTAGCTTCTGTCAAGCCATTTCATTATTTACTTTCAAATTCATTCATCAATCTCCTAAATATTTTCCAGGTGTTTACTATTTACCAGCATTTTTCTTGATGCCAGGGGTAAATGGAACCAAAATGTTTCAAAAAGTCTCTCATTTCATGGAGTCTACATTGCAGTAGAACTAGGATGATAATTTTTCTAATGAATATGTAGGTTACATTAGCAATTTGAAAGAAGATAAGGGTTTTAGAGAAAAATAAAGCAGCAAGGTGAGAGAGGGAATGTCAGGGTAATCAGGGAAGACTTCACTGAAGCAGTGACATTTGACGAAAGACCTGAAGGTGGCCGGGGAAGAAGCCTTGGGCATCTGGGAGGAAAAGCATTTCAGGCAGAGAAAGTGGCTTGTGAAGAGGCAGGAGTGCAGCAGTGTATTTAAAGAACAACAAGCAGGCCAGCCTGACTAAGAAGAGAAACACAAGGGGGTCTCAAGAGTGGGAGATGAGGTCAAAGAAAGAACATTAGGGGCAGGTGAGGAGTTTGCACCAAAATGTCAATCAGGGCGCTGCTTCCTTCATTGAGAAAGTCTTGTAAGAACAAAATGACAGGCAAATTATGCACTATGTTTAGTGACATCATTGATTTACATTATGACACAAGCTCCTAATATCCCCAAGAACTAGTGACAAACAGTTTGCAGACAGACTCAGGTCTATGTCCCATACTTCAGTAGCATTGTTGTAGGCCACTATAAGGTCTTTGGCTTTTACTTAGGGACATAGAGAGCCCAGTAAAGAGTTCTAAGCCAAAGAATTATCTGCCCTGAGATATTTGAACAGAATCACTCTTGACTCTTGCATTGAAAAATGCTGATGACTTGAACCAAAGTCAGAAATAGCAGCCATGGTGTAAAGTGGTTGGACTCTAGACATAATCTGAAGATAGAGCAAACAGAATTTCCTGACAGGCTGAATGGGTGAGAGAAAAAGAGGAGTCAAGGATGACATCAAAGTTTTGGTCATTGCAATGGGAAGAAGGGATGGAATGGTCATTAACTGACATGGAAAGCTTAGGTGCCACTTTATAAAGAAAAAAAAAATAGGATCTTGGTTTTGAATATGTAAAGTCTGAAATGCCTGTCATACACCTGAGAGGGGATACCAAGTAACCAGTTGGACATAGAGTGTGAAGTTCAGGGACTTAGTTGGCCTTCCTCCCCACCCTCCAGCCTTTCCAGACTAGACCTACAGTCGCCCAAGTCATTTCTTGTAATAATTTATACCGCAGGAAATTCAAAAAATATTACCGGATGGAAATTACTAGGCATCACTTTACATTGGTTATTTGTTTTAATCCTCACAATTAGACTAAAGGTTAGATATCATTATCCCCATTATCCAGTAAGGAAACTGAGACTTAGGGAAGACAAATAATTTGCTCAAGATCACATAGCCAGAAAGTAATAGAATAACGATCTAAAAACAACTCTGTCTGTCCCCAGGCTCCTGCTCTTTAAAGTGCCTCGCTGTTCAAATGCTGGATGATCTCCCGTGGGGATGTGGGGTTGAGACTCCTGCCCACATGGGCAGTTTGGTGGAGTGAGACCAGATGACTCCAAGACACTTTGTAGCTTTATAACTCTAGGTTTCTATAAAATGTATTTTGATATTGGAATGGCTTTTGGAATTTTTCATGTCTTACCTCTCAAAGGTCTCAGTAGGAAGAAACTAGTTTCTAGTTCAGGAAAGGAACTCGATGCTTCAAAATTATTATGGGCAACGAACAGATTAGGTTCCTTCCCCCTTCCCACCCCAGCTCCAATCCAAGGGCCTTTAAAATGAATGTAAACAAAAATCCAGTGACATTATCACCCCAGCCCTTAGCAAATATATACAAACACCCCCAACCTCATCATAAAGCAAAGGCTCAGAAAATGAAGACAGCTCATATTTGAATAAAAATCATAAAATCACTGCAGGCACATTCACTCAAACCACTGTTCTCTTATTGTTGTCCTTCTCCCCCCACCCCCAACCCTCCCACCAAGCAGCCTTTAATGGCCGTTTCACTGTTCTGCCCACCAAAAATGGCTTTTGAGTGTAGGGAAGTATCAGAAGGTCCCCGCTGAGTTGCCAGCTGGGGAAGTGTCACAGGCCACTGAACTCTAAAATGAGCTGTCTCTGTAACAAAAGGTCCCTTTCCCTTGGAACAACTTCAAGGGGATCACACACTGCAGCCCCCATTGCTCCTTTTGTATTCCAGTTTGATTAAACTGGGAATTGTTCTGTGCCCAGGGCTGTTGAGAACACCAGGTGGTGGATTCTAGAGATAAAGGATTATATAGATCCTTTGTTAGAAACAGACGTCCCCATTGTATGCCTTACAACATCCGAGCACAAATGCTAGGAGATTCCCACAGCTCCTAACGGTTCTGCACAGGAGACAACCAATAAATCCTGGTCCCAACTCTCTCCTGGCAAACAGTTGCTGTTGGTGGCTAAATATCATCTAGCCACTGGCTAAAAATAAGAGAAATGAAAAAAATGAATTATGTATAATAAAAGACAGGAGCCAAAGCAAGGAAGAAAAGAAGAAATGTATGTAAGATAATAATGGTTGATATTCATAGAGCCTGGACATCAGAAAAAAATACGAAATGGTTTATCTTCCTGACTCCAAATCCTTGCGAGCCAGCCCCATATTTCATTCAGCAGTGTTTCCCCAGTGCTGCACGCAGTACATCATTCACTGAACATGTTAAAAAAACAAATGTAATAATGAGAGCTGATATTTATTATGCACTTTGGTAACTGTATTAGTTTCCGATTGCTGCGTAACCAGTTGCCACAAACTTAGTGGCTAAAAACAACACCCATCCATTGTCTTACAATTCTGTAGTTCACAAGTCCAGATTTGTTTCACTGGGTTCTCTGCACAGGGTCTCATGAGGCTGAAGTCCTATCAGTCATATGAGCTTACTGGAAGGCTCTGGGAAGAATCGGCTTCTAAGCTCGTTCACGTTGTTGGCTGAATTCATCCCTGCAGCTGTAGGACTGAAGTCCCCATTTCCTTGCTGGCCGTCAGCCAGGGGTCTCTATCAGCTCCTTAAAGCTGAACATGTTCCTTCTCACCTAGCCTGCTCCATTGTCAAAGTTACCAATGGCACATCACGTCTTTCTCACACTTGGAATCTCTCCGACTTCCTATTCCACCATCAGCTGGAGAAAGCTCTCTGCTTTTGAAGGGACCTGTGTGATTAGTTTAGGGCCACTGGATAGTGTCCTTATCTAAGGTCAACTATGCTTACATAACATGATCATGGGAGTGATGTCTCATCATAGCCACAGGTTCCGGGGATTAGGGCAGGCAGGACATCTTTGAGGGCCACTTGAGACGTGGCCACAGACACTGTTCCCAGGGTTTTACATTTAATAATTCATCAATCTTCACAGCATCCCTAAGAAGTAGGCTCTATTATCATCCCCATTTTATAGATGAGGTACCGAGAAATTAAGTTATTTGCCAAGGTCACCCAGCTAATAAGTGGCAGGGTCTGGATTTCAACTCAGCCAGCCTGGATTTAGAGTCCCACCTCCTACCCACTATTCTACATTGTTACTCAATTTACTATTTCTGGAATGTATGGATACATGAATAATTGAATTAGGTATGGGATTAGGAGACAATGCTAAGGATGAGTACATTCCTGGATTTATTTAGAAAATTTTGTGCGTAAGTTCTTATGTTAATCATTCTGTAAAGGGATCCACAGAGTCTCAAAGATACAAATCTTAGAGAACTCCATAGACCTGTCCCCTCCTTATTCATACTTCAATTGAAACATGTGAATTATAAACATTTGAGGCCAATATGAAAATAGCACAACTGCCTTTTGGCAAGGAGGCAGCATTATAGATAGCCCTTTGGCGCCAGTCACTTTCTTCCACACCAGGCATGGCTGTGCCCCAGGCTAGATATTAACAATCATGCAGGACAATGCCAGCATGCTGATTTGGATTCTGGAAAAACAAGTGTGAGAAGAAAAATCAAAAGGGCCAAAATTTAGAGTTCCAACAGCGCAAGAAGGACAATGACCCCAAATTGAAGCCATTCCTCATATCTGAAATTGTTTTTACGTTGCAGCGGGGTCCTTCTATGCTTCCATGTCCTCTTATTGCTTAGCTGAGATGAGGTAGAACTAGCAATGCATTTGAAGTCAGAAACTTCAGTGCCAGTCCTGGCTCTGTTCCTTAGGTGAATTTGAACAAATCATTTAATTCCTGAATCTTACTCATCATATCAGTAAAATAGAAGTAATAACAATATCCACCTCACAGGATTTTATTCTTTCTTCTCTTTTTGAGTAGGCTCCATGCCCAGCGTGGAGCCCAGCACGGGGCTTGAACTCACGAACCTGAGATCAAAACCTGAGCCAAGATCAAGAATCAGGCTCTTAACCGACTGAGCCACCCAGGTGCCTCCTTACCCCACGGAATTTTAGAAAGAATCAAATAAGGTACTGTCTTAATCTATTTGGGATTCCATAAGAGAATCCCACAGACTGGGTGGCTTATAAACCACAGAAATTTATTTCTCACAGTTCTGGAGGCTGGGAAGTCCAAGACCACGGCTCAGGCAGATTCACGTCTGGCGAGAACCGGCTTCCTCATTGGCGGCCATCTCCCCAAGGTAAACCATATGTAGCAGAAGGGGCAAGAGATCTCTCTGGGGTCTCTTTTATAAAGACGGAAATTCCATTTATGAAAGCTCTCCCTCATGACCCAATCACTTTCCAAAGGCCCCCTCCTCCTAATGCATCACCTGGGGGGTTAGGATTTCAACATATAAATTTGATGGGGGGGGTGTGGGGGGGACATAAACTTTCAGTCCATTACAGATACTGAATGGGTCATGTTCCCTTTGTAAACTGTAACGTGCAATGCAAATGTCACATGTCACATATTACTGTACCAGGTATCCAAAGGACTGATGGAAGGAAGAGATGAGGCAATGCACAGCCACCTTGCAAAGAGCTTACTTCTCCTAGTGTGAAAATCTGAGATGAACACTGGCTTCAGAAGAAAGAAAGTGAGATCAAAAGCTCTATACCATCCACTGGGCCTCTGCTGAGCATGCATTTTGCAAAATGAAATATACATAAAGAGTAAAAAAGTAGCATCAGCATCATCTTTAGAGGGAGAAATGGAGAAAAGAAAAAATCATTTGTTCAAGTGGCAGACCTGAAAACCCAATGCAGATACACTCTCAGTACAGCGCTTTAGTCCGGGAAAAGATGGCCTGCTGGTTGACAACAAGAAGAAATTATGTTGTGTGAATAAATACTGAAACTCAATAGTATTAAATTAAATTAAATGGAATATCAAAATGCTCGTCCTCTCAAATCTCTGTAGCTACATTTTTCGATATGAAGATCAAGTGGTCTTGGATTGTCCTTAAAATGGTCATATAATCTCTAGCTTAGAGAGGTGAAAATATTTCCCATGTACAATCTCTCAGGAAACCTCGATTTTAGCCTTGTGAGACCCTGAGCACAGAATCCAGTCAAGTGTGCTCAGACTACAGAACTGCGAGATAATGAATGGGTATTGTTTTAAGCCATGAAATCTGTGGTAATTTGTACACAGCAGTTTGCCTCCAAGCTTTCTTTTCCACATAGAAATCAAAAAGCTTAAAGAGAGTCACCTTTAGAGCATATTAACATAAAAGTAACGACTACAATCCATCAGTTTCTGGAAGCTGACCATTGCCAACCAGTGAGTTCTGGAAACCCAACGGGTAAGTGTTTGGCTTAAAGGCAGACAGTCCAAAGTTCTCCAGTAACATCCCATCACCAACGATGTGCACGTGAATCTAATAACTGCCTTACAATTAAGCTGATCAGCCGTGAAAAAAAAAATTCAAGCTTATGGACTATCTTCATTGTATGATACAAATCCTTACTGGATACAAACCCTTAAAATACATTGCCAGAATAATCTGGGACAGCAGGTACAGCAGCTCGACAGTGTAGCTGCTTTGAGTTGACGTAGACAGGGTCCTCATAGTCCTACTTCATGGAGAACTTCATGAGAAATGGGACTTACATGCAACACACACACACACACACACACACACACACACACTCCTCCCAACCGAGGTGTTAAAGGCTATGCTTTAACATCTAATAATACTATAAGATGTTTTGGGATGAACAAAGTTTAACGATACAATACTGGCATCACATTTATGGCCCTTGGGATGATAAGGTTAAATATTTCAGTAAGAATCCTTAATCCATTAGCTACTCCTACCTAACGTTAACATTATAGCATATAACGTTAACATTATAACAAAACTCAAATATTTGTTCATATATTTGAAGCAGTTTAAAAGAAAAGCTAAATCAGAGAGGTTAAAAAGGAGAAGAGGACGACCAAAAGAAAAGTCACCAGTCGAACTAATTCACAGCATGGAGTGCCTGAGGGCATAAAGGCTCAGGGTTGACTCTGAGGAAGCCAGGCTGGTATCGTGAAAAGAGCATGCTCTAGAATACTCTGGGGCCAGATGGACCTGGTCTCAAACTGTTTCTTCACAGCTCATGAGCAGTGTAACCTGAGGTCAAGTACTTACCTCCCTGACATTTGGCCTCTTCCCCTATAAAATGACAATAATAGTAATTAAGTGTGGTTGTGAGAACTCCAGAGAGAATATCCGCGGAGGGCCTCACACAATGCGGGCACACGGCTGGGGCTCAGTCTACTCCAGACATCTCCTTAGGCTTCTCCTTACATACTGAGAATCCTTCTCCCTCCTTCTCTGCCCCACCCCCTTTAGCAGTAATAGCAGTGATAAGGAATTTGACGTCCCAAATGAGAATAATATAAGGATATCATTCACGGGAAGAAAAAAAAAAGATGCTTCCTTATACATCCAAGGACCAGGGGAATGGTAAGTACACAATGCTTGAAAACCTAGCTTCACTCTTTACTAACTGGGTAACCTTGGATGAGTTATTTAACCTATCTGTGCCTCAGTTTTTCCATCTGTAAAATGAGGATGCTGATCATATTTCTCTCATAGAGCCGGTATGAGAATTAAACGAGTTAATAGATACTAAGTACTTACAACAGTGCTGGCACAGGGTTAGCACTCAGTAGATGTTAGCTATTATTTTGAAGGGTTATTATTACTCACAACAACCTTATACATGCAATGCCTTCAGGAGAATAAAGGAAGAAGGCTGGTGTGTGGCACAAGGCACAACTGTACAGAACAGGGCATGGTAGGAAGAGCGGGCTAGCCTGTGGGGGGTAGGAGCCAGTGACTCATGGAAAAATGAGCTGTGAAAGAAGAATGAACATCTATATAATGTTCACTGAATGCCAGGCACGGTGCTAAGGATTTCATGTATATTAATTTACTCAATCCTCCTAATGAGCCTTTAAGTTATTGACTCATTTAATCTTCGAAACAAGTTTATAGGGCAAAAAGAATAACTATTCTATTTTTAAGGTGGAACAGAGAAGTAACTTGACCAAGATCACACAAGAAGTGGCAGAATCAGAATTCAATCCCAGGTGATCTGGCTCTAACATCTGTTAGTAGCAGCCTACATTAAATCATCAATGTAGACTGCCAATCCACTAGCCCCTCAGAGATGTGAGACAGCTCTAGAGTTCTGTCAGTGTATGAGGTGCGGTCTCAAGCCATTTTTAAGAAAGAGTAGTCAAAAAAAGCTTGAAGACATTCAAGCTAGGGACACTGTGGAGAGAAAAAAAATAGATGGACATGGATAGGTTGATAGGAAGATTTTCCGAGATAGGTCTCTACATTAAAATCAAAAGAGAAATCAAAGAATTATTTGATAATAAAATATTTTATTTTAAAATATAAAAATTTATATTTTATTTTAAAATATAAAAATTTATATTTTATTTTAAAATATAAAAATTTATATTCAGCTGCAAAAATGAGTATAAAAATTATGTGCTATAAAATTTTATTTAATTTTTATTTAAATTAGTAATGGAGTGCATTTAAAACTTAGCTGTCTAGATTCCCAACCCAATTTCCTTCCTACCTGAAGCATCAAAGAAATCTGACTTCAAATATCATCTGCCCCCCAACACATTCACACTGAAATTAGACTTAATCCTAAAATAAGAAGACAAATCCCTAGTGATATGGACATGCTTAAGAATTTCATATACCAAAAATTCCATTTCTTTTCCATCCCAAGAAAAGAGCCAGCTGACCCTGGGAGAGACTCAACACCCTTATGCACCAGGCCAAGCCCCCTAAGACCCTCCCCAGGGAGCCCGTGAGGGCACCACCAGGAGATGAGGGCAGTTTCACCTTCTAGGGGAGCACGGTCAAGTTCTTGAAACACATTGCCTTTGTTAGACTTCGGATAAAAAAGGAAGTGTCACAGGAAAGCCTCTTCGTGCTCAAGCACAGAGCCTGACATTGGGCTCAATCTCCCAACCCTGAGATCATGCGCTGAGCTGAAATCAAGAGTCGGACACTTAACCAACTGAGCCACCCAGGTGCCCTAGAAAATAGATTTATTAGCATCATGACTAGTAGGGCTCAGTATAGAAAGTGAATAATCTGTTCTGGGTATTAACATTGATATTTAATACATAAGGATCTAAATGCCTAAGAATGATTCATTGAAACTAGTTATTTGTATTATTTAATAGGTAACTCTCTGGGCAAAACAGAATCACTGCAGGTTGTTCCAAGTTACAAACTCCCTGAAAGCTCAGAAGACACTAATTACATTTACAGAATATTAACTAACACAAAACTTCTTGGAACTATATTTAGCACAGTGGTGAGACCACAGGCACTCCCCACTAAAGCACACGGATTTTCCCTTCAGCTTCTCAGCCTTGGCAACACAGTGTTACAGCACCAAGAACGACCTCTCACTCCACCTGGGGAATCTATCAGGAAGTTTTATCACAAACCTCAGAAGTGACATTTTGCTCCTCCTCCATGTGGCATACAGCCATTTCACACCTGCTAGCGAAAACAGTGTGCCTGTAAATAACATTTTTCAAGAGAAAATTAGAAATCGACTTCAAAGCACCTGTAAACAACACCCATCTACCATAATTACTGTACCACCAACTGACATAAAGGTCTCAGGCTATACTAAATATAATGAAAACCAAGTAAAAGAAAAAAGGAAAAGAAAAATGGGTTATTATAATGAAGTCTCATTAGACACTATTCTTATAATTAATCCCATTGGAGAGTTCCATTTTTAATTAATATTTTCAAAGATTTTTAAAGACATAGAAGAAAAAATAAAATAAGGAATCCTTTATTAAATATCTAGTGCTGGATACACATTTCATTCATGCATGCATGCTTACATTTTAAATTCTAGGAAAACAGGAATTTTTGTCTGTTTTGTTCATAGCTGTATCCCCAGCTCCTAGAACAGTACCTGGCATAGAGTAAGACCTCCAGAGAAGGAAAATTAAAATAAGATAAAAACAGAGAGAGAGGCAAACCATAAGAGACTCTTAACTATAGGAAACAAACTGAGGGTTGTTGGAAGGGTGGTGGGTGGGGGGATGGGGTAACTGGGTGATGGGCATTAAGAAGGGCACTTGATATAATGAGCACTGGGTGTTATATGAAACTGACGAATCACTAAATTCTACCCCTGAAACTAATAATACAGTATATGTTAACTAAATTGAATTTAAATTAAAAATAAAAAAAAATAAACACCATCATCTAAAAAAAAGACCTCCATAAATATTTGCTGAATAAATTCATTCATCAGATAGGTATTGAGTACTTCCCATGTGCCAGGCCATGTGATAGGGCCCAGAGATATAAAGATTTGCTCACAGTCTATAAAGAACACTCTTGTCAGTTCCAAATTCATATATCTGAATGCTTCCTTGAAATATCTAATAGGCTTCTCAAATTTGACATGGACAAACCAGAACTTTTTTCCACAGCTGCCTTCTCTTCCCTTTACCCCAAATTATTTCTACACTTGCCTTTCCTGTCTCAGTTAATTATACTGCCATCCACTTGATTGTTCAAGCCACAATAACGTAGTCAACTTCTCTTCTACATTCAGTCCCATCATCTCTCCACCATGATTCAGCTACTGTCATCTCCCCCAGAGGCACAGCCTCCACTGGTCTCCCCGCTGCCACTCGTGCTACGACCACAATCCAGGCAGAGTAATCCCTTTCAAACATGAGCCAAATCAGTTTCCTACCTAACTTAACATTCCTTCCATTATACGAAGGTCCACTGACTCCCTACCATGAGCCACCAGCGCTAACGCGCCCTGCCTCCAATCTACCTTTCCCCATCTTGCATCATATCCCACTTCCCTCCTGCCCACTGCAATCCAGCCTCACTGGCCATTTTGTGGTTTCTTAATGTCTCCAAATGTGTCCTCACTTGTACATGCTCTTCCCTCACTGGAATGTTCTTCCCCAAAATGATGGACTCTTTCTCAAGATTCAGGTTTCTCTTCAAATGTCACTTTCTGAGAGAAGTTTTCCATGACAATCTGCCCAAATTTCTAATTCTAAATGACCACTGATGCTATTTAGTCATGGGTAAACAACTAAGAGATCTCCAAATAGAGCCAAGCCCAAACCTCTCCTTCCATCCCCTGCATCCCCAAGAGGTAGATGAGTTTCTCCACTAGCATCTAACTGACCCCCGCAACTCACTCTCTGATCAGATACTTTCCTCAATAGCCAAATGAGCCAGACAACTGCAACCCCCTCCACACATGCAAGTCAACCTCGCTTTTGCTCTCCTGCTCCAAGATGGAATCAGTTTTGGAATGTGATTCTATGGGTCGCGCTGGGTGTGCTCCTCCTGGTTCTGTCCATCGCTGGAGAGGACTTCTCTTTCCAAATAAAAACATGAAGCCCAACAATTCCACTCCAATGTACATATTCACAGAAATGTATGCACATGTACCTCAGGAGACAGATGAGAATGTTCCTATCAGCTTTATTCATAATATCCAAAAATTGGAAACTCCCCAATGTTCATCCAAAGTAGAATAGATTAGGGGGTAGAGCTCAGGGGTAGAGCATTTGACTGCAAAGTAGAATAGATTCATAAATTTTGGTATATTCATGCAATTGGATTCATATAGCAATGAATACCATACATAATATGAACAAATTTTACAAATAAATGTTGAACAAAAGAAACTAAACCCACAAAACACACTTTCACATCTATATATAAAAGGGTCAGAAATGGGCAAAACTCAACTATAGTTAGTATACTCAATACAGTTAGTATAATTCAAAGAATACAGAGGTGGTAGAAACTTAAGAAAATGTAAGGAAGCAATTACCATAAAAATTGGGAGAGTATTAATCTTTGG
This sequence comes from Halichoerus grypus, assembly GCF_964656455.1. Taxonomy (NCBI): domain Eukaryota; kingdom Metazoa; phylum Chordata; class Mammalia; order Carnivora; family Phocidae; genus Halichoerus; species Halichoerus grypus. The sequence continues at coordinate 110,597,295 of NC_135718.1, forward strand.
GATCGAGAAAGGGCTTAGGGATTGGAATGTGTAACATGGGATGTCTCTGGGGGATGTTGACAATACTTTATTTCTTGACTTGGATGATGATTACACAGGTATTCATTTTATAATTCAATAACCTGCATGTTTGTATTTTGTGGGTGTTTCTTTACATATATTATATTGGGGGGAGGGAAGGGGTTAAAAAATTAAGGCATGTCCTTGCTAGGTGGGAAAGAACTGCAACAGGGCTTCTTGTCAACTTGATGTGAATAAATCCCAATCCATTAAGCACTATTATAAGGCTTTCTATATGTACAGCCACAAACAATTCTACCTGATAGAGCATTCAAACGGCGGACAAAAGAAGAGGAGCGGGGCACCTGAGTGGCTCAGCCGGTTAAGCATCTGCCTTCAGCTCAGGTCATGATCCCAGGGTCCTGGGATCGAGTCATGCATCAGGCTCCCTGCTCAGTGGGGAGCCTGATTCTCCCTCTGTCTCTGCCTCTCTCTGTCTCTCATGAATAAATAAATAAAATCTTTAAGAAAAAAAAAAGAAGAGGGTCAATGAAGTAAACAAATAAAACAAAAAAGGTGTTTTTCAAGTTAATAAAAGAACCAGGGAAGCAGATTAGATAGGAAGGCCAACTTGAGACCAAGGGACTCCCACCAAGTGGTCAAATAGAATGAAAATATAAAGAGGCCATTTTACCTGGCCATTAGATGGTTAGTTCCAAAAGGAGTGAAAAGAAGAAAACTAGATTAATATACATTCATATTATATCTAAAGATATAGTATATCTATGCTTTATTGACTTATGAAAAAAGGAGCTAGGCGAACGAAAGGAAGGGAGGAAAGGGGGGAAGTCTGGAGAGAATAATGCAATGAAATTAGAATTATAATAGAGCAAATACTGAAATGCATATTTTCATCAATGATGGGAAGATTGAAAGCTCCAAAGAATATAAAATCCTAATATCATTGTCTCACAAATTTGTTCAAGTATTGAAATACAATAAAGATATCGACACTCAAAAAAAAAATGAATTACGATAGATGGAAGCAGAAGAAGCAGCAGAGAGTCAGGGAAGACGTCTCAGCAGAATTTGTTTATCTGAGACCTAGTGATAGCAGAATGTGCCAGAAGAGAATGAGAGAGAGTGCTCCAGGGCCAGATCAGGAACGACCATGGGAAGTCTGTTAAGCACGTCAGAATCATTTTTTTTTTAAGATTATTTATTTATTTATTTGACAGAGAGACACACAGTGATAGAGGGAACACAAGCAGGGGGAGTAGGAGGGGAAGAAGCAGGCTTCCCGCTGAGCAGGGAGCCCGATGTGGGACTCGATCCCAGGACGCTGGGATCATGACCTGAGCCGAAGACAGACGCTTAACAACTGAGCCACCCACGTGCCCCTCAGAATCATTTTAAAATCTCTCCCAAGGTGTCTTTCCATCAGTGTACTCATACTTAACAGGTAACCTACTACTTTGAATGATGCCAACTTGATTTGTCTGATAATCTGAAACGCTGGCCATCATCCAGTAGTGACTAACTGGATTTCCTAGTGACTTCCTGAGTCCCAGATAATACCACCGTTACTAGAACAACGTCCGTTGCTATTATATCAGGTAGTATCAGTTACTGAGGTGTAGCAGTGAACGAGGAAAGAGCAAACTCTGACGTCACCCCAGCTGCTTACTTGGGTCCAGACGATCCGCCTCATACGGCGCGGGAGCACCTGAGCAGACCCCAGCGGGCTTTTGCGCAGCATCCACGCACTCACTGAGCATCATTTAATGCCTAGGAGAGCACCTGAAATGGCTTAAATGTAAGAGTAACACTTTGTTTGTCTCTAATATAGAACTGGAAAATGATGAGGGGGAAGAAAGTTCCTTTTTCCACCTTGCCTTTCCTCTTCCTGTTTAAAAATTGTTAGAGATTGTGGGGCACTTGAGTGGCTCAGTTGGTTAAGCATCTGCCTTGCACTCAGGTCATGATCCCAGGATTCTGGGATCAGTCCCGCTTTGGGCTCCCTGCTCAGCAGAAATTCTGCTTCTCCTTCTCCCTCTGCCCCTCCCCCTGCTCATGCTCGCTCTCTCTTTCTCTCTCGCTGCCATTCTCTTTCTCTCAAATAAATAAATAAAATCTTTTTTTTTTTTTATTGTTAGAGTTTAGTGCAATGTGAAAACAATCTTTGGTACTCTGAATTCTCAGACATTTACTTCCTGGTAATAGGTAAAGGAGGTGGGGGTAAGGGAGAATCTGACCAAGAGGTTTTTTTTTTAATCACCCTGTAACCTAGTATAAAAATTTAAAGGGCAGGGCACCTGGGTGGCTCAGTCGTTAAGGGTCTGCCTTCGGCTCAGGTCATGATCCCGGGGTCCTGGGACCGAGCCCCGCAAAGGGCTCCCTGCTCAGTGGGGAGCCTGCTTCTCCCTCTCCCACTCCCCCTGCTGTGTTCCCTCTCTCGCTGTGTCTCTCTCTGTCAAATAAATAAATAAAAACTTTAAAAAAAATAAAAAATAAAAATAAATAAATAAAAATTTAAAGGGCCTTCCTCAAATTACCATAGCTAAACTATTCACAACAGCTAAGACTTTCCATCTAAATCCTTATGCCTGGCTAGGAAAACCGATGGGATGTTTCACAAGACATACAGTTACTAGAGTTTTTATGAACTTTATATAGAATAGGTCCTCAAATATTCATTAAATGAGTTAACCAGTGAAGGAGAATCCATAGGTGAAAGGAAGAGAGGGAAGGGAATCCTACTGCAAGAATTAGCAAGGTATGAATATGCTTTGAGTATTAGACATTAAATACAATTTAATTCAAAATCGGCATCCAAATAACTGACGCTCAGGAGATGACTGGTATAAAATCAGCTGTGGTCTCAATGAAACTGTTAAGAAGGTAAGCGACTAGGGGGGCGCCTGGGTGGCTCAGATGGTTAAGCGTCTGCCTTTGCCTCAGGTCATGATCCCAGGGTCCTGGAATCGAGTCCCGCATTGGGCTCCCTCTTAGGCAGGGAGCCTGCTTCTCCCTCTGCCTCTGTCTCTCTCTCTTTCTCTCTGACTCTCATGAATAAATAAACATTTAAAAAAAAATAAAAAAATGAAAAAAGAAGGTAAGCGACGAGGAACTGGGTGTGATTCAATATCCTTCCTCTTTCTTTTTCCTCACATTCTCACCCTCTAATCATTTCTCTCCCTATTCTTCCATCCCATGCTTCCCTAATCCCTGGCCCCTAAAATGTTTGCTACAGTTTCCAGAGAGGCAAAGGCCCTCCACTCTCTTTATCCTAGTGATATTTACACCTTCAGTCCACTGAGTCTGTTCCGCTATTCATTCATCACTTAATTCACACAACAGCAAGTTATTGAGCTCAGTAGGTGTCAGACGCTGCGCTTAGTCTAAAGGCAAAAAAAAAAAAAAAAAAAATCAAGAAGATCTACTTGGTCCCATCTTCAGGCTGTTTAGAGTCTTTGCAGGAATAGAAATGAGGAAACAGCCAGTTCCAATACAAAGAGACATATTTGGGGCTCTGGAGACACGTGGCCTACCATTAGAGCTTAATCCGATTGAGGAGAAAGGACATATGAAATTTAAAGGAAGTTCATGTTGGTTAAGAGTTCAAGAAAACTGCTTAATTTAAGTGGTTAGAAGACTGCTGGTGAGAGAAAGGAAGGTCTAAGATGGAATATGAACCTGAGCAAGGTTGGCCAAATGGAAAAGTAGGGAATAGGTAAGGACATGGTTCAAAATTAGAGGTAACTAGCTGTGTGAAGGCCCTGAGCTGATGGGTTAAAATTCAGAGGACATCTTTCTGGATAGGACCTTTGCTTTATATAAATCAGGCAAACTGAACATTTTCTAAACAGTCACATTGTGCTTTTCTGTCTCCTCACCAGAGGCCACATGGGAATATCCTTCTCATCTTGCCCTTTGTCCTACACTTCTTTCAAGGCACAACTTGCCTCAAAATCTGACATTTATATGGGATCTTTTCATCTTTCAAATAGTTGTCACATATGTCCCTTGTCAATGCTTGTGATATCTGTACCGTTTCAAATGTCCTTTCTCCTCAACTAGATTGTAAGTAGTTGCTTAAGAAGAGCATCCAAGGGGCGCCTGGGTGGCTCAGTTGGTTAAGTGTCCGCCTTTGGCTCAGGTCATGATCCCAGGGTCCTGGGATCGAGGCCCACATCGGGCTCCCTGCTTGGTGGGGAACCTGCTTCTCCCTCTCCCACTCCCCCTGCTTGTGTTCCCTCTCTCGCTGTCTCTCTGTCAAACAAATAAATAAAATCTTTAAAAAAAAAAAAGATCATCCAAGTGTCTGTGTCTTTCTTTCTAGTACAGTACTTTACCAGAGCAAATGCTTGCTGTTTATTAATTGTTTAGTTACATGGTTTAAGTGAGCAAAAAAGAACAAAACTACCTAGTCATCAAGGTTCCTGACTCTTCCCAAGGGAGAAATGGAAAACACTACATTTTCTTGGTGTCACTTTCAGTGGATCTATGTAGGGATCTATTTTTTTTTTTTTTTTTTTTTAAGATTTAATTTATTTGACAGAGAGAGACACAGGACCCTGGGATCATGACCTGAGCTGAAGGCAGACGCTTAACAACTGAGCCACCCAGGTGCCCCTGTAGGGATCTATTCTGATGAAAAATTACCTAGGTGGTTTCTGTTCAATAAACATGATCAATTTGGACTTAGGAGTTCAAACAGTCAGGTCAGCATGATATTAAAACCATTTTTATGTCAAGAATAATTCAGGCTTTCAGTCGGATATTCATCCTCTTGGCTGAGATGCTGCTGACACCTCAATCTCCAGGATCTCTGAAATTTCCACAGAGAAAAAGAAGTCTCTTCAATTACCACTTGAAAAAAGAGACATACTTGAGGCCTGTGGCAGTGAATTTCCAAAAGACTGGTGGCCAGAAACTGGAAGCAAAATGTCTAGTCATAATAAAAGGATACATCTAGCTGACTCCCTTAAATAAGATTTTTGAGACCAAATAAGTAAATAAATAAATAAAACCCAAACAAACAAAAACCAAACAAACAAATAAATCGAGTTTGAACTTTGAGGAAGATTATTTTCCTAGAGGGGCGCCTGGGTGGTTCAGTCAGTTGGGCGGCTGACTTCCGCTCAGGTCATGATCCCAGAGTCCCAGGATTGAGCCCGGCATCGGGCTCCCTGCTAGGTGGGGAGTCTGCTCCTCCTCTCTGCTCCTCACCCCACTCTTGTCCTCTCTCTCACTCTCTCTAATAAATAAATAAAATCTTTTTTTAAAAAAAGATTATTTTCCTAGAGGCAACATCAAAGGACTTTGTGCATTTATTCAGTTCACTAGTTTACAAAGTTGTGGATGCACATAGTTCAAAACAGGCTCCGGTTCCCGGTGTGAGATGCCCAGTAGTGAAAATATCCACTCCAAGGCTCATAGGTGTCTTTTCATTAAATGGAAAATTCCACTAAAAGTAACAAGGGTTCTACCATATCAGCATACTAGTACTGATGAAGGGATAAGCCAGAGATGCACTTCCACAGCTGAGGATTATCTAGCAGGGTCAAGGGGCAGCAGGTAGTAATTAGCATTTGCCTGATGTGACCAGGTACAAATTTTGCCACTTAGGACTTAAAGCAGACTTAGGTATAGTGGAAGTTTAGACTGTCCTGCACTACTCACTATTATTAATACACTGCTTCTGAGAGTTAAAAAAATTATTAACTCACTAAACACTTATTAAGCACCTACTATGTTCCCAGCATTGAGCTGGGGCAGGGGTGACTAAAATCCCCTTGCCATCCAGGACTAACAATCAAGTGGTGGAGATAAGCTTGTAAAACAGATAATTTTGCTAAAGAGTGATGATGGCTATAATAAACGTGAGAGGAGAAAATAGTGGGCTCAAGAGAAGCACCGAAGAATACTATTCATTCTGGCGAATGTTAGACAGCTAGAAGGGGCACCAGCCGTGCTAACAACAAAGTAAGTGAGGTCACTGCCAACATTCTTTAATTGCTTACTTGAAAAACACATTTTAAAACCACTTATTTTTCTATCAGGAAACGTAGTGATTGGCTCATTCATTGGTCATGACACCCAAAAATTTAAAAAGAGAGAGAGAAGTACAAACTTCACCATCTCCAGGTAATCCACCTACCTCTCCAGGTAAACTTCAGTTTGAGTGTAGAAGTTTCAAACTCCCTGAAACTACCCCAGAAAAGATCAGAAAAGCAAGAGAAGACCAAATCAATTGCAAAAGCAACCTAGGACACAGCTAGAGTTCTCAGCACTCCCAAAGCCCTCAAAGTTGACCTTCTCACCTACCTTTCCAGGCCAGAGTTACCTAATCTCCCATTCTTTCATGGGTCATCCTCTAGCCAGAGACTCAACATTCCTCAACTGGTATCTAACTCACAAGTCAACTAACTTTTATATAGTGTCTTGCATGTAAGAGCTCACTTGGATTTGTGAATGGATGAGTTTTACTACTTCTCTTTATTTTATCAAGTTGTTCCTTCTATGTCAGATGCTGTTTCTAGGTCTCCCCTTTCTTCCTCTCCCACCATAATTCTCCACTCACCCTTCTCATTATTCCCATCAGTTAGAGTAATATTTGAAGGAAGATGGTGTAGAAGGAAGAACAAGGATTCTGGAAATCAACATCTCTGACTCAAACCCTGATGATATCACCTTATTAAGTCACTTAGTATCTATGACCTCCAGTTTCTCCTATAAAATGAAAATAATTCCCACTATTTAGTGTTCTTGTGAAGGAAAAACTGAGATATGTATAAAGTTCCTGGTATGCTTTGGTGTCAAGCAGCCACTTAGTATACAATACATGCTTTCCTTTCTTAAAACCCAACTGAAATGTCTGCCAAGAAGCTCTCAGCTTACCCACTTAGGATCCATCTCTGTAATAACATAGCAGTGCTTCCCCAGTCTCTGAAAGCCTCAAGGGGAAGAAAATCTGCAGTTAGGAAATTTAGACATTATGGGGAAAGCAGGATTAGGAAACTGAGGGCAGCATTCCACCTGACCTGTTTTGAATTCATAAAATGAAACTGTAACCTAGCTTACTAAATGAAAACAGTATCGATGACATTCAGATCTCTTAAAAGAGCAATTATGATTACTGTAGTAGTATTTTCCATTTAGTATTCCATGCTCATTAGAAAACTTCTAAAGAGTTTCCTGCCCTGTAATTTATAAAGCTGCTCATAAATTCATCTGGCTTTGAGGCAAATAATCTACATACTGCCAGAAGGTATGTTTTATCTGCATCCAAGTGTTTGATGCCTATCTGATCTCATGGCTCAGGACTGTTAACTCCCCGAGTCTCAAGTTCCAACATGGTCTCCTAAACAGGGAAGCACATAGCTGCTTGAGAGGAAAAGCTCTTTAGATAAACTCTCATAAACCACTGTGTAGTGCTAAATAGGCCTTCTACAATCCCACTTCCCGGGACTCAGGTCCATGTGGCTTTCCTGGGTCCATGAGAACTTCATGCCCAAAGGCTTCTGAACCCCCCAAACCCAAGGCTGTAGTTTCACAGTCTGAAACAGACCTTTTGTCAGCCTCCTCTGTTAGCCTCCTTTGGGCTTCGTGATCAGTAAGATGAGTCCTATTCTGCCTTCTCCTTAACTCTCTTCCTTAATACCCTTTTCTAAGGCACTGAACACTTGACTCCTCCACCTTGTTACTATATCCTTGGCTACCTCACTTTAAAAACCAAAAGCTAACATTTATGTGCCAGGCCCCATCCCAGCCTCAGCACTTCAAATATATTAACGCATTTAACATTCACAACAAAATTAGGAGGTAGCTCCTATCACTATCCCCATTTTACAGGTGGGGAGACTGAGGCTCAGAAGGTTATAAGAGGTAGAGGCAGGATGCAAACTTGAGCAGTGTGTGGTTCTAGCAGCCAAATTCCCACAATTCCTTGCTCAAACTGAAACCTCAGGATACATGGCATCTATTTTTGGTTTCATACAAGTAGTATATTCAGGTGGGGGGCACCTGGGTGATTCAGTCAGTTGAGCATCCAACTCTTGGTTTAGGCTCAGGTCTTGATCTCAGGGTCATGAGATCAAGCCCCGCATCAGGCTCCGCCCTCATTGCAGAGTCTGCTTGTCCCTTTCCCTCTGTTTCTCCCCTCGCTCTCTCTCTCTCTCAAATAAATTAATTAATTAAACCTTTAAAAATAATAATAATAATAAAAGGTCTATGTTCAGGTGAAATAAATCCTTCCAAAATCACTGCCTGTTTCCTTCTCCCTCCCCCTGTCCCCCTTCTCCCTCCTGTCCTCTACTTCCTCCTCCTCTTTCTTCTTCTCTACACTTTCTGAAGTCAAATAAATGTTGCTTTTATAAAATCAGAGCCCCAAGATGTCCCCACGGCTGGGTAGATGCCTCCATGTCATATCCCAAAGTCTCTCCCTGCCTTATCCCATCTCTAGCTGAGAGACATGCCCTCTCTCTGAGGTCAACAATGAAGATGTGATACAAAAAACAGACCAAAACAAAACACTACTCTGGATCAGACTGCAAACAACTCTGTACAGTATTTTGCCTTCTGACAGGAAAGAACAAGTTATTTTGTAAAAGACATCGACAGCTGCAAACCACAATCCTTACTGCCTTTTAATAAACTTTAATAGATCATTCACAAATATATCATGCCCTTGTGAACCAAGTAATGCTCTCAAGGTAGAAGGCTTATAGATTTTTAATAATATCTCTAATGAACATGAAAACTCACTTTTAGTGTCAAGATGTCTCCTGTACTTCTGACTCCATTCTGTGATTCACCAAATCTGCCATGTTTACTCCATTCAATCATTCAACAAGCATTTATTGAGCTCTGGAATACCACGGTGAGCAAGGGAGGTGACATTTCTTCTCTTGGGGCTGCTTCCTGCCAGCATGGGACATAGGCAATAAGCAAACACTCGACTACAGACGATGATGAGTGCCATGAAGAAAATCAGACAGGATGATGCGAGAGAGAGAGTGAAGTGGGTATAGGGGAAATTAGTTTAAATTGAGTTATCAAGGAAGGCCTCTCTGAGGAGGTAACATTTAGCTAAGACCTGAAGCAAGCATGCACATTCCAGGAAGAGGAAATAAAAATGCAAAGTCTTCGGGTGGGAACAAAACAAAGGAACCCCTTCCCTTAAACAGCTCACCACTGTGTGTACTTCTTCATGACTTTATAAACTTTATACATAAATCCTGTCAACCTTAAATTGTTGTAGACTAAAGAATGCACATCACATCCATAAATGAGTTTCTATCCCTCTTAACATCACAGTTGCCAAATTCCCAGGACTATTGTGTCTTGGTTCTCTCTGAACACTTATCAGGGCCAGCTGCCTAGTAATACCTGTTGATGATTAACACCAACAGACCACGGAAAACAGATTTTGCAAGTCAGTCAGCCATAAAATTCTTACTGAATAAGGCTGCAGGAGATTTAGTCCAGTTCCTGGGGAGCTGGGCCATTCATTCCTGCATAACCACCGTCTTGCCCAATCCCTCACCCCATCTCTCCCTGTCCCCAGGAGCCTGATAGCTATGTCAAGTGATAACTTTCTCAACCTATGGGACACCAGTCGTTAACAACTGAGGAGTATCTTTCTCATCACTTTTTGTTGAAATACTGCTAAGACCTCGGGCTGGTAACTCATACCAGATAAGTCATTTAGTAAAAATTCTAAGACTTAACTTGATAAAGAGATAATTTACAAAAAGCTTTACTAGACATTCCTAGCCTATGTCCTAGGATTTACTAGACATTCCTGATAAGCCTATGCCCTGGGTTTAAAAAGCATCATAAAGTTTAAAATAGACCATTTTCCATATTAGTGATAATTATAACCTCACAGTGGGAATGGATATACTTTCTTTACATTCAATCTATTTATTATTTACATAGATGAATTCATCGGGCCTGAACTGCACCATTGTCTTAGACTATTTTCCCCTAACCCAGTCTAAGTTTCCACATTCCCAAGGCTTTGGGAAACTGTATTATCCTTACTAACATTAGGGTGTGATATTCTCCCTCCTTCCCATCTTCACTCATTGGTCTGCATACCTCTGGAGAATGGTATAATCTCTTCTATTTTTATGTTTTCAGAAAGCCATCTTATTAAGAATTTTTTTAATACCCCCCAAATTTGTGTTTCCTTAAATTGATCTAATTTGCTTGTTTCTGTCCTATAGTTTAGGTTATTTTCAATCCTAGAAATAGTATACCTCCGTACAAACATTTGATACCTTTGAGAGTGGCAAACACAATCAGGAGACCTAAATTCCAGTCCTATGTTTATTTATTCATTCAAAGAATGCTTACTAGATACCTATTATATACCAGACTCTGCATCACTGATAGGTTTTTCACTTTGCCAAGTAACTAACTTGCTCTATGCCCCCGTGTTCTTATTTGTAGATATCTCTAAAGAGCACATTGTACCAAATTATCTTTACCTCTTTGTAGTTCTGCCTTTACGTCTAAGTCCAATTCTAACCTCCATATTGTTTCTCAATCACACTTGTTTCTAGGTAAATTGACTTTGGGAAATGTCCTATTAAAATAAAGGCTGGTACTTCGGGGCGCCTGGGTGGCTCAGTCGTTAAATGTCTGCCTTCAGCTCAGGTCATGATCCCAGGGTACTGGGATCGAGCCCCGCATAGGGCTCCCTGCTCAGCGGGAAGCCTGCTTCTCCCTCTCCCACTCCCCCTGCTTGTGTTCCTGCTCTCGCTCTCTCTCTGTCAAAAAAAAAAAAAAAAAGGGTAGTACTCAGGGCGCCTGGGTGGCTCAGTCAGTTGAGCGTCCAACTCTTGATTTCGGCTCAAGTCATGATCTCAGAGTCCTGAAATTGAGCCCCATGTAGGGCTCCACAGGGAGCCTGCTTGGGATTCTTTCCCTCTGCCCCTCCCTCCGCTCACACGCTCTCTCTCTCTCTCTCAAATGAAAAAATAAATCTTTAAAATAAAGGCTAGTACTGCTTATATCTCCTAATTCATTAATATAATTTCATTGAGAGAGAAAAAAAATATACAGTAATCAATACTTCTGGAGTCTAGATGATTATTTGTGAAAATAATCAATAAAGAAATTATACTCTATATATTCAGAAACAAGAGTCAGAAAAGAGTAATATGTTATAGATGGCTCAGAACCAATTTCCTCAAGAAGAAAAACTAAGTATAAAACCAAGCACTGAAAATACAAACAAAAAATGTAAAACCCAAAGCTGGCTAGATAATGTAAAAAAATAAGTATATATATATATATATATATATATATATATATGGTAATACTGTATATGCTTTCTAAAGAATAATTTGACAATATATAACAAGGATCATAAAACTGGTTGTGGAAATTAATCACAGAAATAGTCCTTCTGGGCTCATCCATGTAATTTTCTTTGACCAATGAACTTGCTTTCTTTCCAATCATGCCCCTTTGCTGTAACCATGAGAATATGCCCAGGTTAGCCTGATGGGTGAATGTAGGAGTCACATGGAGGAAAGTCAAGACTTTCCAGCAGGGACTGGCTGTTCCCCTGAGCTAAGAAGCTGGAGCTGGGAATTCAGGAAGGCTAAAACAGCTAGAATTTTCAAGGAAAAAATACCATAGAACAGAGAGCTCTAGAGATCTGCAGTGGGTCCCCCTTGAGTCTTCAGCTAAGTAAGAGTCAGCACACATGTGTGAGGAAACCATCCATGGTCTGAGAAACAACCACTCAAAAGGATTATAAAAAATAATTCTCCCAGAGCTCACAAAAAGCTAGAATAGTTCCTGTTCCCGCCAGCTGGAGTGGAAAAAGTAATAATTAAAAAGGCATCAGACTGCGCAATCAAAAGGGCTTGGCCTGTGCAGTGGGGCAAAATCTGCCCTAAACAAAATACTGCTCTGCTCCCACCAAGCAATAAAGGCAAGACTGAAAGGATCAAACAGCTTCCAAGTAACTTAACTGGATCCCAGGACCAATATCAAGAATACTTCTAGAAACACAAAATATCTAGTTCCCAACAAGGTAGAATTCACCATTTCTGCATCCAACCAAAACCTACCAAGTAATTAAATTTGCTAGGGCTGCTATAACAAAATACCACAAACTGCGTGACCTAGCAGAAACTGGTTGCATCACAGTTTTGGAGAGTAGAAGTCTGAGATCAAGATGGTGGCAGGGTTAGTTCCTTCAAGGAATAGAGAGATGTGAGGGAAGGGTCTGATCCAGGACTTCCTCCTTGGCTTGTAGATGGCCCTGTGTCATTTCACATGGCTAAATTCTGTGTGTGTGTGTGTCTGCCTCTAAATTTTTCCTTTTCATAAGGACACTAGTCATTGGATTAGGGCTTCTCTTAATGAACTCATTTTAACTTGATCAACTCTGTATTAGCCCTGTGTCTAAATAAGGTTCATTCTGAGGTACTATAGATTAAGACTTCAACATATGAGTTTCTAGAGGAACACAATTCAACCCATTACACCAAGCATGCAAATACACAGGAAAATATGGCCCATGTTGTGAAAAATCAATTGACTGAAATGACATGGATCATAGAATTAGAATTTGACTACATCAAAAACTAATGATGTACTATATGTTGGCTAACTAAATATAATTAAAAAATAAATAATAAAAAATAAATTAATTAAAAAAACAAAACAAAAACCAAAAATAAAAATTAAAAAGAATTAGAATTTGACAAAGACCCTAGAACAGTTATTAAAACTGTATCCCACTTGTTCAAGTAAGATGTTAGAGGAAAGTGGTATGATTGATGTTTCATAGAGACTTGGAAGACATAAAAGGACTCAAGTGAAACTTCTAGAGATATAAAAATGTAATGTCTGAGATGAAAAATAATAACAGGTTAAACACTGCAGTAATAATTAGTAAACTTGAAAACATAGCAATAGAAATTATCAGAAATGAGACTCAGAGGAAAAAGACTGAGGGAAAATGAGCAGAACATCAGTGAGCTATGAGATGACTTCAAGAAGCTTATAGCTAGGTAAATAGAGTGTCAAAGGAAGGGTGAGGGACTGAAAAATTATTTGAAGAAATGATAGCTGAAATTTTCCAAAGATGATGAAAACTAAAACTACAGAGCCAAGAAGTTCCACAAACTCCAAGTATGAGGAACATGAATAAAACTACAGCAAGCCATGTTGTTTTCAACTGCTTGAGACCAATGATAAAGAGAACTTCTTAAAAAGAAGCCAGCGGAAAAAAAAGACAGATGAAGTACAGAGACCAAAGATAAGAACAATAGCAAACTTCTTGTCACGAAGAACAAAATCAGGAGACAATGGAGCAACCTCTTTAAATTATGAAAAGAAAAAATATGTCAACCTTGAATTCTTTTTTTTAAATTTTATTATGTTATGTTAATCACCATACATTACATCATTAGTTTTTGATGTAGTGTTCCATGGTTCATTGTTTGCGTATAACACCCAGTGCTCCATTCAATATGTGCCCTCTTTAATACCCATCACCAGGCTAACCCATGCCCCCACCCCCCTTCCCTCTAGAACCCTCAGTTTGTTTCTCAGAGTCCATAGTCTCTCATGGTTCGTCTCCCCCTCTGCTTCCCCCCCTTCATTTTACCCTTCCTACTATCTTCTTCTTTTTTTTAACATACAATGTATTATTTGTTTCAGAGGTACAGGTCTGTGATTCAACAGTCTTACACAATTCACAGCGCTCACCATAGCACGTACCCTCCCCAATGTCTGTCACCCAGCCACCCCATCCCTCCCACCCCCCACCACTCCAGCAACCCTCAGTTTGTTTCCTGAGATTAAGAATTCCTCATATCAGTGAGATCATATGATACATGTCTTTCTCTGGTTGACTTATTTTGCTTAGCATAATACCCTCCAGTTCCATCCATGTTGTTGCAAATGGCAAGATTTCATTCCTTTTGATGGCTGCATAATATTCCATTGTATATATATACCACCTCTTCTTTATCCATTCATCTGTTGATGGACATCTTGGCTCTTTCCATAGTTTGGCTACTGTGGACATTGTTACTATAAACATCGGGGTGCATGTACCCCTTCGGATCATTACATTTGTATTTTTGGGTAAATACCCAGTAGTGCAATTGCTGGGTCGTATGGTAGCTCTATTTTCAACTTTTTGAGGAACCTCCATACTGTTTTCCAGAGTGACTGCACCAGCTTGCATTCCCACCAACAGTGTAGGAGGGTTCCCTTTTCTCTGCATCCCTGCCAACATCTGTCGTTTCCTGACTTGTTAATTTTAGCCATTCGGACTGGTGTGGGGTGGTCTCTCTTTGAGGTTTTGATTTGGATTTCCCTGATGCCGAGCGATGTTGAGCACTTTTTCATGTGTCTGTTGGTCATTTGGATGTCTTCTTTGGAAAAATGTCTGTTCATGTCTTCTGCCCATTTCTTGATTGGATTCTTTGTTCTTTGGGTGTTGAGTTTGATAAGTTCTTTATAGATTTTGGATACTAGCCCTTTATCTGATATGTCATTTGCAAATATCTTCTCCCATTCTGTCAGTTGTCTTTTGGTTTTGTTGACTGTTTCCTTTGCTGGAAACTTTTTTTTTCCAAAAGCTTTTTATCTTGATGAAGTCCCAGTAGTTCATTTTTACCCTTGCTTCCCTTGCCTTTGGCGATGTTTCTAGGATGAAGTTGCTGCGGCTGAGGTTGAAGAGGTTGCTGCCTGTGTTCTCCTTTAGGATTTTGATGGACTCCTGTCTCACATTTAGGTCTTTCATCCATTTGGAGTCCATTTTTGTGTGTGGTGTAAGGAAATTGTCCAGTTTCATTCTTCTGCTTGTGGCTGTCCAATTTTCCCAACACCATTTGCTGAAGAGACTGTCTTTTTTTCCATTGGACATTCTTTCCTGCTTTGTCAAAGATTAGTTGCCCATAGAGTTGAGGGTCCATTTCTGGACTCTCTATTCTGTTCCATTGATCTATGTGTCTGTTTTGTGCCAGTACCATACTGTCTTGATGATTACAGCTTTGTAATAGAGCTTGCCAAAACTGAACCAGGAAGAAATAGAAAACCTGAACAGACCTATAACCACTAAGGAAATTGAAGCAGTAATCAAAAATCTCCCAACAAACAAGAGCCCAGGGGCAGATGGCTTCCAGGGGAATTCTACCAAACATTGAAAGAAGAATTAATACCTATTCTTCTGAAACTATTCCAAAAAATTGAAATGGAAGGAAAACTTCCAAACTCTTTTTATGAGGCCACCATTACATTGATCCCAAAACCAGACAAAGACCCCATCAAAAAAGAGAATTACAGACCTATATCCCTGATGAACATGGATACAAAAATTCTCACCAAAATACTAGCCAATAGGATCCCACAGTACATTAAAAGGATTATTCACCATGACCAAGTGGGATTTATTCCTGGGTTGCAAGTTTGGTTCAACATCTGCAAATCAATCAATGTGATACAATACATTAATAAAAGAAAGAACAAGAACCATATGATCCTCTCAATAGATGCAGAAAAAGCATTTGACAAAGTACAGCATCCTTTTTGATCAAAACTCTCCACAGTGTATGGATAGAGGGTACATACCTTAATATCATAAAAGCCATCTATGAAAAACCCACAGCGAATATCATACTCAATGGGGAAAAACTGAGATCTTTCCCCCTAAGGTCAGGAACGCGGCAGGGATGTCCACTATCACCACTGCTATTCAACATAGTACTAGAAGTCCTAGCCACAGCAATCAGACAACAAAAAGAAATAAAAGGCATCCGAATCGGCAAAGAAGTCAAACTCTCACTCTTTGCAGATGATATGATACTTTATGTGGAAAACCCAAAAGACTCCACCCCAAAACTGCTAGAACTCATACAGGAATTCAGTCAAGTGGCAGGATATAAAATCAGTGCACAGAAATCAGTGGCATTCCTATACACCAACAACAAGACAGAAGAAAGAGAAATTAAGGAGTCGATCCCATTTATAATTGCACCCAAAACCATAAGATATCTAGGAGTAAATCTAACCAAAGAGGCAAAGAATCTGTACTCAGAAAACTATAAAATACTCATGAAAGAAATGGAAAAATGTTCCATGCTCATGGATTGGAAGAACAAATATTGTGAAGATGTCAATGCTACCTAGAGCAATCAGCACATTCAATGCAATCCCTATCAAAACACCATCAACTTTTTTCAAAGAAATGGAGCAAATAATCCTAAAATTTGTATGGAACCAGAAAAGACCCCGAATAGCCAGAGGAATGTTGATAAAGAAAAGCAAAGCTGGTGGCATCACAATTCCAGACGTCAACCTTGAATTCTATACTCAGTAAAAATAGCTTTCAAAAATGAAGGTGAAAGAAAGACATTTTCAGGCATACAAAAGCTGAAAGAATTTATTAATAGCAAACCTTCTCTGCAAGAAATGTTAAGGGAAATCCTTCAGGCAGAAGAAAAATAATACCAAATGGAAATCTAGATCTATCAAAGGAATGAGAGTACCAAAAGTGGTAACTATGTGGGGTCTAGAGAGACACTTCTCCACTTTTTCCTCCCTCCCCTCACCACTCAGTCCATGTCCCACTCAGAAATACAACTGAGCAAGGCTTAATTTCATATGTACAATTTATATACTCACCACCTATAGTAATTTACATTTATCAATAGTCATCAACAAATATGCCTTGAGACTACTCTGTATTTCAGACACTGGGGATAAACTGACCAAAACAGAGAAGCCCCTTTAACAAGCTCATTGAGCTCACATTCTTGCATCTGATTTTCTGATTCATGAACATGAGAACACAGTATGATAGTCACACTGCAACTGGCTGATATTATTTTATTTCTGTAGTTTCTGATATGTAATTTCTGATATGTTTTATTTCTGTAGTAATTCCCTCCAGAATGCAAAAATTTCAATTTGGTTGTTTCAATTGTCTTCATGATTCAGTAATTCAATACAATAATCCAGTTAATAAAAGGCCTCTAAATATTGTCAGAACTCTTAGTTACATAGGCCTACCTCATAATGCACTGCAAACGAAGCAATTTTGCAATTTTTCATTTTATGTCATATTTTATCAAGCTGCTGGAATTGGATAATAAAAAAGGAGAAAAGGGGATAAAGAAGCCATGAGGCTGAAATAAGTTTCTATTTTTTTTTTTTTTGTAATCCATATCTTTTACAAAAGGATGTTAAGGTGTTCACCATAGACATACACAATAATGTTAATACACAATAATCCCAAAATGGAAATGGAAAAAAAGCAAAGCCATGAATATCTAGAAGAAGCAAATATGCTAGCCTCAAGTGCTAATTTGGTTACTATAATTATTAATAAACATGACTTGGAGCTTCCTGGCAGCCATAGCAAAAAAGGGAAACACAATTTGTAAGAAACTGTGCTTTGTGTTAGGGAAAAAAGTTATTAATGCACAAATACTCACTGCCTTCTCCTACATGTCTTTAAATATCACTTACCTGAGCCAGGTTTTTGAAAGGTATTACAGCTGACAGAGGGGGAAAGAAAGAATATACACTGTGAGGAAATTCAGGTATTCTATATCACTATCTGAAGGAGGAATCACATATTTTTGAAATAAACAAGTATTGTGAACGTCATCCTCACCCAAAAAATACTCCTTTGAAAGCAAATGTAGATTCTACCCCACCATTTTACACTGGTTAAATGAACAAACAAGTGCTCTTTGGTGAAAGTCTAAATAACTGGGAGTCAAAAATAGTGAAATGCTGAAATCACCATCTTCAAATTAGCAATGGCTATTTTTATGTCAGGTTTTGATTTGAGGAGAAAGAAAAAAACGTATATTCTAATCTACTTCCTAGGAAGAGCTGTAATCAGCACATGCTTGTAATGACAAAACTCAAGTAATTAAACATCTTCATTTAAAAATCTGTTCAAGAGGGGTGCCTGGGTGGCTCAGTCAGTTAAGCAGCTGACTCTTGATTTCAATTCAGGTCATGATCTCAGGGTGGTGAGATTGAGCCCTGCATCGGGCTCCACGCTCAGTGTGGAGTCTGCTTGAGATTCCCTCTCTCCCTCTCCCTCTGCCCCTCCCCCACACTCTCTCTCAAATAAACAAGTAAAATCTTTTAAAAAGTCTGTTCAACAGCAACAACAAAAAAAGAATCTGTAAATTTTTACTCATCAAACGTCTAGAAAATGGCCTATCTCTAAATGGATTGTCATTCTTACAGTGTATATGATTAGGCAAACAAACAAAAAATGAAAATGAAGAAAGAAAGAAATATCATTACCTTGATATTGCCTCGCTGTTTCTTTTGTGGCATAAATTATAGAAAGAGACATTACTATGGAAATATCAGTCTATCTCTTTTGGCTTTTGTGTGTTATTGTCAAATCCCACAGAAAGCAAGATGGCATTAGAATGCTTGGCTATTTCCCTGGGTTCCATTCTGTTTTCAGAGCCCTAACCCACTGTTAGAATTTCATTTACTTCTGAGTTCTCTTGCTGGCTCTTTTGCAAATAAGTAAATAAGTTACTGGAAAAAGTCCCCGTCAGCCATTCATTCATTAAACTAATATTGGTTGGCTCTCTAATGGCCCAAACAGGATTCTAAACAGTGAAAAAAATAGACTAAAATTCCTGCCATTGTGGAGTTTACATCCTAGTGGATAATAAAACAAGTAAGTAGAGACTATGTCAAATAGTGGGAAGGGTGATAAAGAAAAACGAATCAGGGAAAGGGAAAAGGAAGGACTGCTGAGGTGGGGTGACAGTTTGAAAGAAAGAAAGGTCTCCATGAGAGAATGACATTTGAACCAAAACCTACAAGGTGTGAGAAAAGGAGTCATACAAACCACTGTAGGAAAGAGGATTCCAGACGGAGGGAACAGGCTGGGCAGCAGTGAGAAATAGCAAGGACCAGTGCAGCCAGAATAGGGGGATGAGTCAAGCCCATGACAGAAGGGACAGAGGGGCAGGGCAGATCATGCAGTCTTTGGAAGCCATTGTTAGTATTTTGTTTTTCACTCTGAGACAGACAGGAAGTCATGAGAGGTTTGAACTAAGGAGAACCATGAAATGACAGATGTATTTTAAATTCTCATGCTGGCTGTTGCATTGAGCACAGACTACAGAGGATCAAGGAGAGAAACCAGTAGCCTCTATCAGAAGCTACTACAGTGTTTCAGGCAAGACAGGATGGAGGCTCAGGCCAGGGGGTTGTGGCATCCATGGTAAAAAAAAAAAAAAAAAGACCCCCCGCAGATGGCTGCCCATCCAGCAATTTCTGGCCTGGTGGCCAGGGGTTGGCAGTCATATGAACTTTTTTTTAAATGTTCATTTATCTTTAATAAAAGTATCAGAAAGTTTTGGTGCCAGTAAGTCAAGGTTTACACATGGAGAGTGGTATGAAGAGCTATTGCCAATGAAACTCAAACCACGACCATATCTCTTTTTAAGGGCTGAGGTTTATTCACTGGAGTTTCTGCTTAGATGATAAATAAGAATTTTCATTTGTTTCTACTCTTGCTATGGAAAATACTTTCTTAATATAACCAGATCATGTCCTTGACTTAGTAGATGTTATACAGTGAATAAAATTAACTTATGTTTTGATTATTGAAGATTTGCATTACTTCAGTATCCTAATTCTTGCCAATAATTCATATTAAGTGGACATTTGGATATAGATGTAAATGATATATGAGATTGGCCTGAATTCATACTGAATCTCACGGTACACTTAAGAAATTTGATTATTTGGGGTGCCTGGGTGGCTCAGTCGCTAAGCGTCTGCCTTCGGCTCAGGTCATGATCCCAGGGTCCTGGGATCAAGCCCCGCATTGGGCTCCCTGCTCGGCGGGAAGCCTGCTTCTCCCTCTCCCACTCCCCCGGCTTGCGTTCCCTCTCTCGCTATCTCTCTCTCTCTCTCTCTCAAATAAATAAATGAAATCTTTAAAAAATTTAAAAAAAAAAAAAAAGAAATTTGATTATTTTTTCAAATGCCTTACGTGTTTGTGTTTTGTTATCACACTTTTTTCTCCCAAGAGAAGATTGCAGATGAACTCTGGCTAATGAATTATGGCTAATTAAGACGTGGTTTCCTGTGATCCCAGACTTTGAGGGCTATAGTGCACATCACTTGATGACTCTGCAGCTGATTATGATACACACCAAATAATTACTGAAATTCATCTTGTTCCTGAAATAAACATATGACTAACCCCAACCATATTATTCGAAATATAGATCAAAATACACTCTTCCATGATAAGCCTGTACTTTTATAGCCTTCCCTGTTATTCTTTCTCCAGCAACATTTTTCTGGACTGACAGCACTGTTAATCAGATTTTCAAGCCATGGGTTATTTACATCCTCCAGTACATTTCAGGAAAATTAATTTGAGCTGTCCTCCTCTCTTACCAGCTTCTCAATAAATCTTCCTGGCAGTTTAAATAGAAATATCATCAAGACAGACTGGCTTGTGGCAAAAATCACCACTGTTAAATGTTCTGCCGAGAGCATACATGGTTAAAGGGGGAAAATGGAAAGATGAGGCGAGAACTTTTCAAAAACTATGAATAAAACAGAAACCAGAAAATATGTGAAATGTCACAAGATAGGGATAAGAACAAAATTCCAAAGGAATATTGCATACCCACTATCTTAGTTTTCTAGGGCTGCCATAACAAAGTGCCACAGACCAGGTGGCTGAAACAAGAGAAATTTATTTCTGGCAGTTCAGGAAGCTAGAAATAAAAGATCGAGGTGTCAGCAGGTTTGGTTTCTTCTGAGGTCTCCCTTTCTGGTTTGTAGAAGGCCATCTTCATGTTCACATGCCATTCTCCCTCTATGTATCTATGTATGTCTATGTCTAATCTCCTCTTCTTGTAAGGACACAAGTCATACTGGATTACATAATGACCTCATTTTAATTTATTTACCTCTTTAAAGACCATATCACCAAATATAGTCACAATCTGAGGTACTGAATACGTTTTTGGGGGGCACAATTCAGCCCATAACACACACTACTTAGGAAAAGCACACAGTATAAATCTGTTGTCACCTATTAACTATTTAGTGAACCGTGATTTTTGATTCTTTGAACACCGAGAATGTGCTAAGAATATAGCATGTGACCATTCACTGCCCATGTAGAGAATGACCAGTAGGTCTTTGTGGGATCCATCAGACCCATGGCAGAGGCAGAAAGTGCTCAGAGACCTGGAGTCTCGCCCAGTTTCTGTTCAGCATCCAGCTCTGCATTCAGGGGACAGCCACTAGCCAGGCTCAGTGTGCTATGAAGAATCTTTCTTTGTCACATGTCCCAACTCGTTGCATAATTCATGAAGCCAGATAAAAAAGAATTGCTTTGTGTTTTCTGAAAGAAAATTTACCAAAGTAGAAGTCGTCCCTTTGCTCTTTACGTTTTCTGGCTACATCTGTAAAACTGCAGCTTCCCAGTCAGGCCAGAAACATGGAGCCCAAACCCACATCAGGGCTAGCATTGGGTAGCTATCCATAGCAGCCATCACTAATTCTGGATCCTCACGAACCTGGGCCTGGCTTCAGAATCCTTCTCAACACAGCCACTACCGTGACTGTAATTGAGATTGACATCAGTTAGCATCCCTGGCCCAAACCAAGTCGGCTGCCAGAAGTTACTGCTTACCACTTTCCAATAAACAGCCCCTTCAGCCAGGGGTTTCCAATTACCAATTCAGTCTTAAGTCTTGACTGGCCAAGCTAGGATTGGTCTCTGTGTTAGCAAGAACCATCTTTAAAGGGCTGTAATGGATTCCGGTTTTGTGGAGCCTAAAGTTCATACAATTTGGAGGTGGAGAATCCCCTTTAAGAAAAAGTGTGTAAAATTATAGATAAAAATTTGTAGTCTCTCCCAGGGCCTTGGAAGAGTCCCATTCAATTGAGGGGACTGAAGCTCAAGCTTCATTAACTTTAACTAGTCTGTCTGCCTCTGGCACAAGCAAAAACTGCCTTAAATCAACCCTTCGGTAATGGAAATTCACTCCTTCACTTCCATCCCTCTTCATGCACCCCCTCTTTCAGCTCCTATTTGTCTGTGTTTTGTTCTAAATGTCCTGCTATTGCCTATCGTCCCCTGGCTGGTTCTGGTTCATGTATGGTAACAGGATGGGCAAGTTAGGAAATGCAGAACTAGGGTTGAGCTCGAGAAGTACCCAGGCCCAGAGAGTACTGCCATCTTGTTTAGAAAGGGGCATGCATTTGGTTACTCCGGTTCTGAGATTAGACAGAGGTCACTTTTTGAGTGACTTAGAGACTGGGCTCCAGGATTTAGCAGATAAGGGCAAGTCCCCTCTCTCTCATACTACTGAGAAGTAAGTAGGAAGGTTTCTGGAAATGGGCATGCAATTTCCATAGAGCCCAAAGCCTTCTCGGGGAAAAGAACCAGGATTACTATGTAGTTCCCCCAATATTTAAAGTTGTGAGAGTTGATGGGATGTACTGAACTGACCTTGTCCAAGCTTGGATGACAAAAAAGGCAGTGAGATTCCTGAAGGGAAAAGACAACTTAACACTTAAGTATGACTGCACCAGATGGCTGGTCCCTGCCCTAAGATGGTCAGAGGGGACATCGGTTCTGAATCCACAAGGTGCGTGACACCACTAGACTCCATAGAAGCAGCACTGGCACTCTCCCCAAAGTGGCTGTGAACAAGCAGGCAAGCTGAGAGACCAATATTACTACTGAGCTGTAACTTTGTGAACACAGACCTTCTCTAGTGCAGGGTCCACAGCTGAACGCAAAACTGATGACAGAGGAACATCTCTTACACATTCACCTTCCCCTTTTCCCTAGCCCCCTCCTTACACACATCACTAGGTTTCCACAGTAGTTCCTAGAGCATCAGGGGTCCTTGACTCCAGTTCTTCCCACGTGGGGCAGTGGTTTTGGTGGCTGTGGCATGTCTGGGATTCTGTTGCATTCCCAGCATCTGGGAATCCTTTACAAACCCTGTATTAAGCAAGCTCTTAAGCAGGGTGGAACAGGTATGGATTTGGGAGTGAGAGACCTGGGTTTGAATCCCAGCTTCACCATATACCAGTTATATGATTTTAAGCAAGTGGACTTAACCCTATGAACCTCAGTTCCTTCAACTGTAACCTAAGTCACTGTGGGCAACAATTGAGGGGCTTTGTCCAAAATATGTAGCACGGTCTCCAGCATAGCACGTGCTCAGTAAATATTAAGTCTGTTCCTTTACACTCCCAAGGATTCCCCTGGCAATGTTTGGCCAACGGGAAGTTTTAATTTGGAGCATGGAATTAAGTTGTGATCAAAACAAACTCTCTTATTATTACCATTACTTGTACATCACTATTGCAATCCCACTGGAAGCTGTGGTCACATTAACGTAAGGATATATGGAGGGTAAAAAGGCCATGCTCATTACAAACTGGCCTTAAGTTTGAACGCTATACAAACATTGGGAAATGAGATCAGAAACCTGGGCATCAGTTAGCTTGGATTGGATGATTGTTAAAAAGTAGCCGTGCTGATAATGCAAATAAAGAACAGCATCTATATGGAATCAAAGGACTAGAACCTGAAGTAACTTGCTTTGGTGCAAGCAGAAGAGAAAAGCAAACTGGCCTCCAAAAATTTTCCTGGCAAACCCTACCTTGAACAGATGACTGACTTACTGTAAATTCTCTACACCCTTAAATACACAGGCTGAGGGGTCACACCCTCCACTTATCTATATCCACACATCATTTTATGTTTTCAGATTTATCTCCTAAAATTTATTGTCAATTTCACCTGGGAGGAAGTTGTAATTTCTATTTCTTTTGTGTATGCAAAAGAAATAAAAAGGAAAGAAAAAAAAAACAAGGAAGGAGACAGGGAGGAGGGAAGGAATAAGAAGAAAGCAGACAGGAAGGTCTGCTTCTAAAGAGACTCTGAACTTTGTGATAAAGAATCCTGTGGTGAAATATCCCCATGCTAGGAACCTGGCCATTTGCAAACTGTTTGCCCTGGGCTGTTCTATTAAACTTGATGTATCCATCTTATAATAAATGCATGTTGGAGAATCCAGCATAAGGAACCATCTGCCATGTTTGACTTGAATCATCAACAATAAGCAAAGAAATGGTTTATAGGCCATATTGGTCATTAGTGACTAATTAAATGTGGAAAGCAAGTGCAAAACTTTCCAAACAGCTCTTATAGATAGGGACAATGCAGCAGAAATGCTTGCATAACTGGTTTTACAAGGAGTTTTGTCTTTGAATCTAAATTTAGGTGTTTTCCTATGATGGCAGTACCTAAAACAAGGAATAAGCAACATTGGCAGAAGAACTGAAAATAAGCACTACTCAAGCCCCCTTAAACCCTACACCACTATGGTAGAGGAGGGATTGTTACACCTCTCCAAACATGCTACCTTCAAATGTAATCCCTCCCACCTCTCAGAATTCCCTTAGCACTTTATACCACTCATGAGGCTCTTATTATGTAATGCATTGGATTATCATCCTTTGGATTCATGCATTTTGATTTCTACCAGTGTGAGATTCTTTAAGGCAATGACTTTACCACATACAACTTCAAATAAGGTTTTTGAACCTCACATAAGACAAAACAGTGCTTTTTACATTTGTTGTATAAATTAATAAATTTCTCATTGTCTTTTAGTCTGAATTTTATTCTCTTATCTATTTCTTCATTTGAGTTTGAGCCCCCAATCCAATAATTATCTATGGACTTTGATAAATACACAGGAGACAGCATGATCTAATAGCAGAAGCATGGGTAAAAAAAAAAGTCAGGAAATACGAGTCTAATTCTGGTGCTTTTAAAAAAATGTAAAAGTGAACTTTGGTAAGTCACATAACTTTTCTATACCTCAGCTACCTCATCTGTAAAATGAGGAACAAGAATACCTGGTCTGCAAAGAAACGAGGGAAGAAGGAGACCTGTATTGGGTGCCTATTTTATGCCAGAAACTGGGTTATGTGCACACATACGACTCACCTTATACAAGTCTCATAACAACTTTGCTTTAGTTTCCCAGCATTACAGATGAGGAATTTGAGACTCAAGGAGAATAACTGACAAAAAGTCACTCAGCTAGTAATTGGCAAAGTGAAAACATACACCCAGAAATTCTAACTCTAAAGCAGTTCAGGTCAAGCCATTTGACATTTAGTGAGAGCCACTGAGCTGGCACCACGATGGTTGCCAAGGATGCAGAGGTGAACCAAACAGAAGTTAAGTGTCTACAAAAGCATGAAAACATATAAACAAATCATGGTACCAGAGTATGCATATGGGTTTTCTTCCATCCAACCCTGCTGCTTTTATGAGGATGTGAAAAATAAACTATGTAAAAGTCAAAAGGTGTATTTTAAGTGCCCGTGCCTAATAGTACTTGTACTAGGAAATATACTTTAAATATAGTAAATAAGTCTTAGTCCCTGTCCTCATGAAACTTACAGTCTTATTGAAGACAATATAAGTGCTTGAAGTGGCGAACTTCTCCTATCTAGAAAATTCACTCACATGGAACAATATATTTTATTAAAATAATAAACAAAATTATTATTGCTAATTTTGCTTTTGAGTCAGATTATGACTATGGCAATGAAGACAAGTGTCTTTGTGATACAATGAACAAAAGTGTTGTCACATATCAGGGGCTATGACTTTCTGAACATTATGTCAACTAATCACAATTAATTAATAATCACCAGGTATCAGCAGGTTTATAATGGCAAATATTTTACCATCCATATTCTAGCTTCGACCATATATTCCTCTATAATTAAAGGTAATTTTGGTTAAGCAATATTTTTAAAATTTAATAATGATTCTTCTCACTTGAAACAGCAATATTAACTTATATTCGTAAAATCTTCCTCCTTCTCATACACTCAAGAATTGTGAATACTACATATGAAATCAAAACATCAAAATACATAAAGAAAATTTCCAAAGAATGTCAAGCCAAAAATTAAGGAATCATTAATGTTCCTTCAGTATAGTTCACTTTTGTAGTAGGGGTATTTTGCAAGCAGAATTTTTTTTAATTTCTTATTTTATTGTTGAAGTGGTGTTTTGTTTTTTGTTTTAAAGACTTATTTATTTGAGAGAGAGAGAGCACAAGCAGAAGGGGCAGAGGGAGAGGGAGAGAGAATCTCAAGCAGACTGGGCACTGAGCATGGAGCCCCACAGGGCTGGATCCCACAACCCTGAGATCATGACCTGAGCTGAAACCAAGAGTCGGATGCCCAACTGACTGTGCCACCCAGGCGCCCCTTGAAGCAGTGTTTAAAGCATGTACACATAACTCATAGGTTTAAATTCATGTGATTTTAATTCAGTGATTCATTCTTATTAGATATTCATTGCATTAAAAATACTGTGCAGTTTCAGAATGCTTCTCCCTATGACGTATCACAAAGGATTGAATTTCTTACCCTCCTATACAAAATAAGAGCTCCTAATTACTTCTTTGTTCAAATAAGCACTTGGAGGGAAAAGCCTCAGAAAACATTTGGTGGAAACACACAAAACATCACTTTTTAAAAAATTGTTTAGGGGCACCTGGGTGGCTCAGTCGTTAAACGTCTGCCTTCGGCTCAGGTCATGATCCCAGTGTCCTGGGATCGAGCCCCGCATCGGGCTCCCTGCTCCACGGGAAGCCTGCTTCTTCCTCTCCCACTCCCCCTGCTTGTGTTCCCTTTCTGTTGTGTCTCTCTCTGTCAAATAAATAAATAAAATCTTTTTAAAAAATTGTTTAAACATGTACACCTCTCTCTTCTGAATAGGCAGCCACTGAACTAACACAGTAAGTTCATACTCAATATTTCACAACTGTCCTTTAGAACAAATATTCTCTCTAGAATCAATAAACCCTTAAATCAGGAAGAATTTACTGTGAGGTCAATACCTTCATATTTGGTGATTGTTTAGGAAAGTTCATTGCTTTTGGAACACATCACATAAGAATGGGGCTAAGATTTCCAGAGACTAAGTTAGGAGAGGTCAAATGTTAGAGGATGTGAGGAGTCTAAGGCTCTCCATCTTTTCCCAATACAGCCATTTGCATTTGGGCCTCAGATGCTACCTTCTTCCCACTCGTCCATTTTGTTCTAAGTAATTCAGGGATGAGTATTTTTTAATTCTTTGGGTAAATACCTAATAGTGCTGAATCACTATATTGTATACCTGAAACTAATATTACACTGTATATTAACTGGAATTTAAACAAAAACTTTTTTTTTTAAAAAAAGCATTAACTCATAACCACCATGTGCATCAAAAGAAACCTTAGAATACTTAGAGCACTAGTCTCAAAAAAAAAAAAAAAAAAAGAGACTTTCCTGCCAATAAAGTGGATTGGAGCCATGTATTTGTATACTAAATAGCAGCTAGGAGTTACTGAGCCTTTCTTTTTTTTTTTTTTTTAATTATGTTATGTTAATCACCATACATTACATCATTAGTTTTTGATGTAATGTTCCATGATTCATTGTTTGCGTATAACACCCAGCCTTTCTAATAAAGGGTTCATAAGCATTGTATTCTACATACAGTAGTCTTCCCCTTATCCATGGGGGATATATTCCAAGACCCCCAATGCATACCTGAAATAGTACCAAACCCTACAGATACTGTTTTTTCCCACACATACCTATGATAAAAAGTTTAATTTATGAACTAGACACAGTAAGAGATTAACAACAATAACTAATAAAATAGAACTCTAACAATACACTGTAGTAAAAAGTAAAAGTAAAAGTTATTCTCTCTCTCTCTCTCAAAATCTCTTATTGTACTGTCCTCAGCCTTCTTGTGATGATGTGAGGTGATAAAATGCCTGTGTGATGAGATGAAGTGAGGTGAACGACCCAGCCTTGGAACATTGCGTTAGGCTGCTATTGACCTTCTGAGGATTCATCAGAAGGAGAATGTCCGATTCCCACCACAGTTGATGGCTGGTAACTGAAACAAAGAAAGTGAAATGGGAACGGGAATTGTGGCTGAAGGGGACTACTGTGCATCATCTCCTCCTCACACCAAGCCTATGAAGTAGGTACATCATCATCTCCATCCCACAGATGAGGAAAAGTAGGCCTAGAGCAATGAAGGGACTTACTCAAGATCACACAGCTGGCAAGAATCAGATTCCAAAAACCATGCTTTCTGCCCATGCTGTCCAATACAGTAAACACTCGCCACATGTGACCACTTAAATTTTTACTAAAATTCAATAATGTTAAAAATTCAGTTTCTCAGTTGTACTGGCCGTATTTCAAGTGTTCGATAGCCACCGATAGCTAGTGACTGCTAGTGTTTCTGGATAGTGCCAACTAGAGAACACTTCCTTCACTGCAGAAAGTTCTATTTGACAGCAATTTTAACCTACATAAGTCCCACGAAAATTAAAGAAACTACTTTAAAGCTACACACACACACACACACACACACACATACACACAAACTTCCCCCTCACCTTCTCTCCAGTGGTTCTCATGAGGGGAGCATCATCTCATCCATGGATGGTAGCAGAGAAATAGAACAAGGGTCAACAGTATCACCACTGGGGTTCAGGGACAAACTTGGAGCAGTGGGAAATCCCACAAGACGCTGAAGAAACCTGTGTGGATACTCCAGAGATCTGTAAGATTAAGCCTCCTACTTACTTTCCCATGTTAAAGGAGGGAACCTCTGACGACAAAAGGGATAGACCTTCATGTTACAACTATAAATGGGACCCACCGTGCTCACAAGCTGGGAAGAATGACATCCCATCTGCTCTACGAGTAGCACAGACATGTCGTGTTTGACAAGTGCAGTTCAGGGAGAGTCGGTGCTTTGAAAACATTCTGAATGATTCTAAAACATCTCTTAGAATAATGCTTGTCATCAGAAATCATAGTTATGTAAGACCTGAAATTTTTAAAGAAACTATTTTTTCTTAGTTGTGAAAAGCAATGTAATGTTTCAAAATAAAATTCTAGTACACTTGATCGACATGGTTTCTTTCAATAGTAAGAGTTCCATACTCTCTTGCTGACCTGATGTTTCTTTAGAATTTAATGTTTATGCCAAAAGACACATTATAAAATGCAGACCTTGCTTGAAAAGCTATCACAAATTACAAGTAAAACTTTAATACTTACTATTTTTTAAAGATAAAATGAACCGGCTAGCTACAATTCTGGATCACAAACCCAAGTAGCTGTGCTTTCAGATAATATAATGAAATAGTCCCTGATGTGTATTTAAAGAAACAGCAAAATCCTTTTTGTTCAGTGTAAGTTAGCTTCTCTCCTCTCCCAATATTTTTTCATCATAAATTTATTTCTTTTAGGAAAATTTTTTCTTGTGTCATTTGAAAAGATTATTTTATTTTTTAAGTCAACAGATTTCACCCCACCACTGCCCCTCACTAAATCATAAGATATGAACCAGGTACATTTATGCTGCCTAAAAGCTTACATGGTGAAACATCTCCCTGACTTGGCTGTCCAGCTGCCTTCTTCCCTGATTTCCTTCCCCAGAGCTAATCACTTTTTCCAGTTTCTGATAAACCATCCCCAAGATATTCTACACAGTAACATCATAGGCGTCTGTATCACTTTTTAAGACACAAATGAAAACACCACAGTAATAACAGTTCAGGCAAAAATCATTAATGGATGCTCAAATTAGTAGACAAGAAAGCATGATGTCAGCAAGATATTTATATAGTCTCAAATTAACTCCCCACAAGATACTTATTAATTATCAAAGGAAAAGATAATAAGGACCATGGAGAACCCAGACACCACCTTAACCACGTGATTTAGTTGACGTCTCCAGCAGTGAGACATATCGACATCATGTATCTCGTGATATGTACTGTGAAGTGCACAACAGCACTTCTGTGATATTCTTGCCAAAAAAAATATAATCTGAATCTAATCATGAAGAAATATTAGAAAGACCCAGCTGAGGGACATTCTACAAAATATCTAGTGAATACTCTTCAAAAGTGTTAAGGTCATAAAAGGCAAAGACTAATGAATTGGAGGAGCTGCCCCAGATTAAAGTATGTTCAAGGACATTTGTGGGACAATTGAAAAAGAATTTGAAGACAGTATGTAGATTAATTAGTAGAATTGCATCGATGTTAATTTCCTAGTTTTGATCATTATACTCTAGTTATGTAAAGTGTTAACTTTTGAGGGAACTGAATGGAGGTAAACAGGACTTTTTTGTATGATTTTTGCAACTGTTTGTAAGTATAAATTATTTCAAACTGAAAAGTAAATTTTTTTTATTAATTTGATTTGATTATGTTAGTCACCATGCATTACATCATTAGTTTTTGATGTAGTGTTCCGTGATTCATTGTTTGCTTATAACACCCCGTGCTCCATGCAATACGTGCCCTCCTTAATACCCATCACTGGGCTAACCCATCCCCCCAACCCCCTCCCCTCTAAAACCCTCAGTTTGTTTCTCAGAGTCCATAGTCTCTCATGGTTCATCTCCCCCTCCAATTTCCCCCCCTTTATTTTTCCCTTCCTACTATCTTTTTTTTAACAGTAATATTTAACAGTAATATTTTTTAATTAAAAACACAAATGGTAGTATTCTCTATGTACCATTCTCCATCTTCCATTTCTCACTTAAAAATATGTCTTGAGGATCATTCTACGTTAAGTATAGATACTGAATTTTTAACGGATGTGAAATGTTCCATTTTATGAATTTATAATATATTTGACCAGTTCCTATTAATAGGCACTCGGGCTGTTTCCTAGCACTGGAAGTTAACATTCTTTTATGCAAGACTTCTTGTATATGTGGTAAGGCCACTCTAAATGTACAATAAACCAATGGCTCCCTTCCTGTAAGAGTTAGAATTCATGCTGGGAGGAGTTCACCAGCATTACCAGAGTAATGGATGTGGTCAAGCCATTTATCAAACCCAGATTTGAGAAAAAGAACACATCTCATTTGCTGATCCTATGAATTCTCAATGTTGCTGTTAAAATGAACTGATTTTTTTTAAAGTTGTCTTGTATATTGAATACATATTCTTTGACTTTCCCTTTTCTCCTAAATTGATTTAGGGGTACAAAAAAAAGCCAAATTATTACAAATTTTACCAATTAAAGTGTTTTTTTTAAAGATGAAATTATATCCTAAATTAGAAATGAAAATGTATCTATCTTCTCTAAGAATTAAGACTAACCAAATCTTTGGGATACAAATCAGCTGTTTAAAAGATCTGCATCCCAAAGTGTAGACAAGAATTTAAGACTAACTTGATAATTAGAAGGATCTAAGTAAACCCTAAATATAATAAAATGATAAAGTACATTTATCTGCAAGAAAGTTTGTATTGATAATCAGAAAACTCTGAATGTCATAGAACCAGAATTGATAGAATACATTATCTCTCTCTTCTCCTTCCTGTACTAAAAACATAAACTTGCTTACTTTCCATTTGTGACTTTGACTTACATTAAAAAGGAAGACATCCTAATCTCAAGTTCATACTTAATGAAAGAGGAGAGATCTTTGTGGAAATTGTTATTCTCATAATTCTTTCCCTTTAAAGTCTTCCATATTCTTTGCCATTCAAACAGCATCTATAGTGCATTAGGTTGGGTATTTCACAGAGTGAATTGAACAATTCCCTTCTACTTTTTAGCCTATAACAAACCAAAAGCAACTGTGATACAGAAAACCAATAAACATTTGGGTTTTGTCCCGAAGATCAAGTAAATAGAGCAGTGGATGATATGGGGAAATGCTATTAGGATCTCTCTTTATTTGCAGAGTACTTAATAGAGGTAAGATATTAGGAGTCATCTGAAGGAACAGTTGGGAGGCTGTATTAGTTTCCAGTGGCTGCTGTAACAAAGTCCTACAGACTTGGCAGGTTAAAACAACAGGCATTTATTGTCTCACAGTTCTGGAAGTCAGAAGTCCAAAATCAGTATCACTGAGCAAAAGTCTGCCATAGAGAGCCCCCAGAGGTTCCAGAGGAGAATCAGTTCTACTCTCTTC
Source organism: Halichoerus grypus (assembly GCF_964656455.1). Taxonomy (NCBI): domain Eukaryota; kingdom Metazoa; phylum Chordata; class Mammalia; order Carnivora; family Phocidae; genus Halichoerus; species Halichoerus grypus. The sequence continues at coordinate 110,629,375 of NC_135718.1, forward strand.
CAGCTTCTGGCGGCTGCTGGCATTCATTCCTTGGCTTGTGACCACATCATTCCAATCTGTCTCTGTGTTCACATGGCCTTCTCCTTTTCTGTTTGTGTCAGATCTCCCTTAGCCTCTCTTTTGTGGCACAACCAGAAAATCCAGCATAATCTCCCATTTCAAGATCTTTTACTTAATCACATCTGCAAAGACCCTTTTTCCATATATGATAACATTCACAGGTTCCAGAGACCAGATCTGATATCTTTGGTGGCCAATGTCCAGCTTACTCCTGAGGATCTTCCCTTTTCTGGACAGCCGTGTTCAAGAAAGCTTGTGATCAAAGGGGTAGAGTCTGTCATGGAACAAGAGTGAAGACTGTGTGGTTTTGTTTCCCTTGTTCATCAGAGTACCTGAGATCCTGGTGGAGAATGCACTCACTGAGGTAAAATACAAACAGCAGGGGATCTGGAAGAGAGAAACAGTGTGGTCACCAAGGGAAGTCCAGGGATGGCAGGACCCAGGCTCAGCAGAACACTGGGCTAGGAGCTAACACTATTTTTGCCTACTTATGGCTTTTGTTAGATCTTAGCCTCCCACCAGGACCCCCAGGACTCTCACATGTCAGAGGGTCCAGCAGAAACAGTCATGACAACACACCCCTCCACACCCTCCCCTGTCCCCATCCAGTTCTAGTTACTGGAATGCCCTTTCTTTCACAAGTCTGCATGTCTGTCTCATTCTACTCTTTCCACCAGATGGTCTACTCTTTCCTCTTATAGCTCAGAAGGATTTAGATTAAAATAAACCCTCTATAGTCATCACCTAAGGGTTTTTTTCCAAGTTTTTATTTAAATTCCAGTTATTAACATAGAGTCTAACGTTAGTTTCAGGTGTAGAATTTAGTGATTCAACACTTAGATACAACACCCAGTGCTCAACATAGCAAGTGCACTCCTTCATCCCCATCACCTATTTCACCCATCCCCCCACCCACCTCCCCTCTGGTAACCCTCAGTTTGTTCTCTATAGTTAAGAGTCTGTTTCCTGGTTTGCCTCTTTTCTCCCCCTATGTTCATTTGTTCTGTTTCTTAAATTCCACATATGAGTGAAATCATATGATATTTGTCTTTCTCTGACTGACTTATTTTGCTTAGCATAATACTCTCTAGCTCCATCCACATTGTTGCAAATGGCAAGATTTCATTCTTTTTTTTTTTTTTTAAGATTTTATTTATGTATTTGACAGAGAGAGACACAGTGAGAGAGGGAACACAAGCAGAGGGAGTGGGAGAGGGAGAAGCAGGCTTCCTGACGGGCAAGGATCCTGATGTGGGGCTCGATCCCAGCACCCTGGGATCATGACCTGAGCCGAAGGCAGACACTTAACGACTGAACCACCCAGGCGCCCCAAGATTTCATTCTTTTTTATGGCTGAGTAATATTCCATTGTACATACATACACCACCTCTTCTTTATCCATTCATCAGTTGATGAACATTTGGGCTCTTTCCATAATTTGACTATTGTTGATAATGCTGCTATGAACATAAGGGTGCATGCATACCTTTTAATTAGTGTTTTTGTATTTCGGGGGTAAATACCTAATAGTGCAATTGCTGGATTATAGGGTAGTTCTATTTTTAACTTTTTGAGGAATCTCCATACTGTTTTCCAGAGCGACTGCACCACTTTGCTTTCCCACCAACAGTGTAAGAGGGTTCCCCTTTTTCTGCATTCTCACCAATACCTGCTGTTTCCTGTGTTGTTAATTTTAGCCATTCTGACAGTGTGAGGTGATATCTCATTGTAGTTTTGATTTGAATTTCCCTGATGATGAGTGATGTTGAGCATCTTTTCATGTGTCTGTTGGCCATCTATATTTCTTCTTTGGAGAAATGTTTATTTATGTCTTCTGCCCATCTTTTAACTGGATTATTTGGTTTTTGGGTGTTCTTTATATATTTTGGATATTAACTTCTTATCAGATATGTCATTTTCAAATATCTTCTCCCATTCTGTAGGTTGCCTTTTAGTTTTGTTGATTATTTCCTTCACTGTGAAGAAGCTTTTTATTTTGATGTAGTCCCAATAGTTTATTTTTGCTTTCATTTCTGTTGCTTCAGGAGACATATTTAGCAAGAAGTCACTACAGCTGATGTCAAAGAGGTTACTGTCTGTGTTCTCCTCTATGATTTTAATGGTTTCCTGCCCCACATTTAGGTCATTAATCTATTTTGAATTTATTTTTGTGTATGGTGTAAGAAAGTAGTCCAGTTTCATTCTTCTGCATGTAGCCGTCCAGTTTATTTGTTGAAGAGGCTGCCTTTTTCCCATTGGATATTCCTTCCTGCTTTGTCGAAGATTAATTAACCATACAATTGTGGGTTCATTTCTGAGTTTTCTATTCTGTTCTATTGATTTGTCTATTTTTGTGCCAGTACCATACTCTCTTGATCACTATAGCTTTGTTTTTGTTTGTTTGTTTGTTTGTTTGTTTTGTGGGAATAGATTTATCTTTTCTTTTTCTTTTTTTTATTATGTTATATTAGTCACCATACAGCACATCATTAGTTTTTTATATAGTGTTCCATGATTCATTGTTTGTGTATAATACCCAGTGCTCCATGCAATATGTGCCCTCCTTAATACCCATCACCGGGCTAAACCATCCCCCCACCCCTCCCCTCTGAAACCCTCAGTTTGTTTCTCAGAGTCCATAGTCTCTCATGGTTCATCTCCCCCTCTGATTCCCCCCCCCTTCATTTTTCCCTTCCTTCTCCTAATGTCCTCCATGCTATTCCTTATGTTCCACAAATAAGTGAAACCATATGATAATTGACTTTCTCTGCTTGACTTATTTCACTTAGCATAATCTCCAGTTCCATCCATGTTGATGCAAAATTTGGGTATTCATCCTTTCTGATGGCTGAGTAATATTCCATTGTATATATGGACCACATCTAAAAAAAGAAGGGCCACATGCACCCCAATGTTCATAGCAGCAATGTCCACAATAGCCAAACTGTGGAAAGAGCTGAGATGCCCTTCAACAGACGAATGGATAAAGAAAAAAAGATCACTATAGCTTTGTAATAGAACTTGAAGTCCAGAATTGTGATGCCTCCAGCTTTACTTTTCTTTTTCAAGATTGCTTTGGCTATTCGGGGTCTTTTGTGGTTCCATACAAATCTTAGGATTGTTTGTCCTAGCTCTGTGAAAAATACTATTGATATTTTGATAGGGATTGCATTAAATATGTAGATTGCTTTGGGTAATATAGACATTTTAACAATATTTGTTCTTCCAATCCATGAGCATGGAATGTCTTTCCATTTCTTTGTGTTATCTTCAATTTCTTTCATTAGTGTTACATAGTTCTCAGAGTACAGATCTTTTGCCTGTTTGGTTAGGTTTATTCCTAGGTCTTGTATGGTTTTTGGTGTAATTGTAAGTGGGATCGGTTCCTTGATTTCTCTTTCTGCTGCTTTTATTGGTGTATAGAAATGCAACAGATTTCTGTACATTGATTTTGTATCCTGTGACTTTACTGAATTCATGTATTAGTTCTAGCAATTTTTTGGTGGAGTCTTTCAGGTTTTCTACATAGAGTATCATGTCATCTGCAAATAGTGAAAGTTTGACTTCTTCCTTGCTGATTTGGAAGCCTCTTATTTCTTGTTGTTGTCTAATTGCTGTGGCTAGGACTTCTAGTACTATGTTAAATAACAGTGGTGAGAGTGGACATCCTTGTCTTGTTCCTGATCATAGAGGAAAAGCTCTCAGTGTTTCCCCATTGAGAATGATATTAGCTGTGGGTTTTTTGTATATGGTCCTTATTATGTTGAGGGATGTTCCCTCTAACCCTACTTTGTTGAAGGTTTTTATCATGAATGGTTGTTGTACTTTGTCAAATGTGTTTTCTGCATCTATTGAAAGGATCATTGTTCTTATCCTTTCTTTTATTAATGTAGTCATCACTTAAGTTTTAACTTAAGCTTAACACTTGTCTCAATACCAATTTTTCCATTTGTTGTCTTAAAAAAATGTGCTGAGGAGTGAGGGAAGGGGTGAACAGAACAGCAAAAACAAACCGCTTTGTTTTCCTTATTCCTTTTGAATGAAACTAAGGAAACTAGCAATTTTCCAGGGACCTAATGACTTTAAGTTTTTTTTTTTTATCACTATAACATGGGTGCCAGATAATATCTTCCATGTGACAGTCTCAGAGAAGTCATCAATCCTGGTTGTAAAGGACTGTTTTTTCTCTAGGAAATACAAGAGGCCTGTCCCAGGAGATGTTTCAGAGGAGAAATTATGCATGGCTTTCATTTCTCTCCTACAATGCTCTGCAGCATGGTGCATAATCCCTGGGTCCAGCCTCAGACCACCTCTGTTAAAACCCCTACTCCAAAATTTATCATTTGTGTGAATTGCTTCACAGGGATTGTTTTGAGGGTTAAATGAGATAATACATGTTTTTTTCTTTTTTCTTTTTTTTTCTAAAGATTTATTTTTATTTATTTGAGAGAGAGAGAGAGAGTGGGGAAGGGGCTGAGAGAGAGGGAGAAAGAGTTCTAAGCAGACTCCACACTGAGCACAGAGCCCAATGCAGGGCTCGATCTCACGACCCTGAGATCATGGCCTGAGCCAAAACCAAGAGTTGGACACTCAACTGACTGCATGTCACCCAGATGCCCTGAGATAATACATGTTTTATATGTCAATTTGGCTAGGTTCTGGTTCCTAGCTATTTAAGCAAATATTAATCTAAGCGCTGCTTTGGAAGCATTTTATATATATAATTAAAGTCCATAATCAACTGATTTTCAGAGAAATTATTCTCAATAATCTGGATGGGCCTGATTCAGTCAGTTGAAAGGCCTTAAGAGTAGAGCTTCAGTTCATGGCCAAGAGCTCCAGCTTGTCCTTCTTAACCACCTAGCCTATGGAGCCCCACAACCGCATATGCCAATTCCTTGCAATCAACCTCTTGATATATATCTCCTACTGGTTCTGCGTCTCTGATTGAACACTAACTGATATGACATATAAAGCTGTGGATTAGAGATTGACACAGAGTAAGGGCTCAGAAAGTCTTTGTTACTATATTTTCTGTCAGTGGTGGTGGTGTTGGTATTGTTACATAACATAAACTTCTGGAATTTTCCAATACTCTTCCAATATTCTGTCTTATTGATCACAACAAACACATTCTTTCTTGTCAGATCATGTCATTCAATGCTTGATTCAAAAAATGCAACCACTAAAATACTCCACTTCAGACAAAGCAACATCACATTCCAAATCACAGCATGCAATTTCCACAGCCCAATAACGAATACACTTTCCAATAGAGATACATTTTTAGTCAACTATTAGCCTAGATAAATTCTTTACCCTTTGAGTAGTTAGGACAAATTCTGTTTGCATTTTTTAAAACCTAGAAATTATATTATTTCTTTCAGTTTGCTTTCCTTATATTTTCAATATTCATTCAGATACATTCATTTTCACATCTTCCTTTCTTCCTCTGCTATTTTCCATTCAAGATGGCAGGATTTCTTTTTTTTTTTTTTAAGATTTTATTTATTTATTTGACAGAGAGAGACACAGTGAGAGAAGGAACACAGGGGAGAGGGAGAAGCAGGCTTCCCGCTCAGCAGGGAGCCCGATGTAGGACTCAATCCCAGGACCCTGGGATCATGACCTAAGCTGAAGGTGGACACTTAATGACTGAGCCACCCAGGCGCCCCATGATAGCAGGATTTCTTAAACTCTATAAAGTTATTTCCTTGGAGCAATCAAGCCTCTACTAATACCTTTATTATATCTGTAACTGCTTCAAGTTTGTACCAAGAGCCATACAAACAATGCTTAGGCCTGATAAAATCACATTTTCCACTTACCTAAATGTCCCATGCAAATTTAAAATATAATACAAGGTATTTTTCACCTTTTCTTTCTAATAGTATCTATTCTTTCATTACTACTCTGTCTTCCAGAAGTATGATTTACTGGTTCATTCAAAAGTCACTTACTGAGCATCTACTTGAGCAAAAAGATGTATCACATTTCCTGTTCTCATGGATTTTTTAAGAAGGATGAGAGATAAACACAAATAACTGTATCACTTGGAAGACTGATAATGGCCGCCAGGGTGATTCAGTGCTACAGTGATACTGAGAACAGAAAGGTCACCCTTGCCTGGGTTGGGTGATGAAATAAGAAAAGCCTAAGAGATGGCTTCTGAGAAGATTCTTAAAGAATGGCTAGGATTTCAACAGGTCGGCAAGGGATTTCAGAGAACCAAAACAGCACATGAGCACTGGGAGTGAATTACTTTATACATGAGAAAAGAGAGAGTCAGACAAGAATTTGCCCAAGGACATGCAGCTAGTCAGTGACAAGAAGAACCTGAAGAGAGTCCAGAAACCTCAAGGAAGCCCATCTAGCACCTTCTGTCTGCAGTTCCCCATTCCTTCTATTTGTTTTACAAGATGGAGATCTGAACTGCTGGACCTTTCATGTACAGGCCATCGAGGCTATCATGACTTATATCCCCTTCTACTCCACCGCTCTCATTCATCCATCCATTAACCCCCTATCATTTGTCCATCTGTCTCCCTCCAGTCTGAATCCTGTAATCCTACATCCATCCTTTTCATCCTTCTCCACCCTCTTCCTCACTGAGCCATACAGAACTTCCAGTCTGACCCTTCTCTGAATGATTCCTTAACCCCCTTTCTCTAACTGAAACCTTGTTCTTCCTAAGGACACAAGAAAAGGTTGCTTTTTTCTTTATAGCTCATGAACTTGAGAGCCTGATTATTGTCCCCCTATCTTCCAGTGTGACTTTCAAGGCTTTTATTTGCCTTCCCTTCTTTAAAATACGCAGTTCATTTGAAGCCCATATCATCAGACTTCTCACTTCACTCACTTCCACCTGCTTATAGATCACATAAGTCAAACTCCTGATGACTTTTTTCTCAGCCTATCACCCTTCACGTCCTCACTACCTTCTAGGCCCAGAAAATCACTCATGTGCAAACTCCTTTAATTACTTTCCTTCCCTCTCCCTCCTTCCTACTTACCTGAAAAATCTCCAAACCAGATTAAACTCAATTCTAGCCATATTCCAGTAACTCAAGTTTGATAAAACCATTTAATACTCCTAACTAGATCCACAATAAATTTATAACTCAGAGTCACAAATGGGTATCTGACATTTCCTGACAACTACTTACATGTCCCCAGAACATTTGCTGTCTCACTCTCTTAGATGACCATCCCACCCTTTCTGTTCTCCCCTCAAACATCCTTGTCTCACCTTAGCCCTTGACCTTACCTTATATTTTCCTGAGAAATTAGAAGCAGCTTAAAAGGAGTGCCCTTATCTTTCTATAAATTTACTTTCTTCTGTACCTATTCATTCTATCTTCTTTCCTACAGATACTAAGGAGTTGTGTCCCTTCTTCTAAAAAGGCCCACCTGCTCCACTGGGATGTGCTGATCCATGTCCTCTTATTACCTTGCAGTTGTGCTCCCTCTCTCCTACATCATCTATTTCTCCCACTCTTCTGAATTGGTCTCATCTGATCTAGTTTATTTGACCATAAAAATCACCTCCCCCTCTTTACCCACGGTAGCCTGTGGTTTTCAACCCATTTCTTTCCTCTTTGTATAGCAAAAACCTTAAAAGAGTAACTATATCCCAACTTTCTTACCTCGTAAGAGGCCATCAAGACTAACCTCTCATACATGTTTCCCTTTCTAGTCAACCACTCTCTGAACTCTCAGACTATCACTCATCCATCTGTCTCCCTCCAGTCTGGATCCCACAGTTTCTTGTCCATCCTTTCAACCTCATCTGTGACCTCATCTCAACCACTCCAATCAAGCTTCTGATTCTTCCATTTTCTTGTCAGGATCCCCAGTAACCTAATATTGCCTAATCCAATGGAAACATATGTGCCCTCATCCTACTGAACCAGTTAGCAACATCCTACTTTCTGAAACACTTTCCTCTCTTGACCTTAGTGTCATCCACTCTCCTAGTTTTCTTCTTACCTTTTATCTTTTTTTTTTCCCCCTCACTTTTAAGCTCCTCTTTTTCTACCCAGTCTGAACTTTGAAGTGGTCTAGAATTCTCTTTTTCTTACCTACATTTATTTCCCAGGTGATCTCACCTGAGGCTTGGGTTCCAGTTGCTACCAGCAGCAGAGTATAGGCCCCTGACTAGGCTTCACAGGCTTTAAAGAGAAAAGCAAGGATGATTCCAGACAGAAATTAGGTTGCACTTAACCAAGTGTACTCCCCACCAAAACCAGACAGGGTTCCAAGGTCACAGCCTGAGGTTCAGTCACATACTCACTTCTCTCCAGCTGGTAGTCTTTCCCCAGGAGAGAGCATCACACGGGCTTATCTAGAACAATCCTTTCTGTTTTACCTCCACTGTCTTGCTTTGAAGCTCCTGAAGTTCCTCTTGTTCCTCTCCTGAGTCCACTTCCTGTCACAGAATATTCCAGAATGAATCCAACACAACCATCTCTCATTTACCCTGATCCTCTGACTTTGCATCCAGGACTTTTTCCACCATGTCGGGCTGCCCCTCAGTTCCTTACTTATAGACAAGTAAAATGAAGTTTCATTTTATGCTACCCTGTATACATGTTTTGCATGAGATTGTTATCCTTCATCCATGCCACCACCTCCCCAAAATAATTGAGCATCCATATATATGGCTCCATAAAATACTAGCAGGCAATTCACTGTGGCACAGAGTTTATTTTTCCAAACAAGTAAGACAAAAAGCTTAGCTTAAAAATAAAAAAACACTTTATACTCATGCATATAAAAAACATCAAAAATAACATACGTATTTTCTATTGTTTTCCTTTGCAACAATTTACTATGTCATATTTCAAAACAAAAGCTAGTTTCCATAGGAAAGGAAAACAGATTAAGTCAAACAATGAAGAAAGGAGTAATGTTCACAAGGTTTAGATTTGAAATCTTACATAGTTTTTCCAAAGACACTGATGTTTGCTGGCACTTTACTACTTTTAATCTTGAGCATGAAATTCAAACGTCTATGGAGATAAAACCATATATCTACTTAAAAAAACAATACATTGGTCCCTTCCTGGTGTGATCCTTGGATAAATTTCTTCTGCAACTCTTTACAGTGTGAGTAATGTATCTCCTTCTCTAGATTTTTAAAATTGGTTGGATTGCAAACTGTCAGGAAAGAGTCAAGTGACAACTAAAGCAAAGTCAGATATGAAGAAAGATAGGTTTCTCAAAGCATATTCCACTGACAATGCATTGGTTAATAATGATGTTTATGACAAAGTCTATACTTTTGTTTGGGTTATGAATCATTTATTTATGACCTTTGATAAGAACCAGACATTGCCTCATTACTGTCTCATCTAAGAACTATGTCTTGCAATGAATTCTGGTAAGGTCTATTTTTCCCCATTAGTGTGGCATGTGTGTTAAAAATTAACAGTAGAATTATTAGGTGACCTGTTCAGACCAGTGTTTCTAGGACTATAAATCTACGGCTAGCAAGTGTTAATTTATTTTTATCAGAAATTTTGACACTCCATAAGAAGAATTACTGAAGCAGTCAGATTTCTGAGCCTTACTGACCATCATTAATCCTGGTACATAGGAAGGAAACACAAAGCAACTGTATTCCAACATTGGTTACCTTAATGCTCAGAGATTATCTAATAGCTCAGAGATTATCTAATAGCACATTCATTTGTTACTTGATCTTGGCATTTAAGGTATATTCTTGAACCAAGAGTTCAATTGATTAGTGAACTATTAATAGGGCAGGAATGATTCTGAGTGGCCTAAATATTTTGAGGCCAGGCAGACCTGTATTTCAATCTCAGCTCTACCTTGTACTAGCTATGTGACTTTAGGCAAATTGATTTATCCCTTAGCTTCAATATCTTCTAAATATCAGAGTGCTAACATGTAACCTTAACAAAACTGTAGTTTGGATTTAATGATATAAATGTAGGTACAGTATCTGGTTCTCAATAAATGTTAGTTTCTTTCCCTTGAACAATTTTACATTGAAAATCAATGGCCGACTCCATCATATCAGAATTGCTAACTGATTTGCTTAGGTATTCCTAGAGTATTTGCCTATATGCTGCCTCTAGAGACAAAAAGATTTTTAGGGCTTTGGAGTTCAATATAAAACCATCTGATGACTTCCATCCAATGACCCATTTCATGAATAGAATTCGTCACTTACAAATGTTATTGAGTTAAAATAATAAAGATATGAAGGCCTTTATGAAAGAAAATAATACCTGTGGGCCCAGCTAGATTTTTTTAAAACTAAATTTAGTCAGTTTGTAATAACCACTGAGTTCACTAAAGTATATGGTTCAGAGCAAAGAGAAGGAAGTGGTTATCTCAACCGAAAAACAAAACAAAACAATGATGTTGAAAATGCAGAAGAAAATAAGATGAGATCAGGGCAAACACAAATTCTATCAAAATGTTCCTCTGGCTTCACTGATAAGTACATGGTAAACACCACACTAGTCAAAACAATGGTATTTCTGACTCGGGCCGCAAAATGGAGAATTGCAAATTAAATTAGGTTACATTCATACAACAAAGTTGTATGCAACCATCAAAAATGATGTTGAAGAATAATATTCAATTTATTTTTTAGAAGGTTATTTAATAACATGGAAACATCTTAAGAATTGATGATGTATGTAAAAAAGAAAGCTATGAAACAGTATGGGTAGCATTCTATTAAGGAAGGAAAGCATGGAGGGATGGAAGGAAGGAAGGAGGGAAGGAAAGAAGGAAGGAAAGGAGGGAGGGAGGGAGGAAAAAAGGAAGGAAGAAAAGAAAGAAGGGAAGACAGGAGGAAGGAAGGAAGGAAGAAAGGAAGGAAGGAGAAAACACCAATATATTAATAGTAGTTTACTCTAGGTAATGGAAATTTGAGCAACTTTTTATTTTTTTCTAGCTTTATTGAAATATATTTGACATATAACAGTGTGTAAGTTTAAGGTATATAACATGATTTTATATACATATACATTATGAAATGATTAGCCCAAAAAGGTTAGTTAACATATCCATCACTTCACATATTTGTGTGTGTGTGTGTGTGTGTGTGCGCGTGTGTGTGTCGGTGAGAACATTTAAGATCTACTCTCTTACCAATTCTCAAATATACAATACAGTATTACCTATAGTCACCATACTGTACATTAGATCCTCAGAATTTATTCATCTTATAACTGAAAGTTTGTACCCCAAATCAAACTGGGAAATCAAACTCAATCTATTTTGTAGATTTGTAAGTCAAACTAGGAAATCAAACTCAATCTATTTTATTTCAAAGCCCAACCTCCTAACACTCTACTCTATGTATAATCTTCAGATATTAGAATAATCACCTCACCAAGCTCTGCAATAACCTGGCCATATATGAAGCACTGTAGTTAATTCTAGACAATTTAAAATGAATCCAGAGGAAAGTGAAAAGAATTCTATAAAGTCTATGAACTAAGAAAAACAAGAAAAAGAAAGGTTGGTTTAGGTTGGAGAAGATAAAATTCATGAAGGACACTAAGAGAGGGGTAAATTATTTTCTCATTCCTGTCTCATCTACTCTGGTTCCTCTAGGGAACAAGCTTCCCACCACCACTCACGGAAAGATACATCTAGCCTCTCATGCCTATTATTGGATTTATGTTGAACTCTCAGTCCTCATGGTCTTTATCACACAAGAGTCTTCTTGGTCTTTGTAGGCTCACCTAGAACTTCTAAATGACCCCTCCCAAGACCATCTCTGCCTCTGACCACACTATCTTCAGCATGATATTTTCTTAAGTTCCTTTCCAGGTAACATGCCAACCAGATTGAGCTGGCCTCAAACACTTCCCTCTTCTCTCTACAGTGCCATAATAAGGAAGCCCCTCCATACCACAAACACGCATTTTCTTACCTGGCCTTGCTCCAGAGATCAATAGCTAAAACTGACCGGATTTTTTTCATATTTTGCCTTGTTAAAGAGGAGATATTTCTAATAATTAGACATGTGAATAAAAGCACTGGTGCTTCATGGTATAATGAAGATACATCCCAGGAAGCGTGGTGTGTATGCTGCATAGTGGAATCCTCATTATGTAATAACTCGGGTAGCACAAGCTGCTGAAATACATACCAAATTTTTGGTAGCTTTAAACAATACAATATTATGTCACACTCTTGTATTGATCAATGAGGATATTTCTATTTGACTGGTAGCTTTCCTGCATGTGGTGATTCAAGGACCCAGTTTCCTTCTACCTTTTGCCTCCACCATCCTCAGAAACATGGAGGTTGGTTTGTTTGTTTAATCCAGCCAGAAATGAGATAATAACAAGAAGATGCTTCTTAACCACCTCAGGCAACAAGTTATGTGTGCCAGATTCCAAAAGTGAGAGCTAGTCATATATCCCCACTGAAGGATAAGGGGAATTGGGAAATGCAGTTGTTGGCCACTGCCAAGAAGCCACTGCCCAGTAACTACTCCTCACTACGGAAGAGGAGTGCAAATCTTTGGTGAAGAGCCCATCAGTGCTACTGCCATTGGATAATAAAATGAATGGGATTTAAGTACTGTTTTAACTCCAATTTTCATGGCCCTCAACTTTCATAAAGGTTCAACACAAGAAATATCCACTTGTATTTAACTGCAAACTCTTCAAATTTCTAGAGTTTGAACATATTGATAATAAGCTCTTGCATTAGGCTCTAAGAACTTGGAAGGCAAGAACTGACTCTTCTGAACTTTGTATGCCCAGAACCTTGCACTCTCTCCTGCACGTAAAAGCTGTCCCAGAAGTGTTTGTTGATTACATGAATGGGGGATTATGTTATCCAGGGTTCCTTATACAAAATAAACCTGAATTCAATCTCAGGTATGTTTGTTTCTCAAGATAAATTTCTATGTCTGTCTGCCCCCTCCATATTAAGCAAGTCATGGTTCTGTGAGCATATAATATTGTGGTCCTTCACACATTTGCAGATACAGCTTTCTCTGCCTGGATTACCCTATCCCCACATGACTTCCCCTCCCTCAAAAGTTGGCTCAAGAATGACCACCTCTTCTCCACACAATCTTACCCAATTCTCCCCGCAGACTTAAGTACTTATTCCCTTGTGCGTCCATTATACCCATTATAATTCTTATCCTAATTTCTGGTACTTATCTGCTTATTTTCTGTCTCTCCATTAGATTATAAACCATTTAAAGGTAAGAACCATGGCATTTTATCCTTATGTTATCAACATATTGGGCACTATCTGATATATCAGAGAAGTTCAACTAATATTTGTTAATTTGTAAATTGTCATTGCTTTAATATAGTCAATGCTTAAATAAAAACCATACTGGTACTTGAAGAATGATATGCCTTCCTCTCTCACTTCCTTTCCCCCAAACACACAGTGACCTGATTTATTGAAACAAATCAGAGTAGATAAGGAAAGCAGACAATCCTCAATACCATATTTAATTTGGAAAGTCTCTAATTCCATTCATATTACAATACCTGTATCTCTAAACACAATAATGCATTCTTTGTTGCATTACATTACAGTTTCATACTGACTGATCCCTAACTGGATCTTAACCAGTATTTTGTCTGTGTGATAATCACTTCAGCAGAAATGTTTTTCGTATTTTGTATTTGTAATACAATATTTATAAATTTCAAAGGCTCACTTGCCTTCAAACTGAAATCTTTAACTTCTCAGATATTATAAGAGAAGGCAGGGGGAAAAAACTAACATTAACTGAACTCCTGTGGGGTCCCTGATGCTTTACATACTTTATTCATCAAAATCTTACATCAACCTAGAGAGATAAGCATTATTATCAACATTTAGACATGAGCAATCTAAGGCTTAGAAAGTATAAAACAATGTTAGAGCCAGGATTCAAATTCAGATGCCTCAGGCTCTGTGGTATGCTGACTAATGATCCCCCAAGATGTCCATAACTGCATCCCCAGAACCTGTGGATATTACCTTATATGGCAAAATCAACTTACCAGATGTGATTAAGGATCTTGAGATAGGGAGATTATTCTGGATTATCTGGGAGGCCCTACATCTAATCACAGAGTCCTTGTAGGAGGGAAGAAGAGAAATTTTGACTCCAGTAGAGGAGAAGGCAATGTGACCATGAAAGCAGAGATCAGAGTGATGCATCCAAGGACTGTTGGGGTACTCTGGAAGTGGAAGAGGTAAGGAACAGATTCTCCCCTCTAATCTCCAGAAAGAACCAGCTCTGTTGACACCTAGATGTTAGTCTCTTAAGACTTCCTTTGGACTTCTGATTTCCAGAATACAGGAAAATAAATTTGCTTTGTTTTACATTTGTGGGATTTGTTGCGGCAGCAACAGAAAACGAATACAGGCTCCAAACTTAAAACCTATATAAATCAATTCAGTGCAACAAATACTCAGTACATTCTTAAAACCATGTCCTGCAACACTGCCCCATCAGGAAAAGCCAACAACTGGAGCCATGTCAGACCAGATAGGGAAGTTCCAAATATGAACACCCTCCAAGAACACTTGAGCCATCATTATGACTATTCCAAAGTAAAATCTGGAATTCTTTAGCCAAGTGCTCCAGGAGATATTCCCAGCTGAGAGGAAGGAATAGTGTGAGGGCCAGTGTCTCAGGTAGCCAAGCCATAAAACCTGTAGAACTAAATAAAAAATTTGAACTGAACCCACAAGCCTGAGGTGGCCAACACAAACCTCAGTAGAACTAGTTGTACTTCCAGTAGCAAAACACTTTCAAACAAGGGCCATATTCCATTTCCAACTCTTGGGGCAAAGCCTTGCATATGTTCTACAGTAGCCCAGGACTGGAATTTACCAGAGAATGAGTAACTCAGAAAAAAAGCTTGCAAACTCGGTGCCTAGCCCAGATGGAAAAACAAGCTACTAGCTTTGATGCACTACAAACTCCAGACCTCATGCCAGCAAGAGCCTCCTCCAGGATTACATTTGGCATAAAAATGGAATTATAGTAGTTTGAATTACACATACTTTCCAATGCAAAATGTTTATATCTTCTGTTGTTCATTGAGACAATTCTCACTGGCTCTGGAGGCTGCTGTCCAGTGTTACCCTCTCAGGGGAAGTGACTCGAGCAGGAAACCACCACTATGGCCAGGAGAAAGGAGAATCTTCTGAATGAAATTAGCTTTTGTTTTCCTGCCCCCTTTTGATGTTGATGGATATTCCTGCATGGAAAATTTTCAGTTTTAGTCTGAAATATTTATTTATTTTTTTTAATTTTTTTATTGTTATGTTAATCCCCATACATTACATCATTAGTTTTAGATATAGTGTTCCATGATTCATTGTTTGTGCATAACACCCAGTGCTCCATGCAGAACGTGCCCTCCTCAATACCCATCACCAGGCTAACCCATCCTCCCACCCCCCTCCCCTCTAGAACCCTCAGTTTGTTTTTCAGAGTCCATCGTCTCTCATGGTTCTTCTCCCCCTCTGATTTCTCCCCCTTCATTCTTCCCCTCCTGCTACATTCTTCTTCTTCTTTTTTTCTTTCTTAACATATATTGCATTATTTGTTTCAGAGGTACAGATCTGAGATTCAACAGTCTTGCACAATTCACAGCGCTTACCAGAACACATACCCTCCCCAGTGTCCATCACCCAGTCACCCCATCCCTCCCACCCCACCCCCCACTCCAGCAACCCTCAGTTTGTTTCCTGAGATTAAGAATTCCTCATATCAGTGAGGTCATATGATACATGTCTTTCTCTGTTTGACTTATTTCGCTCAGCATAATACCCTCCAGTTCCATCCACGTCGTTGCAAATGGCAAGATCTCATTCCTTTTGATGGCTGCATAATATTCCATTGTATATATATACCACCTCTTCTTTATCCATTCATCTGTCGATGGACATCTTGGCTCTTTCCACAGTTTGGCTATTGTGGACATTGCTGCTATAAACATCGGGGTGCACGTACCCTTTCGGGTCCCTACTTTTGTATCTTTGGGGTAAATACCCAGGAATGCAATTGCTGGATCATATGGTAGCTCTATTTTCAACTTTTTGAGGAACCTCCATACTGTTTTCCAGAGTGGCTGCACCAGCTTGCATTCCCACCAACAGTGTAGGAGGGTTCCCCTTTCTCCGCATCCCCGCCAACATCTGTCATTTCCTGACTTGTTAATTTTAGCCATTCTGACTGGTGTGAGGTGGTATCTCATTGAGGTTTTGATTTGGATTTCCCTGATGCCGAGCGATATTGAACACTTTTTCATGTGTCTGTTGGCCGTTTGGATGTCTTCTTTGGAAAAATGTCTGTTCATGTCTTCTGCCCATTTCTTGATTGGATTCTTTGTTCTTTTGGTGTTGAGTTTGATGAGTTCTTTATAGATTTTGGATACTAGCCCTTTATCTGATATGTCATTTGCAAATATCTTCTCCCATTCTGTCGGTTGTCTTTTGGTTTTGTTGACTGTTTCCTTTGCTTTGCAAAAGCTTTTTATCTTGATGAAGTCCCAATAGTTCATTTTTGCCCTTGCTTCCCTTGCCTTTGGCGATGTTTCTAGGAAGAAGTTGCTGCGGCTGAGGTCGAAGAGGTTGCTGCCTGTGTTCTCCTTTAGGATTTTGATGGACTCCTGTCTCACATTGAGGTCTTTCAACCATTTGGAGTCTATTTTTGTGTGTGGTGTAAGGAAATGGTCCAGTTTCATTCTTCTGCATGTGGCTGTCCAATTTTCCCAACACCATTTGTTGAAGAGACTGTCTTTTTTCCATTGGACATTCTTTCCTGCTTTGTCAAAGATTAGTTGACCATATAGTTGAGGGTCCATTTCTGGGCTCTCTATTCTGTTCCATTGATCTATGTGTCTGTTTTTGTGCCAGTACCATACTGTCTTGATGATGACAGCTTTGTAGTAGAGCTGGAAGTCCGGAATTGTGATGCTGCCAGCTTTGCTTTTCTTTTTCAACATTCCTCTGGCTATGCGGGGTCTTTTCTGGTTCCATACAAATATTAGGATTATTTGTTCCATTTCTTTGAAGAAAGTGGATGGTATTTTGATGGGGATTGCATTGAATGTGTAGATTGCTCTAGGTAGGATTGACATCTTCACAATATTTATTCTTCCAATCCATGAGCATGGAACGTTTTTCCATTTCTTTGTGTCTTCCTCAATTTCTTTCATGAGTATTTTATAGTTTTCTGAGTACAGATCCTTTGCCTCTTTGGTTAGA
The DNA here is from genome assembly GCF_964656455.1 of Halichoerus grypus. NCBI lineage: Eukaryota > Metazoa > Chordata > Mammalia > Carnivora > Phocidae > Halichoerus > Halichoerus grypus. The sequence continues at coordinate 110,646,670 of NC_135718.1, forward strand.
TTTATTCCTAGGTATCTTACGGTTTTGGGTGCAATTGTAAATGGGATCGACTCCTTAATTTCTCTTTCTTCTGACTTGTTGTTGGTGTATAGGAATGCCACTGACTTCTGTGCATTGATTTTATATCCTGCCACTTTACTGAATTCCTGTATGAGTTCTAGCAGTTTTGGGGTGGAGTCTTTGGGATTTTCCACATAAAGTATCATATCATCTGCAAAGAGTTAGAGTTTGACTTTTTCTTTGCCAATTTGGATGCCTTTGATTTCTTTTTGTTGTCTGATTGCTGTGGCTAGGACTTCCAATACTATGTTGAATAGCAGTGGTGATAGTGGACATCCCTGCCGCGTTCCTGACCTTAGGGGGAAAGCTCTCAGTTTTTCCCCATTGAGAATGATATTCGCTGTAGGTTTTTCATAGATGGCTTTTATGATATTGAGGTATGTACCCTCTATCCCTATACTCTGAAGAGTTTTGATCAAGAAAGGATGCTGTACTTTGTCAAATGCTTTTTCTGCATCTATTGAGAGGATCATATGATTCTTGTTCTTTCTTTTGTTAATGTATTGTATCACGTTGATTGATTTGCGGATGTTGAACCAACCTTGCAGCCCAGGGATAAATCCCACTTGGTCGTGGTGAATAATCCTTTTAATGTACTGTTGGATCCTATTGGCTAGTATTTTGGTGAGAATTTTTGCATCCATGTTCATCAGGGATATTGGTCTGTAATTCTCCTTTTTGATGGGGTCTTTGTCTGGTTTTGGGATCAAGGTAATCCTGGCCTCATAAAATGAGTTTGGAAGTTTTCCTTCCATTTCTATTTTTTGGAACAGTTTCAGAAGGATAGGTATTAATTCTTCTTGAAATGTTTGGTAGAATTCCCCTGGGAAGCCATCTGGCCCTGGGCTTTTGTGTTTTGGGAGATTTTTGATGACTGCTTCTATTTCCTTAGTGGTTATAGGTCTGTTCAGGTTTTCTATTTCTTCCTGGTTCAGTTTTGGTAGTTGATACATCTCTAGGAATGCATCCATTACTTCCAGGTTATCTAATTTGCTGGCATAGAGTTGCTCATAATATGTTCTTAGAATTGTTTGTATTTCTTTGGTGTTGGCTGTGATTTCTCCTCTTTCATTCATGATTTTGTTGATTTGGGTCATTTCTCTTTTCTTTTTGATAAGTCTGGCCAGGGGCTTATCAATCTTGTTAATTCTTTCAAAGAACCAGCTCCTAGTTTCGTTGATCTGTTCTACTGTTCTTTTGGTTTCTATTTCATTGATTTCTGCTCTGATCTTTATGATTTCTCTTCTCCTGCTGGGTTTAGGCTTTATTTGCTGTTCTTTCTCCAGCTCCTTTAGGTGTAGGGTTAGGTTGTGTACTTGAGACCTTTCTTGTTTCTTGAGAAAGGCTTGTATTGCTATATACTTTCCTCTTAGGACTGCCTTTGCTGTATCCCAAAGATTTTGAATAGTTGTGTTTTCATTTTCATTGGTTTCCATGAATTTTTTTAATTCTTCTTTAATTTCCTGGTTGACCCATTCATTCTTCAGTAGGATGCTCTTTAGCCTCCATGTATTTGAGTTCTTTCTGACTTTCCTCTTGTGATTGAGTTCTAGTTTCAAAGCATTGTGGTCTGAAAATATGCAGGGGATGATCCCAATCTTCTGGTACTGGTTGAGACCTGATTTATGACCTAGGATGTGATCTATTCTGGAGAATGTTCCATGGGCACTAGAGAAGAATGTATATTCCGTTGCTTTGGGATGGAATGTTCTGAATATGTCTGTGAAGTCCATTTGGTCCAGTGTGTCATTTAAAGTCTTTATTTCCTTGTTGATCTTTTGCTTAGACGATCTGTCCATTTCAGTGAGGGGGGTGTTAAAGTCCCCCACTATTATTGTATTGTTGTCAATGTGTTTCTTTGCTTTTGTTATTAATTGCCTTATATAATTGGCTGCTCCCATGTTAGGGGCATAGATATTTACAATTGTTAGATCTTCTTGTTGGATAGACCTTCTAAGTATGATATAGTGTCCTTCCTCATCTCTTATTACAGTCTTTGGTTTAAAATCTAATTTGTCTGATATAAGGATTGCCACCCCAGCTTTCTTTTGGTGTCCATTAGCATGGTAAATGGTTTTCCACCCCCTCACTTTCAATCTGGGGGTGTCTTTGGGTCTAAAACGAGTCTCTTGCAGACAGCATATCGATGGGTCTTGTTTTTTAATCCAATCTGATAGCCTGTGTCTTTTGATTGAGGCATTTAGCCCATTTACATTCAGGGTAACTATTGAAAGATAGGAATTTAGTGCCATTGTATTGCCTGTAAAGTGACTGTTACTGTATATTGTTTGTGTTCCTTTCTGGTCTATGTTGCTTTTAGGCTCTCTCTTTGCTTAGAGGACCCCTTTCAAGATTTCTTGTAGGGCTGGTTTCGTGTTTGCAAATTCCTTTAGTTTTTGTTTGTCCTGGAAGCTTTTTATCTCTCCTTCAATTTTCAGTGACAGCCTAGCTGGATATAGTATTCTTGGCTGCATATTTTTCTCATTTAGTGCTCTGAATATGTCCTGCCAGTCCTTTCTGGCCTGCCAGGTCTCTGTGGATAAGTCTGTTGCCAATCTAATGTTTCTACCATTGTAGGTTACATATCTCTTCTCCCGAGCTGCTTTCAGGATTTTCTCTTTGTCTCTGAGACTCGTAAGTTTTACTATTAGATGTCGGGGTGTTGACCTATTTTTATTGATTTTGAGAGGGGTTCTCTGTGCTTCCTGGATTTTGATGCCTGTTTCCTTCCCCAAATTAGGGAAGTTCTCTGCTATAATTTGCTCCATTATACCTTCTGCCCGTCTCTCTCTTTCTTCTTCTTCTGGGATCCCAATTATTCTAATGTTGTTTCATCTTATGGTATCGTTTATCTCTCGAATTCTGCCCTCGTGATCCAGTAGTTGTTTATCTCTCTTTTTCTCAGCTTCTTTATTTTCCATCATTTGGTCTTCTATCTCACTGATTCTTTCTTCTGCCTCATTTATCCTAGCAGTTAGCGCCCCCATATTTGATTGCACCTCATTGATAGCCTTTTTGATTTCTACTTGGTTAGATTTTAGTTCTTTTACTTCTCCAGAAAGGGTTTCTCTAATAACTTCCATGTTTTTTTCAAGCCCAGCTAGTATCTTTAAAGTGATGATTGTGAACTCTAGATCTGACATCATACTAATGTCCGTATTGAGTAGGTCCCTGGCAGTCGGTACTACCTCTTGTTCTTTTTGTTGAGGTGATTTTTTCCGTCTTGTCATTTTGTGCAGAGAAGAATAGATTAATGAGAGAACAAAATGCTAGCAGGGTAACAACGTCCCCAGAAAATATACTCTAAACAAATCAGAAAAGACCTGAAGCAGTGGGAAAAGAAAGGGAAAGAGAGAAAAAAGAAAAAGAAAGAAAAAAAGAAAAAAGAAAAAGATAAAGATAAAAACAAACAAAAGCAGAACAAAACAAAACAAAACAAAAACAGAATGTGATCAAATATGATCAGGCTGGTTTATAGATCAGTGCCACACACTAGATTTTGGGTGTATTTTGGTCTGTTAAAAAAAAGTCCCTCCCAAAATTTTAAAGAAAGAAAAACGTATATATGTACAAAAATAAGGGTTGATATGATGAAGGGATGGAATATGACTGTAAAGATGGAAATTATAAAAAATTTTAAAAAAGGATTTGATAAGTTGTTTGAAAAAAGAAAGAAGAGGATAAAAAAAAAAGAAAGAAAGAAAGAAAGAAGGGAGAGAATGTGATCAGGCAGGGGAGTAGAAAAAAACCATACACTAGAGATTTAGAGTATATTTTGATCTGTTAGAAGAAACTATCTCAAGATTTTAAAGAGAGAACAACTTATATATATATGCCAAAAATACGGGTAACTACTATGAAGGGATAGAATATGACTTTAAAAATGAAAAATAAAAATGTTTTTTTTTAAAAAAAGGGATTGATAAGATGTTGGTTGAAAAAGGGAAAAAGAAAAATTCAAAAAAAAAGAAAAAAGAAAAAAGAAAAAAAGACAGTTAAAAAAAATAGTTAACTTTGAAAGACTAAAGAATCATGGTAAAAAAGCCATGAATTCTATGTGCAGTATTCCCCTAGCACTGGAGTTCTGCCGTTCTCATTGATCGGTAAACTTGGTCTTGGCTGGCTGTTCTCGCTGATCTTCTGGGGGAGGGGCCTGTTGCCGTGGTTCCCAAATGTCTTTGCCGGAGGCAAAATTGCCCCGCCCTCGCCGGTCCGGGCTAAGTAATCTGCTCGGGTTTGCTCTCCGGAGCTTTTGTTCCCTGCAAGCTTTCCGTACAGCTTTGGAGGCAGAGAGTGAAAATGGCGGTCTCCAGTCTCCGCCCCGGAGGAGCTGAGAACTCGGGGTCCCGCTCCTCAGCGAGCCCCCAGAGAAAAGCAGTCAGTCACTCCCGTCTCCCCGGTCTCCGGCCACACTCTGTGCTCACCCGGCCTGTGACCACGCCTTTCTATCTGGCACCCGACCCCATGTGGAGTCTCCAAACCCAGCAGATCCCCGCGGTGTGCTCCCGCACCTCCCCTCCCGGGGGAAGAAGGAGAGTCTCCCCGGATCTGCCGCTTGTTGGGTCCCTGCTGGAGGAGCAGTGGCCCGACTGTGCCGCGGATCACGGTTTATGGCAACCCCGAGCTGAGAGCCCGCGCCTGGGCTCCGTCTCTGCAGCCGGCTTCCCTGCTCCGATACCTGGGAGCTCTGCCGCACTCAGGCACCCCCGGTCTTTCTGTGACCCCGAGGGTCCTGAGACCACACTGTCCCGCGAGGGTTCCACCCCCCACTTCGCCACCAGAGTGACGTCCCTCAGCGGAGCCGACTTCTAAAAGTTCCGATTTTGTGCTCCGTGGCTCTATCACTTGCCAGAAGCGGCCGACGGAGGCCCCTCCCCCGCCATCTATCCTCCCGAATATCGCCTCGGATTCACTTCTCCGCACATCCTACCTTCCAGAAAGTGGTCGCTTTTCTGTTCAGAGAGTTGTTGCTATTCTTTTCTTCGATCTCCTGTTGAGTTTGTAGGTGTTCAGAATGGTTTGATCCCTATCCAGCTGAATTCCTGAGAGGAGACGAAATCCAGGTCTCCTACTCCTCCGCCATCTTGCTCCGCCCCCCAGTCTGAAATATTTAAACAGGTAAATCTCAGAGGTATAAACAGTAAGTTTGTGTGGTAAGGGAAGTTTTTCTGACTGAGGACAAAACATAAACATAATGAGAAATATGATGGAAATCTAAAGGAATTTTAATAGAAAAGATTTAAAGTAGTAAAAATATTTTATAGAAATCCTTAGTGAATAATCTGTTCTCAAATTTTAAAATTCTATTTATTCCTTCATCAGTCTCCCTCAATTTCTGACATGGTGGGTATAAGAATTGTCAAGTCCCATGAACTGTACTTAATGTTTTAAAATGATCTTGACTATTTCAGATGAACTCTATCAGAAAATGTCTCCCTAACACTCATTTATATCAAATCAATAGGTAGTAATTGAACATCAGTGATCCATGAATTTCTGTGACAGATACGGCAAAGTCAGTACCGTCTCACGGCTTATAATCTACTAAGGAGAAAGAACATAAGTATGTAAAATATTAAATGACAAAGTTTTAAATATTGGGTAAAAATAGAAACCCATCACAATGTAGTACATGGGTAGACAACACGTGATTCTATCGACAAAGGCCACCATTGAGATTTAAGGAGAAGGAAATTGCATTAAAACAGCAAGGCTAGGAGACTAGGGCATTCAGTTGTTTCAATCATGTTATGGTGTGGCTAAAGCATAGTGAGTAACTGGTATGATGGAGAGGGATGCAGACATTGGAGTCATACAGACCAAGTATCACACCCCAGTTCCGCTACTTGCCAGGCATCAGATCTGGGCAATTACGTCAACACTCTGAGCCTGCTTATCTTCCTCTGCAAAATGTGGATCAAACCTATCTCCCAAGATTGTACTGAGGTTAAAGTGAGAATGTATATAAAGTTCTCAGCAGATAGTAGATGCTCAAAAATATTAAAACCTTCCCTGTGGCAGGAGTTGTTTGGTCCTCAACAAAAATCTTTTCTGAAATTGTCATGACACCCTGTTATTCTCCTAAATATATACAATTTATTTCAGAAGTCTCCTGCACAGATAGTGTCATGAGATTTTGTGACTGTCCAATGAGGTATGGGTTTATAGGTTCGTCATCATGGACACCACACAGAAAGTGACTCTCCCTTCAGAAACTCAATTCCATGGGGGCCTGGCTGGCTCAGTCGGTAGAGCATGTGACTCTTGACCTCAGGGTTGTGAGTTTGAGCCCCATATTGGGCATGGAGCCTACTTTAAAAAATAAATAAAATAAAATCTTTTTTAAAAAAAAGGAACATTTTAATTCCTGCCATTGCCACAGGACACAGAAAAGCTACATATTTCCTCAATTCTATGACGCACATTTTCTACATATTAATACTTCTGAAGTAGGAATGTGGTTTATAAATGACATCCAAGGAAATCTGTCAGGAATAGCCTTTTAAATAAAATGTTGCTATTAATATAGTAGTTTGTTTTATAATTAATGGCATCTTGGCCTGAAGGAAATACAGTCATGGCATTAGAAAAAAATGGAGCTTCAGTGGACAATAAAGGTAGGCTCAAGTTTAGAGGCAAAAACCACAGACTTAATACCATAAAACTGTACACTTAAAAAATTGTTAAAAGATCATTTTTTGTTTTATATATATTACTACAAAAAATAATTTTAAGCCACAGAATATGTAACCATCTCCTGGATTAAGAAGTCATTACTGTGCAATGGAACCAGCACTGTATATGGCATCTTAGAAAAGAACAAAGCCTTCCATAGAAACCAACTCGTTATCTGCTCTCCAAGCCTATTCTTTGAAGAAAAGCATATGCGTAGCCTCAGACATCTCTACAATCCATCACCCATGCTCTATAGCAGCACATGGTTGCTCCCAAACAGGTGGACCTGGACAAGAGTAAATAAAAACCCAGAGGAGAGGCTGGTGAACACTCATCTCTTAGTCTTACTAATCAAGGTTCACTTAGTGCAGAAGACCTAGAGAATGATATTGGAACCCACCATGGATTATTCAAAGTGCTCTAGGTGCTTTGTGAATGGTTCTTTGGAGCAGAATCAATCAGGGCAACAGGTAACTTCTCCTAGAAAGACAATTCACTGCATTCACTGAGTCCTGCTGTTGTTTCCAGAAAGTGATACAGATCCTGGTAGTTCAGTATTCCACAATTGGTGCTGCTGGGTCAGAAGAGGTCCAAACAAGTGGCTCATCCCTCCACGCCTCACTTGGCATATGTTACCATATGAAATGTCCAGGATTGGGCATTGCTTAGAAAACTTGGCATTCAAAAACACTAATGGCCAAGCCAGTCTTTGTAAGGGAAAATTTTATTACTGAATGCACACACAGCCTCCAGCCCTGACTCTTACTTTGTTCACAAAACACTGGACAAGCACCAGCATTGCTGGGGAGGAGGCTGAGTGACAGCCAAAGAACAGCTCACCATGCACACCCTTTTGTGGAGAGTCACCTCTGCAGTAGATGCTCTTTGACCAGTACTCTTACAAGACCTATCCTAGAGCCCAGTGCAAGAGAATCACCTACTGGACTCTTCCCAAACTTCCTTGCCATCAGTCTTCAAGTCTTCTCTCCTTCCAGGCAAAATGGAACACAAGGTGGATTGTTTAAAATGCTGCCCATTGGGAGGATTTCCCTCCTCCTCCAACCTCCAGAGCAGATGGCTGTGCTGGGACCTCAGCAGCCCATGCCCAAAGGGTGACAGCAGAGCCATCTGTAAACCACACTCAAGCTTCTCCCCTCTGCCTGAATGAAGCCAACACCCCATGAAACCACTGGTGTGGGTCCTACAAGCATAATGGCAAAACCAATGAAAGCAACTGAAATGCCCAGAAATGGGGGTTGGTTAAATAAAGCAAGGTATATAGAATGAAATAATATGCATCCATTTTAAATGATGCTATGAATATTCAATAAGATATTTTTTTTAGATGAAAAGATTGGTTGCTATAAGACTGTGAACATACACGTTAGGAAACAGTGATTATCTCTGACGTGTAAAATTATGAGGCATTACTTTTCTTTTTTCTGCTTATTTGCTTATTTTAAATTGCATACTATAAACATGTATTAGTTTTGTAATATACCTTTAAAATAAAAACCTTTGGTAGACAAAACATCGCTAACCTTCCTGACAACAAGCATGTTTTCAGGATCATTGAAGAGCAATGCTAATGTTGGTGGAATGATTTTGCTTGCTATGGAGAGTATAATAAGCAGGTGGGGGAAGTCATCTTCTGCAGAAAATTGCTTAAAGTTATTTTTCAAAAGATTCAAGGAATCCAAAAGGGACTTTGTAAATTTCTAGATAACCAATTCAGCCCTTAATAAAATGTTTAATTCTAGTTGCCAAATAAATTTTTGATACAGTATATCTATATATCATATCCTCTTCTGTAATCAATATATATGCTACACTTACATCTATTTTATTAGGATTTTAAAAATACATTTACTTATTTGAATACTATGTGTTTGCTTTTATAACATACTATTGACCATATCAGTGACTTATTTGTTTCAAAGTTTAATTCTAATCTTGTTTCTATAGAGAAAATACAATCTACTCCATGTTGATCTACTTTATTATAGTGTCTAAAATGTGCTACAGAAGAAACTATCCAAATAAAAATATGCAATGGACTTTTCTTAACCAGAGCTCCCTATAGACTCTCCTTTATACTCCTGTATGAGGGTATTATTTGCAATTCTTTTACTGTGCCTAGTTTAGGTGGCCTCTCCAACAAGTTGACGGCCAATACATAGGCCCCATATATGCATTTACAAAGTTCATCTTTGTCATTTGGGCCAGAGACTAAAAAGAATATGGTGCAGATTCTAAAAAGATTTTCTTTCCAAGTGTTATTTTTGTGTTTGATCCACAGTCTTAATTACCCTTCACAGATATACATTCAGTTTCTTTGGGAAAGTGTTGAGGTTATGTATTTAAAGAGAATTGCAACATCAGAAGAAATGACATGCAATTTAGTTAAGGTATTTGTTTTCTTCCACATCATTAATGGCTATTTCTCTCCCACCCATGAGTACAGACACTGAGGCTGAGATGGGCATTTTTCACATCTAGGGGCCATATATTGACATACATTCCACTCCCATGCCTAGAAATAAGAAGAAAAAAAGAAATGATTATCATTCCAATCAAATGAAACTTTAAGTGAAATGGAATAAAAATAATTACCTAGATAATTTCTTTCCTATAATATGTAACATTCTATTTGACCCAGAATAAAGTGGGATGCAGGTTTCTTATCTAGTTCCACTCATCCATATGCTATTACCATGATTCTCCCTCCCAGCATTCTCTATTTCATTCATATACTGATTATAGAGACTAACCTACTAAAAACGTTGGGAGGGTCTTCTGCCTCACAAAATCTCCCCCCACTGCTCAGAAATTATGTCCTTAGAAAATTCATTTTGGGGAGTCTTAAAGGCTTCTTTTCAGGCTTCAACAATCTCACCAAAAAAAAGAGTAAATCCTGTTCCCTAAAACTGCTCACATCTTGAGGGTGTGGGGACGGGCTGCAGTTTTGGGGGAAGGAGCCCAGGGAAGGAAGGACAGAGAGAGAGTAGGCAGGAGCAGAAATCTTACTAGAGGACAGATTGCATCTGACTTCAAATACAAAAGCATTTATACAAGCTACACAGTTTTTCTACTGCTGTTGAAGACTCCTTTGTGTTCATGTTTAAAATAAAATGATTACAAATAAAAATACAAAAGTTGTAAACTACACCACACTAGAGTCAGAAGTAAGAAAAACAGGAAAAGTTAAACACTTCGGTGGAGGGCAGGAGGCAGGAATGGGTTCTGTTTTACTGAACTCTGGCCAGGGTGTTTTGTTTTGGTTGTTCTTCAAACTTCCTTCCCCAATTGCACCACATCCCTTACGCTTAAAGCAGAAATTTCTGATCAGAATGTTGCAGCACCTAAAAGGCCAAAAGAAGGGCCTCAAAGAACAGCCATCTCAACCATTGAACCATGAAGCAATCACCACAGCCTGTGCCCCCAAAGCCCAGAGAGGCTCCCATTCTGGGAAGGAGGCACCACCAAGGAAGAAACAACACTCCACCCTTCTTCCCGCAAACCAGTCAGAGGCTCTTTCCAGGCTGGTGTTGAGCAGACCCAGGAGGGAAAGGATCTGATGATCCGTGCCTTTCCATCCTCTCCTTCACTGCCCCTTTCCTGGAATCTCTCAAAACCCACATCCCACACTCACAGTCTACCAACAGCATCTCCATGACCTAATACAGTCTCACTTTACCATGAGATATTGAACATTGGGGAAATGTGTTAAGGAAACCTCACTCAGAATTGGAGTTGGAAAGCCATGAAGGGAGGGCTCTCACACGCACTGCTCAACACAGCTTGCTCGGTCTAGCATGAAGAAGGGAGATTTTCTCCACCCAGCAACAGCAAGCTTCCCTCGCCTGCAGCTCAAGAGAAGCCACAACCACTTCAAACTCTCATTTTCTTCCAATTAACTTTTGTTCAAAACAACCCCTCTCAACTCCCCCCTTTCCTCCATGGTTCTCTGGACTCACCCGTGGTTCACCATCGTGTGCTTATCCCAAATTGACATTTCTCTGCTCCCTAAATAAACTCGATTTTCCCAGTTGAATCGCTTACCTTTTTCTTTTAAAGGTTGACAACACTAAAAAAAGGCTTCAATACTTCCCTATAAATTGCTAATGATAGGATTTCTGATCTGCGGAGAAAGATATTTAAGATGGAAGACCTGTTCAAGAGGGTGCCTTCAAAGTACCCAGAGCTTTTGTCCTTCCACTGACCCTCACAAACCTGACACCCTGAGGGGCCTGGCAGTGAGGGCTTTTCCTCTGACCCAGGCTTACCTAGAGAGTGCCTTGAGCACAGTATCTTCTACTTCAAGACCACCTGAAGACCATTTTACCTGCAGTAGCTGGCTAGGGCTGCCATTACCAAACACTACAGACTGGGTGGCTTAAACAACAGAAATGTCCTACTGTTCTAGAGGCTAGATCAAGGTCTTGGCAGGTTTGTTTTCTTCTGAGGCCTCTCTCCTTTTGGATGACTGCCTTCTCACTGTGTCCTCACATGGTCATATGTCCTAATCTCCTCTTCTTATAAGGACACCAGTCATATTGCATTAGGGCTCACTCATATGACCTCATTTTAACTTAATTATCTACTTAAAGGCTTATATCTCAGCACAGTGACATCCTGAGGTGCCATGGGTCAGGGCTTCAACATATGCATTTTGGAAGGACACAATTCAACCCATCACACTATCCTCCCATCTTCAGAAAGGAATTTCAAAAGCCACAGAAGGGTAAAACTGTTGTTTTGTGATTTAGCTAGAAAAGTTAAATCAGGTTTTCTTTGAAGAGAAAAAGTCCTATCATCTGAAGTGTGGAAGAGATGTTTCAAAATGGAGAAACCTGTCAGAGATTTCTCTGTTGAGGTTAGCTCAAGGAGGACATACACAAAGGAAAGAAACCAACTTGACCATGAACCTGCCATGACAATACTCAAAAGAAGCTGAGGGGTCTCCTATGCCGTCAATAGGTGGTACAGGATGGGGAGCACCACTAAGCTGGATGCATTAGATGCTCTGGACAGCAGACCATGAATGAGACCAACTGGGATCACCCAGGTTTGATGACTTGAGAGAGTAATCTGACCCAGCAAGAACATATGGCACTACTTAGGGCTGTTTGTCATCTAACACATTCTTTTTTCTTTTCTTTACTTTCAGTAACAGCAAACAATACTAGCAATAATGATACCACGTATTGAACTTTTGCTGCAGAGCCAGCGTTGGGTTAATTGCTTTTTATACATTTTCCCATTTAATTCTCACATTATTATCTCTACTAATAAGAAGAAACTATTAAGGGAAGAACCATTAAGAGGACTATTAATGAGAAGGTACTGAAGCACAGAGGAGTTAGATTAATTATCCAAGGTGCCACAGCTTGTAAGAGGAACAGTTGGTGTTTGAACCTGAACTCTGACTCCAGAGCTCTTAGCTACTTCTCTTCATTGATCCATCTTCATGAGGCAATACAGTTTGACTAGAACAGTATAGTGGAGTAACACAGGTGTTAGCCTCACAAAAGGCAGTGTTCAAATCCTAGTTCTGTGACCATGGGCAAGTTATTTAATTTCTCTATACTCAGTTACCTCCTATACGACCTGGGAATAACTTATGAAAAAGTCCAATCAAAGTAACTCAGAAAGAGTATCCGTCATTTTTATTATTACTATTATTATTTTCTCCCCCAGGTCTATTCTGTGATTAAATCGGTAATACTATAAACCGATAAAATGGCATTAAAATACGAAATAAAGTAGTACATTGGGGCTTCCAGGGGCTCGAGGTAGGGGAATAGGAAAGATATTGTCTAAAGGTACAACTTGCAATTAGCAGATAAATAAGTCCTAGAGATCTAATGCACAGTATAGTGATTATAAACAATAATATTGTATTATTACCATCAAACTTGCTAAGAAACTAGATCTTAATTTTTCCCACCACAAAGAAGGAAATAACTATGTGACATAACAGAGGCATTAGCTAATGTCAACTGTGTCAATCATACTGCAATATGTAAATGTATCAAGTCAACATGTCGTAGACCTTCACCTTATACAATGTTATGTGGCAAATATATTTTAATTAAAAGTAAAATAATAGTTTGGGCACCTGGGTGGCTCAATCGTTAAGTGTCTCCCTTCGGCTCAGGTCATGATCCCAGGGTCCTGGGATCGAGCCCCGCAAAGGGCTCCCCGCTCAGCGGGAAGCCTGCTTCTCCCTCTCCCACTCCCCTGCTTGTGCTCCTTCTCTTGCTTTGTCTCTCTCTGTCAAATAAATAAAATCTTTAAAAAAAAATAAAAAAAATAGAATAAAATTAAAAATAATGTCTTGCATTGCAAGTTCACATTAATTAGTACTACTAATTTAAACTTACCCTTTTAGCTCATTCTTCAGCAAAGGTGAAATTTTAATGGACCCTTCTTTTTTACCTCCCTTTTAAACTCACTATGGATTGCTTATTAAATTGCATTTTCATTATCCCTACAGCATCTCAATCTCTTAGGAAGACTCAATGAATAATTTAAAATTCATGTTTAATTTATTATACAGGCTTACAGCAACTCTTTTCATGGACTGATCCTTGTTAAAGTTCTCAAGGCCTGAAGGCACAGGTGGCTCCATTAAAAATGTATTTCTCAGTTTTCTTGAGGGATTCTCTTTAAAAGTGCTGGGATGGGCACATTCATAGTTAATTGACAGTAGGTTACATGCTACTTTATTCACCACATTTGAAGAAACATTGCTTTTTTTTTTTTTGTCTGATAATTAGTTGTGTGCCAATACTTTCCATTACCTGCTTTTTGGATTGTAATTAAAGCATATGATATAAGACAATGTGACTGATTCAACTATTTCCTGGGAAATGGCTGAAGGGAAAATTACAGGTGTGAATCAGGAGTGGGAAAAAGAGATGCAGAGTGGAAAATCTATTCTTCCAAATAGGGTCTTAGAAAGTTACACAAGAGTGGGACACAGTGGGAAGGCCAGGATCCTTCTTGTGCCTCAAGTGGATGCTCTGAATGGAATAATTTAAAAGACGTGGGGCACTTTTCTCTGGTTGTGACCTCCTGTGTGGGGCCAAGATGCATCCTCCACTTACATATCTCCTACTTCCTGGAACAGAAATGAAGCCAGAACATGGCATGTTTTTCTGCTGAACCTACTTCCGTAATCTATCAAATGGTTTCTGTTTTATTTACATTTAGCCTGAATCTGAAGTCTCTTAAGACCTAAAGTGGGCCTCCTTACATATGACTATGATGCATTCTATTTACTGAGTCAAAAGAGTTATTCATTTGTAGAGATATGAAAAATGTGAATACAACGAAGTATAAATCCAAAATAACATGGTCTGACAGGCACTAATTCTCCCCACATTAGAACATATTAATATTTTTTTTGAATGTACTGTGTTTAAAGGTTTCCCTTACTTGATGTTGTTCAATAAAGGGGTCCAACCAGCCTTGGGAGAACCTCTTTCTCTGGATGAGGGGTTCAGGGAAGCCCTACACTATTAGTCAATGTGGTTTTCACTCTACTTGCCAGACAGATGGACCATCTGACTTAGGGTTGGCTCTAGAATTATCTATCAAAATAACTTTTTTTTCCAAACAGATGAAATTATTTCTATTAAGTTAATATGAATAATGGCCTGGGATTAAGGACAAAAAATTAGGCAATCTATTTGTCAACATTCCCTGGGAAAAAAATTATGGATATTTTTACTTAGGCCTTATTTAGTGCAGACTATTAAAAGAAGCTGTTGAGGGGCGCCTGGGTGGCTCAGTCGTTAAGCGTCTGCCTTTGGCTCAGGTCATGATCCCGGGGTCCTGGGATCAAGCCCCGCATCGGGCTCCCTGCTCAGCGGAGAGTCTGCTTCTCCCTCTCCCACCCCCTCTGCTTGTGTTCCCTCTCTCACTGTGACTCTCTCTGTCAATAAATAAAAAAAAATCTTTAAAAAAAAAAAAAAAAGAAGCTGTTGAGAGCCACGATGTTGATTTCACTCATCATTATGTCTCCAATACCTAGCATAGAATCTATTAACACAGATTTACAGTATGTGTTAAATAGGCAAAAAATATGTTTAAAAGTGAACAGTTTCCAGCATCCTGATTTATCTTATATAATACATTCAAATAGAGAATAAATGCATTTTTTCTTCAAAGCATCAACTGCTTGTAAGATATGCTTGCCAAGGGGTCAGTTTCTTTTCAGAGAAGAGAAGCCATTAGCTTTGAAGAAGACCTTCTTGGATACAAATCACAAGACAGAATTCTATCCTTGGGAATGGGAGTAGGCCTTTCATTTGCAAATTTCCTGATGCTCCATTTTAAAAATAAGCTATTTTAAAAATGAGACCCTGGAATTTCAGCAGCAGTACCTCATTTTACAGATGAAGAATTAAAATCCAAAGGCTATAATTATAACTGATATTAATTGACATTATGTATTTAATGCTCAAGACCCTAAGGTAAATCCATAAATGTGTAACCAGTCCTCACCCTGATTTTGTGAGGAAGGTGCGAATTTAGCCCCATATGATACTGGAGGAAACTGAGGCCCAGAGAGGCTAAGTGACTGATCAGATGTCACATGGCTTCAAATGATGAAGACAGGATTTAAACTAAGGTCTGTCCAGCTCCAGAGCTTAGGTGCTTAACCACTGTCCTTCACTGTCTCTGTGCTCTCTTGTCTTCTGAGAGTCACAAAGGTCTTTGGTAATGTCCATTTCTGGAATTGGCAGTTTCATGATACAGGGTCTTCTAAGATCTCAAAGCAAAAATTCTTTAACGAGTAGAAACGAGGGATGCCTGGGTGGCTCAGTCGGTTAAGCCCCTGACTCTTGATTGCAGCTCAGGTCCCGGTCTCGAGGTCATGAGATGGAGCCCTGTGACTGGCTCCCTGCGCAGCAGGAAGTCTGCTTGAGATTTTCTCTCTGCCCCTCCTCCTGCTTGCGCTCTCTCTCTCCCTTTCTCTCTCTCAAAAACAAAACAAAACCACCTTTAAAAAAAAAGTAGAAACTAGAATGAAAATGAATGAAAATGAACCCTTTGAGGCAGTGGCCAGGGTACGTGCACTGAGGTTTACTAACCCTCACATCAAAGTTCTGATTCTAGGCTTTCAACCCTTGGGCCTCTCGGGCAGCCCCCCTGGTTGATTTCCAGATGCTCACCAACAGGCCTTCTCTATTTTAATCAGGTTGAACTCCTTAAAATTCCTACTATGGAGCTTACATTTTCTTTTCTCTCTTCTCTTCCAGAAGCTGTCCTCCCCATCTGAAATACCATGCAAGAAGTTAAATATGGCCACAGATTTTTTTACAGCAATTCCCATAAAACGGTGGAAGCTATTTCCCCACTGCCTTGAATCTGGGCTGACTTTGTCACTTGCTTTGACCAACAGGACATGGCAGAAGTGACATCCTACGATTTCCAAGCCTTGGCTTCCAGAAGCCCCGAACCCTCTGCTTTCACTCTCTTTGAAGACTGCGGTCATGAGAACAAGCGCATCTGTGAGGATGAGAGAGACCACATGGAGAAGCCCAGCAGTCCAGCCATTACAGAACCTTTTACTGAGGCTCCAGACTGTGAGCAAAGCCATCCATGGCCAGTTGACCCACCGACAACTGCAAACACATGCAGAGTGAGATGAACCATCCTAGCTGAGCTCTGCCTAAATTGCCAAGCCAAAGAACAGTGACAAATGAGTGACATCTTAAGCCCTTAAGTTTTGAGTGGTTTGTAATGCAGCAGTAGATATGCTAACACATGCTTTTTTATTCCTTTCTTCCTAATATGTCTACCACCTTCTTGTAGACTGAACTTCAAAGTCACTCCTCCAAGAAATTTTCCCTGATGAAAACTTGCCCTGAAAAGCCAGCCTCACTCAGGTTTAAGATGATGCCCTCTAGGGTGCCTGGGTGGCTCAGTTGGTTAAGCCACTGCCTCCAGCTCAGGTCATGATCCTGGAGTCCCAGGATCAAATCCCGCATCGGGCTCCCTGCTCAGCAGGGAGCCTGCTTCGCCCTCTGACCCTCCCCCCTCTCATGCTCTCTCTCTCTATCTCATTCTCTCTCTCAAATAAATAAATAAAATCTTTAAAAAAAAAAAAAAAGATGATGCCCTCTAAGGGTACAAAGACCTAGCTGCCTCCCTAAGTACTTCCCCCATCCACTGGCTGATGCCATTAAAGTTTAATTACTTACATAAAAGCATAAATGTCTATTAAATTTTAAGAGTCCCTGGAAGGGATAACAACTTCTGTGCTTTTGATTTTGCTCTTATTATAAAAGTATACAGGAATAGAAAGTGACCCTAACATCAGGTCACTTTCCCAAAGAGAAAAAAAATTTTTTTAATGGTTTTGACCAGTTTGAATATAAGCCTTTGAGGAGGGACATCAATGAAACAGTTATGTATCTAATTTCAAATGTTTAATTGATTAATTTAATTAAGCATACATATTTAAAATAACATTATATAAAACAACTTTTGATTTAGAAGTCTTTCTTTCTTCTACTCTTGCGTTCCGTGAATGTATTTGATTCACATTAGCCATATGTGTCTAGTGGCAAGTACTCTCCATATCACTAGAGACACTTTCTGAGCCATCTGAGTTTTCCAGTCGGAAACATCATCCTCCCTCACATCTAATTTGTATTTTTTTTTAAACTATAATGCTGCCATTGAAGTTTTTATCTCAAGCCACAAGTACCCATTCAAAAAACACTAAGACAATGATTTGTCTTATTCACCCTACAAGTGTATATTCATGATCTTCACAGGGACTCACTTACAGTACCACTATGTAAGGGACTTTCAGAAAGCTGGTTTATGATGACATCTAAGGCTTGCAATTTAGGGATCTTATTCCAAAGAACAAATTCATTAAATTCATGTTATATTTCTTTGCTCTTTTTTTTTTTTTAACCAAAAGGCCACCATATTCATCTAAAAGTTCATGATTTCTTTTCTTTTTTTTCTTTTTTTTTTTAGAGAGGGAAAGACAGAGAGGGGTTGGGAAGGGCAGAGGGAGAAGGAGAGAGAGAATCTTAAGCAGGCTCCACACCCAGCCCGACACAGGGCTTGATCTCACAACCCTGAGGTCATGACCTGAGCCGAAATCAAGAGTTAGACACTTAACTGCCTGAGCCACCCAGGCACCCAATTCCATGATTTCTTGATGTCATTTCAAGCTAATGTGTTTTCTCCAAATAGTACTTCGCAGTTCAAAAAAAGTCAGAGAGCATCCCATAACTCAGAACACTCTGGAAGGATCAGAATGTAAGGCAATTCCCCCTTTCTGAGGGAAATATTTTGGGAGAAAACCAAATTTCCTTATCTGATATATGTTAATAAAGGCTCATTCTAGAAATTTCAGACAATACAGAAAATTAGGTAAAAATTAAAATAATTGATAATGCTATAATTAGAGATCATCATTTAAACATTTTAGTTCATTTCCTTCCAGATCTTTCTCCTATCTATGATTATATATTACAATATATTTGATCAGCTCTATTTCTACTTAACATTATAACATAAGCATTTCCCTTATTAGAAACTCTGTGTAAGAAAGATATGTCATCATGCACTCAACCACCCTCCTATTACTCTATATTTATATTATCTGGGGAAGGGCCAGTATCTCAAGCAAACACCAGCCCCTTATACCCCAGTGTACATGGTTTTAGATTCTTTTTTTAAAAACTTTATTGAGCATCTACCCATGTAAAATACATTAAAAATGAATAAAAATCAGTTCCTGCCCTCAAAAGAGAGAGACTTGTAAACAACTGCACAATATATGACAATAGAGAGAGAAGGTTTCATGGAGGAGTCAATATTTGAGGATTTGGGGGCTTTTTTGTTTGTTTGTCAATTGCTTATTTTTAGGATATTAAGACTTAATTTTGCAAATGTTTGCCAAGTCAAGAGAAACCTACAGGAATCTTACCCCAACTAGATTTCCCAAACACAGCACCTCTGTTCTGTGGAAACCAGCTGGACCACGCCTTTATTATGCACCAGCTGAGGGTTTCCAGTACTGGGGACATTCCCTGAGAGCAGATCTGGATGGGGGCGGGGGGGGGGGGCGGTATTGCATGAGGGCACCTGGGCCTGAAGGGATGGGACAACAAGGAAGCCAGGAACAAGTGCAAACCTGAAAGGCCAGACCGAGCTCTGCTACTCCGACACTCACCAACGCCTTGCTTTGCGTTTCCATGTCCCACATGCACCACAGGGACACCTACTACCTGTGCTCTCTGGTTCTTTAAAATAGGCGTGCTTCATCTCCCTCCAGCAAGTTCTGGCATTCAGTGGAGAACAATGATATAACTACTGAACCCCTGGCCTGGGTTTGAGGCCCAACTCCATTACTGACTGTGGGTTCTGTATGAGCCTGGGTAATTCCCAGCCTCTTTTGTGGACACACTTCTACCCAAACAACCTGACTCTCTCTGTGTCTATAGATATGGTCACAGGCAAGTGACAGATGCACCACTTCTGGCCACACTGACCTACAGATTCTTCACCTCAGATCTGTTTCTCACTTGGAAGTGGCACCTGGGATGTAACAGTTTCTGGCGCCTGAAGGTGACAATACCGAGCACTTACCACAAACCACATAACTCAGTACTGCGGGTTTATTTACTCCATGGCGTGGATCCCTTGCTGAAATGATCTTTTTTGTTGGTTTACTTGCTTATTGTGTGTCTTCCTACTAAAATCCACCATGAGAGCAGGAATCTTGCCCAATGCTAACACAGTGTGTGACAGACACTAAAGATGGAATGGTGTGAAAGAATAAATGAATGTAGACTAAATGTGGCTACAGAAGATGGATAAGTATGACACAGCACGAGGTACTGGAGAAAGAAAAAACATCCCTGACCTCCAAAGCTCGCAGTCTAATAAGAAGAGAGAAAAAAACAAAAAACAAAAGAATTGCAATACAGTGTGAAAAGCATAATCACAGATGTATACGTAGGAAAAGAGATGGTACAGAGGAAGGGACCTAGACATTTTCTGAAGGAAGTGATTTCTGAACTTAGTTTCAAAGAATTAGTGGAAATCTGCCAGGTAGGTAATGAGGGAAATCCTTTCAAGAGGGCCTCTTGGATCTCTATTCTGACCTAAACATTGACCTCATTTCCCTTCCCCATGGAAACTCGGGGTTAAAAATACCCATGAAAATCACCTAGTGCAATGGTTCTTAAGGAGGACTTTACATTTTTAAAAGATGTCCACAAATTCTCTGATACTCATCCCTTCAGTGGAGCCTAATTCCCCTCTCCCTGAGTGTGGGCTGTACTTAGTGACTCATTTCTAACCAAGAGAATGTGGCAAAATGGTGAGGTGTGACCTCTGAGGCTAGGTCATGAAAGGTCATAAAAATGTGGCTTCCATTTCTCTCTCTCTCTCTCTCTCTCTCTCTCTCTCTCTCAGATCACTCATTCTAGAGGAAGCCAGTTTGTGAGGACACACAAGGAAAAGTATGGAGGCCTCTTGCCCACAGCCAGTGAGCCTTTCTAGAGATAGATTCTCCAGCCCAGTTGGGCCCTCCGGAGTCAACATCTTGGCTGCAATCTCATGAGACCCAGAATTCCACACAAATAGAAACTGTAAGATAATAAATGTTTGTTGTTTTAAGCCACTAAATTTGGGGGTGATTTGTTACACAGCAATAGGTAATAAATAGGAGGCCTCAAACAATTTGCATTGATGGGAATGATAACTGTTTGTATTTATCCTATTAGAAATTAAAACTGAAGAAAGTTAAAAATATTTGTGTATTAGTTCATTGAAAACAGCAGTGATAAATATATATAGTACGTGTTAAGGTAGATAACATTTTTATCAAAAATAACAACTTTGCAAAACAAAAATTAGTTACAAGAATGGCATCATTTTATATCTTTACAAATCTTTTTAATGCCTAATTTAATGGTAGATAAATGGATTCTCGTATATATGTCTGCATTTAATCACTTGTGAAATCACAAATCAGGTAGCTTCTGAGAAACTCCACGATACACTTGTAAGACAGAGTGAAAAAGGTCACTGATCTCATCAAGGCTCTCTACAACACCCATGACTAGTAGATGCTCAGATCACACGGGAGCATGCCCAGTGACTAGAAACTCCTAGTTCCCCAGAAATCCTACCACTCCCCCAAAACATCACTGGGATTGGAAAGATCCTCCCTCTGTCACCCTCCCTTTGCTCTCCCATTAGTCTGGTGATTCAGAATAAGTTTAATCATTCCTTTAAGGCTAAGACCCTTCTATCATTTATTTTAAGGGTTATTCATAACTGTACAGTTTACAGGGTACTTTTGTCCATGCTCCCTTAAAAAAAAAAAATCTTTAAAGTAATCAATTGAATTCTGAATGAATATTTCAAAAGGATTTATCATGAGTAAGGCCCTCCTGATACTTTCAAGGACCTTATGATCTCTTACCAGACACAAATAGCCCTAGAGCGACTGTTTTCAGATATCAGACTGGCAGAACTTAACAGATGACATAAGGAATGGGATGGTAAAATTAAAAGAACACTGAAAACAATCAGTGCAACTTATCTATTTATTATTTTTTAAAGATTTTATTTTTAAGCAATCTCTGGCACCCAACGTGGGGTTCAAACCCACAACCCTGAGATCAAGAGTCGCACGCTCCACAGACGGAGCCAGCCAGGCACCCCTCAGTCAGTTCACTTTAAAACAGAGATTTCTTGGGGCGCCTGGGTGGCTCAGTCGTTAAGCGTCTGCCTTCGGCTCAGGTCATGATCCCCGGGTCCTGGGATCGAGTCCCGCATCGGGCTCCCTGCTCGGTAGGGAGTCTGCTTCTCCCTCTCCTTCTGCCTCTGCTTGTGTGCTCTATCTCTCCTTCTCTTCAAATAAATAAATAAAATCTTAAAAAAAAAAAAAAAAAAAAACAGAGATTTCTCTTTTCTGCTAAGGCACAGCCTTCTGATTGCATTAGACATCCAGTCTTGTGTTTTAAGTTCCTCCTATAGCTTCCTGAAAGTTTCATGCATGTTTCCACACGCCTCTCATACATATTTGGGTTTAGCTGTTCACCAAAATTGTCCCCTAGGTCTCTGTTTAGAGATGACGTTGGAGATGACGTCTGCTGGTTTGTGAGAACGGAAAGACAAACTTTGTGGCTGGTTCTGAAACATAGAAACAAGCCTGGAAACATTTCCCAAAAAACTATCCAGAATAGAGAATAAAGTTTCTCTTCATGTTAACCCTAAACTCTGAGGAGAAAGAGCAGTGCTCGGCAAGATTTAAAACTTAAGTTTGAAATCCTCTCATATCCACATCAAAATACTTGGCACTCACACACACAAAAAAGCACACTGTTGGTGGGTATGTAAATTGGTGCAGCCACTATGGAAAACAGTATAGAGGCTCCTCAAAAATTTAAGAATAAAATTACCAGATGATCCAGCAATGCCACTTCTGGGTATCTATCCACATGAAATCAGGATTTCAAAGCGCTATGTGCACCCCACGTTCATTGCAAATTACTCACTATAGCCAAGTAATGAAAAAAACATGAATGTCCACTGACAGATGGAAGGCGAGAGAAAATGTGGTATATACATACCATGGAATATTAT
This sequence comes from Halichoerus grypus, assembly GCF_964656455.1. Lineage (NCBI taxonomy): Eukaryota > Metazoa > Chordata > Mammalia > Carnivora > Phocidae > Halichoerus > Halichoerus grypus. Next base: position 110,669,047 of record NC_135718.1, read on the forward strand.
TCATCCATAAAAAGGTAGGAAATCCTGCCCTTTACATGGATGAACCTAGAGGGCATTATGCCAAGTGAAATAAGCCAGACAAAGACAGACACTGTATGATCTCATTGATATGAGGAAGCTAAAAAAAAAAAAAAGAAAGTTGAACTCATAGTTACAGAGACTAGAATGGTGGTTACCAGGGGCTAGAGGGGAAGGGGAAATGGGGAAATGTTGGTAAAAGGATACAAGCCTTCAGTTATAAGTATTGGGGATCTAATGCACAGCATGGTGACTATAGTTGATAATACTGTATTGTATACTTAAAAGTTGCTAAAAGAATGGATCTTACGGGGGCATCTAGGTGGCTCAGTTGGTTAAGCAACTGCCTTCAGCTCAGGTCATGATCCTGGAGTCCCGGGATCGAGTCCCGCATCGGGCTCCCTGCTCAGCGGGGAGTCTGCTTCTCCCTCTCCCGTTCCCCCCTCTTGTGCTCTCTCTCTCTCTCTCTCATTCTCTCTCTCAAATAAATAAATAAAATCTTAAAAAAAAAAAGAATAGATCTTATGTAAGCATTCTCACCACACACACACAAAACAGGTAACCACGTGAAGTGACAGATGTGTTAATTAGCCTTATTGTAGTAATCATTTCAAAATACGTACATATATCAAATCATCACAATGTGCACTTTATCTTACAATTTTATTTGCCAATGGTAGTGAAAATATGGTTATAAAAAAATCATCATACTGTGTACTTAAATAATGCAATTTTATTTGTCAATTATATGTCAATAGCTAGGGAAAAATAAATAATAGGAGAAAATGGAAATAAAAGTGAAAACAAAATGAATTGAATCTATCTGAAAGCCATTTGCTGATATTTTCAATGTCCTAATTCAGAAGGATCCATTCAGAATAGATACCTCTATTACATTATGGGATTTATGGAACATAACATTGTCCCTGAAAAAAATTTAAATTAATATCACACAATTGAGGGAATTCATTCAGCTATTCCTTATCTTCTTTCATTGTATAATAGAGGAAAGTTCAAGATTAGTATTTTACTCTTGATAGTAACAGCTAACATTTATTGAGCACTTACTATATCAAGGATTGTACTAAGTGCTTTTCAGCTTTAGCTCATTTAATCCTAATAACTCTACTAAGTACCTTAGTTATACCCATTTTACGGATGGAAAAACAAAGTTTAGAACACAGACAGCTAAGTTCCCAGAACTAGAAAATGGCAGCGAAGGAATTGCAAGCAGCCTATGAAATGCCAAAGTTCAACCTCTGAATCAATGCACTGTAAAAATCTAGTAGCATGATAAACCTTCAATACGTTTGTATTGGGATGGTGATTTTTTTACAGTTTGATCTTGGAAAGGATGAACTGAGAACTGCCTGGCAACATCAGGGGGAAAAAAAAAGCCTTTGACTTGTCACAACATGCCTATTATGTGGAAGACCTTGAAATGACCTTCCAGGCATCAGGGAAAATATTCACTTTAACAGTGATTGAAGATATTTGAAAACTAACAAAATGAGAAAAGAAACAGTAAAAAATTGATTTGACTGCATAAGAGTAATATTAATTAAAACCATCTGTATGCTTGCATCTACATTTATTGTACATGATATCAGATTGCACAGATTTTGTGCATTTATTATATATGCTTTATTTTATAGCAACAAGTTCTTCCCATTGGACCTCTCAGACCACATTTGAGTGCAGAGAAGTGGCACAGTATGGGCTTGGGTGCCTCCTCATCTGGGTCTGAAACCTGCTGCACCTTTTATTGGCTGTGTGGCTTTGGACAAGCTACATAAATTCTCTAACCTCAGTTTTCTCACCTGTAAAATGGAGATTAAAAAAGTGAAAGATACGTCTTAAATCTAGGATTTAATACGTGTAAAGCACATGGTGCTTCGCTAACTAATAGTTGTATCATTATAATGAGTAATAAGCATGGCTATCTGATCAGTTTTGAAAACTTGAAACAGTTTTGCCTTTTTAAATAAAGGAAATCATTGTCCTCACCTCCCTCTATTCTGTTGCTGTGTTTCTAATTTATAGTCTCAGCTCCTCACCGCCCCCTATGCTGGGACTTCTCTATCCTTTAGCAAATACAATAACTTGCTAAGAGAGGAAAAGAGAATAAACAGAGTAGAGGGCTGGAGTAAGAGAAGAATGAGAATAAAAGGTGGAGGCTATTTTTAAGTTTATAAAACAACCTCCACTGACGCGCGCGGCAGAAATAGATCCTGCATTGTGAACAGAGAGGGGACCATTCTTCGTGAAACTTCTGGAGTGAAAGGGCGAAACGTTTACAGCAACGAACTAGCCAGGGATGGGGAGAATAGACCTGTCCATTCCGCAGGCAACACTCCTGTCTGGTCACACAGAAATACCCAGCATCCAGACGCAACCACGCTGATTGCACCATCAGAACAGCCAAGACATCTAAACTAGGAACAGGTGAAGCCAGAGGTCTATTCTATGGGATTTTAAAAGACAGAACAGGGAGAACCAAGAGATACCGTTCCGGGGCTTAATACTGGCCTTAAATATAGGATATTAAACATGTATAAATCGGAGATAATAGAGACCATCAGTAAAGTGTGCATAAACAAATTAAGTGCTCAGTAATCTTTGGGAAACTCTAATGTCTGACACTCCTTTTATTAAAGGGGAGGAGAAAGTAGGTCATAGGATCTCAGCTTAGAAAGGAGAGGAGGCTGAGCATCTGAGCCCGTTGAGATAAAAGAGGATGCTTCTGGGGGCCTGGAGGGCAGAGAAACAGGGAATCCTCCTGAGAACCTGCATTGGGGTCTTCACGAAGCTGTCATTTGCATTTAGAAGAGTATTTATTATGTTTGAGAATTATTATACAAGAAGAATATTGTCAGTGGACCAACTTCTAATGGGTAGGTAGTTGGAGAAACACTTATCATTGACTCACTGTTTGCTCCTGGGAACGCTATTTAATCTTTATCACTTTAATTTATCTGTCAATAAAATATGGGAAAAACTATGGCCTCACCCTGCATTTCAGAGATAGGAGAACCGCACAAGAGGGCCATGGTCCATTAGAAGAGCCGCCACTCAGGCACAGATAAATTCTTCCAGTCCGTGATGAAAATCTCTGCTCGGCCACAACCGCCTGTGGAGGAGGGAGGAGTGGGTCCTGACCTCTCGTGCGGAAATTCAAAACGTAAAAAGGAAGAAGAATGGGTGAGAGGACTCAGTGGCCTGAGGTATCAAAGGAATTTGAGACAAATGATGAAAAATAAGAAAATGCAAGACACCCCCACCCCATCTTCCTTCTGGTAGGGACCCAGGCAATTTCTGCCCCCGCAGTGGCCCTTCCTCTAAGATTCCTGCTCCTTCAGAGCAGGCCTCAGCACCTCTTGGGAAATTGGGCAATGCCACCATAACTGCCTGGCCCCACGGCCCCTTCACTGTGCCTTTTTTCTTCCCTTTATACCCCGAGCCACCCTAGTCCCTAGCTAGGTCCTGCCCTGCCCTACCCCGCCCCATGTGCTCTATCAGACTCCTGTGTCTTTCCTTTATAGCACTTAGCACAAGTTCCAATTATATATTAGTTTACTTAGTAATGGAGGCCGGATCCATGTGTCCGGGGTTCCTTACCACATTGTAGCTCCTAATACTATTCTTGGCACATAGAGGGCACTCCATAACATATTTTAAATGGATGGATGAGCAAATGGCTGCCTGACCCCGCGGACTGTCTCAGGCAACCCACTCATGGTCGGGTGCAGCCTGTACCACGGGCGGGTTTGTTTCTGGTCCCTAGGGCGTGGTGCGGAGGAGAAATCTACTTAGGAGTTGAGAGCCCCCAGAAGGACCACTCCCTTAGGAAACAAAGCAGCCACTTCTCTCGGAGGGTTCCTATGCTGCCACTATGCAACTGCCCCTCCCCGGACCGCAAGAATAGGAAGAAACCACTACTCTTCAAAAGGAACCTCCCCCACCCTTCAACTACCACCTCCCTACTAGAAACACCTCCAAGCATTTTCAACCATCCACTCCTTCCGGCCTGCCCCCCATGCAGACAAACCCTGCGTGAGAGGCCAGCAGGCCGGCTCTCCTACTCCCCTGTGGTGGCAGGTCCTCTTCAGATAAAAGGAAATGGCAATATGTTCAAATTAATTTTAAAAGGATTCTGTGACTTACAGTGATTTCTAATAGCAAAAACAGTAAATGTTTTTCTAACCAAAATAATCCACCCCATATTAGTTTTGAGGCTCCTGGATGAGATGCACTAAAATAAATAGTCTCTTTCATGCTAATGCAGCAGCGAAGGTAAAATGCTCCCAACACGGATCTATTAAAACATAGGTATTTTATCCAGGTCCTGCTCTAGATCTTTATTTTCTAGATCTCCTTTATGTTCATCCTCAAGAAACATATTCACATTACCTAGTAAAAGATACAGAAGGTTGGCATGATTTTTCTGATTGACTTTGTCACTTATCACATGGTTGCTTCTTCACCTGTTACATTTTCTGTTCAAATATATGGAGTTCATTTTTGAGTTTCCCGATTTCGGCCTCAGATTTTGACATAATTTCTTGGCATGGAGAAAAAAAAAAAACAATTAAAATATATGCTTGCTCACAGGTTATTCTGATCCTGAGAATTGTATTTGCTTCTCTTTAATCCTCCCTTATTAAGTATACTTCTAAGAAGTGACTTCATGCATCTTGCAACACACCGCACCCTTTAAAGTGGAGGCTTCCTTGGAGTGCTGACTAAAGCCCTGTGCTTCTTTGCATAATGCTGCCTGAGCCCTTATATTAGAAAGAAGATAGGCATCTGCCGGTGCCTCTTATCCTATCAGTTCCCAAAGGTACAAAGCATGACCTACATGTTGTGGGCTCTCTATAAATGCAGGAAGACCACTGCCATGGAATGAGCTACATTTAATGCCATTGTAAACTGTTGTCAACTTTGCTTCTCTACTTACAAAACCGCCCACCACCACTACAGAGATCTCCTGGGGCCCTAGGACTCAGACCCAGATCACTCTACCCTCCGTTATTACTTCCGCACCTGTGAGAGAGCATCTTAGCAAAGAGGCTTCTGGGTGAAGTCACCTCTTCTTCTCATAACCACTCTTTTTTTTAGTCTGAGAGAAATCTGTCTAGCAAAACTTCAATTTTTTACTAGCTCCAAAAAAAGCTCTCAAAACAAGGATGTCAACCTGGATTAAGAACATATTCAAGCAAATGCAAGTTACATGATTTTTCATTTCTTTTACCCAACTTTAGCTAGGAAAAATACCAGGAAGGACTAACAAAAAGAATGAAGATTATACTGAGTCATTTGCTGGAATTCCATGATTCTTTGTTATTTTTCCCTTAATCCTGGCCATTTCTCAAATATCCTTTACTAGTTCCTCTCTTTGACTCCTTTTTCTAATGTATTTTTTAATAGCTAATGCTGTTAAATTGAGACATAATTTACATACCATAAACTTGACATGTTTTAAGTGTCCAATTCAGTGATTTTTCCACGCTACCACAATCCAGTTTTGGAACATTTCCATCACTCCAAAAAGGTCCCTTGTGTGCATGTCTTTCTTAGCCAGGAGCTTAGTCTTGGACCACTGCTCTTTATACTCACATCCTAGATGATCTCATCTGGTCTCCACATTTTAAATACCAGATGTATACTGATGACTCCCAAATCTATATCCCCACGCTGAACCTCTCCCCTAAACTCTAGACTCATCTCCTCTTAGATGTCTAATAGGCATCTCAAACTCAGCATGCCCAAAACTGAGTTTTGATCTTTCACTAAAACTGCTCCTCCCACAATCCTACCCAGTTAATAGTAATTCTTTATTCCAGTTGCCAATGCCAAAACCCTGGGAGCCATCCTGACGCCTCTCTTTCTTCACACCCCAACACCCAATCCACCAAGAAATCCTATTGGCCCTACCTGTAAAATACAACCAGAGTCCAGCTACTTCTCATGCCGACACTGCTAGCAGCTGGGTGCAAGCCAGCACATCTGCCCCCTGGATAACTGCCATAGCCCCATTACTTCTCTCCTGCTCCTATACTTCCTCCCTACTTTCGGTCCTCAACACAGGAGCCCGAGTGATTCTTTTACGTTTTAAACCAGACTATGTCATGACTCCACTCAAAACCCTGCAATGGCTTCCCATCTCACTCAAAACAAAAGCCAATATCCTGACAGTGGCTCACTGGTCCCCATATGTGCTCCCCAGGAGCATTTGTGGTCCCCATAAGACCTCATTTCCAAGTGCTATTCCCCTTGTTCACTCTGCTTCAGTTTCACTGGCCTCCTTGCTCTTCCTCAAATACACCTGGCTCAGAACCTCAGTACTCATTGTTCCTTCTGCCTGCAAAACTCTTCACCAGGAAACTGCCTAATTTCTTTATCTCCTGGAAGCCTTCCCTCAAGTCTTACTTCTCAGTGAAGCCTACCTACATCACCCTGTTTAGATTAGATTAGATTAGATTAGATTAGATTAGATTCCCCCCTGCACTCTCAATCCCCCTTACCTCATTCTACTTTTCTCATTGCATAGCATTTTCCACTCTTTAACTTGATAAGCTGCTCTTAAATTTAATAGGAAAAAGCAAAGGGCACAGAAGAGCCACAATAATTTTGAAGGAGAATGAGGAAGGATATTATCCCTGCCAGATATAAAACTTATTATGAAGCTGAAGTCATTAAAAGGGTACAGCAATGGTGCAGAGATGGAAAAAACAGGACCAATCAAATAGGATAAGGGCCCAGAAATAAACCCATGTCTACATAGGAACTTGGGATATGACATTTTATCATCACAAATCATTGAGAAAGAAAAGATTCTTTAATAACCTGTGCCAGGACAATTGGTTTTCTATTTGGAAAAAGATAAAATTAGATGTCTATTTTACATCATACACAAAGTAGATTCCAGAGGGATTAAGAGGCTAAACACAAAAAGAAAAACTTTCAAACCTTAGAATAAAATATAGGAAAATATATTTATGACATCCTGGTAGGGAAAGTTTTCTTAAAAAGATAAAAAATGCAAACTAAAAGGCAACCTACGGAATGGGAGAAGATATTTGCAAATGACATATCCAACAAAGGGTTAGTATCCAAAATATATAAAGAACTTATACCACTCAACACCTAAAAGAACAAAAAATTCCAATTAAAAGATGGACAGAAGACATGAGCAGACATTACTCCAAAGAAGACATACAGATGGCCAATAGACACATGAAAACATGGTCAACATCATTCAATTCAGGGAAATGCAAATAAAAACTACAATGAGATATCACCTCACACTTGTCAGAATGGCTAAAATCAACAGCACAAGAAACAACAGGTTTTGGCGAGGATGTGGAGAAAAGGAACACTCAGGCACTGTTGGCGGGAATGCAAACTGTGTAGCCACTGTGGAAAACAGTATAGAGCTTCCTCAAAAAGTTAAAAATAGGGGTGCCTGGGTGGCTCAGTCGTTAAGTGTCTGCCTTCAGCTCAGGTTGTGATCCCAGGGTCCTGGGATCGAGCCCCACATCGGGCTCCCTGCTCCGCGGGAAGCCTGCTTCTCCCTCTCCCACTCCCCCTGCTTGTGTTCCCTCTCTCGCTGTGTCTGTCTCTGTCAAATAAATAAATAAAATCTTAAAAAAAAAAAAAGTTAAAAGTAGAACTATCTTATAATCACTATGCACTACTGTGTATTTACCCAAAGAATACAAGAATACTAATTCAAAGGGATACATGCACCCCTATGTTTATAGCAGCATTATCTACAATAGCCAAGATATAGCTCAAGTGTCCATCGATTGATGAATGGCTAAAGAAGAAGTGGTATAGATAGATGATAGATAGATAGATAGATAGATAGATAGATAGATAGATAATGGAATATTACTCAGCCATAAAAAAGAATGAAATCTTGCCATTTGTAAGGACATGGATAGAGCTAGAGAGTATAATGCTGAGCAAAATAAGTCAGTCAGAGAAAGACAAATACCATATGATGTTATTCATATGTGAAATTTAAGAAACAAAACAAAGGATCATAGGAGAAGGGAGGGAAAAATAAAATAAGATGAAATCAGAGAGGGAAACAAACCATAAGAGACTCTTAACTATAGGAAACAAACTGAGGGTTGCTGGAGGGGAGGTGGGTGGGGGGATGGGGTAACTGGGTGATGGACATTAAGGAGGGCACTTAATGTAATGAGCACTGGATGTTATATGCAACTGATGAATCATGAAACTCTACCTCTTACACTAATAACACACTATATGTTAATTAATTGAATTTAAATAAAATAAAATAAAATTTAGGGGCACCTGGGTGGCCCAGTCAGTTAAGTGTCTGACTCTTGATTTTGGCTCAGATCATGATCTCAGGGTCATGAGATTAACCCCGCGACCGGCTCCATGCTGGACATGGAGCCTGCTTGGGATTCTCTCTGTCCCTGTCCCTCTGCCCCTCTCCCCCCACGCTCATGCATTCTCTCTAAATAAATAAATAAATAAGTAAAATTTAAATGTTGATATATATGAATAGGCAATTAATTTACAGAAGAGGAAATTTATCTGGCCAGTGTACATATGAAATATATTCAATCTTACTAAATGATATGTAATTAAAATGATAATGATATTTAACTGGCTCCACATAAAATAAAAGTAAATCTAATAATGGAAAGTATAACTCATAAAGATGTAGGGGGAAGTGAAACTTATACACCATGATGGGGTACGTAAATTGGTCTAACAGCTTTGGAGAATAATTTGGCAATATTTAGTAAAACTGAAAATGTATGTAAGGTACAACCTATAGGTTCATTTTTAGAAATGTACCTGGAGAAACTCTCAATGTATACACACAAAATTTCATACAAGCATGTTCATTGCAGCTTTGCTTGTGATTGCAAAAAATAATGGGAAATAATTTAAATGGCCATCAACAAGAGAATGTATAGATAAATTGTAATGTGAGATATGCATTAAACTCATCATAACAGTAAATTTCAAAAACATCACTGTGAATTTAAAAAAAACAATGTGCAAAACCATATATTGAATAGAATATACATTTGCTAATTTTTATAATCAAAATATTACTTATAAATATAAACATCTAAAAATGTAAGCCACATACATGGAAAAAATACATATGCTTTGTAGAAGATTACAGAAACAGATACAATCTTCCTCCCCTCCTAGAAATCCACCCCCCCCATAATATTTACCACTGCTTCCACCAAGAAGCAAAGTTTATTTTCCCATCTCTTCATTCTGGTGTCTTTGTTGACACTCACTTTCACCAACAGATTGCAATAGAAGCAATGTTTTGCCAGAGGCCCTACACATTTCCATTCCACTTTCCCTCTTAGAACCTTAGAATAAGCCTGAGCTAGGCTGATGATTAATGAGCAACCCAAGGCCAGCCAATTCGATTGCTTCAGCCTACAATCAGCTAACCACTAGACACATGATTAAGACCATATCACAACAAGCCAGCTCCCTGCTGACCTGCCAGTTGACCATAGGCACATGAGCACGCCTCACTAAGATCAGCCCACCCTATCTCATATCAGTACAACCAACCACCCAGCTGACCTGTAGACTCATGAGCAATAAATAATAACTGGTTGTTGTGTTAAGCCATTAAGTGCTTGCAGTAATTTTTACACACAGCAATAGCTTAAGTGCTGCATACACCATCTTCAGAACAATGATCTCTTAGGAGAAAGGGAAGGAAAGAGTATTAAGGAGAGGCAGACACCTTTACCTTTTACACTGAATTTTTTAAGGATCTAAAATCCTCAAATCCTGTGTAAAATCTGGATGGCAGTAACTTGAGAGTCTGTTATACTATTTTCAGAATTACTCTGAATGCTTGAAATGTTGCCTAATTTGTTTAAAGAAGCATGTTACTATTCTTTCAATTTTTGACATATTCATATGAATAGAGTAGAACAAGGCATGACTACAAGATTTGTTTCATCACTGGGATCTCATGTAGACTTAGCCACACAGAAACTTGGAGATGTTAAACCTTGACTTATGTTCCTGACCTCATGAGCCACCATGACTCAGACTGACTAAATATTATGGTCACATCCCATTCTGTGGTGGCATATAAACAAGAGCTATGAGAAAAATATCAAACCCTCAGTTAATCAAAACTCAAGAAACATATTTTCTTTCATGAAAAAAGAAATCTATTTTGAGAGGAAACAAAGACAAAATGTTATCAAAGATATTCTTTGATTTTCAGATTAAGTACCAGCGTCAGCACTGAGTCAACCTAATCTTCTCATGCTCAGTATTGAGGTAGGAGAGTAGCAGTACACTACTGAGAAATATTTTCATCCAAGGCTGAGATAAAAATGGGTTTCTCTTTGATCATGATTTTACCAAAAAATTAATTTCACTGGGCATCCCATGTGGTCATGCTCCTTTTATTGAAAGAGTTGTTTCTTTCTGTTCTTTCTTTTTTTCCCCTGGTTCTTGCTAGAATGTAAGCTTCACACAGACAGGCATATTTGCTGAATCACAAGGAAGAGGGTTTTGGTGAAGATGAAAGAATGCATGTGAGGCCCTCACAGTTGACCTGGGCATTGCTTAGCTAAATTAAGACTGAGTTCACCTATAGCCAATATAAGTATCTGGAAGATTTGAACTTCTGCATTGACTTCTGTCACGTGTAAATTTTTGAAAACTTTTGAATGAAGTTAATTATAAGAAAAAATAGAGTTGTTTATTTCAATTCTGCTGCAATATAATTCCAAGATTAAAAAATTTCACACTGTAAGAGGATTGGGAGAAGAACTTATAAAGAATCTATGCAAAACTAGATCTATCCATTGTGTGTCAACTATACACAAATTAAAAAATTAAAATTAAAATCTTTACTATTACTTAAAAAAAAAAAAAAAAGACCCATCCATAAATCCCAAGTCCCTAGTGCAACGTGCTGAAAAAGTTCCACTCATCTTTACATGCCAAGAGATTTCTAAGGAGCTAGTGTTCCTGGTTTTGATAGGATCCTTTCACCCTAAACCCCACAATCTAATTAAATGAAAAACCCAGTCTGTACTAACATGTTGGGTGAAAACATACCAAGCAATGACCAATCTCTCTGCCATTTAGAGCCAAGAATACAAACACTTCCTTTACATGGAAAGTAATGGATAGAGTGAAAACAATATCATTCCAGGTGGCAAGAGATGAGAAAAGGCATTTGTGGCCAAAAGACAAAGGTCAGGGAGGGGCTTTGAAAGAGCCTGAGGTGAGACAAACAGACAAAACAAAGTAGGAAGTGTATGCTCTGTGGCGAGTCAAGTCACACACAAGCCAGGCCAGCAGAATAAATCACGGCTAACCCAGAGCTGAAAAGGAAGCAATCTCATTTATAAACAGAGTTGTAGGACTAACCCTTTCCAATTTACTTATCTATTAAATATGTTAAATGCCCTCTTTTCTTTCTGCTTCTTCTACTGTCCATAAGTGCTTATAATACAGTTTGTTATCAGCTTTTTAGGTTTAATTTCTGATAAAGAATGACTATAGAGCTTCAAGAATAGTAAATTTGAGGGGCGCCTGGGTGGCTCAGTTGGTTAAGCACCTGCCTTCGGCTCAGGTCATGATCCTGGAGTCCCTGGATCGAGTCCCGCATCGGGCTCCCTGTTCGGCAGGGAGTCTGCTTCTCCCTCTGACCATAACCCCTCTCATGTGCTCTCTCTCATTCTCTCTCTCAAATAAATAAAATCTTTAAAAAAAAAAAAAAAAAGAATAGTAAATTTGAAGGCCAATATGGCAGAGGGAACCAAATAGCACAATCACCCATCTCAGTATTTGAGAAAACAAAAATCAAAAATATGTATCAATAATACTTAAAATGTAAATAGTGTTTACTATGCATTACCTGGCATTATTCTAAGGACTTTATACATATTAACTCATTTGATAATATATCTTTGTGAAAACCAATACTACCATCATCCCCATTTTACAGATGTAGAAACTGAAGCACAGATCCTAGGTGTAGTAATTGGTAGACCTGAGATTTGATCCCAAGCAGTCTAAATCCAGAACTTATATCTTTAACATATATACTACTTATATATATATATATATAAATCCAGAGCTTAGATCTTTAACTTATATACTACTCTGCTCTCAAATAGACAAAATAGGCATGTAAGCAATGTGAAAGCAAGAAGGAAAAAAAAAAAAAAGCCCTCAGGTACCAAACAAGGAAAGAGTCTAAGCTTATGTCATAAACTGTGAAAAGACAAATCTAAAAAGAAATAGAAATAAAAGGAATTGAGAGTGTCTACTAGTCCTGTTTCTAGTTACCAGAAACAATATTAAATATTTTGAGTCAAACAAATCCAGAAAATTCTTGCTAACACCTTTCTCCTCTCTCCCCACCCCACCCACCCCCAAATTCAGACACATGTAAACCGAAGGAGTGCATAGGCTTGGTTAACACTCCAGGCTTTACCATTTTCGAGGACTCCATAAAGAACTGGAAAATGAACTAATGCCTGAGAGAATCTGTCCAAGAATAAAATGCACTCCCAAACAGTTTAACTAATCTTTAGTACAGAATATTTAACAAAATCTCAGATGAGAGAACGGGGCTCAGGTCTTCCAATAAAGACTGCATGTAGTTCTAATCTCATTATGTAGCTCATAAACCGCATTCTGAATGAAGAGAAACAAATCTCAGATGAGGTGGAAAGTGTCCAGAAGAATGCACCTACATCAGAGCAAACTAAAGTTCACCACATTGAAAGATAAAAATTCACAGGTTAGCAATGACAAACACATACACACACACAGAGGATCAAAAAATAAAATAAGATTCAGAAATAACTTGTTGAGTTAAGAAAACTAATTGAGCACCAAAACCTCACCACTGGAATAGGAGTCCACAAACTATGACCCCTGGAACAAACCTAGGACACCACTTATTTTTATAAAACTTTATTGGAACATGTATTGTCTCAAGAGCAGTGTTGAGTAATTACAGCAGAAATCATATGACCTACCAGTGTCAAATATTTACCAAGGGGCCCTTTACAGAAAAAGTTTGCCCACACCTGCATTAGAAAATTAATACATCACAAACAAGCTGGCCCTCCCGTCCTGGGCTCTTCTACCCCACCTCTGTGCTTCCACTTTCTGGTTATACCCTGAAACTGAAGGCACACTAGTGTAAATGCAATATGAGTTGGTGGCTCACACTTCCGGCCTTCAAACCCAGCCCCTGAGAACTACCACATTATTACATGCTTTGAAAAACATATACTTCCCACCCTCAACTTGAGCCAAACATCTTTGATAATATGCAATTGTAATATCCAACATTTATTTAGCACTATATGCTAGGTACTATTGTGCTTTCATAAAACAGAAAAAAAATGATAAAGGTGGAATACAAAAAAAATAAATTTAGGTGATATTACCTCAGTGGATAATACTCCCTATTGTATAATAATTCTCTTTTATTGATCAATCTAAAATTGAGAAAATGAAGAAGCAGAAAAATTAGGCTCCATGTTTATAATACTTTACTTCTTTAAACATGTTGTATTGGAAGCATCTTTGTAGTAAACATTTTAGTGATTCATTTACATTATTAATGTTCAGAAAAAGATATCAGGCTGCAACCCTGATTTAGAATTTTTTCAAAAGGTTATAAAGTACAGTGCAAAATTATATGTTACTACTTTAACCTTGATTAGAAATAAATAGACAGCACATTTTATTCTCACTGGCCATTGGATTGAAATTTACAAATTTGAGGATAATATCCCACTGAACTAGCCTACTACTATCTCTTTAAACTCCCAATTTAAGCTTTCACAGCTCCCCTGCATTTCTTATTACTGAACAGATCTTAAGTTTACTTATTTGAAAATAATTATAAAGTCTCATATAGAAAGTAATTTTTGTTCAGAAATAAAATGTCTCAACATGCACATACATCACTGTAATATTGTCACTATTTTGTATATTCTCTATGATCACTACATTTCAATTTTAATTGCATTCAAGCACCAAAAATATGTCAGAATATACTTAGACATTGTTAACTAATCAAACATTGCATCATTTATTCTTCAAATATTTATCCAGCCCAAACCATGCTCTCCAGGCACTGGGCAAGGTGCTGGAGACCCTAATGAATAAGCCCAGGGATTTCTGGAATTAAAGTCATGACTACAGATGAGCTCTTCCAAGATGGATATGTAAAACAGGCATGGGGAAAAATTTTCTTCTCATATGTGAACTCTGATCATTTGGTGGTTTCCTGAAGGGTTTTTGAGAATTCTAGGATAGCATCAGGGATGAGAGGAAATTGCCAAACTCAATTTGTGGTGTCTGCTATTGGGCGCGTGTTATTTGGTTCATACTGTATGTTCATGATTTCTTTTTGCAGGAAAAAAAGGACCAAGTATGGAATACTGGATATCAATATTGATGATGGGAGTGAAAGAAAGAAAAAAAGCAGCAGAAAACTATTCCACAGCAACAGCAATATCAGAGACACTAAAAGGAAGAGAGTATACAGGAGGAAGTAGACGATAGTGTCAAATGTCAAATTCCTTGAAGAAGGACGTTTGGCAAATTGCAGTTCATTAGTGACTTTTCTGAAAGCAGTTTCAGGAGAGTGAAGGAGTAGAAACTTAAGTACAGAGGCTAAAAAAATAAGGAATTGGATACAATCAACATTTTTCTAGAAATCTCAGATCCTCACACTTCACGCTGCTCCTAATATATAAAAATGTGTATTTGGTTCTGGGATGATTTCTTTATTCACAACTATCTACCCTGAAATTGCAACGTCTAGGCTGTGTTCATCTGGTGTATCCAAATCTCCATGATACCATTTTTCTCTAACCCATAATTCTAGGAGCCTGTCTTATGCCATTCTGATGCTACACTCATATACCTACTTTGTCTTTTTTGCTAAATTTTTTACTTCTATTTTTGCTAAATATCATCTTCTGTTTCAATAATATGAAATATGCCATTACTATAAAATATTTACAACTCCCAGGATATCAGATTAGCTCTCTTCAACTGAAGTTCAATAAAGAGTTTGGGTCTCCAATATCTAACTTATTAATCAATATTTTAGGTTTTTAAAAATCCTTTTAGAATATATATAAATCCTGAATTTGGGTCGGGAACTACAGTGTAAATTAATTCACTAAGGATTACTTTATCTAAGTCATACTGCAATGCAAAAGGAGAAATAAACATGATTTCTCAATGTGAATATTCACTAAAATTGGAGACAATTTTGCACACAGTTTATAAGAGTTGCAATGCCAGACATCTAATAGGATGAGTACAGCCAAATCCAACAGCATGTCCATGGCCAAATTGCCACACCTCAGTGGTGAGAATCTTGAAATACCAGTGTTTCCACTCACACATCAAGACTTGTTCTAGAGAAAGGATTGAACATAATGTTTCAGATTAATCTAATTTTCCCACACTTTTATACATCTGAAGCAAAAAAAAAAAAAATTAATCAGGAGTCAGAGAAATTGAAAGAAGTTGAGTTGGATAGAAATACAAACCATGAACAGAGAGCTCAGAGTTATGACCTAGTCTATTCTCTACTCTGAAGCTGATGAAAATGATTGACTTGCCTGGATCATAGTTTTCACATGTAAAAAAATGAGGGAGTAGAGTTAGAAGATCTCTAAGGTTCTTTCCTGTTATATGCTAGGCCACTATGAGTCTACAATGATAGAAAAAGCAGAGTAAGATACCAAGAGAAATTACAACACAGAAGATCAGCCTCAAATTCAGGCAACAGGAGAAGAGCCCCTGTTTTAAAGATTAAGTTTGTACTTAGGACATTTAGGAAAACTGCATTTAAGTTCACTCAGAAACAAATGCTGGTCAGTCTTTGGGGCCTTTCTTAAGCTGCAGGGCTATTATGAAGGTAAGCTATGGTCAACTGAAATGGGCCTGTACAATCAAATCATCCTTGTACGAGTAAGGAAGAAGGAAATGCCAGTCCATTGCATCATGAGTCATTAAGTGAGTCACTTAAGCTATGTCAATAGCTTGTGTAACAAGAAAAAAAAAAATCCGTTGTTGTTAAATATTAGGGTAAGACTTGTGCCACATAGTTTAAAAGTCAAGATCGCAACTTTGTTGTGACACATGCAAACTACCAGCTCATTACTTCATGATTATATGTTATTACCTTAAAAATATTTTTTCCTTTTATTTTTATGTCTGGTAAATATTAAGTCTTCATTTGGGGACAGTTCGTAAATCTAAAGCCGTCTAAAACAGTCTAGTAGAAAGTTCCATTCTGTCAAGCCAGTCATTATTCATTCCCTACCTGAATGTTAAATCTTTTAACTCATTCTTGAAGACCAGTATAAAAAGGTTAATTATATGAAAGATAAAAGGTCAAACCACTTGGTTTTTTGGAATCACCAAGTGAAATCCAGTTCTGAACAGATATATCAAGTTGCCGTTTTCATTGACCAAAATGTTGAAAGAGTACCTTGCCCTATTTGCCATTTAAGTAATAATCATCATTCAGTTTTCACTATGTTTCAATTGCACTAAGCATTTCACATAACTATCTCATATAATCCTCCCAGTAACTTGGGAGGTAAATATCATTATCCTTATTTCACAGATGAGGGAACAAAGGCTTAAGGAAATGGAATGTCAAAGTGGCAAAGCCAGGCTCTGAAGTCACTTCTCTTAACCTCTGTGGGAGTAGAAGTGTCACAGATAGAAGGTGCGAAGTTGTTGAATTCAGGGGAATAAAAACTTGCTTGTTCTTGCAAAATCAAGACTAGTGAAATTCTACTTACCTGATGGCACTTTGGAATATCCATCAGACACTCAATACATGTGTAGTGATTGACAGCTGATTGATCAAGCCTGGAATTCTATGAGATCATCATCAAATTTGAGGAGGGTTTGGTTGTGATAGCAATTGGGTCAGATAGGCAGAGAAGGTGTGATGATCCTTGTCTTACAAAGGAGCATTTACAGGGGCACCTGTGTGGCTCAGTCGTTAAGCGACTGCCTTCGGCTCAGGTCGTGATCCCAGGGTCCTGGGATCGAGCCCCGAATGAGGCTTCCTGCTTCGCAGAAGCCTGCTTCTCCCTCTCCCACTCTCCCTGCTTGTGTTCCCTCTCTCCCTGTTTCTTTCTCTCTCTCTCTGTCAAATAAATAAAATCTTTAAAAAAAAGGTGTCTGCCTTCGGATCAGGTCCCGATCCTGGGGTCCTGGGATTGAGCCCCACATCAGGCTCCCTGCTTAGCAGGAAGCCTGCTTCTCCCTCTCCTTCTGCCTCTCCCCGCGCCCCCCCCCCAGCTTGTGCTCTCTCTCACTCTCTCTCTCTCTCAAGTAAATAAGTAAAATCTTAAAAAAAAAAGGAGTATTTACAGAAGCTCAGTGAGGGTAAATAATTTATAGAAGGGCACACAGCCAGTAAGGAAAGAAGCACAGACACCAACGTAGGTCTTCCAAAACCAAGTCCAGTGTTCTTCACACAGCGCCACACAACCTTGCCAAACAGGGTACTCTATCTAATTCAGGAGGGCCATTTACCTGTTTTAGTTTGTTGCTTAGATTCTTAATGATGTACCAAGACTATCTGGGACTTTCTTCCAATCCCAAATATTCTGTTAAGTTACATTTTTGTGACTTTGAATATAGCCTTGAACTAGATGCAGCAGCACTCTCCTGCCTGGAGGAGATGAACTAAACCCTCCTACCCACAGAACCCAGAAGTGACAAAGTGTTTGCACACAATGAGGTAGTGATGTTATTAGCGCTTCAATATGACAGGAGGAGATGATCATTCACAGTGAGGCCTTGGCGTCTTTGCAAGGAACTCTGTAAATGTTTGCTTAATAGGTAATTGAATAAACACAACCATAGCAATCATTTATGGTTTGGCCAGTGGTCTCCAGATTAGAGAGTATGAATCCCAAAGGGTATATCATATGATCCAGTAGGTTATGAGAAGCAAATACTAAAATTTTTATGATCTTTTTTAAATTTCTATTTTGTATTATAATATATATGATAATTAACATGGAGGTACATGTAAATAATTTATGAATAAATGTATAAATATAAACACATAATATTAGTATTACATTATATAAAAGGTTTTAGTAATGGGGATACATAATAAAAAAAATTTTGGAAACTTCTGATTAAGATCAGTTCAGTTGCCTTGCCCTCTGTGAGCCCCACAAGGGCTCCAAAATACCTCCTATCTATAGTGGTTCTCAAATTTTAGTGGGCATAAGAATCATTTGGATTGCTTGTTAAGAATGCAGGTTACAGGGTTTCATCCCTAGATAGGCTGACTCAGTAGATCTCAGGCAGGATTTGCATTTTTTTTTTTTTCAGGATCTGCATTTTTAACAAACTACCAGGTAACTCTGCTGCAAGTGGTCTCAGGGGAAACACTACCTCACCAGGCTGCAGGGCACTGGGGAATCGCCCCCTCCTCCAACCATCAACTTTCAGATACTTCAATGTAGTTTTTTTTTTTTTTAAAGATGTTTTATTTATTTATTTAAGAGAGAGAGAGCACAAGCAGGGTGAGGGGCAGAGGGAGAGGGAGAAGCAGGCTCTCTGCTGAGCAGGGAGCCTGACGCAGGACTCGATCCAGGGATTCCAGGATCATGACCTGAGCCAAAGGCAGACGCTTAACCAACTGAGCCACCCAGGCGCCCACTTCAATGTAGTTTTGAGAACCAAGGGAATAAAAGTTCTCCCAGGTAGGAATAAGTGCACATTGATTGCGAGCTTAATGCCTTGAAGAAAAATTATAATGACAACAACAATAATAGTAACAATAATAGAATCAGCTACCACTTACTGAGTTTAACGTAGGGTTATTTCTAATCATCACAATAATCTCACAAGGTTGCTATCAACAGCCTCACTTGACAGAGAGGAAATGGGTCTCAACAAGTTTAAACAAGTTACCCAAAATTCTCCTTTACTTTTTCTGAAAGTTTGGAGGCCTAGCAGAAGAAACTTTGTTTACAATTTCCCAACAACCCACTGTCCCACCTGTGTGGGGGACAATTAGGCTTATGATCTTGATCCTTTCTCTGCATTCAAATTCACATGATTCAAAGGTTGCTGAGAACCACACTTCCATGTCTTCATTGCCAGTCTCTATCTTGTCTTTGTTCACTGTGAATGATCATCTCCTTCCATCATATAAAAGCACTAATGACATTACTACCTAATCGTGTGTAAACATTTTGTTATGAGCTTGGAAAGTCCACAGATGGTTTATTTATACTCTCCTGTATATTCTACCCAGAAACAAAGGTTAATTAAAGAAGATGACTCTTTTAAATAAAAACACTCAAATATTTATGTAGAATTTCACTTCTCATGCCCTCATCTTCAAAATGAAAGGTTTGAGCTAAACACTTGCTCAAATCCTTCTATCCCAAATGTTTAAAATTTTAAAATGGATAACTTACCACTGCTTTCAGCAATGCATAATGGTCATTTATTTAAAAGACTTTTCCTGATTTCAGTGCCATAGCCACCTCCCGCCTTCCACATCTTCCAATGTGGACTCATTTTCTTCCCAAGTTAAAGCAAGGTAGACAGTCACCCTGGAAAATCCACCCTGGGAAAGCCACTATATAGTGGCTGTTAGAGGTGTGAAGATATTAAGCAACTTAGTGGTACCAAGACTCTGTAAATCTCAAAAGTCCAATTCCAAAAGCCACACGGATTACAGTCCTACCTTCTCTCTCAGATTGTTCACTTTGAAGGAAGCTGGCTGCCTTATTACGAAGACACTCAAGTAGGCCCACAGACAGGTTAAAGGCAAAACAGAAGGAACTAAGACCTCCAGCCAATAGCCTGTGTATGAGCCACCTTGAGCCAATGATGCACAATCTTGGAAGAAGACCCTGGAGTCCCCAGTCAAGCCTTCAGATTATTGCAGCTCTGGCTGACCCTTAGGCTACAACCTCATGAGAGACCCTAGGCCAGAAATATCCAGTTAAGCCACTCACAAATTCCTGTCCCTCAGAAATCATGTGAGATAGTAATGTTTCTTGTGTTGAGCTTAAACACACACACACACACACACACACACACCAGCAATAACACTCCTAGTAGTGTTATTTCAGTTGCCTACCCTGAAATTAGAATGAATGCCCAAACCACCCCCTCAGAGATTTGCCCTGGAAAGAAATCTGATCTGGACACTAAAACAATGTTTTATAGTTGTGTCTTGTTGACTCCTGTCCCTATTTCATCAACCCCTAAATGGTTATCAAGAACTAACATACCTCTTCCTTCTCACTGCCCTCCTGGATCTAATCAGGAGGGGAATGATAAGTGCTAAGTGCTGGGACAGCTATCGGTCTGGTTTTTAACCATAAACTCATTGTTGAGTGTTGGCCTCTCAAATCAAATCTTCTGACCCTGTTCTATTCACCAAGCTTATATTAAAGTGGCCTATAGCTACATGGAATCTACCCACAATAAAGACAGTGTGATCACTGATTGCTAGTCTCTAGAAGATTCTTAGAGTCTGCAGGAATTTAGGTTGGCCTATATGGTCTGTTGGTGTGACATTCATGCTATTGGGCCATTGTTTCTATCCTACTCTGTTAAGTTTTCTAGGAATTTACACAAACAGGTGCCAAAGACGAACCATGTATTTCATTTTGGCCCAGAATGAAGCAAGGAGTATTCTAATTATTCAAACAAGAAATCTGTGAATCTTTGGACCTTAATGATAACTCTTTGTGACTCTAAATATGAGCAGTAAGTTCTTTGGCTGGTCCAGGATGCCAGTGTAATAAGATAAAAATCAGTCTTGTTTTCACTTGCTCCATATGGGCCTGGGGGCATATCCTCACCACAGAGTTCATTCTCAGACTTCAAAGCAAATTCTGTTGTGAAGAAGTGATGCCTTTGGAACTGAAGAATGAAGCTAAATATATACTAGTATATAATGATGGTTGGAAAGACCTTTTTTTTAAACTTCCTTGTCTGTGTTTTTCAAATCATAGGTTTTTACTTTGAAATATGTGCTGCCCACATGAAATGACCCAGATACAACCTAGTAGCTCTTTTGATGGGGGATTCTCCTATTTACTGCCCATCATCTTAAACAATTTGCACTGAGTTTCAAAAATATGAGCATTCAGATATTCATTATCATTTAATTTCCTAAACAAAAGGCAGAGTATGAAATAACTTTTGTTGTTTTTAGATTTTAACGGTTATGTTTCTTTGTGCCATAGAACTTCCTTAACAGCTGGCAATGCAACGTAGAGAAGCTGTGTTGCCTACCCTTACCATGCTACTGGCACCCATCTACACCATTCCAAACACATCCAGGTTGAACCATTCTGCCACTAACTAGCTATGGGACACTGTCCCTCAATTTCTGCAATACTGGAAGTTTTGGATTACATGGTGTTTAAGTTTCCTTTCCATGGTAATATTCTCCAATCCACCCCCCCCCAAAAAAAATGTTTGTTTGTTTTTTTAAAGAAAAGCTTGTGAAAAATTAACCCTTGAAGTTACAGTTACAAAACTTAGGTAGAATAAAAATAGTCTAGCCCATGACACTTTTATAGATAACCTTCCAACATGCCCTTTGATTGTCTGCGTCCTTTCAGAGAACACAACCTCTTCCTCCCACCCTCTGGATCTCCCACTCTCCAAGGAAGGGCTTTCTCCCCAGTGGGTTTCTTGGTTGAACAAATTTCAAGATGAACAGCTGAAAAAAAAAAAAAAGAACACTATAGCACTGCCATCATTTATTACAGTAGTTTCTCATCTGGTCATGGCCATCCTATATGAACTGTCAGGAGAACAGAAGTGAACAGTGGGAAGTGCTCTGGTTCCTGTATATGTGGTCCTTCTCTGTTCATCAAATATCTTCCCCTCCTTTGAAAATGTGACTGTATGAACCCTATTCTAGCTCCCTGTCCTATTCATCAGAGATTATAAACTGACCACCTACAGACTTGGTTCAGCCTACAAGATGTTTCCATTAACCTCCACATTCTAGAAGGACCAACCATCCCAGTTTGTCCAGAATGCTCCCTGTTCTAGCACTGAAAAACCCACATCCCAGGAGACCCCTCAGTCCCCGACAAACCAGGATGGTTGATCACCTAATTAAAAATGTTGGCCCAAGGGGCGCCTGGGTAGCTCAGTCATTTGGGTGTCTGACTCTTGATTTCAACTTGGATCACGATTTCAGGGTTGTGGGATCAAGCTGCCCATTGGGCTCAATGCTCAGCATGGAGTCTGCTTGAGATTCTCTCTCCCTCTCCCTTTGCCCCTCCTCCCCCTCTCCCTAAACAAATAAATAAAATCTTTATAAAAAATAAAAGTGTTTGCCTGAGAAGTTGGTTGTTTTTTTTTTAATTAGTTGCCAAGATGTAATTATCAGGTGGTTTCATAGAAAAATCCAGATTTCTGGCTTCTCTTTAAGAAAATAAAATGTCTGGCACCATTGGGCCCTCTTCCATGGCAACAATCAGCAGAAGCTGAGTAACTGCTGCCCCATTAGATAAGTCATGTTATTTCCAGGATGCCACAGGCATTGGCACTCCACGCTATTTCCCCAGAGGCTGAACACCAGCCAGTCATCACTGCCCTGGGGCCATTGCTTTTCTTATGGTAAAGTAGAAAGTGAAATGTTCCCTATATCTATGTCTCTCTCAGAAGGGGCAAAATGAAAGACCTCCCAATAGGAGAAAACACATTCTTGTGTGTGGAAGTGAAGAATACTCCCACCTGTTAATAGACCTGGCCCTCCACACCCAGTACAGGACCAACTGGACCCTCTAGGCGCTGACGTCCTGACATGCATAATAGGTTCTGTCATTTCTAGTTGATGGCTGGTGAGTTTAGTACTTTTACTCAGGAATTCAGCAGTGTTTTCCTACATGCTCAGGCCACTAGCACCCCAGAAACATTATTAAACCACGTCTTGTATTCTTGATCCATTGTGACAGGAACTCATTTTCTGTCATTGCTTCTGTCTCATATAAAAATCAGATAAACCTTATTTTCCTCACCAGGGATTTCTTGAGTTTCAGCCTCTCTAATTAATTTCTGTGCTTCATTAATCTTGAAGTCATCAAGGACTCTAGGCAAACACATATAACCTGGGGCTTGCAATCAATTTTAATATTCTTTCACACGGGAATATTTTATAAAATGGTCATCTCCTCCATAAAACCATACGGGCAATCTTTACGTTCTTGACTGTTTTTGCAGAAAGTTAATCCTCATCTATAAATCCTGAATGAGCAACTAACCTGGAGGGAGTAGAGGTTCTCGGCTTCACATAGGCAGGGATAGTGCCATTTTTTGGGTTCATCATTTTAATCCCAGCAAACAGTACACGTCTGGCCCATAGTAAGCACTAGGGCAGCGTTAACTGAATAAATGAATAAATGCACGAATAAATAAAGAAATGTTGCAGAAGAAGGAGTGAGCTTTGAAGTTGGGAGGATATGCTGTCACATTCCAGTTTGTGATCCCAGCTCTGGCTCTTTGTAGCCAGGTGTCTTTGAACAAGCAATTTCTCTGAGCCTCGGGGTCCACGTTCGCATAACAGAAATAATATCTACACCTCAAAGGGAAGCCATGGGGATTAAATGAGAGAATGTCCAAGGTCTAGTTCAGAGCACGTACTCAAAAAGAGTAGCTGTTTAAAAAGTCCTTCACAGGAAAATTGGAGAGAAAGAATGGAAGAAATTCCTAAGCTATCTTTAAGTGTGAAGTACTTAAAAGGAAGAATTTAAAAGTTGTAGAGAGTTTTAAGTTTCCTAAATGTGATAAATAAAATAAAATAAAATGTGATAGAGCATATTCTAAAATCTTGCTCAGGTTTTTCTGTATCTCTGTATTTTTAATCGAGCAAGGGCTCCCCAGTTATCCGACTTCACACTAATTCTATTTAAAGTTAGAGTTTTAAGTGTGTAAAACAGGTGAAAACCAATGACATCTATCATTGCAATGAGGTCTTAAATACTGAAAAGCATGCAGATGTAGAGTTAAGATGAGAAAGAATTTGTGGGTTTTATTCTTCCAATAAAATGAATTAAATAATACATATATATCCACCACATGGTGTGAGATGACTGATGTACACAATATATTTTATAAAAATAGATTCATTCGGGCGCCTGGGTGGCTCAGTCGTTAAGCGTCTGCCTTCGGCTCAGGTCATGATCCCAGGGTCCTGGGATCGAGCCCCGCATTGGGGTCCCTGCTCGGCAGGAAGCCTGCTTCTCTCTCTCCCACTCCCCCTGCTTGTGTTCCTGCTCTCGCTATCTCTCTCTCTCTGTCAAATACATAAATAAAACCTTTAAAAAAAATAAAATAAAATAAAAATAAATAAAAATAAAAATAGATTCATTCAAATAAATAAACCTTTATAGATTTCAAATAATAAAAAGAAATCAAGTAATGGATTTCTTGCTTAGCCAACAGCAAAATTGCCAATCTGAGATTCTGTGCGATATAAGCCTTTTCTAAGACTTCCCTTTAACCACTGCTCTAAACTGGAAATAAATGTACATGGCCAGCTATGAAAAACAGTGCTCAGGCTGAGGAATCTCACACTTTTCGAGCTGTAAGATATAAACAGTTCTGCCCTCCAGGAGATCTCAGATCATGGTTTTATTGAGCTTGGTTTGTCTGAGCCTGATGTTTTAGGGCCATGATGCTACTCACGGTCACAGACATGCCACCGCATCTTTGGGGAAAAGTAATTCTTTCTGAAGTTGTATGAATACTACTGTGTACAAGATTAGTACTGTGTACAAGAGCCTCTCGATGATTTGACCGGTTTTTTAGTATGAACACTTATGGCCTGGCAGATATCAACTTGAAGATTCATTTACTTTTTTATCACTCGTCTCTCCATCCTGCCTTACCACCACACCTGTGTTCTAGGTGGACTGGCCCTCAGCGTTCACTCTAACCTCCTTGCAAAGTGCCTTCTTGTGCTGCAGAGACTGGAGAGCAAAAAGCCACATCTCCCAGACCTGTTAGCAGCCAGGGTTTTAGTTTTAATTTGTTCCACTAATCAGAAGCACGAGAGCTGAAAGATCAAGTAAGCTGAAGGACAAGTTTTGGTTGTTTTGCTCTTTCTTTTGGCCAACGCTGAGGTGATGGTACCTGGTTTTTCTGGGGCAGTTTCCTGCTGACCTTTTCATGCTAGCTTTGTGATCCTGACAGTGGTGGTTTGGTCTCAGAGCCAGTAGCTGGCACCTCAGCTTCCTGGTTTAGCAGGAGATAGGTCTCCTGAACAAAATGCAGTCTCTCCCTTGGTGGTCCAGTCGGTGTGTGGCTTTCCAGGTTGTTCTTGAAAGCTCAACCTGGAGGCTGTTTCTTCAGACCTCTCAGGGATTCTGTAAGCCACATGCTATAGTTAATCCTTTTCTGCTTAAGCCGGCTAAAATGGATTCTATTCTTTGCAACTGAACCCTGACAGACACAATCCTTAACTCCTAACTACTGAGAATCTTTTCCACATTGAAACTGCTTAGGAGATAGGCTTATTCATTCAATCAGCCCACAAACTATGGGCCTGGAACTGTTCTAATTATGGGGCTGCCATGATAAATAAAGCAGATAAGGTCGAGGGCTCAGAGAGCATTCTTTTAAGAAAGACAGAAATTCACCGTGTAAACAAAGAATAATTCAACATACATGAAACAAATAATTGCAGAGATAAATGTAGTGAAGTAACATGATACAGAGTATCTCTGGCAGGCAGGGAGAGTTATCAGGGAAGGCCTCTCTGAGCAAGTTACATTTGAGTAGGGAACTGAGTAACAAGCTGGGGTCCACCATGTGATGGCGTGTGGATAGAGCTTTCCAGAAGCAGGAACTGAAAGAAAAAGACAGGAAGGTGAGAATGAGTTCAGGATGTACAAGAGGCAGAAGAAAGGCTAGGATGACTACAGCTTAATGAGGACAGAGGCACAAGGTAGGAGCCCATTTCATTTATTCATTCATTCATTAGATATTTGCTAAGCACTTACTATGCACTGGGCTCTATTCTGGGGACTCGCAGTAGAGCAGTGAACAACACACAAAAATTCCTGTTCTCATGGAAGTTATATTCTAGCAGTGGGGAAGGGAGGTAAATAAATAGGTAAAACACATATTGTATTAGAGCAGTGGTCCTCAACCAGGGATGATTTTTCTCCCCAGGAGACATTTAACAATGTCGGGAGATATTTGTGGTTGTCACAATAGGGAAGAAGAAAAGAGTTGCTAGTATTTAGTGGGTAAGAAGTCAGGGATGCTTCTAAACATCCTACAAAGCACAGAGTAATCCCCAACAACAAAGAATTATTCCAAAAGAATAGTGCCAAAGTGGTGGGGTGCCTGGGTGGTTCAGTCGATTAAGTGCCTGCCTTTGGCTCAGGTCATGATCCCAGAGTCCTGGGATCAAGTCCCGCATCAGGCTCCCTGCTCAGCGGGGAGCTTCTCCCTCTCCCTCTGCCTACTGCTCTCTCTCCCTCTCAAATGAATAAATAAAATCTTGAAGAAAAAAAAAAAAAAAACAGTGCCAAGGTGGAGAAACGAAGCATTTTGTGGTGACAAGAATTATGGAGAAAAAAGTAGAGAAAGGTGATAGGAGAAAACAGGGGCAGGGCATGGGGGGATGGGGACAGGGCAGGGAAGCAGCTCTCGGAAGAACACGGTAAGAATATAACATCTGAACAAAAACCTGAATGAGGCAAGGCAGTGGGCCATGAGGATATATAGAGGAAGAACATTGCAGGACAGGAAACAGCAAATGGAAAGGCCTCAGGGATGGACACGTCTGGCAAGCTCCAGGGAGAGTGATGTGGCAGGGCCTAGTGAGCAAGGGGAGAGGAGCAGAGATGAAATTGAAAAGGATACCGTGGCCAGAGTGTCTGCTTGTGCTCTGAGTGATCAAGAATCAATTACTAACTCAGATCAGTTAAGGAGCTTTGGGCAGAGCAGTGACACGATTTCTGACTTCGTTTGTAAATGGAACGCACTGGCTGCTATTTGGAAAATGATTCATAAAAAGAACGCGGGCGGAAAGCAGGGAGACCAACTGGGAGACAGTTAGTAGATTGTGAGAGAAGGAAAGGTGGTAAGGATGACAACCAAACTGTGGCGTGAGCATGTGGAAGGTCTGAGTTGCCATGCACCGTGATGGGGAGAAGCAGGGGTGTGGAGGGCAATTTGGGAGGCAGTGGAGATCAGGCATTCTGTGCTGGACATGTTCAGTCTGAGATCCCTACCAGAAATCCAAATGAGGATGTCACCAATGGTAGAATATGAGTCTGGATTTTAGGAGAGAAGCCTGGGCTGGATATGTAAATCTATTGGAATCGATGAATAGTTGGTATCTAATTGATGAATAGTTGGTATCTAAAGCCACAGGTATACAAATCACTATGGAACTGAGTATGGAGAAAAGTCTGAGGACTGGAGAGCTAAGCAGGTGGCCCACGTTATGCAGAACATGCATCAAACTGCTAAAAATATATGGTCAAATATTTTGTTAGAAAAGACAGGTTAGGGTGCCTGGGTGGCTCAGTTGGTTAAGCGACTGCCTTCAGCTCAGGTCATGATCCTGGAGTCCTGGGATCGAGTCCTGCATCGGACTCCCCGCTCGGAGGGGAGTCTGCTTCTCCCTCTGACCCTGCCCCCTCTCATGCTCTCTCTGTCTCATTCTTTCTCTCTCAAATAAATAAATAAAATCTTTAAAAAAAGAAAAAGAAAAGACAAGTTACAGGGCGTCTGGGTGGCTCAGTCGGTTAAGTGACCCACTCTTGCTTTCAGTTCAGGTCATGATCTCGGGGTTGTGAGATCGAGCTCTGCTCAGCTCGGAGTCTTTGATTCTCTCTCTCCCTTTCCCTCTGCCCCTAACCCCGCTCATGCTCCCGCTCTCTCTCTCTCTCTGTCTCTCAAATAAAATAAATACATAAAATCTTAAAAAAAAGGACAAGTTATAATTTTCAATAGGAAGCCTGCTTATAAAATGTATTACTGCTGTTTAACTTTCATATGTTCATCTTTCAACTTAATTCTCAAAAGTAAATAATTATCGTTACAAATTCCTTAAGACTAAAAACAAGACATTCATAGCAACAGTAACATAGATGACTGAAATTGCTACAGAATTCCATATTTAGACTATAAAAATCACCTAATCTGAATCCAAAATATTAGACATGGCAAAACTGAGGCCCTACATGGCCAGGTCATAAACTAGTGGGACTTTAGAGTGCCATTTGCCCAAAGTCACATGGTTACTTAAGGGCACAATCAGAATGGGTAGCTTAATCTACTTCTTATTCCTATGCTCTTCCCACTTTACCAGGCTGAGAAGCCAACCCAAAACAAAGAAGAAACTCTTCTGAAATAATAACTCCAACTAGAGGAGAGATTTGATTTCTTTGCAAATATTTACTATTCACGAAACTCATCAGAAAGCAATGTACCTCTGTATCTGTAGAAGAATAAGACTCTATCTTGTGGACTGAACTCAAGGATGAAACACCAGCCCTGTTTGGGGAAGGCAAAATAAGCCCTTTGGCAACTGACCCTATTGCTCTAGCAGCTAGGAAGAAGGTAAGGAAGTGAGTCAACCTGGGAATATAAGTTGGTTAGCCCAAGATTTCATTCTTACCCTGCAATAAACAAGCCAACATTGAGAAAGCTGCTATTTGTCTTTGATGGAATATCCCATGGCTGTTGCTGGTGCAACAGTAATAGAATTGAAAGTGATTCTGTGCTTTGCTACTACTCTCCTTTCCATTCTTGTCTCAAAAAACACTCACAAATATACACATTTATTTCTGTGGAATGAAGTGAAGTGAAGATCGTCCATTATACACAAAGGAACAGAAACATCAGAAAGGGAAGTGAGCTGGCCCAGTCATCTTGTGAGTCAGTGGTGAAAGAGGCAGCGTTCTATCCCGTGGCTTAGTCACTGACCATATCCCTCCTCTGTACCCAGTAAGCAAACCCAAAGAGACATAGTAGATCTGGGTCTGGACTAGCCCAGGGAAGGGGACAATGAACAAAAGAGTTTACATTCAGGCCGTGAGTAACCCATATGGCACATCCAGGGAATGCAAATCAAAAAACATACTTCAAACTTCTGCCATGTAAGTATGCCAAGGCTCTCCCTCTTAGCTGACATTTGTATTCTATAGGACAATATCTGGGCTACTTGCCTTTTTGTTCCTTTTTTTTTTTTTCTAAATTCTGAATAAAAGTACCTTTAAAAATGTCTCCTTTGGATATTTCTTCAAAATAAATATGGTTTAAGGTTGCTTTCTGGAACTCTACTTACTTCCTTTCTTCTATTCAGTATAAGATTACTCTGGGGACAGGAAATATGGTTTAGTAGGAAACTTCTGTTGAAAAAGAGAACAACTAACATCATCTTTGAAAAATCAAAGGGTGCAATAATCTACATTCCCAAAAGCAAGTCCTTTAATGGAAAGCTCCCCGCTGTTGTCTTCTGGGAAATAGAGTCCTTAAGCAAGTAACCTGAATTCTACCACATTATTTTCCCATATGATAAAATTTTGCTTATTTTCTAGGCCATTCCTGGAAAAGTCTTTCCAAATTTTACCCACACTTTAAGGCTAAGTTCACATATTATCTCTTCTTTGAAATTTCCCTGATTATTCCTCCCAGGCAAAGTGCATCTTGTGCCTAAATTCGTCCATTAGACTGAAATGTCCTTAAAGCCAGGATTCTATTCTATGTTATTCAATCCTGTCCACTCTCCATAGTATCTAGCATGTGCTTTTGCACAAAGATAGGGAAATCTAGAAGGAAAAGGTTATTTGGCTACCACACCGAAGGGGATGTTTCTGGATGATTATAATTATGTGAGGGGAATATGTAAATATGCCTAGAAAGGCTACTACCAAAATGGGTATTTAAGTATATTCCATGTCATGATAGGTGTTCAAGCAGAAAGTGGATGATAACTCTTGAGAGATGCTGTAGAGGAATTCTTACAGCAGATGGGGAGGTAGATCAGATGACCTTCAAAGCCCTTCCAACTCTAGATTTCAAAATGATTTTTAAAAGGTTTTGCCTTAAATGAATCCTCCTGTTTAACTACTGCTTCCATGGACACTGTCGCTATAGCAGGCAATTCTCGAAGCTTTTCCGAACAGCCTGATTGAAACACCCCAGTTTACAGTTCCTAACGAAAGCATCCCAGGAGCCTTCTAACTTTGATGTCATCCCATCCTCCCTTCACTTGGTCATCACAGAGCCCCAGGGTTCAGCAAGTCCACAGAGTAGTTGGAAGCTAGACTCCTTAATCCTCAACCCCAGATGCAGGAATTCAAGTTGCTGTGCCATTTTTGTCCTCACTTGCTCTGTGTGCTTGATCTCTGCAAGCATAAGTCAGATCCAGAAGAGAGTGTGAGAATGGTTATCCCGATATTTACCATTGTTGCTCTTTCTTCTCTATCTCGTCAGTTGGGAATATTGAACAGACTTTTGGTTATCACCATTCTTGCCTAATAAGAAGTGCCAGATTAATGGCACAGAGGAAAGGTGTCAGAAAAGGTGAAAACATGCTCCTTGAATATGCCACACTTCCTGATGATTAGTGCTCCTTAAGGTAGCATCACTGTCTGAAGCACACGCACAAAACACTGGGGAAAGGGACTATGCTCAACATTATGGAGGAAGGGGGATTTCAGGCTTCAGTAGGGTTTGGAGACTAAGTTAGCAAGAGTACTTCTTTGCTGTCTGTCCATCTGTCTACCTATCTATCTGTCTGTCTTTGTTCTAATCACAGCATATATATCATAATACCTATGTTTTGCAAATGCAAATTTATATAAAGCAAGCAGTTAAAGGGATGCAGGTTAATCAGGACCCAAATAGCAATGTTATAATACTGTAACCTGTTTCTTTATCCTAATTTTTTTACTACTTTGAAAGAAAAAACTGATAAAGCAAAAAATACCATAACAGAATCTGTCACAGGTTTCTTTTTACCAATCTACTTCACAATATAAATCTTTTTGTGAGATTAATACAACTTTCCCCAGCTAGAGATTATTCTTGCCAATATAAGGATAAACACCTATATATTAAATTTGGAAGCACATTATCACAAATTACTTAAAGTCATTTCAGCTAATTGAAAAATAAGTTCTCCATTTAAAAATGATCTCTGGTGCTTTCAAGAGCTTCTTTGCCCTCGTTGGGAAAATGGGATCTCTCTTGCTATCTGTGGAAGTAGTAACAGTGCAAAGCAATCAAACCACCTCCTATGGTAAACAACCCAACAAATGAGAGAAAGACCATTATTGCTTCTAAAAAAACTTCTCCCATGATATCATTGTCAAGTGCAAAAAGATGTTTTGTTGACATATTGCTTATATATAAATATATGAAAAAGCATATCCTAAAAGTGTTCTAGTGAATATAGCAAAAAGGCTCAAACCCTTCTAAGGACTAAAGATGTATGTATGTATGTATGTATGTATATAAGTGTTCATTCATTCATTCATTCCTTTATTTACCTTTTATTTTTTTATTTTCTATGTATTTCCAAACCCTCCCTGATCCTTGTAAATACCAGCTTTAGCCTTCTATAGCCTAGCACATGCTGGCTATTTATTAAATAGTTGCTAGGGTGAATTAAATCAAATATCTACCAAATCTGGTTAATAAACACTATAAATTCACTCTTATGCTGACCAAAAAAGAAAGAAGTCAGGCATCTCACCTCAGTTGCTATAAATCTGGTGAGTTTACTTTGGGACAAGTGACCAGAATCAGAGGAGTTATAGGACCCTCAATAATTCATTGTGAGGCTAGAAAGGAAGACTCTCATCCCTTCATTTTCCTGCTGAAAATCACTGATCGGGGCATGGAAAAATCCCAAACTCAGCACCTCTGCTTTCTTTAACCAGTCCTGCTGGCATCCTGGCAGACCAATTTGGAAACCATGATTAATCCCTTGGTAAACAGAAAATAGCCTGTGGAGCCAAGAGAAGCCAAACCTGAGTCACTCTCTGGAGACTCTACCCTTAGCCGATTTAACTCTACCTCCTCCTCCAGGAGCTGGCTAACTCACCTGGTGATTTTCAGCAAACAGAAAGGCCTTTCCTTGGTGACAGAAGAGCCCAGTGAAGCAGAGACTGAAGCGTCGCTGTGACTGACCACAAGCTGGTGTAACCCACATATACGCAGGGGTAACCAAGTCCTGTATAGTTCAGATGAAATTGGCTGGAACCCCAAGCTCCATGACATGGAAAACTCAATATCCTTCCCAATTTCTCCAGGGACTGGGGGGAAGGAGAACAACGTACCTAGATTTCTCTTCGGCACCAATGGCTCCGACTTATTTTGGTCTGCCATCCACTTTGGCTTTGCCTGAGAGCTACACTCCTGCTGCCTCATGCTAGACAGGACCCTGATTCCTTCACACACACACCTCCCTCTATGTGCTTTCCCAAGTATCACTGACTCAAGGCTCTGGGTATAACTAACTTTTGTGGAAGATTCAAGGCAATAGCAAAGATTCAAATGGAAGCATCAAAAATAATTTAAAAGTAAAAATTAAATAGCCCTGTTCTTTTTTTTTTTTTTAAGCCCTGTTCTTGAGAGTCCTTCAACCACCCTGGCCTCGGAGGTTTCTTACCTGCTGTCCTTTCTCCTCAGGCTCTGCCCTCCTCTGCTCTTCCCTTCCCTTCTCTACTTCCTCCCTTGCCCTCTTTCTCCTGCTAACGCCATCTCCTAAATTGTCACTTTATTATGTAAGTCTGATTTCCCTGTCTATTTGCAGACTGTGTCTTCACCTTGCGTTCTGAAAACATCTCCCTAAGAGGAACTTTATGACCCGGTATTCAAATACATTTATACACACCTACAGACATGGATGAGCCTGCGCGCGCACGCACACACACACACACACACACACACACCCCTGTGATCCTCAGAAAACACACCAAGCAGAGCTGTAAGTTCTGAGGAGCTATGTCCATAGGACTAGAATAGGAGAATTGAACAGAAAGAGAGGTTTTTAAGTTGTGTTTTAATGTTTAGATATGAGGACGGCTTTTTCCTTACTTTTCTAGGGTGCAGTGCTCACTGGAAATATTAAAGATTTCAGCCACCGTGTTAAGTCTGAGGCCAGGTGGGCACCACGAAGCCTACTCCCATTATTCAGCACACACACCTTGTGCTTCTGACAGCTCAGGTTATCACTTTCCCCAGGTCCACGTGGTGTTTCAGCCTCTACACTTTTGTTCATTCACTCTCACCCCCACCACACACACACACACACACACACACACACACATCCTGTTGCCTGTCGGAATGCTTTTCCACATTTCACCTCTCTGAATCAGATCCATTCTTTAAGGTTTTCTGTATAAAGTCTCCCAGATTGTGGCCTTTGATTTTATTCTTTCTCCGACTATCCATTCCACTTATGTAGGTATTCCTCCCTAATAACATGCATTCTCTGAGAGCAAGGACTGTATCCAGCACTTTCTACAAAGGACCCCATATTAACTAGCACAGTTCTAGACATGCAATAGATGCTCAGCAAATGCCTATCGGATGGAATTAAACAGACCACAAGAACCATGGTGTAATTAGCCATAGCATAATTAACCACAAATACTAATACACCTTGTTGAGGGCAGCTAAGGAAACCCAGATCCCTAGAAATAGCATTGTACAGATTCTGGTAGTTTCTAATCTCAAATCCAATAGCGACCTTTTTTTGTGACCTTGTGCCAGTCATTTAACTTTTGTGAGCATCATTGTTTCCTATTTGTAAAATAAGAAAAATAAAACTACCTGCTCTGCACAGCTCACCTAGTAGTTGCAAGGATTAAACGAGAATACAGTAGTCCCCCGCTTATCTGCAGGGGACACATTCCAAGACCCCTAGTGGATGCCTGAAACCATGGATAATACCAAATCTTATATATGATATGTTTTCCTATACATAGACACACTTATGATAAAGTTTAATTTATAAATTAGGCACAGTGAGAGATTAACAATAATAATAAAACAGAACAATTATAACAATAAATGTAATAAAAGTTATGTAAAGTGCTCTCTCTCTCTCAAAATATCTTATTGTACTGTACTCATCCTTCTTGTGATGATGTGAGGTGATAAAATGCCTACGGGATGAGATGAAGCAAAAAGACTGAATGACGCAGGCGTTGTGATGTAAAGTTAGGCTACTATTGACCTTCCAATGATTCGTCAGGAGGAGGATCATCGGCTTCCTGACTGCAGTTGACGGTGGGTAATGAAACTGTGGAAGCGAAACAGTGGATAAGGGGGGGATTTCTGCATATATGTATACATATATATATATGAAAGTGTATATATATATACATATATATATATGAAAGTGATCTGAGAAGCACTGTGCACAAGAAAAATGTTATTACAAGTATTACAATGTTCCAGGTATTTTAAAGTGAGCTTGAATATTTTATCAAGTAGCATAATTATAGATAGAAAATCTTCTATTTATTCTGAAGCATTTTCCATAAATAAATGTCACTATTATTTTCCAAGAACATTGTCTTATCCATGAAGGAAGATTTATTACAGCTCTGTAACTCATGCAAATCGTACATATAAGCAAAATGTCTCCTGTTTGTTTTTTTTCCTTCAACCCAACAGAATTTGTTTCGTTTCCTGCAGGATTAGCTATCACAGGGAAATCAAGGTATATAAAGGCCATCTTTGATGCTAACATTATGAAAATTATTACACTTTAACAATCAATAGCAAACTGTGTTAGGAAAATGGTTTAGATGTGGCAAATTTTACTAAACACAAAAGAATCAACTATTTTTAGAATTTTAAAGTAATAGCAAGTACATTTTCTTATTATAAGAATCCAGCGAATTTCTAAGTACTTTATCCTACCATTTTTTTCTCATTTTGGTGTGTATTAGTTCCTGTGGCTGCTCTTTAACAAATTACCACAACTTGGTAGCCCAAAACAACAGAAATTTGTTGTTTCTGTTGCCTCGCTGTTCTAGACACCAGAAGTTTGAAATCTATTTCATCAAGCTGAAATCAAAGTGTCTGCAAGGCCACCCAGCACTCCACCCACAGGCTCTGAGGGAAAATCCATTCCTTGCCTCTGACAGCTTCTGTGTAGTTGTGGGCATTACTTTGCTCCTGGCTGCTTCACTCCAGTCTCTGCCTCCTGGGCCCAGGACCTCCTCCTCTTCTGTATAATCTACCTGTCTCTTATGAGGACACTTGTGAGGGCATTTAGCACCACCCCCCCCGCCCCCCCCGGATAATCCAGGGTAATCTCTTGTCTCAAGATCTTTAATCACACACATAAGGTAACATTTACAGGTCCTAGGGATTAGAACGTGGATCTTTTGGGGTATCATTTTCAGCCTAGTACACAGAAGTTCTCAAACTTCAACATTTATCAGAATCATCTGGAAGGCTTATTAAAACACATATTGCTGAAACCCGCTCCCCAGAGTTTCTGTTCAGTAAGCGGGGAATGGGGCCTAAGATTTTGAATTACTAGCAAATTCCCAGGTGATACTGCTGAGGCTGGTCCCAAGCTCACGCTCTGAGAACCACTAGCTTATGTTATCCCGTGCTTTGAAAATTATCTTCTTGTTTAATCTTCCCACCTCAAGCTGTAGGTCATCCCATTTTGTAGGCCTTTTGTACGTATTCTAACATCAGACATGTTGACAATAACAGTACAGCTGACACCTGTTTCTCCTTTAGTTACTGCCATGCTTTCTTCTCACTATTAGAGCTCTGCAGTGAGATATATCCAGAGATCAAATTTTTTCTTCCACGGACTCATTCGGTGCTCCCATTGGTTTCAGTGAGAGAAAGCATAGGATTTATTAGTACACATTCCTTAGCTCGGCAGTCAAGGGCCACCATAATATGACTTTAAATCATTCCTCCAGCTTGCAGCTGGATTCCCTGCAGGTCCCCCAAACACCCTCTGCACACCTCTCCCAAGTAGGAGACTTCCACACGCAGCTTCAGCGAGATGAAGTATCTGCTCATCACCTGTCCAAAGTTCCATCTATGCTTATCAGAACTCTGATGTTCCATGAAGTCCAAACCAACTACCTTGCTCAAGTCAATATGGTCTCTCCCTCTACACAGAACTTTCTATAACACTTCATGTGCTTTTGGCAATAACAGTATTCTCCTTTGAATCATGATTACCTATGCATTTTTAATCCCTCCATGTATTATAAACTTCTTAAGGATAAAGATTATTTCTTGTTCACTTTCATTTATTTTGTGGCACCTAGCACAGGGATAAATGTTTGTAAAATTAGCAACAGAATTTTGTTTGCTGTTCAGCACTTCATATCTCTTTGCACTTAAAAGGTGCACAGGTGGAGCAGCTGTCTTTTGCTTTGGGGACCCCATGCTACACTTCTTTGGGGGAACTGCGCCAACCTCACCCCAACTCTGTGGTTCTGATGATGATTGCTAATCACAGTACCCTCTCATATAACCCATACTTCTCCCTACCTTTCCCACAGAAATGAGCACCTTTCTCAGGATTTTTTAACTAAGGTCTAGAGGAATGAGGCTTTTCCTCTCAGATAGAGAAGCTAGGGCTATGTCAACCTTGTGAGGAAAGCAGGCTTGAGAGAATGAGGTTAGCATACAAAGGTATATAAGGATGAGTAGAAGGGAAATGTGAGTCCTTATGGCATCAAATCCCTGGGCTCTGTGGTTTCATTATATGAGCTAATATGGTTGCCGTTTTGTCTACTCTGGTGCAAGTTAGATTCTGTCACTTCCAGTCAAGAGTCCTGACTACTGTGAGAGGTAGAAGGACTCATGATCCTTTCATAATTCTTGTGAGAAAAGCAACACCTCCATTGTCCTGATGAGAGTTTCTAACTCCCTATGTATATTACCCCATGCACTGACCTTGAAGATACCAGGCATAATGGAAAATTATATATAAGTAATTGTTATGAACCCAAGGCAGTAGAAAAATAAAAACAGAAAAGTCCAACTCTTTCCCTTCACGACAAATTTTCACAGGAATCCTGGTGAGGGAGGCCAATATTATCAGTTTTATGTTTGAAAATTAAAAAAAATAAAAGCCAGAGAGGTCAAATAGCCTGGTTCTCTCTTTTAAGAAGCTTAGATCTAATAGAAGGGGAAGACATGTAAACAAATTAAAAACAAAGTATATGAGTACTGTGGTAGAAGTATGAACAAGGTACACCATGGGGCACAAAGAAGTGCCTATTTCAACCTGGAGGCATTAGAGAGAAGGACCGAGTTTATGGAGGTAGCAATGCATGAATCCAATTCCTCGGGGCAAAGACTGCCTTACAACATCAAACTTGTTCTTGCTAGACTTCTACTCATTCACATGAAAAGCATTTATCACTCAGTCAACAAGCATTTATAAGATACCTATACATGTGAG
Source organism: Halichoerus grypus (assembly GCF_964656455.1). Lineage (NCBI taxonomy): Eukaryota > Metazoa > Chordata > Mammalia > Carnivora > Phocidae > Halichoerus > Halichoerus grypus. The sequence goes on from NC_135718.1 coordinate 110,706,572, forward strand.
GTGCAAGTTAAATAAGACAAGGATCCTTTTCTCAAGAAGCTCATGGTTTATAGGCAGAAAATCTCAACTTTTAAAGTACAACATGATTAGAAGGTAAAATGATATGGAGCCTAGGATTTTCTCCCCACAAAATGGATGGGGGACAGGAAGGCGGTGGAGGAACTGATGAAATAAGGCTCACCGTGGGATGATAATTGTTGCAATGAGGCGTGGCAGCTTCGCAATGTGTCAGCCTGGCTAGACTGAACTTTACTTCCCAGAACTCTCTTCCCTCTATGTTTCTGGTTAGGGTGGTCCACCGGAGCCATTCTTATGTGGAATTTGGGGAATAGAAGTCAAGCTGCAGCTATTTTTATAGCCATACATATTGCTTATCTGCTCACTCACCAACTTGGCATGAGACCGTGGACAGGCCTACATCTGTTCCAACTACTCTTTGAACTTTCTTCAGCTTCTCCAACTCCAGGGCAAGGTGTGGGTATCTAGCTCTTTGATGAAGGGACCTGAGTTCAGCAGGACACCCACACCACCAAGGTCAGAGGCAAGACGAGTTTCAGTCCATCTCCAAGTTCCCAGCTCCAGCTTGTTCTTGCTCTCCTCCACTTTGCACCCATCTTCCCTTCCTGATTGCCCATCCCGGGCACTTCAAATTCCAGTAGCAGATGCAAGGACAACAGCCTTACAGACGCTATGGTCCCATAGTTACAAGACTGTACAAACACACACACATATATATGTATATAGGTATCCCCCACTTTTGAAAGTTCACGTTGTGCCACTTTGCTTTGACAAAGGACCTACAACAGTACCTGTTTTGGTTAACAGAAAGAAATCCTAAGAAGATTTTCGCTTTTACCAAAAAAAAAAAAGGCAAAAAGCAAAAATAACGTTCAGGGTTTGTCTTGCAGTGAGCCGTTACAGAGGCAGTACGCACCCCAGGCAGCCAGAGTGGCACCCCCAAGCTCCTTCCCTGGGGAACTCCACTCAGCATCTCATCAAGCCGCCATAGCTTTGAACTGTGTCTGTGAGCACCTGTGATTTATCTTGATTTATTTTGTGCATCCTTTGGCAAGATGTGGCCAAAGGTATCAGAAAAGCCTAAGAGAGGTTATTTTTTTTTTTGGTTTGGGAACACTCCAAAAATTTTCCATATAAATGAAAGGTAATGGCTTTGTCGCTTTACACCATTTTGCCTTGCGAATCGTTTCATAGGAATGCTCTACTTTTGGATAGCTAGGGAATCCTATATTTAGACACACACTCACACACCACACACACACACACACACACATCCGGGTGGTTCTGCTTTATTTATTGAGCTCTGATATACTGGGCGATTGGTACATTGAGTTCATGATCTTATTCTCAATTTTTTGGATATGTTTGAAATTTTCCCCATTAGTATTTTAAGTTCTCTGTGGGAGAATTTGGTGATAGAGTGTGTACAAGATGCTGTAAAAGCACCTGAGCACAGCCATCTCAGGCCTGGAGGAAGTAAGAGAAGGGCCCTTTTCACTGGCCAGTCTCCCTGTTTGCTTCATCAGCTCCCCATTTATGGTCTTTCCCTCCTAAATGCAGGTGAGCTTAATCCCCCAGATCCTTCTCTCTAAGCATCCACTCCCAGATTTCAACCAGCCTGCCTGTGGCATAATTCTTAATCCTCCATAAAGATCTCAGTCCTCTTACTGGATTTCCAATCTCTCATTTCCAACTCCATGCTCCATGTCTCCTTATTCATAGATAACCAAATAACATTACCTTTAAGAAGTAAAAACTAATGCTTCTGACTTCCAATTTCTCTTGGTCATTCATTTCTGGCCCCTAAACACCAAATCCAAAGTTGTCTTAGACGCCAACTCTCTTCCATACTGTCTGTGGCCATATCCTGCCAGTGTACTTCCATGGATCTTCTGCTCTAGGCCATCAAAATAGTTTCTCTTCTCTTCATTATCTCACCCATCTGATCACTCCTTTATTCATTCAGCAATGGTTTTCTAAGTACCTATGATGTAGAAAATCTTGAGACAGATAGAGGGAGGAAATATATCCTTATCAAAAACTTTCAGTGTATATTTACTTACAGAATAAAACCCATGCTCTTGGATTTTAAGGTCATCTAAAATCTGGCCCTGTCTGTGGGACATGTGATTATTCCTGGGGTGACCAAACTGCCAAAGAGGCTTTGGGGAAGGACTGTTTCCATAACAAGAGACTCCCTGGAGATCAGGCTGGGAGAAGGTTTGTCTTCCTGCGCCATTCTGAGTCTGGCTGAGAGTTAAGAGAACACAGCTTTTAATTTCTTCCTATGTTAAAAACAGAACAAAACAAAACATGTGATTATACAAATGATATGTGTTCTTTTTTTTCTAATTTTCAAAAATTTGAAGAAGCAAAAAGAATTAAACAACGATGATCTATCATACCACCACCCAGAAATAACCATTTTTTGTATTTTGGTGAGCCTTCTTCAAGAATTTTTACAGTTTTGGGGTGCCTGGGTGGCTCAGTCATTAAGTGTCCGCCTTCGGCTCAGGTCATGATCCCAGGGTCCTGGGATCGAGCCCCACATCATGCTCCCTGCTCCATGGGAAGCCTGCTTCTCCCTCTCCCGCTCCCCCTCCTTGTGTTCCCTCTCTCACTGTGTCTCTCTCTGTCAAATAAATAAATAAAATCTTTAAAAAAAAATATTTACAGTTTTAATTTATAACACTTTATAAAAATGTATGCCTTTAATTTGGATAGCACTGTGCATACTGTTTTCTAATCTGCATATTTCACTTAACAATTTGTTGTGAGCAAATTTCCATGTCAATAAACATATTTCTCATCTATCATTTTTTTTCTCATCTATCATTTGTAAAGGTGGTGTGCTATTCTATTGTATGGACATAACAATTTGTGTACACACTTTCCTTTTTGGGGACATTTAGGTTATTCTGATTTTTTTTTTTTTTACAACAAAAAGTTTTGCAATAAATATCCTTATAGATGAATCTTTTTCTGCATCCTCAGTGTTCTCCTTAGGATAAACTCCTAAAAGTAGAATTTCTGGATCACAGGGAATATATATTTTTAAGGGTTTTGATATAAGACCATGTCTTTTTCTGAGGACCATTTGGAACATTTATATAGAATTTCAGGAACATGCCAATGATATGAGGAGTCTGAAAGTAGCAGAACCATACCTAAGATGCCCTTAATCACTTGCTCTCTAAGGATATTAGAACTCTGTCTGGGGTGCCAGTAGGTTCATTAATTCTTTGGTACAATATATATTATCCTAATAGTTTGAAAGACAACAGTTTAATTTATGTGTAGATAACACTCTGTAGGAATTTTACTCATCATTTTATAACATTACTTAATTTCCTCCAGGGCTTGTTTCTTTGAGTAGACATTTGGGTTGCTACTGTTATTTTTTTAGTAAGTAGACATTTTCTATTTTAGCACAATAAGATAGTAATAAGCTCGTGATGAGATGATATGGCAGAAAACCTCCACTCTACCCTATAGCAAGTTCTATAACAATAGAACTTACCCACCAACTAAGAGCTCTGTTTCTCAGCGCTGTAGGTGTGGCCATGTGACTAGGTTCTGGCCAATGGTATGTAAGCTAAAGGGTTATGTGCCCTCCCCCTGCCCTTCTCCACTTCCCACTTGTTGGAATGCAGATATGGCAGTTGTGAGGGCAGCCATGTTAGACCACAGATGGCAACTTTATGTTGAAGATGATAGAGCAACTAAACAGAAAAAGCCTAGTTCCTGGTACCATGAAACTGCCAAATCAGACCTAGTCTACCTAAGCTTGATTATTTTGTGGGAAAGAAACAAAGTTCTATTTTGTTTGAGACCATTATTTGGACCTTTGTTTTAGGAGCTGACCTGGTATCCTAACACATAGGGAAGATTTGGGGAGCTTGACTATTTTCACTGGCCACTACCAAAATAATCCAACTGACAGATCAAATTGTAATAGAGGCTTTTTTAGGTTAAGGGACAAGGAATTTTGTTAATAGTCAAGTAAGTCAAAGCCAAAATATTTTACCAGAGAAATATGTGCAAACTCTTTCACCATCTAATGAGCTTTTACTTTGAATCAAAAATCCAGTTATGTAAAGGAATTATTTGGCATATTGCCTCTTAGTTTACTTCCACATTGTATAAAAAGTTGCACTCAATAACCGTGGTTTAATTTTATTCTTGATTTAATTAATTCCTGTTTTAATTTCTGTAATTCTACAGATTTCTTCAATGTCCTTGATATTCAGCGATAGTATAAAGATAAATAAGACTTCAAATCATAAAAATTAATGACTTAAATTGCATACAAAAATATGCAAACATTACTGTTTTATAAATTCTAACTGTATTTACATGTTACCTCTCTAAAATGACCTAGATACCACTAACTCAATGATAATTTTATAGTACCTAGTAAATATATGAAGTTGATGATTTTTATATCACTTTAGAGGTGAGTAACATCAAAAGACAGAAGCAATTAGGTCATAGATGAGTTGATCTGTAGACCCTAGAGACTTACTATAAGTGAGTCTTACACAACATTTTTCCTCTCTCTCTCTGTGTATATATATATATATATATATATATATATATGTACCCATAAATATGTATATGTTTATAGCCATATATATATCTCCAACATTCATTTCTAATAGCACCCAGATTTACTTTTGGGGAAGAGAAGTCTCCTGAGTAGTATTCAGTCCTATAAATCCAGTTGCATACCTCCATGGAAGTTGAAAACACCAGATCCTTCCTGGTCCCCCACTCAGCCCAGCCAAAGAGCAGGCATATGAGGAATTAGCCAGCAGGTGCTCTCACCTGGGCTTTTAAAACATTAAGACAGGGGCGCCTGGGTGGCTCAGTCTGTTAAGCAGCTGCCTTCGGCTCAGGTCATGATCCTGGGGTCTTGGGATCGAGCCCCACATCCGGCTCCCTGCCCAGCAGAGAGCCTGCTTCTCCCTCTCCATCTGCCTGCCATTCTGCCTACTTGTGCTCTCTCTCTCTCTCTGTCAAATAAATAAATAAAATCTTTAAAAATAAATAAATAAATAAATAAAACATCAAGACAGAAGGAAACAGCAATCACCACAAGAAGTATTCTGAAGTGGCTAAAATTTAAGGACATTTCCAAGCCTTATTCCCCAATATCCTATCAATCCTGAGTTCACCATCAACACCACCAAATCCTTTCATTCCAATAAATATTCTTTAGCTTTAGAGTCAGTGTTTGTTAGCAGCAGACAAGGGACTCTCACCACCATTTAACGTCTTACCACCATATGACGTGACCTCTCTTTTCCTAGTGCATAATCTATGCTAAAAACCTAAATAAATGAAGGAGGGACACCTAGGTGGCTCAGTTGGTTAAGCATCTGCCTTCAGTTCAGGTCATGATCCCCAGGTCCTGGGATCAAGCCCCACATTGGGCTCCTTGCTCAGTGGGGAGTCTGCTTCTCCCTCTGCCCCTCCCCTCTGCTCATGCTCTCTCTCTCTGGCTCTCTCTCTCTCTCTCCCAAATAAATAAATAAAGTATTTAGAAAGAAAAAGAGAAAATAATATAAAATCATGCTGAAAGTTTTTTAAGAGTATAAACATATTTTTTTTGTTGGCTGCAATTTGAGAAGTCAGTGTATATATTTTAGTTTTCTTCCTTTTTGTTTTAAGATGTAAATATTTTCTGTTTGAAACATTAAACATACACTTCAAAACTTAGGTAATTTTACTATCCTTGAATTATTCCTTTTTTATACACTAATTTACATCTTGTGAATCAATCTGTATTCTTTAAAAATAATTAGTAAATATCATGATACAACTTCCACCTCATATTTTATATTTTCCACACAAGGAACCATAAACTAAGTTGGGAGCCAACTTAATTGTTAAAACTAGTAACTCAGCACTCCTAATGGACAGAATTATTTGCCTCTTATTTGCACGGCTTTCCATTTTACACATCAGCCAAACAGAAACCACTGGTTGCTAAGCAACAGCTTTCCTCTCAATGATCAGAAATAGAACACATAGAAGGGCAATCTCTAAAATACAATATACATATATATATATATATATATGGAGTTAAAGAGAAACTCAGCCCCATAGTTTGGTTGTTCACCCAGAATGATTGTCATGAATATTGAATTCATACTGACAGTGTGTGAATTCTGAATATATTTGATCATGAATTCTTCAGTAACTATATCATCTTGTATTTTCTTCCAGTATCTTTCTTAATACTGAGAAACCATGAAGTAATACAGAAACCAGGCTTTGAAGCAAATTTCCTTAGAAAAACTATTTGTAAACTGTACACTTAGGTTTTGTTGAACCGAGTCATTGCTAACATAGCATTAACATTCCTGTCGCAATACTGCTTTTTTTGGTTAAAACTACATATTTAGGGGCGCCTGGGTGGCTCATTCGGTTAAGTGTCCAACTCTTGATTTTGACTCAGGTCATGATCTCAGGGTTGTGAGATCGAGCCCCACATCTGGCTCTGCACTCAGCAGGTAGTCAGCTGGAGATTCTCTCTCCCTCTCCCTCTGCCCCTCCCCCCACTCATGTTCTCTGTCTCTGTCTCTGTCTCTGTCTCTCTCTAAAATAAATAAATGAATCTTTTTTTAAAAACTACATATTTAAGGGCACCTGAATAGCTTAGTCAGTTAAGCATCTGCCTTCTGCTCAGGTCATGATCTCAGCCCTGCAATTGGGCTCCCTGCTCAGCAGAGAGCCTGCTTCTCTCCCTCTGCCATTCCCCCTGCTTGTGCTCTCTCTCTCTCTCTCTCTCCCTCTGTCAAATAAATAAATAAAATCTTTTAAAAAACTACATATTTAATGTTCTGGGAGGATATACTCTAACCAGCTAATAGTGATTATCAGAGGGAAATAACCATTTGCTTTTTCTTTTATGTATCCTTTATAATGAAAATAACAATTGCTAGTAGTTGCTGGGTGTTTATGAAATGCTGGGCACTGTTTAAGCTCATTCTATGTATTGTTACATTGGTATTCCCCTTTTGGCAGATAAGGAAAGGAGCTCAAAAGAAGTTGTGTAACTTTCTCAAGGCCGTGCATGTAGAAAGCGATAGAGAGCCAGGATTTTAATTCAGGCAGAGAGACTCCAGGTCCTCACCACTTCACTTATTCTTCCTTTTATAAGGTGGTTCATGTAATACCTTTTTTTCTTAATTATATTATCTTAGGACACACAGAATTATATCTGGGTACTCAATTCATTAGCAGCTTTCCTCCTATGGCTTGAATCAGTTTCACATCAGTAGGAGTTAAGAGCATAACAAATCTAATAAGTGTATTGAGGAGCAACATGTGGGTTGATTTTAGTCAACAGAGAACTGAAATTGTGCCAGTTCAACTGAACCTGGGGCTTTATGCAGTGTTTACTCGAAGTAGATCATGCAGTTACAGAACTTTCTAAGGAATCGCTTTAAATAAATACTACTTCTGGGAATTGGTTTTCTTCTCAAATGTATACTTAGTAACTTTTAAAAAGATGGACTTAGTAGACCAAAAAAAAAAAGCAAAAATAAAAGACAAATTATTTTCATTTAGAGTACTTGATAACAACTATCTGTTCAAGACGCAGAAAAAGCATTTGACAAAGTACAACATCCATTCATGATAAAAACCTTCAACAAATAGGTTTAGAAGGAACATACCTCAACATAATATATGAAAAACCCATAGCTACGTCATACTCGATGGTGAAAAACTGAGAGCTCTTCCTTAAAGTCAAGAAGAAGATGAGGATGAAGGGACGCCTGGGTGTCCTTCAGTCGGTTAAGCGTCTGCCTTCGGCTTGGGTCATGATCCCAGGGTCCTGGGATTGAGTCTCATGTCAGGCTCCTTGCTCGGCAGGGAGCCTGCTTCTCCCTCTGCCTGCTGTTCCCCCTGCTTGTGCACTCTCTCTCTCTCTGACAAGTGAATGGATAAATCTTAAAAAAAAAAAAAGAAGATAAGGATGTCCACTCTCAACACTTTTATTCAACATAATACTGGAAGTCCTAGCCATAGCAATCAGACAAGAAAAAGAAATAAAAGGCATCCAGATTGGTAAAGAAGAGGCAAAACTTTCACTATTTGCAGATGACATACTATATATCGAAAACCCTAAAGACTACACCAAAACACTACTAGAACTGATAAAGGAATTCAGTAAGGTCGCAGGTTACAAAATCAATATACAGAAATCCATTGCATTTCTATAAACTAATAATGGAGTAACAGAAATAGAAATTAAGAAAATAATCCCATTTACAGTTGCACCAAAAATAATAAAATACCTAGGAATAAACTTAACCAAGGAGGTGAAAGACCTGTAAAGAAATGGAAAGACATCATGCTCATGGATTGGAAGAATATAGTTATATTGTCCATACTACTCAGAGCAATCTACAGATTTAATATGATCCCTATCAAAATACCAACAGCATTCTTCACAGAACTAGAACAAATAATCCTAAAATTTGTATGGAACCACAAAGACCCCGAATACCCAGAGCAATCTTGAGAAAGAAGAATAAAACTAGAGGCATCACCATCCCAGATTTCAAGATATACTATAAAACTGTAGTAATCAAAACAGTATGGTACTGGCACAGTGATAGACATGTAGATCAATAGAACAGAACAGAGCCCAGAAATAAACCATGATTATATGGTCAATTAATCTTCAACAAAGGAGGAATAAATATATACTGAGAAAAAGATAATCTCTTCAACAAATGATGTTGGGAAAACTGGAGAGCTACATGGAAAAGAATGAAACTGGACCACTTTCTTATACCACACACAAAAATAAACTCAAAATGCATCAAGGACCTACACGTGAAACCTGAAACCATAAAAATCCTAGAAGAGAACACAGGCAGTAATTTCTCTGACATCAGCCATAGCAAGATTTTTCTGGATATGTCTCCTGAGGCAAGGAAAACAAAAGCAAAAAATAAACTATTTCCCAATAGTTTACATCAAAATAAAAGGTTTCTGCACAGCAAAGGAAACAACCAACAAAACAAACAAACAAACAATCTACTGAATGGGAGGGGATATTTGCAAATGGCATGTCTAGTAATGGGTTAGTATCCAAAATACATAAAGCACTTACACCAAAAAAATAAATAATCCAATTTAAAAATGGGCAGAAGACATGAACAGACATTTCTCCAAAGAAGACATACAGATGGCCCACAGACACATGAAAAGATGCTCAACATCACTAATCATCAGGGAAATTCAAATCAAAACCAAGCTGAGGTATCACCTCACGCCTGTCAGAATAAGAGGTTAAAATCAAAAATACTAGAAACAAAAAGTGTTGGCGAGGATGTGGAGAAAAGGAAACCCTCCTGCACTGTTGGTGGGAATGCAAACTGGTGCAGCCACTGTGGAAAACAGGATGGAGGTTCCTCAAAAAAATTAAACATAGAATTACTATATGTTCCAGTAATTCCACTACTGGGTAGTTACCCAAAGGATACAAAAACACTAATTTGAAAGGATATATGCACCCCTATGTTTATTACAGTATTATTTACAATAGCCAAATTATGGAAGCAGCCCAAGCGTCCATCGATAGATGAATGGATAAAGAAGATATATATATAATGGAATATTTTTCAGTCATAAAAAAGAATGAGATCTTGCCATTTGCAACATAGATAGATCTAGAGGGTATAATGCTAAGTGAAATAAGTCAAAGAAAGACAAATACCATATGATTTGACTCATATGTGGAACTTAAGAAACAAAGCAAATGAACAAATTAAAAAAAGAGACAACCCCCCAAACAGACTCCTAGTTATAGAGAACAAAGAGATGGTTACCAGCAGGGAGGTGGGGTGGGGGATGGATGAAATAGTTGAAGAGGATTAAGAGTACACTTATCACTATGAGCACTGAGTAATGTATAGAATTGTTGAATCACGGTATTTTAGACCTGAAACTAATATAACTGTATGTTATATGTTACATGACACTGAATGCTAGGGACACCGAAATGAAATGTACAATCTAATGTTTACCTGCAAGGACAGGACACAGATACATAAACCTGAAATCCTAGGTTAATAGGCAAATGCTATAATGGAGGTAGGAAGAGGATGGCGGGAGTCCATGGAGTTGACCACCTAAGAAACTGGGAATCCAGAAGGCTTCCGTCAAAGAGTACATGGGATGCATGAGCAAGAATTTGCCAGAAAGGAAAGCAGTTGGATTTCCAGAGTTAGAGTTAATCAATGTGCAAGGTCTCAGCAAGATAAAAGTTCGTGGTGTAATAAAAACAGTGAGGGGCGGCACCTGGGTGGCTCAGTCATTGGGCTTCTGCCTTCATTCAGATCAGGTCCTGATCCTAGAGTCTTAGGATCAAGCCCTGCATCGGGCTCCCTGCTCGACGGGAAGCCTGCTTCTCCCTCTCCCACTCCCCCTGCTTGTGTTCCCTCTCTTGCTGTCTCTCTCTCTGTCAAATAAATAAATAAAATCTTTAAAAAAAAAAAAAACAAAACAGTGAGAACCCTGAACTGCAGTTTAGGCTAGGGAGATAGGACGGGCCATGTGGTTACGGATTTTATTTATGGTAGAGAATTTGGACTTTATCCTGAGACCACCCAGGACCTGATAGAGCTGCTAGAAAACAACGAAGCATGTGATAAATATGAATGTTATAAACCAAGGCAATATAAAAATAAAAACATAATTAAGGAAAATTGGGAGGAAAAGAGTAGAACAGTGGATACCTATGCTAATTTCCTCAACTTTCATAGCTAGGAGTCAACAGATACATCTAAAAATCAGTCAGAAAATAGGGACCATCTATATCATCCAGTCATTAAAGGCAGCCTCTAGAACTGAATATATTACTAGAGGCAACAAATATCAGGAGGCAAAAGAGAGTAATTTAAATAGAAGTTTCTGCGAGAATTCTTCCCATTCTTTACAGTAAGTAGTCAGTACGTATTGCCCAGAAGTGATATATCAAGAATAGAAATTAGAAGCAGAGTTTAAAATAGTTGCTTCTGCAGAAGGAGACTTGGGTGGAAAATACTTTCTGTTGGTTTTGATACCTGGAATTCCCTGTATTTGACACAAAAGACAAAAGGAGCATAGATGTTCTTTCTTTCTCTTTCATCACTTTCTTCAACAGGGTATTTATTACTGCATTACCTTTATGATATAGCTTCTTACCTCCTCTCTTAGGAGAAAGTCTCCAAAGGGATGTTTATTTCTTTTCTAGGTACAGTCAGGCTTCACTCATATAATGAGAAAAACAGTCTTCAGCCCATGCACTAATGAAAAATACAGACTCCTAAAGACTTCAATGAGCTTAAAATAATCAGTACTGATATCGCTTCTCTAGATACAGAAAACATAGGAAACAAGAAATGTAAAGACTTTCATCAGACGTTAATTGAAAAAAGACTTTAGTCATACCACAGGTGCTAAATTAACAATTTTTTTATTTCTTCACTGTTTTCATGCATGTTAGGGAAGGTTTAAACCTTATTAAAACCATCTTAATTACTTAAATGGAAAAATGTCACAAGGGTTTTAACACTCCCTTGGAAATAACATCTTTATGACAAAATTCAAACTAATTTTTTAAAAACCGCATTTGAAAATCTCAACAACCACCTGCCAGAAGATTATGTTAAAAAGAGCCAGTATCCCTAAAAAAAAAATGTCCATGTCTCCATCCTTCAGACAAAAAGAATGGCATCCACTATACTATATGCAAAAACAATTTTTTAAATATTTCTCATGGTAGGGTCATCTATACAAACATCAAGACATAACCAATATGACTTTCCTCTTCTCATGCAAAAATTATATATATTTATGAGGTCATACTCTAGAATACTCAAGTACAGAGGCTAACTCTGCAAGACCTGGACTAGAAACTCAACCTGACACTACCTGGGTGACCATGGACAAGTCATTAGATCTAAGTCTTGGTTTCCTAACAGTACTTATTCCAAGGGTTGTGATAAGGGATTACCCAGAAGAATGGATGTAAAGTGCTTAGGTGTTAAAAGCACCTTTTAATAATAATAATAATAATAATAATAATAATAATAATAATAATAATATACCAGGCGGGCAGTTAATTTATAATAAGCAAAAAATCAGAATTTTGTTAGATGATATGAATCCAATAAGGGATACCCAAACAGTATCTTAGGGAAAAAAAATCTAGAACTCACAAGGCAGATTATGATATCAGCCAGCCCTTCAATGGCAACACAATCTTCATTCAGGCCACCTCCTGCTGGAGGTAAATCTCTTCCAAGGAATGGCTTTTTCATTTTCATTGAGAAGCTGTTTCCCAGGAGCCAGAAATGATTTGGTTACCGTCTGTCTATTGGAGTGAGAAAACTGGTTATATGATCAAGGCTAACTCCTACAAAACACTTTATAAATCCAAATGCCGAATGCCAACAGGATATTCTTCTGACAGTTTTATCCAAACATGTTGACGGTTCCAAAGTCAGGCAGTCTTCTCTGGGTGGGGAATGAGGTGGTGGGGCAGAGGAGGTATTGAAAATATGCACACATACAAAGAAGATAAGTAAACTGCAAAGTCAAAATATTACTATCTGTCCCTGTAGGGAAAAAGTTTGCTGACCCCTGCTACAGCGTCTAAACACTGACCTTTGAGAACTTCTGCCTTAAGGATTTCAAACTCTAGTGGCAATCAGAGCAAAACCTTGGTTTTTGCATAGCAAATGAGGTGACCACATTCCTCTTTCTAGTAATGGTTCTGGGATATTGAATAGAAAAGGACACTTTCCTTCCTCTGTCTTTTTGCTTGAATTATTATAGACGAAATCATTCACTATTAGACAATCGGTTTATTGGATGGGACACCGAACCGTCATTCGATCAGAATCGTGTGTCATTTGTTCTAACACTCGTGTTGAAACTGAGAAGGAACAGGACCTTTCCTGAGGCCAACAGCCCTCTGGCCACAAGCCGTGTTACCACCCAGCAACAACAAACAATATCCCGAAGCCAGAAGAACAACTTGAAAGTTCTGAAAACCAATTTTTTCCATGCTTTTGGCAACAAAGCTCATTTCTGCGGAATAACTCAAATGGAATGGATGTAGACTATTTGTGGTCTTTATCCTACCAAGTGTGACTAGTCCTATAGTTGACTCGTGACCAACGTGGGGGTTAGAAATACCAATCCCTGCACAGTGGAAAATCCACGTATAACTTTTGACTCCCCCCAAATTTAACTACTAATAGCTTATTGTTGACCGGAAGCCTTACTGATAACATAGTCGATTAACACACATTTTGTATGTCATATGTATTATATACTATGTTTTTACAATAAATCAAACTGGAGAAAAGAAAATGTTAAGAAAATCATAAGGTAGGGAAAATACAGTTACAGTACTGAACTGTAATTATCGAAAAAAATCCAACATATACGTGGACCCATGTAGTTGAAACCCATGTTGTTCAAGAGTCAACTGTACTTTTCTCTGAAGTATTAACATGGTTGAGTCTGGGGCCCTGCCCCAGAGCCTGCTGTGTATGCAATAAGTGATCACATTCTACCTTCCGGGACCTGGGGGGGAAACATGAATCCTGAATCCAGCTCGTCCTAAAGGTTTTCAGCAAGGAACTGAGGACCTACATTCCATTCGGTTACGATTGCAGGTGCCACTACTTTGAAGCCAGCAAACTTCTTTTACTACCATGTTCCCACATAAAATGCTCCTCCAATATTTTAGTGTTTGCAAACAGTATGACGCTAACATTTGCTCCAGCAAAGAAGTGAATACATTGTGCTAACAGTTTTCCCTTTTAAGGATTGTGTACAAAGCAGTAATGTCTGGGTTACAAACATTATGAATACAAATGTAACTATTCTTAAAGTGGCACACCCTATTCTCTCTCCATTGTTATCACACCCAGTTTAAATAATGAATTTAATTCAGGAATTCATTTTTTGGGACTCTGCCATGTGCCAGGCAATAAGGTGGGTACACTGGTGAATAGAACAGGTATCTTCTCCTATAAGAAAACAACAATTTGACAGGATGCCTGGGTGGCTCAGTTGGTTAAGTGTCTGCCTTTGGCTCAGGTCATGATCCAAGGGTCTTGGGATCGAGTCCCACATCCGGTTCCTTGCTCAGCAGGGAGCCTGCTTCTCCCTCTGCCTCTGCTGCTCCCCCTGCTTGTATTCTATCTCTCTCTGTCAAATAAATAAATAAAATCTTAAAAACAAAACAAAAAAAAAGATTAAAAAAAGAAAACAATTTGAAAGTGGATCTACAAGAGGTACCGATTGACTCATTCATTTATTCCACAAATAAATTTATTGAGCACCTACTACAAAATAAACACTATACTAAGGGCTGGGATTTTAGCAGTAAAAAAACAATCCCTATCATCTTAAAGTTTACATGCTAGTGGAGAGAGATATATAACAAGCAACATAAATAAGTAAAATAAATTAATATAAAACAGAAGAAAATAGAGAATGACAGAATAGGAGATGCAATTTTAAACAAGGTGACTGTAGAAGGCTTCATTTACAATGTATCATTTGAGAAATGAGAGTGTGTCAAGTAAATATTGCAGGGTGGGAGGTGTTCCAAGTGGAGGGAACAGCAAATGCAAAGGTCCTGAGGTAGGAGGGTACCTGGCCAACCTGGAGGAATAATAATGAAGCCAGTATGTCTGGAGTAAACAAGGAGAAAGGGTAGTAGAAGTCTAGGGAGGTGGGAAGAGAGATCATGTTGGATAGTGTAGGCCACCGTAAGGACTTTGGATTTTAGTCTGAATGAAATGAAGAGTCTCTGAAGGATTTTGAGCAGTTGAGAGACTAACCAATATTTTTAAAGGTTGGTTCTGCTATGAAAGTGTTAAGTATGGAAGACCATCTAGTAAAGGGATTCACTTAGGCTAAAAGGGCAGTGAAGGCCTCCTGAGCAAATAACATTTGAGCCTGAAGAATTTGTTTACTGTGGGGAGTTAGCGCTAGAGAAAAGGGAGGAGCTCTCTCCCGACACGAGGACAAGCTGATGAGAGAAAACAGCCAGTTGGAAGCTTTTAATGCCACAGTGAGCATCTTCTACTTTCTCTTAAGGCTAATTATTGGGAGACTTTAAGCAAGGGAGTGACACAATCGGTTCAATGTTTTTGTTTGTTTGTTTGTTTGTTTGTTTGTTTAATTTATTTGACAGAGAGAGAGAGCACAAGCAGGGGGAGCGGCAGGCAGAGGGAGAGGGAGAAGCAGACTCCCTGCTGAGCAGGGAGCCCGATGTGGGACTCCATCCCAAGACCCCGGGATCATGACCTGAGCCAAAGGCAGATGCTTAACAGACTGAGCCACCCAGGTGCCCCTGTTCAATGTTTTATAACAACTGTCAGATTGTTATTCATAAAATGGAATCAGTAGTGGTTTTTTAAACCACAGGTCATGACTCCAATTCAGGAGATCACCAGATTGCAATTTTTTAAAAATGAAATAGAATAGAAAACATCAGAATGCCCTTCAGGTTTTAAGGGTAAGGATAGTGGCAGGGAACTTTTGATTCTGTATATACATATATTCGTGTGTGTATGTGTGTGTGTTTGTCATTGTCCAAAGTTTGAAAGTCACTTGATTAGCAGGAAAGACAGAAAAAGAGGGACAGCAGTAGAGGGAATATGCTGGAATCTTTTTAAAGGTATCTCTGGTCACTGAGACGAGAGAGAGAGAAACAAAGAGGCCTGTGAAAGCTCTCGTGGACCTACCTAATGGGTTCTAGGGGTAAATGAACGGTCCAGGGCAGTTCAGCAACAGGATGGATGGCTGAAATTGAGATTATGGGTAGAGAAGATAATGAGCTTAGATTTCAACATAGTACCTGCAAGCCATCACAGTGGAGATACTTAGTTTAGAGCACATGATAAGACCAGATACTGAGATCTGGAACTGGTCAGCATCGATAGATTTAAAAAAAATTGTTGAAGATTTCATGACAAGTAATCCCATCATACCTCATAGTGATCCCATGTAATATTTGGGGGCAAAATACACTACATCTTTTGGGACACAACATTTACCAAAAAAAAAATTATTTTGCTTCTCTGGAATTTACATTTTACAGGGCCTTCTGTATTTTATCTGTGATTCTGATCAGTGTTCAAGTTCCCTGAGAACAGAAGCAGATATACCAGTCAGGACACAAGGACAACAACACAGGCAAAGAGGTAAGGAGCCCTAAAGTTAGTGTTTCACGAGGGATTCTTTGCTTGACTAATATAAATGCAAATTTGAAATGTAAAACTGAATCATTAACTTTGATTAATTTCAAGCACAACGATGTCCTGCAGAGATCCTCCTCCCTTGGGCTCAGGATATGCACCTGCATGGCTCAGATTTCTGGTGTGCCCCACTATCTACTATGGATCAGCTACGGGATCCAGGATCTCACAGAGCACATACCCCTAAAGAGGAAGCTAAGAGCTAGCACCTAGTTGGGCTGTCCCAAAGGGACTTACCTTTAGGGATGAACCATTGGGAGGAAAGTTCTGCCTGCATTTTCACTTGCATAGAACTTGTTTATAGGGTTGAACTTGGCACAAAACCAAAAACTGAAAGGCTGCTATTGTGGATATAGCTTTTCCTTCAGGAAAGAAATGTTTTTTTTTAACAACACACATTTTCAACATATTGAAATGATTTGAGTGATATGGCTTTGAAAAGAGCCAATGAAAAATGACATAAATATAAATCTAACACGTCAAACTATTTCAAAATACATAATATTTTCTTCTTTCAGGGAAGCTGTGCTCCTACTGTCCTGAGATTTCACACACTATACACTATAAACTGAATTCCTTGGCCTTGATCTATCAGCAAACACTGACGATCTCATTGTCCCTGAGTTCTGACTCCAGAGGGCTCCACGGAAAGGAAGGAGCAAGAAATTATATACACTCATACATGTTCTCAAAGCACATTAGCAGATCCCACACTGACAGCTGCTTGGTTTCTTGCAGGCCTGGGTTCCATGACCATATATATCTATAATTGCAAAGGCATTCTTAAAAACCTGTAAGGAGATGTATAATAGAAATATGACTAGAGAAACATGAGTGACATCTGCTACTTAACCATATTACATTTCAGCACCGAGATTCTTTTTTTAAAAAAAAGATTACTTATTGGGGCGCCTGGGTGGCTCAGTCGTTGAGCGTCTGCCTTCGGCTCAGGTCATGGTCCCAGAATCCTGGGATCGAGCCCCGTGGAGCAGGGAGCCTGCTTCTCCCTCTCCCATTCCCCTGCTTGTGTTCCCTCTCTCGCTGTGTTTCTCTCTGTCGAATAAATAAACAAAATCTTATATAAAAAAAAGATTATTTATTTAAGAGAGAGAGACAGGGAGAGTGAGAGAGAGCAGGGGAGGGGCAGAGGGAGAGGGAGAGAGGGAATCCCAACCAGACTACCCGCTGAGCATGGTGCTCGACTCGGGGCTTGATCTCTCGACGCTGAGATCATGACCTGAGCCAAAATCGAGAGTCAGATGCTTAACTGACTGGGCCACTCAGGTGCCCCTCAACACCCAGATTCTAATGTAACTTTAGTGAGGGCAGGAATCCTAGCCTGTGCTCTGTTTGCCAATGTGGTTTGCAAAAAGGGGGCAAGATGAAGAGTCCACCAAGCCAATCATTATGTTCAGAGGGATGTTGAAACTATTCAAAGTTTTCATTTTTAAACTTGTCAAAGGGAACTCAGTAACCAAAGGCAGACACTTCATTTCTTTCACTCACTCAACAAATGTCTACTGGGGACCAATAAGTTGCCAGGCACTCAAGAATATGCAATGGGAAAAAGACAGTCTTTTCAACAAATGGTGTTGGGAAAACTGCACAGCTACCTGCAAAAGAATGAAACTGGACCACTTTCTTACACCATACACAAAAATAAGCTCAAAATGGATTAAAGGCCTAAATGTGAGACATGAAACCCTAAAAATCCTAGAGAAGAACACAGGCAGTAATTTCTCTGACATTGGCTGTAGCAACATTTTTCTAGATATGTCTCCTGAAGTGAGGGAAACAAAAGCAAAAATAAACAATTGGGACTACATCAAAATAAAAAGCTTCTGCACAGAAAAGGAAACAATCAACAAAACAAAAATGTACTGAATGGGAGATGATATTTGCAAACGACATATCTAGTAAGCAGTTAATATCCAAAATACATAAAGAACTTATGCAACTCAACACCAAGATAATTAATAATCCAATTTAAAAATGGGCAGAAGACATGAACAGACATTTCTCCAAAGAAGACCAACAGATGGCTGACACATGAAAAGATGCTCAACATCACTCAGCATCAGGGAAATGTAAATCAAAACTACAATGAGATATCACCTCATACCTGTCAGAATGGCTAAAATAAAAAATACAAGAAACAACAAGTGTTGGCGAGGATGTGGAGAAAAAATAATTTGCTCTCTCACTTTAGGAACAATGTCTGATCGGAATAAGGGAAATCAGCAACTACCAGATTTTGAGGAAAAGATTTTAAAGCATGAAGATAATGTAAAATATATTATTTGTATGTGTTCAGATGTTAACTTGCAAATGTGCAAAGACATAGAGTTTTACAGAATTTTGAGGACCACTGGTTTAAAGAATTTAACCCAATGAAAGAAGGTCTATGCTAGCTTATATGCACGATAAAGCGACAAGCACAGGCCTTCTATAGGAAAAGGTGAGTTTGAATGCAGCTGGATTGTTCTCAGCCCGATCCTCAGGAACTTCTGCTCATTCCCAGGGAAAAGACACGATAGTGCTGGTAAATCATAACATGGGGCCACATCACCCAGACATATGTGGGAAACCGCTCAAGGAGGCACTGTTGGAAGACAGACTACAATACAAGTGAGGAATGAGGTACTACCTTCATGACTGTGCCCATCTCAAGAGCCACAGGGCCATGGAAATATCTGAAACCACAAGGTAGCCAGGGAGACCACAGGTCAAATCGCTTGTGCGACAAACCTTTGAGACTTCCTGCAGCAGGTGGGAGGGTGAGGAGGGGCTCCTTCTATTTCCTCTGATCTGTAGGATCAGCACCTTACTGCTGTTCTCAGGAACCCGTGGGTGTGGTCTGGGGAAAGCAGGGAACTCTTTCAATAAAACGTCTAGAACTCATTAAATATGAAATCCCTTTCTTCACTGTCTCTACCTCTAGCTTCCCCCTCTTCCCAATTAAAAATAAGAGAAAACTAAGGTGCAAGGAAGCTGAATTGTCAAAGGTTCTGAGCTCTCCTAATTTCAAGTCTAGAATTTTAGCCACAGACCAGACACTACTGGAAACTGACTGTCTCGGAAGGACATAACTTTGTATTTTCCTCAAGTTGTTTTTTATGTCATTTGGCTAAGAAACAAAATTGGCTCGGGTTTGGGCAGGAAGCTGGGTAAGAAGTTGTCACTGTCCTGACTCACCAGGTGTGTCACCCTCGTTGGGTGGCAGCTCATCCACCAACAGGACGAGCCCCACTGAGAGATGTGCACTGGGATTTGTCTGGATGCAGTGTGATCAACAAGGACACATCACTATTTTCCTTCTCCATTCTCAGTGAAGTATCCCTCGATTTGACAGTGTCACCCATTGGAGGGACTTTGGGTTCCCTGTGAGTAACAGAGGCCCCATTTGCTAAAGGAAAGAAACTTCTTTCCTCTTTATATTTAGAATTCCATTAAAGATTTACAGTGCCGAGTGACAAAATAGGTAATGAACGTGAATTTGATGTACTCACAGAAAAGATCAACTATGCAGTCTCCCCACAGAAATTCTCACACTTTACTAAATTTGAAGACTTACACTTTATGTGTTAAAAGAGATTTGTAGACTTCTTTATCAAGGACCTCTGCCTATGGGGTCAGGTGTTGTACCATATTTCTGAAAAGTTCACATTTCTAACCCAAATCAGTGTAATATGGTTCCCTTTCAGACCCATATGGTTATATACACTGGGTGATTTGACAAGATCTTCTGATCATTTTTTAAAATATTTCATTTATTTGAGAGAGAGACAGAGACAGCGGGAGAGAGCATGAGTGGGGAGGAGAGAGAGAAGCAGGCTCCCCGCTGAGCAGGGAGCCTGAAGTGGGCTCAATCTCAGGACCCCGGGATCATGACCTGAGCTGAAGGCAAACGTTTAACTGACTGAGCCACTGAGGTGCCCCATGAATCATTTTTTAATAACCTATATTTCCCAAATAGTTTTTTCTGACCCTATCCAGCTCACCAGCTCCCTTTGTGACTTAACATACCTCCAAAAATAACTTAAAAGGGGGCTGGCAACCATGAGGAAGAGGAGCTTCCCTCTCTCTTTCCCCATACAAGGCAGATACTGCTCATCAATTGCCACACTTATTCCACTGTATTGAGACTTAGTCTTAATTCTTCACAGCCCAACACTGCAAACAACACTGTCAACTAATTGGACTTGACATCTAAATGGAAATCTATTAGCAATCCCAGGATTAAATTAAATCACTAGAAAATCTAACTATTCTTGAGAGGTTTCTTTGAACACCCCAAATCTTATGTCTGGCCACCTAATGTCACATTCCTAGTGGTAATGTTCTTTAGATGACTCAAAAGTTCTGTCTCTGTTTTTACACATTAGAATTTTAACTCCCATTCTGAGTTTTGAGTTGTATCAGGAAATAACTTCAGATGGGGAGATAAGGAACAGATTATCTATTCCCTATTTTATTTCTTTGAAATGAGTAGAGCTTTGGTTTCCCAGATTGTCTACTAAGTTGACCCTTGGGATTCTAGTTTGATTTGTGTTTAAGGCCAACATATATGTTCATATTTTATCTGATTTATCCATCCTTAAAATAAGGACTCTGAAAACTAATCATTGCCTGGTTGTCATTTAATATTGGCAGACTTGGAGCTCTCAGGTGGCTCAGTTGGTTGAGCATCTGCCTGCAGCTTAGGTCATGATCCCAGAGTCCTGGGATCAAGCCCCACATCAGGCTCCCTGCTCAGTGGGGAGCCTGCTTCTCCCTCTCCCTCTGCCCCTTCCCCTGTTCGTGCTCTCTCTCTCTCAAATAAATAAAATCTTAAAAAAAAAAAAAAAAAGAACTTTAGTGTGTATAAAATCACAGTAAAAGGAATAATTTCTGATTTCGTCCAAAAAATTAATTCTCCCAACAATAACATTGCTAAGAGTTCTCAAAGATGAAACCACTTTGCCTGGGTTATATATTACTTTTAAATCTCTTTATTAGAAGAATGTCTCCGGCACTAGAGAGAATACATTTTTTTGAATGTTAAAGAATTTTAGTTTCCTTAAAGAGTTTTGGTACCTTCGGAGTTAATTATATACTTTATACCTGAACATAAAAGATTAGTAACCTAAAGATATTTAGATAGTTTCTCTAAAGATTAATAAAATGATGAATAAAAATATAAGCCTTCCCTGTTGAATTATTATGGAAAGAAAATTTCTTCAGCCATACGTAGAACAGTAAAATTCAAATCACAAACACAACTACGCATCCAAATATAACATTATTGTAGTTGTCAAAACAATTATTAACAATAGTTCTTCTAGTGTGCCCTGTGGCCAGAAGAATCCCAGAGTGGGACATTAATAGGTCCTTTTAATTATCATCACTCCCTGGAGAAAGTCCATCTTGAGAAAATATGCCAGGGACATACCAGCTCTGATGACAATGTACAGGCAAAGATTTAAGTTGATAAATGGTGTAACAACCAGCACTGTTGGTCTATAAGTGATGAAAAGCCAAATCACTTGGCTTATGGGGGGAAATAAGGAAATTAACTGACTCATATAAAAAGTCTAGGCATTGACTTCAAGCATGGCTGGATCCAGTGCAACATCACTGCACCTTGATCTCTTTCCATCTCTCACATCCACTTTCCTTTTTATTGCCTTCACTCTAAGGCAAGTTCTCTCCCTGTGACAGCCTGAACAGCACTAGGCATGTATCTTCCAGATTCTTATCCAGCCAATGCCCAAGTATTTGTTCTCATTGGACCAAATTTGGTCACACACCCATCCATGAACATTCACTGCAGCCAAAGGGTGCTGGTCCAAGCAGAAAGAAGAGTGAATGCTACACAGACAGAACCAGTAGCTTTCTACCCTAGTAAGGCATAACCAAGTTTATATTGCTTTTCAGCTGTGTAAATGCCTAGGTTCCTGTTTCCTAAAATTTGGACATCTTGAATTCTTGGAGCCATCTGTTCATATCATAAGATTACCTCAAATTCAAATGTTCTTTTTGGAATAGAGCACACTAGTTTGTGAGAAGGTTCCTATCTACTCAGCGTGTTGCCTCTATATTGTAGCTGAAGTCCCAAAGCTGAGAATAAGAAGAGACAATTCCACCACCCCATCCCCTGTCCCAGTCTAAAGAGTGCCTGAAACATCCAGGCCAGACTTAATAAAACAAAACATATCAGCAGCGCCTGGGTGGCTCAGTCAGTTGAGCGTTCAACTCTTGATTTCAGCTCAGGTCATGATCTCACGGGTCGTGGGATTGAGTCCTGCGTGGGCTCCGCGCTCAGCGGGGAGTCTGCTTGGGATTCTCTCGCCTTCTCCCTCGGCCCCTACCCCCACTCACCACACACTCTCTCTCTCTCTCTCTCTCAAATAAATAAATAAATCTTGGGGCGCCTGGGTGGCTCAGTGGTTAAGTGTCTGCCTTCGGCTCAGGTCATGATCCCAGAATCCTGGGATCGAGCCCCGCACTGGGCTCCCTGCTCTGCGGGAAGACTGCTTCCTCCTCTCCCACTCCCCTGCTTGTGTTCCCTCTCTCGCTGCGTCTCTCTCTGTCAAATAAATAAATAAAATCTTAAAAAAAATAAAATAAAATAAATTAATCTTAAAAAAAAAAAAGAAAACAAATCAGTCCGGTATCTATGAAACCCTCACTTCCAGTTTTTATAGGACCTGGCTAAATTGTGAAAGATCATTGAAGAAGCTCAAGGAGAGCAGGAATTCAGAGTGGAGAGTGTTTGGGCTGTTTTTGCTTCTTTTCTCACACAGAGAGAAAGGTTAAGTTACCTCCCAACCTCTCCCATAAAGATGGAAGGAATCTGCAGAAGGGCAGACAGGCGCCTTGCTTCTTAGCAGAAGTGTAACTTATCAGATGGTGAGATGACAAAAACAAAGCAGAGTAAGTGATGGGTGTGGCTGTGTGTTGCTTGAGATGGAGAGATCAGGGAAGACCTCACTGATAAGAGGACACTGGGGCTGAGGCCTAAAAGTGAGGGAAAAAGCCATGCAGAGAGAATAGAAAACCGGAAGGCCCGTAGCAAGAACATGTTTAGTATTTTCTGGGGTGGAAAGGAGCCAACAGGACTGGAGAGAAGTGAGCAAGAGGGAATGTGGCAGGAATAAAGGGCGGAGATTAGAATGGAGTTGCATTTACTACATGGGTGGAGAGTAATGGAGGAGTGTGAGAGACCACACACCACATCCTGCGTGCTGTGCGCCCTGAGCTTTGGCTCAGGCCTGGGCTGGGGGCTGGAGGAGGCCAGGGAAACTTTGAATTATATGTGAGATTAGATGTAATTGGATTATAAAATTAGATATTATGTTTGGATTTAGACTGACCTGTATTTGTCTTTTAATACCTGAAAGTAAAGTAAAAAAATAAAGTAAGAAAAGTAACCCTTACTTTTCAGGTATTAAAGTGGCTGGAAAGCCATGAGATCTATGTGAAGGGTTATCTCCAGGGCAGGAATGAGAAGGTAAGTGCATGTTTGAGGATTAGAGAAAAATAAAGCTGTTCCCTATGTGTACCTCACAGAGTTTACCTTATTCAATAAACTGATTACTTTCTAAAAGAATCAAAACCCTTACAATCCATCTGTGAATTCACCGTATACAACACAATGTTTTACACATTATTATGTGCAAACTCAGTAAACATTTGCTAAGTATCGAGTAGTATAATATTCCATTTTGGGGGGGGGGAATGATGTGGCACTAGATAATGGTCAGATCAGGGAAAGCTGAGGTAGGGCCTAATTTTATAAATTGTATAATTCAAAACTTGAGATTATTTGTAGGGTTTACATGTGGCTTCCCGACCTTTAATCAGAGTCACCTATAAAGGACTCACTGTGAACTTGTTAGAGAGGATCAATACCCAGACAGCCTATGACACAGAAATGATATTTGCTGCTTGCTAGTTTTAATGTGCAGTGTAGGGTCCAGGAAGTAGAAACAGCTGCAGGATTGTAAGATGAAATAAACTGAACAGAAACAGAATAACACACAGAAGAGACACTTTTTTAAATGAAGGAAATCACTAAATTGGCTATTTCCACTTCCATTTTTGGGCTTAAACAAGATGACAGTTTGTTACCCTTTCACATCGAAGAAGTCCAGAATTTGGCAGTCCAGAGCAGAAATGGCAGGTCCAAGGTCAGCAGAAGCTAGACTCTTCCTATGGCACTACCTTGGTCAGTCCTGAGCCTGTCACCTCCTGATCCACAATGGCTACTTGATTTCAACCCATCACATTTGCATCCCAGCCAGGCAGAAAAAAGAAGGAAGAAGGGTATTCCTCTTTCCTTTGTAGGATATTTCTATGAAGTCCTCACAAAATTCAGTTTACCAAAACTAGCTGCAAGGGAGGTTAGGAACCATGACCTTTAGTATTGTATTTCTAAGGAGAAAAAGGAGAATGGATGGAAGACATAGTCAACTAGTCATTTCTGCCTCATCTTGTTTCTCTTAAAGACCTGTGGGTGAAGTTAGATTGGACGCTTTTTATCAAGAAGAGTTACCCCCTTTCTTACGGCTGCATGTTAAGTTAGTGTGTTCACAGCTCTATTTACTGGTTATATTGTACTTCTGATTATCCTTAATAGCTAATTCTACTAGTTCCAAAGACAAAAGTTCAGTTATATAACCTATCAACATCCTCCCTGTCCAACCCTCCACCAATGAATTGGCTGTGCCTGATGATTCATTTGTCTCCTATGGAAATTATTAATAAATTGAGTCAGTAAGCATGTCATGAAAGGCAGAGTGTGGTGGTGGAACAGGGTGGGCTTCAGATCAGACTCTCCTGGATTGAACTCCTGCCTCCAACATTCAAGTAACAACTTTGGGTAAGCTTCCAGCATCTCTAAATTCCCATTTCCTGCTTCATAAGACAAGGATGATAATAAATACCTCTTGAAGCCGCTATAAGGAATGAATGAAATAACATGAAAAGTGACCATATGCACCTATAGCGCTCAAAATTATTATTGTGTAATTCGTTCATTGTTCCCGGAGCACCTGCAATGTGTTAGGTGCCATACTTGACACTGTGGTTCTTAAAGCCTAAAGAAGACATGCAGGAAGCTTGTGATGTAATGCAGGAGCTTAAGACACCTAGAAACAAGCTCTGCAGAGTAGGAAAGGTTTTACATACATGCAACATTAGAATGACACCTCCCTTGACTGATATCAAAATGTCAGATACATTATCTTCCAGAAAATGGGATGATTCAATCTGTTAAGGATCCATGTGCTTGATTTGCTGTTTAGTAATAAGCACTGACATGTGGGCCACCCCATGTAGGTAAATAGGGTCACATGAAAGGCTTGCAATGGCCCCACTGGGACATTTTTCTAAGAAGTGACAGAGAAGTACCTACATGGTACTCTTTTGACTACTTTGTGAACATCACATATTACTTTAGGTTAGAATTTGAAAGCTAAAACAAATTGATCATCACACTACAAAAAATTCAGGCAAAAGTCACTTTCTTTACATTGATATGTCTTCAAAGCTCAAGGCAATAGGAATGATGCACTATCTAGTCCCCACTTCCTTTATAGAGATGTGTGTGGAAGATCTCTACATGCCTGGCCTAGGGTGGGCACTGGGGTTGCAAAGATGAACAGGATGGCATCTGTCCTCCCACAATGTAGCATACAGAAGGGGCACAGACAAGTGGAATTTTCATTACCGTGTGATTAGTGCTACGGAGAGGAGAGATATCCCGGAGTGCTATGTAAGTTCATAGGAGGGGACAGCCCACCTAGCCGTGGCCAGTGAGGGAATGCTGCCTGGAGGAAGTGAGTTCTACACTGAGGCCTAGAAGATGAGTAGAAATTAACCAAGCAAAGGGTGCTTCAGTCAGTGCAAAGGGCAGGTGCAAAGGGAATGGTATATTAAGGAAGGGATGGATTCAGTCCCAGCATAGACACATACTGTGAAGAACCTTGATCCCCACTGTGATGATTCAGTTCATAGGCTTCTCCTAATTTTCTAGGAAATGCAGAGAAAAAACAAACACACAAAACAGGATTCATTTTGTTATGGCAGAAAATAATTTTATGTAAAAATCTGAGAAACAGCTACATAATGTCACTTTTCCATGTACAAGAAACACAGGAAAAGCAGTATACTGTTTGTGTACATATATTCTAAACAGCTTTTCAATTCATTACAGGCGCTCAACCTTTTAGTAACTTGGGTTTCATTCTTTATACCACTTCAAAAATAACCTGTTAGGGGCGCCTGGGTGGCTCAGTCGGTTAAGCATCTGCCTTCAGCTCGGGTCATGGTCTCAGGGTCCTGGGATCCCTGTTCAGTGGGGAGTCTGCTTCTCTCTCTGTCTCTCCCTCTGCCCCTCCCCTCGTGCACTTGCTCTCTCTCCCTCTCTCTTGCTATCTCTCTAATAAATAAATAAAATCTTTAAGAAAAAAATAATAACACAGTAAAGAAATGACCATGATTCTGCAGTGTCTTTGAAAATTTTTTAAATCCATATTTAACTTGTTTCCTTGATGTAGACCCTCAAAGAAGTTTAGGCTAATTATAAGGTATGTCTATATTACTATCCCTTTAGGTGAGAGAGCCCATCACATTTCGTAAACTTAATGGGATGAATAAGAATTGATGCAACACTAAAAGATTATCCAGAAATCTCTACAGAGTGACACTGTGGCAATTAATGAAGCTAATTTCTCAGTAGGCAATCTAGTATCTTTATTTTTTTTTTTTTAAGATTTTATTTATTTATTTGACAGAGAGAGACACAGTGAGAGAGAGAACACAAGCAGGGGGAGCAGCAGAGGGAGAGCGAGAAGCAGGCTTCCCGCCGAGCAGGGAGCCAAATGTAGGGCTCGATCCCAGGACCCTGGGATCACGACCTGAGCCGAAGCCAGACACTTAACGACTGAGCCACCCAGGCGCCCCAGTAATCTAATACTTTTAAAAAATGCATATAACTAAAGGATTTTTCTCTTTCGTTTACGGTTAATATGCAAATCAGATATCCATAAATTTATTCCCGATAGAGTAAAAGCAATAAAATTTTCATGATTCAGCAGACTTTAAATCATTTACAACACTATAATTTAAGTTATTGAAGAAAGAAGCTTATAAATTGACAGAATCCCCTTAACAGCAAAGAAAATGTTAGTACTTTGCAAAGAGAAAATTCTCAAATTTCCTATTCCACTGACACAAAGAAAACAATTTCCAAAAGTTCAATAGATATTTTTAGAAGACAAAAATCATTCACAAAAATACTAGGTTAGGTGCTACGATCAGACAAAAAATGAACCATGGTCCTGATCCCCATAGAGCTAAGCACAAAGTGGAACAGATTACCCTCTCTCCATAACAGTATGGATTTTCAGGTTCCCACCACTAATGGAATAGAACATTTCTTGAGTCTGGACCACAAGAAACCTAGGTGAAGAAGTGGAGTTGACAATCTTACATCCCATCCCCTTCAGCATAGTTGAAACCTCTTTGAGAAGAGGAAGGGATATTAGGTAAGGAGATCCAATGTCCTCGTTCTAAGTCATTTGAAGTACCTTTACTCCCTCTGCGAGGTGATATGCCTCAATAACCACCCCCTTTCTCATGGTCCTACTCCTCTAGCACACCCTGGCCCTCCACCACTTACCATCATTATTTGGAAACATCCATTTGACAGAAAGAGCCATGAAAGGTACATGTGATTTTGACAGTCATTCTTCCAACACTTCAAAGATACCTGAGGGCAGAAGAGCAACTGACTTAAGAACCTGAGTTGCTATTATGTATTCAAAAATTCAATTCACTCATCTCTTAGGTCTGCAAGTATAAAAGTATCCTGTGGCAAATTAAGTGCGTGTTACAAGTGATGTGCCCAGGCTCAGGAAGATGAAAGAGAAATTATGTATGCTGGAGTAACTGGGGGAGGCATTTAAATAAATACATATATACATATTTACTTACCACCCACCATGCGCCAAGTATATAATTCTGTGAAGCAGGTATTATCATTCCCATTTTATTAGAAAACACAATCATTAAGACAAGAGATTTTCCTTAAATAGTTAAGATATGGGCCTAGACCTTCCAGTCCAGCACTCTTTCCATCAACACTAGCCCACTTCTTGGAAGTGGTGAGGTGCTAACTGGGTCTTGAAAGATAGATAGGAGCAAGGTATTGAGAAGACACAAGTACAGAAGGAAGAGAAGTGTGTCTCAGGCCTGGTCGCCCTTAAGGGTATTGGTAGAACACACTGCCACTAGATTTTCTTTCACATTTTTCTCTCTGGTAAGACATTAGAGAAGAGACAACTGAGAACGAAAACCTCTTACTTGACAGTTCTGTTCCTGAGGGTACCAATTTAGGAGGACCATAGCCTCGAGGGATCACTCTCAAGGGTGGGAACCCTTAGATAACAAGTTTATGACTTTCTTCAGTAGTTTAGAAAGCCCAATTCATTAGAATCTTGTAAAATTTCATCAGTATCTCATTGTCCCTCATTCTGGTCTCCTCTGGAAAGTGGAACACATTATAGAAAAAGGGAGAACTGATGTTACAACACCACTGTTCTGTCTTGTCTGTTTCTTTCTCTAAAGAAGTCTCTTGACTTCATTTGTTAAGGGATCGGTTTACACTAGCAACAGTTGGCTGCTAGTCCAGCTGAACTATAGTGTGTAACTTCCATCCATTTAGGTATCAAGTTTTGGATGTGAACACAACAAAAGATCTCTCTTGGATTGAACTGTATAGATTGCGCTTATGTTACCACAGTTTTGTTTATACATTTGATTGTTAATGTTTACATTAAAAACTCAGCTTAGTATAAAGGCTGCTTATTCCATGCCTTGCTTATTTTCAACAATTAAGTTAAATTTTTTTTTTTTTTTAAAAGGTGTTTTGCATGAAGGCTTAGTAAAGCTTCGGTTACACATTAGAATTCAAGAGCTGAGTATACAGTTGTTGGCCGCATAGTCCAAAAAGGTAGCAGGCTTGAAGGTCAGATAATGTCACGGGAACAACGTCTGAAGGACATGAGAAGTTTTAATTCCTAAGAAATTGTTGAAAGACAAAGAAATTATTAGGGGGTTTTGGTTACTGGAGGAGGAGGCTAGAGTTGTTCTCAAAATTTTATCAGTGATGACTAGAAAACCAGCAAAAGGTCATTAGTAAAACAGCTGGCTTAGATAATAGTCAACAAGGCTAACGCAGGATCAAAATATTCTGATTATATAATCTGTTCTGATGCAAACTCTCTATGGAAGTCTTACCATGAAAATGGAAGATTCTAAAAGGGAACACTTAAAACAATTTTTTAGAAAGGCATCAAGTTCTCCATTTGTTATATACTGCAATACATAACAGTTTCCAATGACCTATTTTAATGGAAGTTTTAGGATTTTTCCCTGTGCTTCTTGTGCCTTTTATGACACTACCATTTTCTTGTTTGTGCTGTTAAGGCACCACTAATGCACCACAAAAATATTTTCAAATGCCAATAGAGAAAAAAAATGGAAGGAACAGCAAACATAGACTGCAAGGGATGAGAGCAATATATGAAATAGACAAGTCAGTCGGTCACTCAGAGTACAACAGAAATTAGTGGACCGGAGGAGGCAAAGCATTGCCTTGCCAAACCATAAATTTGCAATGTTTTTTTTCATTTGGCAAAGGACATCCAGAATATGTAGACACTTGATCAAAAACAATGCAACATGGCATAGAAGTATTAAAATGTAAACAAGTTTCCAGTTTAAGATTAATGTTAGGGTGAGACTTGTAAATTGTGTGAATTGCTAAGTAGTAATATTTACTTAGATTCACTTATCACAGTTCACATGGCTAAACAAGAAGAGGGGTGACTAATATCTAGAACAAAATGGTTCATGTTCATACGCCTAAAAAAGGCTTTTGTATCTGTGGTGGTTTTCAAACTTTAGTATGGGCACAAGTTGTTGGGATGCTTATCAAAATGTAGATTTCCAGGTCCCTTTCCCAGAGATTCTGATCTAGAAGTTCTACAGGAGGGTTTCTCAATCTTGGCACTATTAACATATTAAGAGATGATTTTCTTGCTGGGGGGACACCCTGTGCCTTGCAGGTGGTTGAGCAGCATTCCAGGTCCACTAGATACCATAGCATCCTTTCCCTGGGCCTGTTTTCAGATGTTGCTAAATGTCCCCTGGGGGCACAAATCACTCTCCTCCTTTGGGAATCACTTGTTAGGGTGAAGCTTATGGACTGCATTTCTAATAAGAATATCCAAGTGGTTTTGGTCAGTGGACTAAACTTGAGAAACACTGAACTAATGTGTTGAATTATGTCCCCTCCAAAATTCATATGTTAGAGTTCTAACCTTCAATACCTCAAAATGTGATCCTATTTGGAAATAGTCATTGAGATTTAGTTAAGATGAGGTCATACTTGGTTAGGATGGGCCCCTAATCCAATATGACTGGCATCCTTATAAAAAGCAAAAATTTGGACCCAAGAGATGGGCACACAGGGAAAATGACATGCAAGCCAAAGAACTACCAGCAGCCAGGAGAAAGGGCTGGAACAGATTCTTCCCTAGCTTCCATGGCGGGAGCATGGCCCTGCAGACACCTTGACCTAATACTTCTAGCCTCCAGAACTGTGAGACAATAAATTTCTGTTGTTTAAGCCACCCAGTTTGTGGTACTTTGTTAGAGAAGCCATAGCAAGCTAATAAATAAAGAATAAAACACAAGTCAGAGTTTAGCACTGGAACATTTGAAGCAAGATCAGAGAGAAAAATGGAAAGATTACAGATGGGCACCAATTCCCGATTTACCTTTCTCAGTGCCTAACTTAAAACAGAAGTTGATAGTTTTTATTTTTATTAAGCACTCTCCACATATATCTTGTCTAAGTTAAATATTAAGAATAACATCTTATAATTTGTGACTTTATAAGGTTGAAATTGCCAGTGTTCCATTTTCAAGTTTTCATCTGGATTATATAGCACTTGAACAGATATGCTTGAGTCTGGAGTTGACTAGAAGACAAATGGAATTAATTAATTATGCCATTATCTATAGAAAAGGTAATATGTAAATGTGAAAGTCCATACAAGGCAAAAATGCATGGACTGATCACACTGTAGCTTTAAGAAAAGTGTTGACTGTTTCAGGTCACAAAGGCACTATTTAGAGTACAGCAAGAGGGACCATGTGTCCAGCAGGCCACACAGTCATGTGCCTCTCCAAAGTAGGCAATTCATACTCTCTCACTGAAAGAATGAAGCCCATGATATTAAAAAAAAAAACTTAAGAGGCATATACTCTAATAGTTTCATTTGCAATAAAAGTGAACACTGCTGTCGTTATTAATTATCAGAAGACAAAAACAAGAGCCCAGTGGCAAATGTCAGTCTTTTTCTCCTCAAGATAGAACAGTCATACTAATAGATATCTTAGTTCCTGTTTCCTCCCACAACTGAACAGGGGTGAAAAAACAAGCCTCTTTGCCTCAAGATTTTAGAAAGAAAAGTTGTAAAGCTTCTATTGCAGATGAAGGGCCCCAACATTCATCTTTTCCCGCTCCCATAAGCATAAATAGTTCATGATAAAGAACGGTAGGCTCCTAGAAATGTCTATAAACTAACTTGAGTGGTCAAATACAAACAAGGTTGGGCCTAGACCGCTTAAGTGCCCTCCCCAAATCAGGATAATCGAACAGGACGTTAGCCTGGAAGCCTCTGCCAAACTCTAAACAACTTTACCTCGGCAAATCCCCTCACCTTTAATCTAGGAAACTTTCCAGCATGCCCTTCAGTCACATGAAGTTGCCGTCAGAGCCCAATATACCTCGTGTGTCCCCGGAACAGGTTTGCCTCTTGGGGCAAAGAGGCAGGGTGGATAACTAAGTTTGGCATGTGGTCTAAGAGGCCCCAGAAGGTTAGGATAGGGACTGCTGATTCTCCAGGCTTTTTTCTTTTTCCCAAAGAGGGCAAGACCAGCAAAGAAAGGACTGTCTCCGAAAGGAGAGCCGCGCTCAGACAAAACAGAAATCCGGGGGACCAAAAGCAGAAGTAAACAGGTTTTTATAGCAACACTAATAGAAGGCCTTCTCTGACCTCGCCAATGATTTTTTCAGTTACTGAATACTTTCACCCCTTCCCCCAGCGTGCCTCTCTTCTCACTCACAACCCTCACACCCCCTCCCCGCACCCTTCAACAAAGGTGAGGGCCCACGGCCAACCGCAGGCTCTAAGGTCCGCGGCGGCCAGCTCCAGTCTAGGGCAGTTGCCTAGATGTAAATTTGACGTCGAGAAATCTAATCTCCCACGTCTGATCTCCGGTTATTGCGCCTCTAGGGGGAGGCAAAACAGGTGAGGGCGGCTGGAGGAAACCAGTTCCGGCACAGTCCGAAAGGGCGAAGCGAGGGTGCGAGGCTAGGGAAGGAGACGACAACGCGATAAATAAAAGGAGGCGCGCCCTAAACACTGCCTCTCTCCCTGGGATCACCTTGCCTTGACCTAGTTGAGCCGAGCAGGAAGGAACCCAAGGGGGCGAAGGAGAGGTTGGGCGAGCGGTGGGCGGGGCCGCGAGCGGGAGCTTTCTCGTGCTCGCTTGTGATTCGCCGACGGATTCGGGCCGGAAGCTGCCGGGAGGCACTGGCGGCGGCGGCGGCGACGGCGGCGGCGCACGTGGTGACGTGCGAGGGGGTGCGGCGCGAGCGGGCGGCGGCGGCGGCGGCAGTGTCTCCGGGACGCGTGTGGAGGTCGGGAGCTCCGAGCTGCTCGGCACAGTTTCTCCGCCTGCTGCTTCGGCGCGGCAGTGCTAGCGAGCGAGCGAGTCCCCGCGAACCCTCGGTGGCGCGGCCCCCTCCTCGCAGCCTCCGCGGACTGACCGCTCGTCTTCCCGCTCGACCGCTCCCCCCCTCCGCGGCCTCGAGGCGCTTTCCGTTGGGCCGATTCCCGCCCGCTTCCTCCTGCTCCCCATCGAAGCTCCAGACATGAGTTTTTCCATCTCTTCAGAGATGAACCAGGTAATACGCGCAGGACCTAGACGGTGGAGGAGGAAGAGGGCGCCCGGATTCCCAGCAGAGGGATGGCGCGGGCGGCTGGGGAGACGGTGCGAGGCGCGGAGCAGCGTCCTGGTCCCGGGGAAGGACGCTTCTGGCGCTGCCATGGTTGCCGGGTCGCGTTGGCGGCCGAGGCGGGTGCCGGCCGCTTCAGAGAGAGCTGGGGCAGAGGAAGTAGGGCGGGAGTTTTTGCCCGTGGATCCTCGGGGGCCTGGGTCAGGGCGCCACGGGGCAAGGATGACTGCTGGAAGGAGGACGCGGGAATCTCCTTTCCCGCTGTCAGGAACCGACTCCTAGTGTCTGGGTCTAACCGAGGTCTGGACTCTCCTCCCTGGGACCTCCCAGGACCCGGCGCGTGTGGGCGGGGAGCCGGCCCCAGGCTGCATCGGTGCTTCGGGCCCGGAGTGGGGTGGCACCGCGTCCCGGATCGCCGTGGGCCGCGGGGTCCTTTGTTCCCGCTCCACGTTGCCCGCTTTTCTTGCCAAGCGCGGGGAGAAGGGGGCGGGAGGAGGGAGGGAGCAGCTGCCCTGACGTGTCGGCGCTGAATGACTGCGTGGCCGGCCAATCCCAGCCGGGGGTGTGCGGGCGCTGGGCGCCTTGCCTTCCAGCCTTGGGAGTGGGCGCCCTCCCGGCCGCGCGGGGAGGAAGGCCTGGGGCTACGGGGCTCCTCAGTCACTCTGGGGCGATCGCCACTTGCCTTTTTACAAAAGAAATCGGCGGAGAGGTTTGCTCTTTTTCCATTCTTAAACGCATCTTGCAAAACGGTGTTTGGTTGTAAGTTCTTGATGGTAGCAAAGTATCAGGCAATATCACATTGAGAGTTGAATGTAAGAAGACTTGGACCACAAATATTTTAGAAATAGATTGACTGTTGCTCAATACATAGTAGACAGAGCTATTGTTTGAAACAGCTGACGTTTCAAAACTTACAGCAACTAGAAATATGCTTCAAGAGCGCAGTTTTGTTTCCTAATGTCTGTTAACCAGTGATGGAGGATTAGAATACCTTGGTATCAAACTGTTGTTTAAGGACTTTATGTGGTGATCTTCGGTCTAGTAATAAGTAACAACTTTGGAAGCCTAGTACTACTCTTAACAGTTGAACAAGTACAGCATTGACTAAACTACCAGAATCCATATTTTCGTTTAATAATTCTAGCACTGGCATTTGATTTAAGGATAACAGAATATTGATGAATAGTTTTAGGCATAATCGTGCTGAAACTTCCATCTTAAAGATGCTGAGGAGAGCAGTTGTATATCTGGAGATAAGGCAAACACTATTTAAAATTGGATTAACGGGCATCTGGGTGGCTCAGTCGTTAAGCGTCTGCCTTCAGCTCAGGTCATGAGCCCAGGGTCCTGGGATCGAGCCCTGCATCGGGCTCCCTGCTCTGCGGGAAGCCTGCTTCTCCCTCTCCCACTCCCCCTGCTTCTGTTCCCTCTCTCGCTGTGTCTCTCTCTGTCAAGTAAATAAATAAAATCTTTAAAAAATAAATAAAATTGGATTAACAATAGTATCATTTAATGCTAGCTGGCAGGCTGCTTATCAAATGTCTATAATTTGGTAGTTGGTGGTAAACCGGACTAGAACCACTGACCTCTTCATTTGTACCGTTTTTCTAACCCCCCCCCCAAAAAAACCCAGAGGATCCCAGGTTTTGGTTTTAGTTTTAAATTGGTATCTTTTGGGCTACTTACTTTGGAGTGGGGGCTTTTTCTTGGTTGAGGTATATTTTAGATGGCAATTGAATGTAGTTTTGCAAATGTGGTTTTTTAATGTAAAATGTTTTCTCATTAGGGAAATGTCTTAATCGCTGATACTAAGATAAAGTACTCCTGAAAATCATTTCATTGACTTTTCAACAATACGATTTTATAGTCAAAGATCTCAATGAAGGAATTCTAAAAGGTCAGAGATCCTCCTGTCTTTAGAGAGTGTAAATGGAGGAATTATGAACAAGGGGGTGATCTCTGGGTTTTTGTTAGAAGCACAGAAAATACATGCTTATCTTCACTTGTAAACTTGAATTACCCCTTGTGATTTCTAAACCTATCAGTATTTTCCTACCTATCAGATCAGTATTCTTTTTTTTTTTTTTTTTGTCAGATCAGTATTCTAGCACTTCTGGTATCAACCTGAATACCCAGCAGATACCTCCACATTATAATGTCCCAAAGCAAATTCCTCTTTTCCTTCTTTACTAACTTTGAGCATGCAGCAAACTCAAAATAACTGTTAAGCTTTTTGGAATTCTAATTTTGATACTGATTTTGATAATGATGCCACACATATCCAAGCTAAAATATAGGATAAGCAAGGGTATATAATATCTTAATGTTTCTGCTTCCCTATTTTATTTATTCCTCCAGACCATTCCCCACAATTCTGCTAGAGTGTTCTTGCTAATAATCCTTTTCTGCTCTCCAGCATTGTTTAAACCTTAACATTGATCTTTCTTACTTCCTCTCCCACTATTTACCATATGCATCCTGCAGACTATAATCCATTGAAACAGAAATAGCTGCAGTTTCTGGAATATGTATGCTGTCATACCCCTTTCCTCTTTTGTTTGAACTATTTTCACTGCTTGATTTATCTGCCTTTCTGGTTGGTCTGTGAAGTTTTCAGGGCTGGGGGAATGGAGTTAACTCCATTGGTATTAGGAGCATCCCATTCCAAATTGTGCCTGCCATATGTTTGGTGCCATAAATGGGAACATAAGAATTTGAGAACAATGAGGATGGAGGAAGTGAATGAGTTTGGTGAGTTTTGAGATGGTAGTTTGAAAGGTGACGTTGGGAATGTATAACTTCTGGTTTTACAGAGATTGATTTCCTTTGTATAATTATAAAACCTGTCCTTTAAAAATAGAGTTCATTCCTATTTTGTGAGTTGGCTGCCCTCAAAAGATTGCCTTGAAACTTAAATAATATTTGTAATTTGCCTTGAGGTTTTAAGGATGCTTTGAAAGTTTGATGATAACATTTTATCTTGCACTTACTGAAGGCCCGAGAAGAATTTGGAGGGGAGGCCATATTGTGCCTACCTTTTTTTTACAACTCTTGGATAAGACCTGTTGAATTGTATTTCAGTTAAGCTAATCTTTTTGGGGCCTGTGGTAACATAACGTGTGAACTTCTGGGTGTTACTAAAGCAGTTTAATTACTCATTTATGAGTCTTCTGTCTCCATTTTCTTGCACTGGCGATACTAAGGAACTGAAGTGTATTTACCAGAATATATTGTATTTGACCCCAGTTTTAATTTTTAAAGTGGATTAGTCAAATGTATATTTTAAATAGCAAAGAAAATTTTTTTTAGATTTTAATTCCTGTGTAGTTAACATACAGCGTTGTATTAGTTTCAGGTGTACAATATCGTGATTTGACAGTTCCATATATTACTCAGTGCTCATTAAGACAAGTGTACTTTTAATCCCCTTCACCTAGTTCACCCATTCCTCTACCCACTTCCCCTCTAGTAACCATCTCTTTGTTCTCTATAGTTAAGAGTCTGTTTTTTGGTTTGTCTCTTTTTTCTTTTGTTCATTTGTTTCTTAAATTTCACATATGAGTGAAATCATGTGGTATTTGTCTTTCTCTGGTATATTCTGCTTAGCATTATACTCTCTAGATCCATCCATGTTGTTGCAAATGGCAGGATTTCATTCTTTTTTATGGCTGAGTAATATCCCGTTGTGTGTGTGTGTGTGTGTGTGTGTTTGTGTGTGTGTGTGTTTGTGTGTGTACATGCCACATCTTCTTTATCCATTCATCTATGGATGGATACTTGGGCTGCTTCCATAGTTTGACTCTTGTAAATAATGCTGCAGTAAACATAGGGGTGCATATATCCCTTTGGATTAGTGTTTTCGTGTTCTTTAAATACCAAAGAAAATTTTAAGTTTTATACTTTTGTATAATTCTAGGTTGTTGGGGCTTTTGGTTTGGCTTTTCAAGGAAAAAAAATTCTGCCCACATTTTTGTTCCACCAGTTACTGAGTTTGAGCTTCACAGACCAAACTAAGATCTACAAATTTTTAGAATCATTTGAAACTCAATTTGCCCAATGCTTACTTGAGTGAAAGTGACTGTGAACTTTCAAAGACATGGTTATGCAGGCAGGAGTTGATATAACCTCCTCCAACTTGGGGGGGGGGGGAGTTGAGAGTAGGGACCTACAGAATATGAGGACAGTAATTGAGTAAAGTAAGTTTGTTGCATTAACTTAAATGTCAAGTGGACTTGCGCTAGCTCTTAAAATCAAGTAGGGTTGTACTGATCATTGAAGAGATGAGATTCATATTAAGACCTTGAGGTACTAGAAAATCTTCAAGTTCTAAATATAGAAGAACTCATTTTATTGCAAAACTAATAATATTGTACAAATTTGTATACCTAGAGTGGCTCCAGAAATTCTTCAGTTTTTCTTCCAAAGGACTGAAGTGATTTTAACCATCTCCCCCCCCCCCAAAAAAAAATTTAAGTAGAACTTCCAATTTATCAAATATAAATGGATGTCATTTTTACTTTTGGTTAGATCAAGACTAGTTTACAGAGAAACACTGAATAATGATTAAAACTGGTATGGTTTTTCAAAAAGCACATTTTAATTATATCAATCTAATTTGCATGGAGGGATTCTCCCTCCCCTCTTCACCATTTTAAGAGCAGCTTATGAAACTGAAGTGAGGAGTTACCAACTATGTCTGTGGATTGGCCACCCAAGTATGTATCATATATACAAAGATTTTCTTAATTTGAGCTTGGTCTTGGCTGAAAATGTCTGAAGGTTTTCTTAGGATGGTGTGTTCTCTCTGTGTACATAGAATTGTGTGGTATTTGGAAATCATTTGTTAGAACTTAATTTTTTTTAAAGATTTATTTATTTATTTGACAGAGAGAGACACAGTGAGAGAGGGAACACAAGCAGGGGGAGTGGGAGAGGGAGAAGCAGGCCCCCCGCTGAGCAGGGAGCCGGATGTGGGGCTGTATCCCAGGACCCTGGGATCACGACCTGAGCCGAAGGCAGATGCCAGACGACTGAGCCACCCAGGCGCCCCAGAACTTACTTCTTAAAGGCTGAACTAACTGGTCTAGATGCAACTCTAGAGCAGAGGAAATCAGTATTACATAATAGTATGATACAGTTTTGTTGCAGGGGTAAGCATTGACCACAGCCCCAACCTGAGTCACAATTACTCAGGATGTCCTTGAAATAGAATAGAACTTAAATTATAGAGAAACCAGTTAGGGCATGTGGGATCCAGCTCCATTACAGATTGTGCATGTGTTGAACTTAACAGTTTGTTCAGTTGGAGCTGGACCAGCCTTCAGTGGGTTCTGGGTTAAGTCATTATTCATTCACCTGAACATAATTGTTAGAATTCTGGGTTTGATTGATGTATCAGGAAAATCCAGGTAATTTTAAGATGTCCATTTTTTAAAGTGTGTACATCTTTCAAATAATTTATTTAGTTCTCGTTTCCTGAATTATAATGACAGTGGTGTCATAGCAGTTCAGGTGATTAAAAAATAAGTACCATCTGAATTTGACACTTGGAGTTGATGACACGTGAAAATGAAGGGGGGAAATGGAGGTAGGAGGACTGAATATTATTACTTTGAAGATGTGGTCTGAACTAGAATTATTCCGTTGGTAGTTTATTACTGTATATAAGCAAAAGGACCATACAAAGAACAGGCATCAGTACTTTCCCTTTTTGTTTATTTAGTTCACTTCTTAGTACTCATCTTTATATTTAAGTTTCTAGGCTAGTTGTTTTGGTAGTGGGGAGATGGGATGGATACAAAGATGAACAAGACAGAGGCTCTGCCTTACAGGGCCTGAATCAAGGAAGATAAGGAGGTCCACAGAAGCCCAACTCAACAGACCAGCTGGAAGATTACACATGGCTTTCAGAGAGTGTTCAGTATGTGGAAGATAGGGAGAAACTTCTCTCAACTGGGGGGATTTGGCAGGGGCTCTATGGAGGTAAGATTTCATCTGGCAGAGGTTGCATTAAGGGTATTCCAAGAAGAGAGAAGAACTTGAACAAAGGTATAGAGGCTAGGAAGAGCAGACCACATTTTGGGGAACAGTGTGTCCGGTTTGACTATAACATTGTATACATGTCTGGGAATAATGCCCAAAGGTTGCTTGCTGGCTGGTGAAAACGGACAGATCATATGTTTGTATGTTAGTTGTAACCTAATAGTAAAGAATATTAGAGTTAACCAATATTTGTATTTGTTCTCTAATCTTGTGCTTGTATATCTCACTCAAATGATACACGTTATTAGCTCCTGTCTTCCAGGGAAAGTGTTTTTTGTTTCTTTGTTTTAATCACCTGAATAGTTGTAGGTTAAATGAAAAATGTTTATGTATAATTGCATTTGTGTTATTTTCTGTACTTGTGTCATTGACAATAAGATGTCTTCAAGATAAGAACTTTGATCTAATCCACTTAGATCAATGACAGTCTTTGATCATTCTGAGTATCTAAAATTTGTCATTATTACAGATTATGATGCATGATTATCACAGAAGAAATTCGTGTCTATAGCTTTTAAGGACTTGATTACATCATTTCAAGCCTGATAGTTTTGGAATCACCATTAGAGCTTAAGACACCTCTGCCTTCACTTCAACCACCTGTCTTCATACCTTGAGGAAGTGCTGAGTTTTAACACTCCTTTGTCCTTGGATTATCTAAGAGGTCCCAGAAATCCATTTCTCACCAGTTCAGTAGGTAAGTGAATATTCAGTGCTCAGTGCAACATTAAGACACATTGTTCTTCTGAAGACTGTGTCCAGTCTACTAACAGCCTTTCATAATTTTCTTAAAGGGGAAGTCAGTAATCATTTGTAGAAAAAAAAATTTTCTGTTTTTTCTTTCTATAAACTATTTTGAATTTAATCAGCTCAAACTGAAATCTCCTATTGCTGCTTTTTAATGATAGATTTTGTATAGCCGTTAGTCAGTTGTTCACAAGTAAAGGTGAAATGGAGCTTTTTTTTAAAGAACATTAAGTTTCTAGCATGTATTCTTAGGAGATAAGTGATTTCTAATATCTGAACCTTGCGAAGGGAACAGAATTTACATTTGTCTTGTATATCTTTGCTTTGGGAGTAAAGCAATGACAGCAGCCCAGAAGATGGAAGCCTGTAAGTGATGGCCACTTTACATCCTTCCAGGGTTCTTAGATTGCTCCTTGTTTGGGTTTGTGCAGGGCTGGGTTGACATTTCTTACCCTTCGCAATGAATGTGCATGGAAACCTAGACCAAAAGCGTTGAGATACTCACCGCTGTATGAATCCTCAAAGACTTAGGACCAAAGTACAGGGGTACAAAGACTTGGACATTCAGTGCCAGTGTTTCAGCAATGTTTTTTGTGTAATAACATTTTTGTGTTGATAGGATGGAATTTGAAAATAAAGATACCATATTACTCTTTAAGGAATAATTATAAAAATCCTCATTCACAAGTAAAATAACACCGCTTTCTTTCTGCCCTTTAGCCAAATTTATAAGGAAAAATGATTCCCAATGGATATTTAATGTTTGAAGACGAAAATTTTATTGAGTCTTCTGTTGCCAAATTAAATGCCCTGAGGAAAAGTGGCCAGTTCTGTGATGTTCGACTTCAGGTATTTAAAACTTAATTGGAAACCTACAGAATTGATATTTTATTCCTAAAAGCAGTAAGTTCTTAGATTTGCTTATTTTCTTTTTCATGGTAGGCATTTCATGAAATAACTTTAAAAAACAATGATTTACTTATAAATATTAAAGAATCCGGTGTGGTAATTAGCTATACATAGTCCACAGTACTTCTAATTTTAATTCCTCATAATTTCAGGTGTGTGGCCATGAGATGTTAGCACACAGAGCAGTCCTGGCTTGCTGCAGTCCCTATTTATTTGAAATCTTTAATAGTGATAGTGATCCTCATGGAATTTCTCATGTTAAATTTGATGATCTCAATCCAGAAGCTGTTGAAGTCTTACTGAATTATGCCTACACTGCTCAGTAAGTACTTTATAAATTGTATAATTAGGGGATGTCATCAGGAAATTCCAAGTCTGTCTAAATTTATTTCAGTTAAGTATTTGTGTTTTAAGGCCTTAGTATCCTAAGTGATAAAGAACTTTTTTTTTAAAAGGTTGAAAGCCGATAAAGAATTGGTAAAAGATGTTTATTCTGCGGCAAAAAAGCTGAAGATGGACCGAGTAAAGCAGGTAGAGTACCAGAAGTTAACATATATAAGGAGGACTATTACTAGCAAGTCTGTTTTTACATGGTTAGAATGCATAATTTGTCATAAGCCATTTTTTAGTTTCAAGAACTTGAAAATGTCCCCTTCCCCTAGAGAACTGAATGTTATTTTAACCATTTATTAACCATTTAGCTATAGTTATAGAGAAAAGTCATATTTCACTCAGATAATTTGAGCTAAACCCATGCTCTTCCAGTAGTCTTCTCGGTCGGGTAGCTGTATCAGTCACTGATAGCAGGATGTAAAATAAAATACTCCTGTTTTTCTCAAGAGTTAATCATATAACTTAACTCAGTTCATTTGTTCTTCATTCTGGAGTTCCTCTTTAAAAGGTCTTCTAGAGGGGCGTCTGAGTGGCTCAGTCGGTTGGGCGTCTGCCTTCAGCTCAGGTCATGATCCCAGGACCCTGGGATCGAGCCCCGCATCGGGCTCACTGCTCAGCGGAGAGCCTGCTTCTCCCTCTCCCTCTGCCTGCCACTCTGACTATCTGGTGCTCTCTCTCTGTCTGTCAAATAAATAAATAAAATCTTAAAAAAAAAAAAAGGTCTCCTAGAATTTAACGCCAGTGAGAGCTGCTTAATAATTCATAGAATAAAAAGCATTTAATTTTGGGGGTGCCTGGGTGGCTCAGTTGGTTAAGCGTCTGCCTTCGGCTCAGGTCATGATCCCAGGGTTCTGGGATCGAGCCCCACATCAGGCTCCTTGCCCAGTGGGGAGCCTGCTTCTCCCTCTCCCTCTCCCTCCGCCACTCCCCACTTGTGCGCTCACATGCTCACTCTCTAACGAATAAATAAAATCTTTAAAACAAAAAACATTTAATTCTCTAATTTGGGGGTCAGTAAACTGTAAGCCAGCTGCCTGTTATAAAGTTTTATTGGAACACAGCTTTCATTTACATATGGTCTCTGGCTGCTTTCCACCTGTCGTGATGGAGTGGAGTAGTTGCGACAAAGACAGTATGGTCCAAAAGCCTAAAATACTATTTAGCCTTAAGAGGAAGTTTCCTGGCCCCTCCTGTAATGTCACGTCTCTGCATCCTTCTATGATTTGTAGCACATATTCCTCAAGTTTGCAGTGCAGGTTTTCCCTAATGTTGCTCTTTTTCCAAAATTATTTCCTACCTGTCTTATCTTTTGCTCCAGCCAAACTAAATCGTTCGCAACATCTCTCTTCCCTGCTTCCTCTATTCTGCATTCAGCATCATCTTCCGTGTAGATCCCAGTTCAGATACTGCCTTCACGATGAAGTCTTAACTAATTATTCTAGTCGGAAATACTTATTTGAACATTTCATATGCATTATCACAGCATTTCAGTTTGTTGCATCTTTCCTTAAACAACTTAGACATTTGAATGGCATTCTTCGATGTTTGTTTGTATACGTATGTTCTTCCCATTGTTGTTTGATTAAGGCAGTGATTTTTGATTCATCTTTATATCTTCACATAATGCTTATGCATTGAGTATTAAATATTTGTTAAATAAAATATATGTAAGTGTTGGTGCTTGTGTATTTCTTTTCCAAGGTTTGTGGTGATTATTTACTATCTAGAATGGATGTTACCAGCTGCATCTCTTACCGAAATTTTGCAAGTTGTATGGGAGACTCCCGTTTGTTGAATAAGGTTGATGCTTATATTCAGGAGCATTTGTTACAAATTTCAGAAGAGGAAGAGTTTCTTAAACTTCCACGGCTAAAGGTAAGGAGTAAAAATCTATCAAGAGATATATACTACTTAGTTCCAGGCACGGAATCTTTGTCCCATGTTTCAAGCATGTAAGTAATGGTTGGGAAAAAGACAGTACATTGAAATGATACTGTTATTTTTAGCAGTGTAACAGTTTTCTGCCTACCTGTTTGTGTATTTTTTGGCTACTCATTTTCTTATAAATTAGAGTAAATATATGGGATGTGATTGGGCATCTATGACCGTTTTATTATGAAATTGAGCATTTAGCTGAGGATTAGAGACTCAACACTGATCTATGTGTCACTGTTTTTTCCTAACTCTAGTTGGAGGTAATGCTTGAAGATAATGTTTGCTTGCCCAGCAATGGCAAATTGTATACAAAGGTAATCAACTGGGTGCAGCGTAGCATCTGGGAGAATGGAGACAGTCTGGAAGAGCTGATGG
The DNA here is from genome assembly GCF_964656455.1 of Halichoerus grypus. Classification (NCBI taxonomy): domain Eukaryota; kingdom Metazoa; phylum Chordata; class Mammalia; order Carnivora; family Phocidae; genus Halichoerus; species Halichoerus grypus. The sequence continues at coordinate 110,750,357 of NC_135718.1, forward strand.
AAGAGGTTAGTTTTAAAGTAAATGGGATTCAACAATTCTTAAAATTTATTTTGCTATAACATGAAGGATTCCCTCTCACTTTTATTTTATAACCATGACCCTAAAGAATTTAAATTTTGCTATAGGTACCCCTAAGCTGAGAAACAGGGGGGGTGTCCAGGTGAGCTGAATGAACCGTTCAGTTTGGTCTTCTGCTTTTCTTTTTTTATTTCTTCGCTTATTATGTGCTGTTAACTTCCTTTAAAGTAGCATGTAATTTGCTTTAGAAATGGGAGGTGGAACTGAAATTTTCTGTAGATTCTAAGTTTTTCTTCACAGGTTTTTGCTTTAAATTTGAAAGTAGGTAAAAGCTTCTAATGGTTGTTCCTCCCCATTGATTTATCTCCCCATAGGTTTATTAACAAAACTAGGATACCCAAGACTGAAGAAACAAGAAGAAACCTCAAGTGTATTGACACGTAAAGAAGCAGCAGTCCTGCCCCAGTTCTCCTAAGAAAAATCCGCTGTGGGCAGAGAGCGATGATGATTTAATGGTGTTTACTCCTTTACAGGATTCTCTCTTTAAAGCTTTGTGTTTTTCAATGGTGTTGTTCATACATATAGTCACTCACTTACCTTGGGCTACTTTTTAAAAACACACAAGAAAAATTTGATGGAGAAATGGTGGGAATTAAAACATATGCAGATGGAGCAGTAGAGTGACCCTGCATCTGTCATTCCACTTGAGCCTTTCACACTCACTAAAGGCTTACCAGATCTGTTAGGCCTTGAAACGTACTGTTATCATGTCCTAGGAAGGCCAACAGGTGCTCCCTAAGTTTTATATCATTTCCCACTTGAAAATGAGGTGCATTAACCATGTGTTTGCATCTGCTAAGGGAGGTATCTCTACAGCTTGTTTGCGTTTTGCATTTGCTTTTTATCTGTTTTTCTCGGCATTGCCTACAGGACAGAAATATGTTAATGCAAATCAGACCACTTCAAAGGTGTAAGCCATACTCCACATTTTATTGTAAATATGTATATTCTTTAAGAGCCTCTATATATTGTACTAGTGGTTTTTTTCTTAATGCCATATAATAGAAGCTATGAGAAAATGAAGATTTCTTTCAAGCCAATCAAGCCAAGGACTCTTCCGGCCAGTATTAGAAGATTCTGTATTTGATTTTTGTTTTTTAAATTTTTACAACCATGACCTGTATTTTCTTTACTTCGGGATCCTGCCAGAGCAAGATGTCAAGAAGTTCAAGAAGCACACTGGAGGTTACCTTGAGGCGTTTGTGTGATCTGCATACTAGTGGAGTAGCCATGGAGACGGTAGCCACATGGGTGTTCTGTTGCTGTTTTGCAGGTTCAAACCTTGTACTACTCAGCTGATCACAAGCTGCTTGATGGGAACCTACTAGATGGACAGGCTGAGGTGTTTGGCAGTGATGATGACCACATTCAGTTTGTGCAGGTACACATTGCACATCTGAGGTAACCGCAGGTTAAAATGGGATTAGAGCATTTTATAGCATACTGAAATTTTCCTTTAATAAGGAAAGTGGAAGAATTTCATTGGTATAACTGAACAGAAACATTTTTGGGACAAAACAAGCCTATCTTTCTTAACAGTTACTGTTTTTGCCACATAAAAAGAAATGAATTCAACACATTTAGATTTTTTTCCTCAATGAAATAGGATTTACAGGTAGAAAGGCCAATAAGATGAAGCAAAGTAGAAATTGATTTTTTTGGGTTAGATTACAAAAAAATACTTTGCAACAGGAAGAGTGTTGTTAGACCCTATTTTTTATTATTATTTTTTTTTTAAATCTCAGGTATAAACTTTTTTAGTCTAGGGACAAATAATTGAGAGAAAAGTATACAAATCATAAGTGTCAAATAGTGAACCCACTAATTTAAACACTACTTGAGTCAAGAAGAGATTTCTACCATCCTGGAAGCCTTTCTTTGCCCCTTCCCAGTCACCTCCCTACACAGTCCCCCAGGGGAAACCATTATTCTAACTTTTGAAACAATAGACTAGTTTGCCTGTGTTTGAAGTGAACATAAGTGGTCATATAGTATGCATTCTTTCTGTTTGGCCTTCAGCTCAACGTTTTATTTGTGAGGGATAAACTATAGAGTAGGCTGAGTTAACCCAGTTTTAAGGGATGGTTTTCTTTAATAGAAAGTAAATGATAAACCTGATTGGTGAAGTTCTCAGGTATTCTGTGGCAGTAGTGGCCAAAGATCTTTACTTTCACAAAAAGTGTCAGGGTTTGAGTTGAGAACTTTGTTCATACTTGTGCATTTTGAACATTTAGAATATTTTTCCTCATAACTCTAAAGATGTTAACATTTTTTTTATTTTTATTTTTTTTAAAGATTTTATTTATTTGACAGACAGAGACAGCGATAGAGGGAACACAAGCAGGGGGAGTAGGAGAGGGAGAAGCAGGCTTCCCGCTGAGCAGGGAGCCTGATGCGGGGCTCGATTCCAGGATCCTGAGATCATGACCTGAGCCGAAGGCAGACGCTTAACAACTGAGCCACCCAGGCGCCCCAATGTTAACATTTTTTTTAAAAGTTACTCTTTAAACAAGCGAAGTTTGAGGGCCCGATAAGTGGCAGGCCGTGATGTTAGGTGTGTGAGGGACAGTTTCTGCGTGCAGGACCTTACAGCCGTAGGTTGCAGTGGTACAGTCTTACAAGAGGTAATCTGCAAAAGGCATAAAGGGGAGGGCATAGTGGAACAGGAGAGAAACTAGGGAAATGGAGGCAACATTTGAGCAGTCCTAGGATTGAGACGAGTTTGCATAGCAGAGGGAAGTGTGTCAACAAACAATACCTGTGCAAGGATGATAGGCTTAGAATGGCTGGCCACAAGATTGAGAAAATAGGGAAATGCCACCTGATGGGGGCTTACACTTGATCCTACAGGTAGTGGGGAACTTTCAAAGATTTTTAGACCAGGGAGGAAAGTGGTATGAAGAGAGAGATTTCACAGCTTTAGTAATAGTGTAAAACTGGGCAATAGTCCAACAATAGGGGGATTGGTTAAATTACTGTATTTCTGTACAGCAAAAATCCACACAGTCATATTTAAGACAAGGTTAACTATCAGATGGGCAGTCTCTAGGTCATGGGACTCCAACTGATCTGTGGTTGGTTTCCTTTTGTTTTTCTTATTCTAGTAAGTGATTGCATTAAACCCTTCAATTTTTATGACCCAAGTACAGAAGGTAGATTAAAGTTTGTGGGACCAATTTACAGACTTTTATAAGTAGTCGTTAAAAAAAATGACGACTTGATCCAAGGGCCTGAAGGAGGAAGAGTGGACTCTAGACATTTATAGTTTCAAAGGTTGAGTGAGTCCTTAGTAATCATTTAGAGTAAGAAAGTTAAGGAAAAGGAAGAATTTGAGAAAATGGGATTCTGACATGTGACTCATTAGAAGGTGGTTCCCTGGATAAAAATCATGAAGTAAAACAGGATGAGGGGACACATTAGGCTTGAGGAATAGGAAAAGAGTTTGAGAAGAAGCCATTAGAAAGGAAGGAAGAAGTTAGAATCAAAATATGTTAAAAAGCTAGCTAACATCGGTAGAGAAAGTTTGAAGGAGGACAATAAATTGTTAATTGTGTCAAATCATTCTTTGGGAGGTCATGTAAAAGAAGGTTATAGATACCATCTCTTCTGCATTAGTTTTGGGAGGCCCCTTGGTAACCTTTAGTGGGTGTAAGTTCCAAAGAGTATTAAGGTCAAGAATCCCTTAGCGTGAGAAGTAATAGTGGTTGAAAAAGAAACAGCCACCAGAGATTACCCCCTGGCAAGCCAGAGGCAAAGAAAGTGGAGCCAGTGGGTGGCTGGGTGGGAGGAGTTGATACAGGAAAGTTTGAAGATAAAGGAGAGGAAAGGATTGTGTTTGAAAATGTTCCAGAAGGAGTATAAAGGAGTTAACCAGCACTTCTGTACGACTTGTTAAAAAAAAAAACCCAAATAGTCTTCGTTGTTACCATGCTTTTCTCTTTCACACTGATTTTTTTTTTTTTCTCAATTATAGTCCATATGTTAGAACAGTTTTCTTACTGTGATAAAAGCTCTTAATGTAAGCATCATCAACTTGTGATACTTTGGATCCCTTCTTCCCACAGGTTGGGATGGCGTTTTATGTAACTTGTAATTTCTAGTAGCAGAGGACACAAGTCTCATAGTATAAAAAGAGTGGCTTTATACTCAGAACTTCTAATCTTTCTTTTAGTTGTATTGCATTAGGCAATGCATATCTTCTCTGAGTATTGTTACCTATAAAATGGATAAAAGGGCAGTACTGCCCTTACTGGATTAAAAGAGATGATGTGAATAAAGTGCCTAATAATACCTAGGTATATAATAAATGTCTAAGTAGAATTTAATGGTAACCATTAACATGGTGCATTCTCTGCCTCTTCTCAAAATAGCCTCATATGCTGTAACCACGCTTGTTGAATGGCGCAGACCAAACTTTTCACAGCTTCAAGTAGCTACCAAAATCTTCTCCTCTAAGAGTTGTTACGTGGCTTTTTGTTTCCACAAGAAACAAATTTCTACTATAAATCTTACCTACCCATGTGTCTCTGGCCCTGGGGACTGAAATAAGTGGATAAGCAGACTCGGTTAGGTACTCAGCATGGTACCTGTTCATTTGGTAGTTCCTCTTAGGGTGTCTTTGACTCCTCTAATTCCATGTGATCATAGCCTTTAGAAGTGTCAAGGGCTAAAGTAATTGGAAGAAAACCATCAAAGGGAACTCATACACAAGAACACAATGTAATTCTCTTAACAATCATTTGAAAATTTATAGCTTTGCCCATTTCTCCCTCTTTTAGTGGTCCTGTGTATTCTACTTTTGTGAATGTTTGGTTCTTTTAGTATTACTGTTCCATTTCTGGTTACTATTTTTTGTGTTTTGATGTAGTTTGATTTGTCTAGAAAAGCACTCTATAATACCTATAAGGTTGTCCTGAAGAAATATACCTTTCAGTGTTTCTTGTAACTGCCACTTTTGTCCTGAAAAATACTTCTCAGAGGGACTGGATTGGATAAATGTCTGCTCACTCTTTGCTGGCATTGTATGAAGGGTATCAGAGTACATATGATTTAATTACATTTGACCATTTCTTGGAGACAGTGGGTTAAATGTATTGTTTCAGATAATTCACCCTTTTAAATTAATAAGCTCTTTTGGAAGATGATTCTACACTTAGTATAAAGAGTATGTGAGCTTATGTAGATTTGGGGGGGTCCTTCCCCCCCTCCCCCCCCCGAGGTATCTGATATTTGATCTACAACATGTTTTTTTAATTGTTTAAATGGAGCTTTTCCTGACCAGGCTACTTGTGTAGGTATAGTTGTTTCTTTACAAGTGGAGATGGAAGCATGCCAGTAATTTGTGTCAATTGGAAAGTTGGTTTGTTTTAAATTTAGTTCTGATATAAACGTCATACATAGGTGAAAGATACTGTTTTTTCAGTGTTGTGGAATAGCTCAGGAACAAAGGTACACCAGGTATGGCCTTTGGCTAGGTTTCTGTAGCTGCCTTTTGATTTTGCAGAAAAAGCCACCACGTGAGAATGGCCATAAGCCGATGATAAGTAGCAGTTCCACTGGATGTCTCTCTTCTCCAAATGCTACAGTACAAAGCCCTAAGCATGAGTGGAAAATCGTTGCTTCGGAAAAGACTTCAAGTAAGTGTATTACATTTGTCAGATTGTCTTTTATTTTTAAAGGAGTGTTGAGTGGAACCATTTAATAACTTTGAAAGTGATGGTTTGTGGAGAAAAAACTAAGAAGCAACTAAATTTGGAAAAGAGTAGCAGATCATTCCACTCTGGAATCTGGAGTCCAGTTCAGGATCACGCAGCAACCAAAAGTAATAATAATTGCATCTTAAACATAGAACTTTTGTGCTTACAGATAACACTTACTTGTGCCTGGCTGTGCTGGATGGTGTATTCTGTGTAATTTTCCTTCACGGGCGAAACAGCCCACAGAGCTCACCAACGAGTACTCCAAAACTAATTAAAAGTTTAAGCTTTGAGGTGCAACCAGATGAGCTAATAGAAAAGCCCATGTCGCCCATGCAGTATGCACGATCTGGTCTGGGGACAGCAGAGATGAACGGCAAGCTCATAGCAGCAGGTGAGAACAGAACAATGAGTGTTTTCTTACTGGAAACTTTCAGCTGGCTAAGCCTCTTAAATGGACGTTTGTGCTTGCTAGTGACATGTGAACTTTGGAAGACAGGGTTTAATGTGCCTTCTTCCTTGGCATTCTACTTTACCACATTCTAAAAAGACTAAGAAATAAAAAGTAAATACTATTGTGTTGCCTAACCTTTAAGTAAATGTCTGTTTCTAATTCTTAAACTATAATGTAGCTGAATTATTCTGTCCTTATTTTCAAGCCAAGACTAAGCAATTTACTCATACTGCTAATGTTGTTTGGCTATTGTAAGCAGTTAGTTAAAACATCAACTAATGGGGCCTTACTAAGTTTATGGATAAAAATTCCTTTTCTCATTGTGCAGATTACTTAAATCATTCTGGACCAGAAAGCCTGGTCCAGTTTAATAAACGTAAATCTTGATGTTTCTTTTACCAGGTGGCTATAACAGAGAGGAGTGTCTTCGAACAGTTGAATGCTATGATCCACATACAGATCACTGGTCCTTTCTTGCTCCCATGAGAACGCCAAGGGCTCGATTTCAAATGGCTGTACTCATGGTAAGCGCATTATGTTGCAGGAAGAAGCAATCCATATTTAACTGTTTCTCATACTTCAGAATGGCAGAAATTCTAATCTCTCACTTTTGATATAGGGCCAACTCTATGTGGTAGGTGGATCGAATGGCCACTCAGATGACCTGAGTTGTGGAGAGATGTATGATCCAAGCATAGATGACTGGACTCCTGTTCCAGAATTGAGAACTAACCGTTGTAATGCAGGTAAAATTACTTTCCGTCTGGGATAAATCAGTATTTAAGTATGATAATTAAATTATCAAGATATAACCTTATTTTATACTCACATAGGAGTATGCGCTCTGAATGGGAAATTATACATCGTTGGTGGCTCTGATCCATATGGTCAAAAAGGACTGAAAAACTGTGATGTATTTGATCCTGTAACAAAGTCGTGGACAAGCTGTGCTCCTCTTAACATTCGTAAGTTTTTTTGTGTCATGTTTTTTGTTTTGGGGGTTTTTGTGTGTGTGTGTGTGTGTGTATTTTAACTTCTGAATCAACAGTATATGTAGTATACGACTTAGAGTTTTGGGAGATAAAATAATTTGGTTCGACTTGGTTTTATAGGTAGACACCAGGCTGCAGTCTGTGAGCTTGGTGGTTATTTGTACATAATTGGAGGCGCAGAGTCTTGGAATTGCCTGAACACAGTAGAACGTTACAATCCTGAAAATAACACCTGGACTTTAATCGCTCCCATGAATGTGGCTAGACGAGGAGCTGGCGTAGCTGTTCTTGATGGTGAGTGTTGGGATTTGGAAAAGTGAGGAATAGGGAGTGATGAGTTTCTTCTAAAATTCCAAGAGAATGTCAATGATACTTATACTATATACTTGTATAATTAGAATTCAGAAGCAGCCATCTTTTCTGATGTAGTAGGGATTGATGGTTTGTCTTTTAGAAGTCTTTTCTAATAGAGACTCAGTACTTAATATATCAACACACTAGTCTTTTGATGAGTTCACTAAATGAAGTTCTAAGTTTTCCTTCCATAAACCATATGCAAAATGTATCATCTTGGGAGTTTGTTCCTTTAGAGCAAGAATTCAAAGAATTTGATTTGCAAAAAGCAAAAATAAGTGCAGATCATCTAGATCTAGTCTTTTCTAATTATCTACTCCATACCTAATTGGAAGCAATACTTAAGACTATTTTAAAAAGTCTTTCCAAAGCATTAAACTTGGTTTTATATAGACACAGCTTTCTTTTCACATCCATTTTACTGATTTACATGTTTAATTATGTAATTATAATAATGAGTTTAGTTAACATTGTCTTGGGAGTAAAGCAGGATCTTAGTTAAGCTGTGACTCAACTGCTGAAAGCTCAGATGTGTAGACATGCCAGCAAGTAGCCTACTGGCCTGTAGCCTGCAGCCCCACCCCCAAGCCTTGTCCGTTTTTCTCTAAGTATATAGATGCAGACAGGTTGTGACAGATAAGGAAATAATGAATTTTTTTTTTTTAAGATTTTATTTATTTATTTGACAGAGATACAGCGAGAGAGGGAACACAAGCAAGGGCAGTGGGAGAGGGAGAAGCAGGCTTCCCGCTGAGCAAGGAGCCTGATGCGGGGTTCGATCCCAGGACCCTGGGACCACGACCCAAGCCGAAGGCAGACACCTAACAACTGAGCCACCCAGGCGCCCCATGAATTTTTTTTTAATGCTAACCTTTTATCTGTTTGAAAATAACTTATTAACTGTTCTGCATATATATTTGAAAACAAGTGATGACTCCTGGTCTCTTTCCAAGAAGTTTTTGTACCAAAATAATTTTATATAGTTGGAAAGCTCAAGAAAATGTTCAGTTATCTGAAATCTGCTTTTCTTTAACTTCTTTTGAAGGACTAATACAAAATTTCCAGTGCACAGAACTACTCTGGCTTGCCACTAGTTAGCTGCATTTTTAGGTGAATTGTCCACCTTCTTTGTGCCTCATTTCATCTGTGAAATGGCAGTAATAGTAGCTACCACAAAGAATTGTGGGAATTACACTTCAGTTAGATGCTACCCCTCTCCTTTCAAATTGCCTGAGTTCCAGGTATGAATGGGTTTTTATCAGTTTTATTCTGTTTGTATCCATAGGTCCTAGAGAGCGCTTGCCACCTTAGTGAGGCATTTAAGGAGTATTTTCTGATAGAATGAGCAGGCATTTCTACTAAGAACCACTGATTTTAGCAAAAAACAGATTAAATAGTTTTTTTCTTATTCTCTCTAGCTTTACCTTCTTTCCTTTCTCTTTTAGGAAAATTGTTTGTAGGTGGGGGCTTCGATGGTTCTCATGCCATCAGTTGTGTGGAGATGTATGACCCAACTAGAAATGAATGGAAGATGATGCGAAACATGACTTCACCAAGGAGCAATGCTGGGATCGCAACTGTAGGGAACACCATTTATGCAGTGGGAGGATTTGATGGCAATGAATTTCTGAATACGGTGGAAGTCTATAACCTTGAGTCAAATGAGTGGAGCCCCTATACAAAGATTTTCCAGTTTTAACAAATTTAAGACCCTTTCAAACTAACAGGCTTAGTGATGTAATTGTGTTTAGTAGAGGTACACTTGTGAATAAGGAGGGTGGGTGGGTATAGATGTTGCTAACAGCAACACAAAGCTTTTGCATATTGCATATTAAACATGCTGTACATACTTTTTGTGTTTATTGGGAAAGGAATGCAAAGATGAAGGTCTGTTTTGTGTATTTTTAGGACTACTTTGGTTATTTTACTTTTTGGAAGTTGATATTGTGAAAGAATAAACCAAGACTTGATCGGGCATGTCATTTCAAGAAGTCCCCTCTCCTCCACATTTGTTTTTGCCAATTTGCACATTGAATGACTCTTCCCTCAAACATGTATTATGGGGCAAGAGGGGGTAGGGTTTAAGATCTAGGCAGTTGGGTTTTTTAAGGGCCCTTTTTCAATAACTGGAACACTCTATACAAAAGAGACTGACTTATTTAACTAGATAACAATGACTATTTTTGTTTTTATTAAAAGAAAGCTGACATGCCTACCAAGATTTAATCTTTTATGATTGCCTTTTTATAACTTTTTATATTCTCAGCACAGTGCTTTACCTGTTGAAGATATGGCAGATTCAAATTACTGAAGCAGGGTGGCAGTCTTAAAGGATGCGGAGTGAGGTGTTTTATACGCCCAGAATGCAAACTTCTAAGCTTTTGCCTCAGCTACTTTTTTTTTTTTTTTTGAGAATGCAGTACCATTGTTTATTTGAATGGAGTTGCTGAACAGTAACATAGCTATGATTTTTATTTGGAACACTGATTTCAAATATTTTGACTTCCTGAGGGTATATTTTATATAGCAAGACACTTAATATATAACAGTAAAGAACAGTGAAGTACTTTATTTTCTAAATAATTCTTGTCTTTATTTATCATTAACAAAACAGTCCTAAATAGCGCCCTCGATTGTGAAAAAAAATTAAACTGTATTGGGTGTATGAATGCAGCCTTTATCAGAACTATGTTTTTGTTCAGTTTTTCTCTTCATATGGATAAATACTGGTTGGGGTGACTTTATCGAATGTGTTGTGCTACACATATAACTTATGGTGCCAAATTAGCACATCCTAATGCTTGCTGCCAATGCAAACATATTAAAGGTACTTGCAGGAAATCCTTGCACCATGGAATTAATATCCAAGTGTTGTTTGTGTACTCATTCATGACTAAAAGCTTTGGGGACAATTTTTTTTCCCCCAGTAATAATGAGTATTTGTGGGAAAATAGTCACCTGACACATCTGAAATAAGAACTGATGGTAAGATTTTTTTCTCAGAGAAGACAAACACACAGGAATCTAATGAGCCAACTAGGACAAGATGACTACGAGTGGCTAACCTGGATTAGGAAGAAAATTGTTCCACTGGTACCTAGACCCCTTCTTTCTCTCATTCCACAAAAACCATCAAGAAAGCTCACCTGGTGGCTATGTAGTTGCTGACTGTATTTGTTGATTTGGTTCTGGACTAAAACTAGGTTGGCAGATTTGAATTTGCCTAATAGGATGACTATTTTTTTTAAATGGATCTGTATATGTCTTCTTTAGCCCAAGGAAATAAAATTTTAGTTGGGGATTCAGCAATAAAATATTTGAAATTACTTCTCAATTTCTAAGTAACCTGCTAATTCCCAAGTAGCATTAAGCAAGTAATAGGTGTGAATACTCTGGGTCAGAGTTTTTCTGTATTATTGATGCCAAACAGGTAGTTTTGGTGGTTAAAAGTATGTTTTTTAAGTATGTTTTGAATATAAGAAGAAGCTCCCATAAAGGGGGAAAAAAAACAGTGCTCATTGACCAGTTTATATTTATCTCCATCTAAAAGGTACACGTTTTTCTTGAGGGAAGGAGAAAATGTGGCATCGCTTCAAGATAATTAAAAATGTTTTTACCACCAGTATGGGTTTGGGGGTAGTTTAGAAATAACGTTGGTAATAACCACCCTTGTGATCAATTGTAATAATGCATAAAACATACAGATGCCTAAAACAGTAGCAAAACTATAAAATACCTGCTTGAATTAATAGTAATTGGTTCTACTCACACATGAATTTTCTTTTATTGTGACATTCAATGTAGGGTTTTGATTTTTGGCTTCTAGTATGTCATACGTGCTTTCCCATTCAACATGTTTTAGAATTCCTTATATTTTAGGGGAAAAAACTGGATCTGGGCGTTTAATACAGTCCTAGGATCCTTAATACTCTAGGTGTGCACCCTATGATTTCTCCAGATCTTTGAATTCTTAAAACCAAAGTAGGTAAAAGAAAGAGTCCCTGGAGGATATTTCTGCAACTTCATAGTTGCCTTTGGAAGAATATGAGATCACAGAAAATTTTGTCTCTGTTAGTCATTTATTTGTATCCTACTTGGTTCCAAAAAAGGATTTGAAGAGTCTTTCATTGAATGGATGAATTAACTGGGTGAAAAAAAAAAAGAAAAGAAAAACAAGGAAACACCAATGTATGTAATATAATGGTGGTTAACCAGGGTGTTGGATAAGAGTGGTGGTGTTTAAGGGTACAGACTTGTAATGAGTAATAAATAAACCTGAGATCTAATGTGCGGTATGATGAATATAGATAATAATGTTAGGCTATAAATCCATCGCAGTCATGTTGCAATATATAAATGCATCAAAGTAAGTAAGCTATACACCTTAAACTTAACAGTGTTACATGCCACATTTATTCATTTTTTAAAAATCAAGGAATAGTGGAATCTGTAGGTTAACAAGGAATTCTTCGAAGCACCAGTTTCTTTCATAGTAAAAACCAGAAGGTTCTCAGTTGTAAAACGATGCACTGAGCAACAGGTACTAGCACGAAGGCCAACAGAATGTTGAAACTTTGCTATTAATAGCTCCATGCCTTACTGAGGGTTGAATAAGAGCGAGAAGCAAAAAGCTCAGTTACTAAGTGTGTATAGGGTTGATATCTTGTGGAATTTAAGAACCTATAAAGGGTGTACATCTGAATACATTTGCTCAAAGTGAGCAAAGGGAGTAATTTTAGCCTGGGAAAAAGGCACACACAGTACCAAACTTGGATGAAGGAAAGAGAAATGAGGGAATGACACAAGATGAACTGAAATACACAGCAAGTTAGGAATAGGAGTTGCTGTATTAAAAGGTTGAAATGTACCTACCAAATGTAAATAGTCCAGTAATTAGCAAGGCCAGCTATCCATTAAGGCTACTCCCAAATCAAAAGATCTCTAGATCTTAGAATTCTTAAAATTGAAGTAGGTACCTTCTACATTAAGCAAGTGTTTTGTCTCAAAGGTGGTACCGTCTTTAAAGGTCCAGGCTTGAAAGAAAATGCCTGATAATAATTGGTACCCAGAACTCAACTAAAAAAAAAAAAAAAAGTAAATGGGCAAAAGATTGGAACAAGATCCTTTACCAAAGAAAATTAGTGGATTCCAATAAGCACATGAAAAGATGTTCACTATCCTAAATCATTAGGAAAATTTAAGATTACACACTTAATAAATTATGGTTGGGATGCAAGTCAACGAAACTCAAATTGCTGGAGACATCAAAATTGTAAGGTCACTTCGGAAAACTGGCAGTTTCTGACAAAATACCCTATGACACCATAATCACTTTCCTAGGTAGTGATCCAAGTGAAATGAAAACCTGTCACACTGAAACCTGTATGTGAATATAGCAGCTTTATTCAGTTACCAAGTCAACTCAAATAGCCTTCCACCTGGGGAATGGTAAACTGGTGCATCCACACAGTGGAATACTACTTAGGAATAAAAAGGATGAAGCTTTGGAGAGCAATAGAATTCATACCTTGATCATACTGGTGATGATGCGATTGTGTTCTGACAAAACTCAAAAAACTACACTTAAAAACAGTTCTGTCTTTCTAGCTTAACCAAAAGGGTACCAAACCTTTAAAAAACTTTTTTTTTTTTTTTAATTTTATTTATTAGCACAGGAAGAGGAGCAGAGGGAGAGGGACAAGCAGGCTCTGTGCTGAGCACATGCCCAACACGGGGCTCAATACCAGGACCCTGAAATCACGACCTGAGCTGAAACCAAGAGTCAGTCACTTAACTGAGCCACCCAGGTGCCCCCAAAAGGTATCAAACCTTTAAAGGAAAAGGCTCTAAAAGGGGGACTAGGACATACCCATATTTTACCTTGGTGGAAATCCCAGCAGGGAACCCTTGATTCCCACTGGCCTTGCAAGGATTATATATTGAGCTAATGTAGTTTAGCCCATAACCATCAGCCTACAGTAGAACTGCAAAAGCTAAGGAAAGATTAGAACTAAAGAATAGCATGCTGACATCAGTTTGTAGTTAGGGGCACTGAGCCACCTCACCTTATAGTTTCATAGCTGGTAACTGTTCAAGTTCATGGGGTTATTTTCACTGGAGTGGGTTTTATTGGTAAAACAGCCAAAGAACCATCAGGTGGGAGGCTGACTGGCCTGTCAGTTCAATCTAAATCAGAAAAGGGCTTTGCCTGTGGCATCACTTACTGAGAGTGGAAGATGTATTCGATTCTTCAATAGGGATATTCCCTCTTAAGAAGAAGTAAATCCTGACCCATGGGATGAAAAAGGATGCTTGAAAAGTGTTCCAACGGATGGGTGGGCTAGGGGGAGTTGTCAGAAAGTAGGAACAAAGTGATCAAGTGAAGGTAGATCAAGACACCATCTAAAGAAATCTGGGTCAACGCTCAAAGAGTGAAAAGATTTCTTCTCCCTCAAGGTGATGGTCAAAAGATGAAATGAGCTTCAAGTTTGTCTTTCAGGTGACAGGCAAAACCACAAGAGGAAAGTGAAATTCACCATCATCTGTGAGGTTCTAATCTCTGCAGTCCCAATTGCCTGCTACAGGGCCTAACAAAATCCCAGTAGGGCACAACACCCCAATTCTTAAGCCAGCGTTCCTTTGGCCCAGAATGCTGGAATTGCTGGGGTGGCTACACCCAAAGGATCCTCCCTAGTCCTCTCAGGAAGGAAGTGGATGGTCTTTTGTGTAAAAGTAAATTGGAAAATGCTAGTGTAAAATGGTGCCAGAAACTTTGCTGGGATAATCCTCATGGATGCCCCTCATGACTCCTCACTAAGACAAGGCCAAGAGCATTATGTAGAGAGCCCTTCCCTGTGTGACTTTCCTCATCTGTCCCTACTGGCATGCTTATGATGGCTTCTGCCCAAAATACAATAGGCATACATACTGAAGAATGGAGATTTTAGAATTCTTAAGTTCCTCTCCCAAGGATCTCTATCAAAACAAATGTGTGTTTTGCAAGGTGGAGCTTATGAGGCTTAGGTCAACTGAGTTATCTCAATCCAGAGGAGGGATCCAGAAAAGAAAGAGGGAGGGGGAGGGAACCCCCAAGTCCTGCATTATACTATCGTATAATAGAAAAGTATAGTATAATAGTAAAAGTATAAAATTAAGATAGATTAAAAATCTTAAAAGATTACAATTAGAAAAAAAGCAACAAAGAAACCTGACATTTCGGGGCACCTGGGTGGCTCAGTCGTTAAGCGCCTGCCTTCGGCTCAGGTCATGGTCCCAGGGCCCTGGGATCGAGCCCCACATCGGGCTCCCTGCTCAGTGGGAAGCTTGCTTCTCCCTCTCCCACTCCCCCTGCTTGTGTTCCCTCTCTCACTGTGTCTCTGTCAAATAAATAAAAAGATACACAGACTAAGGTAAAATATCTATATGCATATGTGAAAGTGTGCAGGAGTGAAATTTCCTAAAAATCACAACCTATATTAAAAAGATAAGAGGGAAGAGGAGAGGGAAGCAAGAGCAGAACCAAAACCCAGTAACAACCACCACAAGCAGCTGAGGGATAAAGATCTGAAAAAACTTCGGGGTGGTGGGGGGGATGTTTTTTGCAGAGAGCAAAGATCCTCTGGAAGCTTCTCCCACAGGGCTCATATCCCGGATGTCACTGGAGCCCCAGGTAGAGGTGCGGCTTCCTATGCAAACATACAGCTCAGGCGGCCCTGCACAGACTGACCCTGAGAATACTGGGTAGATTCTCTTTTATTGGAGAGAGTTGCTTTTATCATCATACCTTGTACACAGTTCAGAAACACAATTTGGAAGTAAAATGAAAAGGCAAAATCTTACTAAAAATAAAATTTATTGTTTTGTAAAAAATAAATTAACATTTATCATAGAATAGGAAATTAGATTTAATATAATGTATTAACAAAAGCATAATATACTCTAGTAAACAAGGATTTCCAACTTACTCTATAACTAAATAAGAAGTCAGTTAAACACTTGGTTTAGCTAGGGGCAAATATGAATCCCTGCCACCTGATCCCATAAATCCATGCTGCTTCACATGTAAGGGAAAAATCAGTATAGAGGTCTCCCCTGCTCTTCCCATTAGAAATGCACTGAAAAGTGACAAACCCAGGGAAGAAGAGAAGAAACTATATAGCAAGTAGGAGCTGAAGTCAAATTCTACTTACATTACCTTAGGGGAAGTGGAAGGGATGTGTGTTAGTTCATCAGGTCGATAGGGAAGGTAGTTTGATCATAAAACATACCAGGGTAAGATTTCATTTGTGCAGCAGGGTGAGCATGGCCATGTCCTAATTCTTTCTGGAGGTTTGGAAGTGTCTCTGGTCACGGACCCATGCTTAGGGTTGAGAGAGAGTCCCTGTTTTGGGCTTCCATATAGACAGATGCATTGCACTGCTGCATGGAATATTCCATCTCGACCAGTTGGCGGCATCCAATGGTTAACTTTTCCCTAGGGGATAAAGAAATGTTAAATCACTGCAAGACAGCTAGTCAGATAAATGAAAAAATCTTAACACAACAGGATAACACTGGGATTTGAAATACATTCTTTGATAGTTGAGAGTTGTAGTTTCTTAGCACAGACAAAACAACATGGGGAGACAAGCACTTAGTAGCACAGATTCTCAGACAGTCAACATGAAGAAGATCTTGGTGCAATTCCTAGAATTCAGGAGTTCCCATGGCAGACCTGCTGCAAACAAGCCAAGTTGGATGCTTAAAAAGTCCTTTGTATGGTCTCTGAAGGACTTCTCCCAGCAGGAGACGGGCTGATGTCACAGTGTTCTAATCCAAAGCATAAGCAATGCTGTAGCCTAGATCACAGGTTTTTGTCTTAACTAAAGAACAGGTAGCCTGGAGGATACTAAGAGAATGCACCTCCGGACAGGAGCAGATAATGGAGAGGAGATAGCAAGTTGATAGAGCTTCAGTTCTTAAAAAGAACTGCTAAATTAACAAATGAATACTAGCTAATTACTCTGAGCCAGAGGTAGGGAAGCAGGGAGTGATGCCTATTATAAGCCATGCCTACTCAGAGTTTTACCTAAGACTAAGCCTAGCCTGTCTCAAAAGCTGACTTGGGCCTACAAACTGTGGGATCTGTAAGTCATCAGAGCACCAACCCATTATATCTGGTGTCTGGAGTCCAAATCTCATGGAAACCTATTTAAATCTACTGGGAGATGGTCTATATAAGCTCATGAAGAATAGCCAGTTGAAGCATCTGGCACATTAGGTATTGGAAAAATGGCAGGTTTTTAAATGTAAATTACACTGTATTACTTCCTTGGCTTCTAAGATGCTCTGGGCCATCTCCACGGTGTTGGGGAGGACCACTAGCCACTTCTCTCCACTGACGCCCCCTTCAGAACTCAGGGATTAGGATGAGAGGTAGTAAGTAGTGATAGCAAAAGGAAATATACCACATTTTGAGCAGCCTCAGTTCCTCAAGATGTGTGGTTTCTTTGACACTGATTAAAACCTGACTTTTGGCTCTGTGTTGCTCTAGTCCTGCTTCCTATATTTACAGTGCTTAAAATTAGTGTTATGTTGCTGTCAATTCTTCCTAACTACTCAGAAAACGATTTTTGGAAGACCCTAAGAGATCCCCAAATAGGAGAGATGTTGTAAAACAAATAACCATTGTAGATTTTCTTCTTGTACCTAGAAAGAATTTTAGAAAAACTGCAACAAATATTGTCATTAGTTTTCTCATAACGTATCTAACGTTAAGTTTTCTCAAAAACTTAAAAATGAAACAAAAAGGGCCCATTCCTGCTCTTGGTGATTTATTCCAATGTGGAAAAAAAAAAAAAACCTCCTTTAGTAACTAGACTTGAATCTATCTCTGTGTCTTGTCTTCTTTCTTTCTTCCCCTCCCCTCAGAGTTAAGAGGTGATCTCTGTCTCTTTTCATCCAACTGGCGTCTGGTTTCTTCATCTGTGTGAGTCAGCATTCTCACAAGGGATTATCCCCTCCAGATTCTCTCTCCTGCAGCAAGTTGTCATTGCTGACTGAGGAAAGTATCACGTGTTTTTCATTGTGTATGTTTGGTCTCTACTGTATTATGACAGGAATTCTTAAGTTCCTTATCCCCAGGGCTTATATGTAGAATGGCAGAATATTAGATGTGGGGGCACCTTAATGCCTCTGCAGCATTTCTGGTGAGTCATATCATGTTGGCTTTCACCAAGTTGTGAGAGCACACACAACTGTGAGAGGTAGCCCATTTCATATCTCTTAACTTCTAGAAAGTTCTCCCTTGGACCTAAAAAAAACCCATTTTCTGACATGAGTAGCCTAAATTAAAAAAAAAAAAAAGTCATTCTCTAATACTACAAGTATTTTCTCTCTTACAGTGATCCTATTTCTCTTTTGTAAACTAAACAATCCCAACTCCTAATCTGTTCTGGAACAGAGCTCAAGACTGGAGGTTGCTTCTAGTTCTGTAATTCTACAAAACTGCCAGTTTCTCTAAATTGTCCTATCATGGGTATCAAACTCGCTTTGACCAAATCTCAGATAGGTCAAAATAAACTGGAAATTTGACCAAATCAATTTAAAAATAATTTTAGTGGTTATTTGATTCTTTTTCATGGCTAATTTTGTCAAGATGGCATGGCAATAGTGACCTTAAGTGATCTAATGACAATATTTGATGCAGTTTTTCCAAAACTCTTTCTAGGTACAAGAAGAGAGTCTACAATGGATATTTGTTTTACAACTCTCTGAACTTTTCTATTTATTTGCAGTGTGTATCTCAAATGAAAGAAAAATGGAATACACAATGTAACGCTAATATAAAAATAGTATATAATAGCTAACATCATATTCAATGGTAAAGACTAAAAGCTTTCCCCCTAAAATCGGGAACAAGACAAGGATGCCCACATATCACCACTTCTATTCAACACTGTCCTGGAAATTTTAGCCAGAGCAATTAGGCACACAAAACAAATAATAAGCATACAAATTATAAACAAAGGAGTAAAATTATCTCTATAGATCCTAAAGAATCCACAAAGTACCTCTTAGAATAAACTAATTCAATAAAGTTGCAAAATAAAAGATCAACACACAAAAAAATCAATTGCATTTTTTTTTAAGATTTATTTTATTGAGAGAGCAAGAGCAAGTGGGGGAGAGGGAGAGGGAGAGAGAATCTCAAGCAGACTCTGTGCTGAGTGCAGAGCCCCACACAGGGCTCAATCGCAGGACGCTAAGATCATCACCTGAACCAAAACCAAGAGTCAGATGCTTAACTGACTGAGCCACCCAGGCACCCCAACTGCATCTCTATACACTAGAAATGAACAATTAGAAAAGGAAATGAAGAAAACAATTCCATTTACAATAGCATGAAAAAAATTAAAATACTTAGAAATAAGTTTAACTAAAGAGGCACAAGACTTGTGCACTAAAAACCATAAAACACTGCCAAAAGAAATTGAAGACCTAAATTAGTGGCATACCATGCTTGTGGACTGGAAGACAATAATACTCCCCAAAGCAATCTACACAGTCAATGAAATCCTTATCAAAGTCCCAATCTTTTTTTATAAAACTGATCCTAATATTCACATAGAATTGCAAGGAACCCCAAATAGTCAAATCTTGAAAAAGAAAAACAATGTTTAGAGGACTCAAACTTCCCAATTTTGAAAACTCAAAACACAAAGCAACTTTAATCAAAACAGCGGTACTGGCATACGGACAGACATACAGACCAATGGAACAAACTTAAAGCCCAGAAATGAATCTCACATACATGATCAACTGATTTTCAACAAGGGTGCCAAGATCATTCAATGGGAAAAAAAACAGTCTCTTCAACATTTGGTGCTAGGACAACTTGATATCCACACGCAAATGAATGAAGTCAGACCCCTACCTCACATCATATACAAAAATTAACTCAAAAATGCATCAATGACCTAACTGTAAGAGCTAAAACTATAAAATTCTAAGAAAAAAACACTCATGAGCTTAGCTTTGGCAGTGGAATCTTAGATATTATGCCAAAAGCCCAAGCAATACAAGAAAAAACACATGAATTGGACTTCATCAAATTTAAAAATTCGTGTATGTCAAAGGATGCTATCAAAGAAGTGAAAAGAGAATGTACAGAAAGAAAATATTTGCAAATTATAAATCTGATGGGGTCTAATACCCAGAACATATAACATGTCAAGCTGCCAGGTACCACGGTGGTTAGTAAGGACAATAAGCCAAACTGAAAGTAAAATCAACCTTTTTCATTTACTGTGACACTGCAAACAAGAGACAAAACTAGGGGCGCCTGGGTGGCTCAGCCAATTAAGCGACTGCCTTCGGCTCAGGTCATGATTCTGGGGTCCTGGGATCGAGCCCCCGCATTGGGTTCCCTGCTCATTGGGGAGCCTGCTTCTCCCTCTCCCTCTGCCTGCCGCTCCCCCTGCTTGTGCTCTCTCTCTGTCTCGGTGTCAAATAAATAAATAAAATCTTAAAAAGAGAGAGACAAAATTAAAGGTGCCAGTTCCCTCTTGCTCCATTTTTCCTTATAGAATGGCACGGAGTTAGGGCGAGATGATATGCAGTGCGGGGGACATCATCTCATTGCTGAGGATCCCTAAACTAAGGCTCCTATCTCTTCATGGACCCAGGGGACTAAGAGGTGGGGGTCGTAGTTCATTTACGCTGCTAGAACAAAATACCAAGATGGGGTGGCTTATAAACAACAGAAATTTATTTCTCACAGTTCTGGAGACTGGAAGCACAAGATCAAGCCTCCATCATGGTCACATTCTGGTGAGCACCCTCTTATAAGCATTAACTCCATTCATGAGGGCTCTACCCTCATGACCTAATCACCTCCCAAAGGCCCCACCTTCTAAGACCATGGCATTGAGCAACAGGATTTCAACATATGAATTTGGGAGGGACACAAACATTCAGAACACAGCAAAGGAAAAGAGCTAGGAGTAGAAAAGCATTGGGTCAGAGTGGAGAAAAATACCTCAGCCAAGGCCTCCAAAACATTCTCAGCAGAAGTGCCTGAGAGGTGCCTCAGCCAGAGCCCCCAGTAAGGAGGCCAACAAATGGAAGCCTGAGCTAGGAATGCAGATTTGCACGTAAGCTCAGGGGCAGGGGGCCTAAGCATTGCCTGCAACCCCCTCCAGAAGAGAGCAACACGCTGGCTGTGTGCCAAATCTGCTATGGGGAAGGCAGCTTTCCCCAGGGGAGCCTGCCAGACAAAGCCTTGTAACTGCCTAGGGTCAGGCCTGGAAGATCACACATAGGATTTTGGTGTGGAGCCAGATTCCTCATAAAGACTTTTTTTTTTTTTTAATATTTCATTTATTTGACAGAGAGAGACACAGCGAGAGAGGGAACACAAGCAGGGGGAGTAGGAGAGGAAGAAGCAGGCTTCCCGCGGAGCAGGAAGCCCGATGCGGGGCTCGATCCCAGGATCCTGGGATCATGACCTGAGCCGAAGGCAGACGCCTAACTGACTGAGCCACCCAGGTGCCCCCCTCATAAAGACTTCTTATAACTCAACAACAGCAAGAAAACAACCCACTGAAAAATGCGCAAAGGACTTACAGAGACATTTCTCCAAAGACAGACAAAGAGCCAATAAGCACACGGAAAGGCGCTCCACATCATCAGTACTTAAGCAACTACAAATCAAAATCACAACGAGGTCATACTTCACACTCATCTGGACAGCCGGAAACCAAAAAAAAAAAAAAAAGGAAAATAAATTTTGTCAAGGATCCAGAAAAACTGGAACCCTCATGTACTGCTGGTGGGGAGGTAAAATACTGCTGTGGAAAAAAGGCGGTAGCTCCTCAAAAAGTTAAACACAGAATTCCACTCTCAGGGATCTACCCCCAAAATGTGAAGGAATTGGAAGAATTCAAACAAATACTTGTAGACAAATAGCAACACTATTCATAAGAGCCCCAAAGTGGAAACAATCCTGATGTCCATCAACAGAGGAGCAGATAAACAAAACGTGGCCTGCGCGTACAACAGAGTTTCGCTCAGCCAGAAAAAGCAGCGAAATACACAGGCTACAATGTAGATGAACCTCAAAAAATATCAGGCTAAGTCAAAGACACCAGATACAAAAGGTCATGTGTCGTATGATTCTATTTGTAAGAGACATTCAAAATAGACAAATCCATGAGAGGTTGCCAGGGTCTGGGGGAAGGGAGGAACACGGGATGACTGCCTGCTGGGCAAGGAACTTCCCTCTGGGGCGACAGGAATGTCTCAGGACGGGAGACAGGTGACCACTGCACAAGAGAGTGAATGCACTAAATGCAGTAACAAACCTAAAAGCTCTTGGCCAAGGCTTTTTTCTGTCTAAGGCTTCTTGGACAGACCAGGTCATTAATTTAATGCAGGGATTCTCAAACTTGAACGTCTCCTGGAGGGACGGACAACACAGACGGCTGGGCTCCCCTCCTCTGCAGAGTTTCTGATGCAGAAGGTCCAGGGTGGAGCCGTCGAGTCTGCATTTCTTGCAAGTTCCCAGGTGATGCTGATACTCAGGTGCAGGAACCGCATGTAAGTGCACTACTACTCTAATGTAATCTAGAAGATACTACCACAGAGTTGCTTCCTGGCATCAGAAAGCAGTCATTCCCAAAAGCACCTGCCACAAGGAAAAGCAAGCAGCTTCTGACTCACAGGCTGGGTTAGGCGGCATACTGTTTGCCTACGCCAGTTACTTTAGACACTGATGTCACAAACTAACTGGCATTTCATACAAGAAAAAATGACCTTTGAGGCTTGCCTCGCCAACATGCTAGAGCACACGGCTTGAGAGCTCTCAAGGCAAACAAAGCGAATTACATACTGCAGCTAACTTATTTCTCATATATATAAAAGCTATCTTATCACCCAGGATCCTTGTTTGGTCATCTACTTGATACACTTGTTAATTTACCATCCTGGATTTTCTAGGCCAGCTCCTCCTCTGCTCAGGGTAAGCAGCAGCACAAGCATAAAAGCTCTGTGGAAGACTCTACAAACTACAGAACACAAAACACAAACTTATTTATAGATATAAACACCAAGGTTCTATCTGCTGGGTCATGGAATTCAACATTTGATCAAAGCTACTTGCAATCCGAAACCTTATTTCCTTGCTTTATCTGAACCTATGAGATAGTTTTCTGTTCTTGAGCTATTTAATTACTTCTCTGTTGCAATAAATGTGGTGTTGGGCACATCAAAACAGTCTCCTCCTTCACAACGAACACTTTATAAATAAAAAAAAAAAAAACCAGATTAGTAAAGTTTTTTTACTAAGTTAAGTCATTTTTCTGTTTCCACCTCCATGTCCCAGGAAAACTGCCACCTTCCATCTGGTGCATCTGGCCCTATGTTTAGTATGAGCCACAGAAACCAAAAGAACCTCTCTCTTTTGGCAGCTTATTTGAAAACCATGAGCCCTGGAGCACACCTGAGGCGAGTGTGAGAGCTACTGGTCACTATGGAGACAGCACATAATTTCAAAACAAACAGCAGAGTAACAAATCTAAAAGCTCTTCACCAAAAGCCTGCTAAGTAGCGGTCGCCATTTTTCTGTGCATTCAAGATATTAGATATATTTCATTTCTCTTCAAAATCGTCCTTTTGGGTTTAAGAGGGAGCTTATTAATTGACATCATAGTTCAAATCCCTGACAAAATAAATGACAAGAAAACAAAGAAGAAAAAACCAGGTACAATTACTTTAACTCTGAATATTCAACTTTGATCCCAGTACCACCCCCACAAAAAAAACTCCCAACTATTCCAACAGTAAAGTGAAGTCAAAATAATCTTAGACATCTGATTGGAACTGTCCTGCAAGGGACTCTGCCCTCCAAGTTATCCACAGTGAGCTTTCTATACCTTCACAAATATGGCCAAGGTTGGGGTGTCTGGGTGGCTCAGTTGGTTAAGTGCCCAACTCAAAAATACTGGCCATGGTTTACAGACATTATATATTTTAAGTTTTAATTCCAGTTAGTTAACATACAGTGTAATATTATTTTCAGATGAACAATTTAGTGATTCAACACTTCCATACATCACCCAGTGCTCATCACAAGTGCACTCCTTCATCCCCATCACATATTTAACCCATTCCCCCACCTACCTCCCCCTGGTGACATCAGTTTGTTCTCTATAGTTAAGAGTCTATTTCTTGATTTGTCTCTTTTTCCCTTTGCTCATTTGTTTCTTAAATCCACATGAGTGAAATCATATGGTATTTGTCTTTCTCTGACTTTTTTCACTTAGCATGATACTCTCTAGCTCCATCCATGGCATTGCAAATGACAAGATTTCACTCTTTTTGATGGCCGAGTAATATATATGTATATATCATATCTTCTTTATCGATTCATCTATTGATGGACACTGAGGCTGTTTCCATATCTTGGCTATTGTAAATAATGTTGCAATAAACATAGGGGTGGTGCAGGTATCCCTCCTTTGAATTAGTGACCTTGTATTCTTTGGGTAAATACCCAGTAGTGCGATTACTGGATCATAGGGTAGTTCTATGAGAAACCTCCATACTGTTTTCCACAGTGGCCGCACCCAGTTTCCATTCCCACCAACAGTACATGAGTGTTGCTTTTTCTCCATATCCTCATCAACACCTGATTTGTTTCTTGTATTTTTGATTTTAACCATTCTGACAGCTGTGAGGTGGTATCTCGTCGTTTTGATTTGCATTTCCCTGAGTGATGTTGAGCATCTTTTCATGTGTCTATTGGCCATCTGTATGTCTTCTTTGGAGAAATGTCTGTTCATGTCTTCTGCCCATCTTTTAACTGGATTATTTGTTTTTTGGGTATTAAGTTTTATAAGTTCTTTATATATTTTGGATATTAACACTTATATATCATTAACATTTATCATTAACATTTATATATCATTGGTTATGTCATTTGCAAATATCTTACCCTATTCAGTAGGCTTTCAGGTTTGTTGTTTCTTTTGCTGTCAGAATCTTTTTATTTTGATGTAGTCCCAATAATTTATTTTTGCTTTTGTTTCCCTTGTCTCAGGAGACATATCTAGAAAACACTGCTAAGGCCAATGTCAGAGAAATTACTGCCTATGCTCTCTTCTAGGATTTTTATGGTTTCCTGTCTCACATTTAGGTCTTTAATCCATTTTGAATTTATTTTTATGTATGGTGTAAGAAAGTGGTCCAGTTTTCCCAACACCATTTGTTGATGAGACTTTTTCCCATTGGACATTCTTTCCTGCTTTGTCGAAGAGTAATTGACCATATACTTATACACTTCATTTCTGGGCTCTCTATTCTGTTCCAGTGATCTCTGTGTCTGTTTCTGTGCCAGGACCATACCGTCTTGATCACTACAGCTTTGTGATATAACTTGAAGTCCAAAACTGTGATTTCTCCAGCTTTGCTTTTCTTTTTCAAGATTGCTTTGTTATTCAGGGTCTTTTGTGGTTCCGTACAAATTTTGTTTGTTCTAGCTCTGTGAAAAATGCTGTTGGTATTTTGATAGGCATTGTATTAAATGTGTAGACTGCTTTGGGTAATATAGACATTTGAACAGTATTTGTTCTTCCAGTCCATGAGCATAGAATGTCTTTCCATTTCTTTGTGTCATCTTCAATTTCTTTCATCAGTGTTTTATAGTTTTCAGAGTACAGGTCTTTCACCCCTTTGGTTAGGTTTATTCCTAGGTACCTTACGGTTTTTGGTGCAACTGTAAATGGGATCGTTTTCTAAATTTCTCTTGCTGCTGCTTATTAATGTACAGAAATGCAACAGATTTCTATATATTGATTTTGTATCCTGTGACTTTACTGAATTCATTTGTCAGTTCTAGCAGTTTTTTGGTGGATTCCTTAGGGTTTTCTATATATATAGTATCATGTCATCTGCAAATAGTCAAAGTTTGACTTCTTCCTTGCCGATTTGGATGCCTTTTATTTCTTTTTGTTGTCTGACTGCTGTGGCTAGGACTTCCAATACTATGTTTAATAAAAGTGTCTTGTTCCTGGGGTGCCTGGGTGGCTTAGTTGGTTAAGCGGCTGCCTTCAGCTCAGGTAATGATCTTGGGGTGCTGGGATCGAGCTCTGCATCTGGCTCCCTGGGAGCCTGCTTCTCCCTCCCCCTCTGCCTGCTCATCTTCCAACGCACGCGCTCTCTCTCTCCCTCTCCGTCCCCCAAATAAATAAAATCTTTAAGAAAAAAAAAAAAGTGTCTTGTTCCCGACCTTAGGGGTAAAGCTCAGTTTCTCCCCCATTGAGGATGATGTTAGCTGTCTGTTTTTCATAGCCTTTATGTTGAGTTATGTTCCCTCTAAACCTACTTTGTTGAGGGTTTTTATCATGAATCGATGTTGTAGTTTGTCAATTGCTTTTTCTGTGTCTGTTGAAATAATCATATGGTTCTTATCCTTTCTCTTATTGATGTGATGTAGTAAGTTGATTTGCGAATATTGAACCACTCTCACAACCCTGGAATAAATCCCACGTGATCGTGGTGAATGATTTTTTTTAATGTATTGTTTAGTTTGACAGATATTATTTTATTTATATTTATATTTATTTATTTATGGGAGGGTGAGAGAGAGTGAGTGGGGGAGGGGGTGCAGTGGGAGGGGCGGGGAGCAGAGGGAGAGAGAGAATCTTAAGCAGGCTCCACGCCCAGCACAGAGCCCAACGTGGGACTTGATCTCACGACCCTGAGATCATGACTTGAGCAGAAATCAAGAGCTGGACGCTTAACTGACTGAGCCACCCAGGCGCTCCAACAGATGTTATATTTTTGACACAAATCTCATCTACACAAACCTTTAAATGTGGCCTATCTGTTAAGATCTATAAGAAGAGTGTAACTGATTGACAGTCTGAAGATTAAGGTAAAAAAAATCATTTTCACCCCCAGCTACTACAGACTACGCATGCCCAATGGTTTTAGATCTTCTTGGAAAACTTAATCTAATGAGTAAATGAGCTTTCATAGCTGTACTTAGTAACATTTGTGCCTAATTATCAATCCTTGTGTCTTGATATCAAATAAATTTATCAATCTAGAGTTTCACAGAAGCACTGATAGTTAACAGTGCTGATAGTTAACACTCGCTGTACCTGCTCATAAAATTTTAGAGCAACGCAGATTTGTGTGCAAGTTAAAACTCGCAACTGAGCTGCGGCTGAGTGACAGCAGTGGTAACTCACACAGAGTGAAAGCACGGTCAGTCCTGCTACAGCAGGAACTTGTTCCAACACCGCTGGTCCATTAGAGAACAACCTGAGCATGGTGCAGATTTCACACTTTCTCATATGTAATTTCAGAGGAACAGAGAAAACTACCCAGCTGAAGCAAGCTACTTAGCAATGCACCACACACACACACGCACACACTTTAAACATGTACCAGAACCTCATTCACATCGGGTGTTGCAACTTTACATTCAGTTTCAGATAACCTTCCTTCCACCACATCCCACTGACCCACAAGCTGCAAGCCTTCCAAGGACCACTTCCACCAGCAAACTCTGACTCTTTTTCAACAAAAAGGGTCAGATTTATCATCACGTTGACATATTTCTTAACCATTTAACATGTGTAAAACTGGTGCCATTTTGATTAGGTTCCTATCTTCTTTTTTTAATGTATCTCTTATTAAGTTTTTTTTTTAAGATTTTATTTATTCATTTGAGACACAGAGATAGAGAGAGAGAGCGAGTGAGCATGAGCAGGGGGAGAGGCAGAGGGAGAGGGAGAAGCAGGCTCCCCGCTGAGCCAGGAGCCCGATGTGAGGCTCAATCCCAGGACCCTGGGATCATGACCTGAGCCGAAGGCAGACGCTTAACCGACTGAGCCGCCCAGGCGCCCCTGTATCTCTTATTAAGTTTCTGAGTGATGTGCCTCAGACCCATTTTCCCCAATAGCCTTTTTCTGGCATGATTTGGCATAGCATGAGGTGATATTTGGGAATGAATAGGTCATGTCACAGTACGTAGGACTGGCTGTAAACCAACTACTGCTCCATGCTGCAACATGGGTGTATCTGGACATTGAGTCAAAAAAGAATGGCGGGAAGGGGGTTATGAGACTGGAGGGCAACAATGACCACGTTAAGTGGGTTTTTGTTCCTCATGAATTTGTTTGCCTGGGCTCAGGACGGGAGGGCTTCACACACAGACCCTGTATATTAAAGAATCCGATTTATACTGCTTCTCCTTTCTTGTTACATATGAATGCCTTACACTAAATTATTTTTGAAAAGAATATATATGATGCCATTGAGTACAAAAGCAGGTGAAATTAATCAACATATTTTTATTGGTACATACACCCATAAAGATGAGAATTATAAACACAAAATCTCTACGGAGAGGCTGCAAGGACGGGTATGCACAGGGATGGGTAAAGGTCTATTTTGTCAGCTGAATGATAGGCATGAGTATGCTTTGTACTAGTTTGTCTTCAAAACATGATCTGGGGAAAATAAGTCTTTCAAAGGGTCTGTGAGGTCAAAGCTACTTTCAATAATAAGACTAAGACATGATTTGCCTTTTGCATTCTCATTCTTGCCAGAACGTACAACAGTTTTCCAGTGATACATGACATGTGATTATCAAAACAGACTAAATTCAAGAGCAGTTATCAGAACCCATCTGTCTTCCATGAAGCCAGACATTAAGAGATTTGCAAAAATGTAGACTCTCACTCTTTTTGTTTGGGAAAAATTATTTTCGTAATTATATGTTCCTTATCTTAACATGTAATTAGTTATTATTTTGAAATGAGTATTTTAAAAATTTTCAATTCTGATTTCTAATATAGCAAATACAGATAGATACAACCTACATAAACAAAAGGTCTTTAGGGTCCTCAACAATTTTGTAAAATATAAAGGAGTCTTGAGGCCAAAAAAATTGAGTACCACTTTAAACCTTATACTTGGGTTTATACACACGTGTACGCGCACACACACACAAAGCTCTTTTGGTATGTATGAACTATTTCATATGAATAAAGGTAAAAAAAAATCCTAGCGTAGTGCAGACATAAAACGAATCCTTCTCCAGCACACCAAGTGGTGCTGTATGTGGTAAAAGCTCATGACAACGGCATTATCTATACCACAGATGGGACTTACCGATACTCAGACTGTGAAACACAATCATAAAGTTCCTGGGCAGTGAACTGGACATTTCTATTTACCTGAAAAGAACCAAGATGTAGTTAATAAAAATGCATATGAAGTCAAAAGAGCAGTAAGAGCACAAGTAGAGTGACCCATATTCTGAGGGAACAGAATGTCAACTTTCTAGTGTTTACATAAAAAGAACAATCACAAGTTCAGTGATCACAACGCATAAAAAGATCACAATCAGTGCTCGCAATGTTTTACACAACACTGAACTGTGTGTAAAAATACTAGTCCTGTTGTTACAACTTCATCCGTTCAGAGAACCAGAAGAAGTGATCAAGGGTTCTGGGGTTAGTGGGAATCTCAACGAAGCAGATAATCACTTTGTAGATCAAGTGGAAAGAGAAAAATGTGTACTCCATGCAACACTAAATTTTACTCCTACTGGCTCTTATCAATAGATTCAGGCTTCAATTAGCTTAGAGTTTTAGAAGATTTCTAAAGCACATATTCAATATTTCTTTTCTAAAAAAAGCAAATGTCAAAAGGTTAAAATAACTATATTTAAAGGACTGGAGTAGAGTTGGGGTCATATAGGTAGACCTTTTTTTTTTTTTTTTTTTAAGATTTTTTATTTATTTTTTTGACAGAGAGACAGAGAGAGAGCACAAGTAGGCAGAGCGGCAGGCAGAGGGAGAGGGAGAAGCAGGCTCCCCGCTGAGCAGGGAGCTGGATGCAGGACTCGATCCCAAGACCCTGGGATCACAACCTGAGCCGAAGGCAGACACTTAACCACTGAGCCGCCCAAGCAGCCCTAGGGAGACCATTTTAAAAGCAGAAGCAGCCATATCTTGTTTATATTCTGAACATCAGAAATAATTCAAGCTGAAAGAAAAAATTAAGCATTCAACTTTAACAACATTTGAATACTATGGGTGACCGTTGCAAAAACTAGTACTGAAGAATCTTCACTTTCATTTAAATACTAAGTTTATAAAAAAGTTTGATTTACAGACATTTTCTAAAGAAATGTCTTTTTCAGACTGTCAAGGTCTAAATATTTTAACTAATATGTGTAAGTTCATAATATAATTCAGAGATATAATTTACACTACTATAAATATAAAAGCCTTGATCATACAAAGACTCATCATGGCACACATGTGGAAGACATAGTGATGGAATCCTGTATTTCTTGAGGCTTCCTATTGATTTAGGCTATATTGTACTTATGTGCAGGGAAAAATCTGGATATTAATAAATTCTTTTTATCAGATAACAAATCAAACAGTGCCTAAATTTTCAGAAATTCTGAATTAGTGATGGAAAACTAAATGAGACTATCTTCTGTTCAATTTACTTCAAAACATATTTAAATAGTTGGTATAAATTTTTTGGTGAGGAAATTATCATATTGTGTAGAAAATGTTTCATTCACTAAAGGTTAAAAATACACAGTTTTTATTTTTTTAAAGATTATTTAGAGAGAGAGAGAGAGAGGAAGAGTGCACATGCCTGTGCAAGCAGGGGGGAAGGGCAGAGGGAGAGGGAGAGAGAGAATCCCAAGCAGACTCCATACTGAGTGTGGAGCCCAATGCAGGGCTTGATCTCATGACCCCGAGATCATGACCCGAGCCAAAAGCAAGAGTTGGACATACATTCAACCAACTGAGCCACCCAGGTGCTCCCATAGTTTTTATTTTTTATTATTTTTTTAAAGATTTTATTTATTTGTCAGAGAGAGAGAGCGCACAAGCAGGGGGAGCAGCAGGCAGAGGGAGAAGCAGGCTCCCTGCTAAGCAGGGAGCCCGATGCGGGACTCGATCCCAGGACGCTGGGATCATGACCTGAACTAAAGGCAGATGCTTAACCAACTAAGCCACCCAGGCATCCCATCCCCCCATAGTTTGTAACTACAATAGTTTAAATCTATATAATCCTAAATTTTTGCTTACAATTAGGATTATATGTTTATGTTATTTAATTATAATATTTAATATTATACTTAATGACTGTATAAAATTGGTATATAATTATAATTAATTTTTAGGTACTATAATTTATAATTATTAAAAGATCTTCTAAAAATCTTTAAGATATACATTTAGAGTTAGACTGTTAACCAGTCCAATTCCTTTTTCTTTATGTGTTCTACTCTCATGTCAACAAGACTCTGATATTTTCACTATTATTGTCCCAGTATGCCAGGACCTATAATGTATGCAAACTTAAGGCCAGCAAATGTCAACAACCTTGCAGATGTTTGATCAAAGGATGAAGGAAATAATCTGTTCTCGATCAACTATTGAGAAAAATCAGCTAAAGAAGTGGTTTTGAACCTGATGTGAGTAAAAAATATGAATACAAAATCCTTAAGCCTTTAGGTTTTTAGAAGAAAAAAATATCTAGATGTAACTTTAGTTTTAAAAGCAATCCCCACATACATTTAGATACTTATCCAGACCACAGTTCAGGTATAAGGGTGGTGTGGCTCCAGGTCACAGATGACTTAAAAAGTAGGCAGCAACTAATGATGTAATGTATAGTGATTAACATAACAATAAAAAATTTAAAAAAAAAGTAGGCAGCTAATTTACTACTAATAAAGGAAAACTGAAGCACAAATTCATGACATATATCACAGGTTCTAGCCTGAAGTATCTCTTTTCATCATATTCATCAATTTTGATACACTTTTAATTATTCATATTAGGACATTTTGAATTACACTGTTAAATATCATTTCTACGCTCAAGTGCACAATTTTAACTCCCAAGGAAAAAAGAGCTACAAAGATGCCTTTGTCAGTAAATGGAGGTGTGACTATAGAGTTGACTGTGGAACTGGTGTCCTCAATTCTTTGTTGTACTGTTTATAATGGATGCCAGGTACTAGAAATGGCTATACTATTTTTAATTCTTAAAAATTCAAGAACAAAAGGCAAAGGTTAAGTATTAAAATAGCTAAACATCTTAAAAGATTTAGATGGTCTCAAATGTGATGTTTATGATGTGAGAAATACCTCGAATGTAGTCACTGGTGTGGCGGGGAAAGTGCTGCTAAGAGAAAGGATTTTAAAAATCTGGGAATCAGATCCACATCATCTTATACATAATGAGTTTGGCATTTTCTCCCAATACTCTCAGCAATAGGAAATGCTAAACTCAAAAAAGACCTATGTCCCAGACTTTTCCAGGATATGTGATTTTAAAATTGCCCTATTGTTTCCACAAATAAACAATATTGTTTTATTTATTGTTAGAATCAATGACTCAATTTAAAATTTAAAAAGTATGATGAAATAATTATACAAATCACCCCCAAGGAAGAAATCCTCTTAAATAATTTATTTTATTTATTTGACAGAGGGAGAGAGAGACAGCTAGAGAGGGAACACATGCAGGGGTAGTGGGAGAGGGAGAAGCAGGCTCCTGGCTGAGCAGGGAGCCCGATGCGGGGCTCGATCCCAGGACCCTGGGATCATGACCTGAGTCGAAGGCAGACGCTTATCGACTGAGCCACCCAGGCGCCCCAAGAAATCCTCTTAATAAGCACATCAGTATTAAGTCTGATTTTCTAAAAGGCATACATAAACACTACTCTTTCCATAAAATAGGTAACACTATTGAACCTTTAACTCTGTGTCTGGTACTGTTTGGAACACTTCATATACATGAAGCTATTTAGTCTTTAAAGAATATCTATAATTTATCTACTGATGTTATTCCCATTTTACAGATGAAGAACCTGAGACAAAGAGAATTAAATAACTCTTCAAAGCATACAGTTGATAATGGGTAGGACCAACATTTGAACACAGGTAGTTTGACCCCAGTCTGTGTTCTTAATGTAAGATGTTACATACAAAGAGTTAAATAAAGAGCAAACCAGAAATAAAAGTGAATGTATTTTAAAAAGTTGGACTCCATAAGAAATGTGAGACCTGAATATATGTCACATTCTTTCATTTGGAGCATTTAAAAACTTACACACACACACACACACTTGAAAGAACATACAGGAACATGGGCAGAGAAACTGAAGATCAACAGAATACTTTTTCTGGCTCAGCGCTGGTGAGGAAAGCTTGCAAGTTAAGTCACAAAACACAGCAGAGCCTCACCACAGCCCTCAGCTCTCACACCAAGGGTGTACGCTGCCGCCACAGAGGAAACAGAATTATAGCTTTCCTTTCACGAATGGCCGGCTCTCAAACAGAGGTGGCTCTTTCTTCCTGGGGGCCATCGGGGTCTGTGAGCTCCAGGGGGCGGTAGGATATTTTTGGTTGTCATAGTGACTCAGATATTGGGATTTAGTATGTGAGGAGCAGCGATGCTGAACACCCTGCAGTGTTCCACACAATGGAGAAATGACCCATCCCGAAATGCCAACCGCACCCCTAGTGAGAAACAACTCTGTGTTGGAGAAAGTGTGTTATAGGACTCCATGTTTTTATTTAATGAATGAAAGAAAAGGTTTAATCTGTCTTTGACAAACTTCTGTGGCCTTTAAAAATTTAAAACAAATGCCAGTTAAATAGCATTCTGATGGTTTTAGACCTCTATCATGTTTATTTATAGTAAAATTTGTTTATGGTGGAAATATGATAAGCATTTTAAAGTATTTCTCATACCTCATACTTGATTAGGAAGTTATAGAGGGTCTCAACATCTTGATAATTACTGTTAGGGGCCAAAATCCTAAAAAATAAAATAAAAACAAAGGAATGGGAATGAATGATTTAAAAAAATAATAATACCTTGAACTTTTCCTCAAAACATATCCATACTGTGAGATTATTTATCGTACAGTTTAATTCAACAGAAATCAATTTATTAAAATATCTTTGCTTATTTATACTGATACTTACATCACTGCTTAACCAACAACCATAAGCATTCTTATGTGAAATTCACCTTTTGAGTTACAATAATACAGATTTCTCAAAAGGTAGATAGAAATGTGAGGGGCATTTACACTTCATACCTTTTAAGCAGCAGGTAATGCTTGAAGAGTTCCCACAGAAATGATCAAACAATCCCAGTAGACAAGTGATTAAACTACCAGACACATAAAAGAAATCCTAATAAGAGATTTCTGACTAAAGTCAAATAATACTGTTTGAACTATCAGCCTAGCATAGTATGAAAAAGCATGAGTAAACAGAGCACGTCCATCACTGAGAATAACACTGAGTCATAAAAGTAACAATGGAAAGTAACATAAATGACATAAAAATATAAATATATAAATAACAAAAACATAAAAATACAAATGGAAACAAGGAAAAAAATAAAAATAAAGGAAATGGAAGAACATATTTCTCCATCTAGCAGTAGAGTATTAATTCTTATTTTCTTATACTAAGGATTTCTGGGTCTTTTCAGTATGAAGCTTTTTTTTTTTTTTTGCTTTTGAAAAAGAAAAAGAAAAATGGTCTTTTTATTTTGGTATAGTGATGATGAGCCATGCCTGCTGCCTGCCTGGGTTTTCCAGCTGTGTGACCCTGGGTGAGTTCCGTGTAACTTATTTCCCTTTATCTGTTAAATGAGGATGGTAGTAGTGCTTACTTCATATGATTCTTATCAGAATTAAATGAGTTCCTTAAGAAAAGTCTTTAGAACAGTGTCTGACCTACAGTCAGCACTAAATACATTATCAATTATGATAGTAACAATAACTACTATTATCATCTAATAGTTTCAAGGCACAGAATAACTGCACAATGATTTAACTAATGAGAAATCAAGCCACCTCAATTCATTCTTAAAATACAAGTGCCTTTTAATTACAATGTCTCTAGGTCCTCACATCCTTGCCAATGCTTGACACCTTCGGACTTGAGAGTCAATAATTGAGAGTCAATCTCAATAACCTTAATTAGATCTTTAAACTATTTGGCGTTTATTAGACTTGTGGGAAAGCTTTTATAAATAATTTTTCAGGATATAGTCAAATTTTTAAGGGGGCTGTACTCCTTGGGAGGAGACACATACAGAATGCAAAAAATACTAGTTTCATGGAAAAACTTTTTTCACCCAACAAGTAATTTTAAAATACACATAATCTCCCAACCAAAAAAAAAAAAAAAAGGTGGGGGAGGGGAAGGATAATACATTAGAGAGAGTCCATAAATAATTCACTTAAGAAAATGAAAAGAAAGCAATCTAGGCAAATTAAACTAATCTTTCAGAAACTCAATGGAAAAAAACTGGGTGTCCTAATTTTTAAGCAAATGTAAACAAACTATCAGCAATGTGGAATAATTTACATCTATTCATTTTTCTAGTTTTGGATTATTTCCATAAAAGAGGATTAGGAAATTAGATGTAACAAGATGTTTTATATTAAAAGCCTTATAAATTCCAAGCTAATATCACAAAAGAAAGTACTTTTCCAGAGAATAAAATGAACATCTCTCTGTCCTGAAATACTTCACAGAGAAAATTGGTTTGAGGTAAATTAGTCATTTATCTATAGCAACAAGTCATACTTAAGGTGAGAAATAAAGAAAATAATTACATCATTCCAGTTTTCCAATTTTTCCGAAAATTTTAAACTCCCAACCTGGTTTTATTTATTTTTTAATAATTTTACTGAGGTACAGGTTACATACTGTAAATTCACTCCTTTTAACAACACAGTGATTTAATAAGTTTACAGAGCTGTACAACGATTACCACAATCCAGTTTCAGAGCATTTCCTTCACCCAAAACAGATCCCTACTGCCCATTGAGTCACTTTCTGTTCTCACCTCCAATCCCAGCTCCAGGCAACCACTAATCTACTTTGTCTCTATAGTGTTGTCAGTCTGTAAGTTCTTTCCCTCTTATCATCACAAAGCACAGTTGTCACCATAAATAATATCCTACTATAATACAGAGTCCAGTGGATGAGTCAAAATCTAGTGGATAGTGGCTAAACCTCAGAATGGATCTGGTAAGTAAAAAAGCAAGATGCATACTAAAGATGCCCAAGAGCAGAACAAGAGACCCTTTATTCTCTCATTCAACAAATATTTGGGACCTACTATGAGCCAAGCACTGTTCCAGGCCCTTGGATACATCAGTGAACAAAAAGACAAAGATGCATAGTAGACCAAAGCATCATAATTCTAAAGAGCTTGTGAAAGAAAAAAAAATCCTGACCAAGCACAGGAAGATAATGAAGGAAGAAAAATATCTCATTGTTACCCATTTGACAATCTCCTCCCACTTGTCAATTGCTACTTGTAAACAAACCAGTTTACAAGTTATTCCAGTGATGAAACACAGGAATTTTAAGTTTCTAAGGAAGAAGGCATTTGCTCCAAATGTAAAGATCTGATTATTTGACAAAATATCACAAAATTATATTCTAATGAAGAAAGGCATATTGGTATGCCAGCATCATTCACAGATATAGTACTGTTATAATCAGACTAAAACTATACAAGCTATTTTTTAAAACTAGGATATACAGGGCGTCTGGGTGGCTCAGTTGGTTAAGCGACTGCCTTCGGCTCAGGTCATGATCCTGGAGTCCGGGGATCGAGTCCCTGCTGAGCAGGGAGCCTGCTTCTCCCTCTGACCCTCTCCCCTCTCATGCTGTTTCTCTCTCTCTCTCTAATAAATAAATAAATAAAATCTTTAAAATTAAAAAAAAAAAACTAGGATATACATTATAGGATTTGTTATAAAATTTGCTATTCTTAAAGGTTGTTTTGGGGTGCCTGGGTGGCTCAGTCGTTAAGTGTCTGCCTTCGGCTCAGGTCGTGATCCCAGGGTCCTGGGATTGAGTCCCGCATGGGGCTCCCTGCTCCGCGGGAAGCCTGCTTCTCCCTCTCCCACTCCCCCTCCTTGTGTTCCCTCTCTCACTGTGTCTCTCTCTGTCAAATAAATAAATTATTAAAAAAAAAAAAGATTGTTTTGAGGTAAACTGAGCCCCAAATAGACTAGGCCATCTTTATTAAAATACACTCAATTTAGGGTTGAACTTAGACTTCATTATGTCCTATGAGCTCTGAGCTGATGAGAATGGAATTTGGCCTGATACTAAAAAAATTGCCAACTTTCACTAACTAGAAGTACAGTTTGTTGAAAATACACAAAAAACTAGATGGAGAAAAATGGTTTATGGACTTCCATGCCTTAGTAATTCCCCACACAGAAATTCTTGAGAGGTCAGCCTTCTCTATAGCTTTCTCATTTTTTTTTTCTTATACCAATGTGAAAACAAAAGACTCTTATAATGAAAGTCCTAAAATTACCCTCCAATGGCAACTTTTTAAAATAATAGAATGAAAGAATTAGCCCTTAAAGGAAATGAAATACTTTTCAGAAAATGGCCATTTTTAATTTATAAATATATCCACATTTGTCCTTTCGAGAGAAATTTATAATCATCAATAAGTATTTATCTAATGCATACTATTTTCTCAAATGTGTATTATACTAAGAGCTATGGAACTTAAGAGAAAATTAAAAGACATGATTGCCTCTCTTCAAGTTGTTTATAATCTGGAAATTTCACTTTAGAATTCTGGAAGCAGAATTTGGGAATAGACATCTGAAATAGTATTTAATCCTCAGGTATAGATTATTTACAAACCAAGTCTGATCCAAATGCACTTTGGTTTCTTTTAGAACAGCATCAACAATAACATACAATGCCTTGCTGAACACTTACTCAGAGTCTGACACTGCTTTACACACATATTACATACATCGTCTCTCATTCTTTTAACATCACAAATTTAGTTATGTGACCTTGATCAAATTACCTGCTTTTCCACTCCTCACCTGTGAAATGAGGAGAGAGTAGGATTTACCGTGTAAGGTTATTATATGAACTACATAAAATGCATCTAAGATGTTTAGCACAATGCCTGGCACATGTCAAAAAATATTAGCTGCTATGAAAACCAGTTTTCAGATGTAGAAACCAAGGGTCAGAGTTATAAAATACTTGCCCAAGATCACACATAGTGGTGGTAGGTATCTAATCTAAATCTCAACTGGTTTAACTCTGGAGCCCATGCTTTTTCCACTAATAAAAAGGATAACCACCACTATCTTCTTGCCTCTAAATGATTTTACAAAGTCAAATGAAATAAGGTTCTTTTAAAGAATTTTAGAGGCACCTGGGTGGCTCAGTTGGCTGAGCATCTGCCTTCAGCTCAGGTCATGATCTCAGGGTCCTAGGATCGAGTCCCGAGTCAGGCTCCCTGCTCAGTGGGGAGCCTGCTTCTCCTTCTCCCTCTGCCCCTCCCCCCACTCAGGCTCTCTCTCTCTCTCTCTCTCTCTCTCTCTTGCTCTCTCAAATGGATAAAATCTTTAAAAAATAAAATAGTTAAAAAATTCTAAATGTAAGCAAAGAAACTCTTTAATTTGCCTTCCATCAAATGCTTCTGGTGAACTGTTTTGTGTATGTTCAAACACTCCATCTTTGTAGCTGTTACAGCTTTCTCAAAGCCACAGAGGAAGTTAGTAGCAGAACCAACACTCACTAGAAGTCCTGACACTTAACCACATAAGCACTTTGAGTTTTCTTTTTTATCTATGAGCAATTAGCATTAAGTAAGCAACATGTTGATCTGAATCACACAAATTTCATTTCCATCTCATCCTATAACAGTAGATTTCTTTAAGAAAAAAAAAAAAAAGATTATCCACTCAGTTTTTTTTTTTTTAAGGAAGGGGTGGATGGGGCAGAGGGAAAGGAAGAGAGAGAATCCTAAGCAGGCCCCATGCCCATCAAGGAGCCCAAACTTGGGGCTCAATCTCACAACTCTGAGATCATGACCTGAGCTGAAACCAAGAGTCGGATGCTTAACCAACTGAGCCACCCAGGCGCCCCATCCACTCAAACTTTTTTTTTTTTTTAAAGATTTTATTTATTTATTTGACAGAGAGAGAGAGAAAGCAAGAGAGGGAACACAAGCAGGAGGAGGGGGAGAGGGAGAAGCAGGCTTCCCGCTGAGCAGGGATCTCGATGTGGGGCTCAGTCCCAGGACCCTGGGATCATGACCCAAGCCGAAGGCAGATGTTTAATTGACTGAGCCTCCCAGGTGCCTCTCCACTCAAATTTTTTAAAAAGACAAAAATTAATAATCTAAAATTAAAAATCAAACAATGCACTCAAATGGACTAATTTTTAAATTAGAATTTTAAAAATTCAAACAAAGCTTTTCTCCTATTTAGAAAAAATAATGCAACAAACTTAGGAGCGGGAAAAGATGTCTAGAATATTCAAGTTTAATATCTAATTCTAGAAATTCAAAAGAAGGGAGAGCATGTTCTTGGATATTTATAAATCATAACTTACATCCCACAGAACTGAATATATTATGTTCCCTGCTGGCAAGATAGAGTTTTACATTAATATCATATTTAAAATAGTTTTTGAGAGTGAGAAAAAAATTAATATGTTTAAAAAGTAATTATATGGCTTATTTCACTTAGCGTAATGTCTTTCACTTAGCACAACGGTTTATCCATGCTGAAGCATATGTCAGAATTTCCTTCCTTTTTAAGGCTGAATAATATTCCATTGTATGTATTATACCATAATGCCTATCTATTCATTTGTTGATGGACACTTGGGTTGTTTCCATGTTTTATGTATTATGAATAGTGCTGCTATGAACATGGGTATGCAAATATGTCTTTGAGACTCTGTTTTCAATTCTTTTGTGTATATACTTAGAGTAGTCAAAATTATAGACAGTAAAATATTGGCTGTCAGAGGCTAGGGAGG
Organism: Halichoerus grypus; assembly: GCF_964656455.1. Taxonomy (NCBI): domain Eukaryota; kingdom Metazoa; phylum Chordata; class Mammalia; order Carnivora; family Phocidae; genus Halichoerus; species Halichoerus grypus. The sequence goes on from NC_135718.1 coordinate 110,789,825, forward strand.
GGGAAATGAGGAGTTAATGGGAATACAGTTTCAATTATAGAGATGGATGAAAGTTATAGAGATGGATAGTGTGTTTTGGCTGTGCACTATGAATGTATTTAATACCACATGAATACACTTTTAAGTACACTTAAAAATGGTAACAATGGTAAATTTTATGGTATATTTTACCACAATAAAAAAATTAGATTAAAAAAAGTAATTATATAAAGTGAAAATGTTTGTTTACAGCAGTATTTGAAAAACTCATTTTATGTTCTCCAAAACTAAGAACTGACTCAAGGTTTAGTTGTTATTATTATGAGCTGCTGTTACACCATTACTGGGGATAATATAATTTATTCCACATCTAACCAGTGCCAGGGACTGAGCAAATGCTACCTCTAATCTCTGCAATTTAATAAAGCAACTATTACAAACTCCATTTTCTAGATCAGGAAACAGATACAAAAAGGTTAACCTATCTTGGTGACAGAGTTAGCAAATGGATGGAAGTAAGATTCAACTTCCTATTATTCTGACCCCCCCCAAGCTCTGCTCTTCTGATTTTAATACAGTGATATACCTGGACAATCAATACTACCAAACTGGATTTTGCTGATGAGAGTTTAAAATGTATTACTGATTAACTGGGTGAAAATTTATCAAATCAACAATGAGGAAACACTCTCTGGGAAAAAAAGTCTTAGATCCTAGGGTACCTGTTTTATTTTTTTGGCCACTTACTATAAGTAAAATTAAAATGATATGTTTTCTATAGTTAATTTGGTGAAATCAGCTATGCAAATGGGAGGTATCCATGAGCCCTAAATTTTGAAAGAACACCATATATAATTAAAACTGGTAAAAAGAAAAAAATTAAACAATTTAAACAAATTAGATAAATTTTATGTTCCTGTTTTCCCTTCAGGGACAAAGAACTTTGCAAGTTGATTATACTAACTAGATATAAGTATTAAATATAGGAACTTTTGAGTAATTTGGCCTAAATTAATAATTAAAATTTGATCTACTGGAAATCTTTATTTCTAAAGCTGGTGGTAGGACAAGAAGAGTTTATAGGTAATTTTAATGACTACATTTGTAATTTAATTATAAAAACAATTCTACAGAAGGAAAATATAATTCCAATAGTTAAAGGAACAGATATGACTTACATCTGTGCTAGATGTATATATACATACCATAAAAATATACTGACAAATACTACAGCTTTCTGTTAATTTTGTAGGAAGGTTACAATACTATATATCCATATACTTTTCACTCATCCTTTTATCTGGGTCATTAGCCTCTACCTCCAGTGTATTTTCTACATTGGCATTTAAGCATAATAATATAATGGTCATAATCTCAGTCTCTCTGGAGTCAGTCTGCGAAGTAAAAGAGCAGTGATTTAAACCTAAGGAAGGTGGCTCCAGTGTCTATGTTCGTACCCAAAATGACTCTAGATATATAGAACCCATACGATGAATACTCATCCTGAGATATGGTTTGCAAATATACAGCTGATAGAACCTTAATGATCATCACATTCTAATCAAAGTCATCAAGATATATCCTTAGGAAACAGGAATGTAATGAAAGCAATGTAAACAACACTGATGTCTGTCCAGTTGTGTTTCAAAATTTTGAGATAACTATCAGAATTGATATAGTCAACAAAAAGTAGTAGTCAGTATAGAACTTGGAAAAAGAGATTAAAGGAAAAGAATTTCCCTGCATAGGGGCACGGCTGACCCCCACCATGGCAGATGAAGCTCTAGAGTAGAAGAGAGAGTACTTTAGCTTGACGCCCACACCCTCAGGAGTCAGGAACAAAACTTGGTAATAATCTAGTTTGCAGTGTAAACTTTCCTCTACAAGTCATCCAGTTTATAAACATTTTGGTTCTGTTACTAATTTCAGTGTAAATAAATAAGTGGGAATTCTGATATATCAGCTTACTTTGTTCTCAATTTGATTACTGTGAGTCTGAGAAGGTTTCAGTAAATTGATAAAATTCCTAACCTTGCAAATTTGGGGATCAAATTCTGTACCCTGTAACTACACGATCATGGCATTAAGATCCAAGTGGCTGGGTAGTTTCTTCCTAATTATTTATTTCAGCACTTATTATCACATGTTAATCTTTATGTGGAATGGGGATATACTAAAAATCAAAAGAGTTGCTGCCCTTAAACAGCTTACCATCTAGTCTCACTTTAAATCAGGTAGTACAAACAAAGTATAAATAAGAGAGAATCTTTAGTGACTAATGTTGGTTGAAGAAGAGAACAAGGTAGCTGAGGTAAAAGGATGGGAAGAAGAATTTTCACTCACTGTATATCCTCTTTTGCCTTTTGAATTATTTTTAAGCAATGTGAAGGTATTCTATATTCTTAAATGATTAAATAAAATTATTTAAAATAGGGAAAAAAGAATTGGTGAAAATAAAATCTGAGGAAATAAATCTGAGGAAATTATTCTGAATATGGCACAGAAGGATGAAAGAGATGGGAAAAAAAAAAGAGTTAAGAGATATGGCTGAGAGAATGAGCAGAGGCAGGAATACAAATTCCAAAATAAGAGAAGGAGAATGGGGGACAGGCAATAATGGAAGACAGAATGAAAGACAATTTCTAGAACCGAAGGTAGGAGTCTTCAGACTGAAGAAAGCATACCACATCTCAAGAAAAATTAAAACACGTTTTCAAGATGGTAGAAGAGTAGGAGACCTTAGTTTTGTCTGGTCCCTGGAATTCAGCTAGATAGCTATGATAGCTGAACACCTGTGAACTCAACCAGAGCTTTAAGAAAAGAATTGCAGCAATTCTACAAATAGAAAAGTGACCACATTCTGCAAGAATGACAAGATGGAAAAACTCACCTCAAAAAAGAGAACAAAAGGCAGTACTGACTGCCAGAGACCTAATCAGTATGGATATAAGTAAGATGTCAGAACTAGAGTTCAGAATAACGATTATAAAGATACTAGCTGGGCTTGCCAAAAGCATAGAAGTCACTAGAGAATCCCTTTCTGAAGAAATAAAAGAACTAAAATCAATCAAGTCGAAATCAAAAAGGCTATTAATGAGATGCAATAAAAAATGGAGGCTCTAACTGCTAGGATAAGAGGCAGAAGAGAGAATTAGTGATACAGAAGACAGAATGATGGAAAATAAAGTAGCTGAGAAAAAGAGAGATAAACAATTACTGGATCACAAGGGGAAAATTCAAGAGATAAGTGATACCATAAAGCGAAACAGTATTAGAATAATTGGGATCCCAGAAGAAGAGGAAAGAGAGAGGGAGGGGCAGAAGGTATATTGGAGCAAATTACAGGGGAGAACTTCCCTAATCTGGGGAAGGAAACAGGCGTTCAAGTCCAGGAGGCACAAAGAACTCGCCCCTACCCAAAATCAATAAAAATAGGTCAACACCTCAACATATAATAGTGAAGCTTGCAAATCTCAGAGACAATGAGAAAATCTGAAAGCAGCTTGGGACAAGAGCTCCTTAACCTACAATGGTGGAAACATTAGACTGGCAGCAGACCTAACCACAGAGACCTGGCAGGCCAGAAAGGACTGGCATGATATATTCAGGGTGCTAAATGAGAAAAATATGCAAGAATACTTTATCCAGCAAGGCTGTCATTCAAAATAGAAGGCGAGATAAAAAGCTTCCAGAACAAACAGAAACTAAAAGAATTTGTGATAACTTAACCAGCCCTGCAAGAAATATTAAAGGGAATCCTTTAAAGAAGAGAGAGCCCCAAAGTAACATAGACCAGAAAGGAACAGAGACAATATATAGAAACAGGGACTTTACAGGTAACACAATGGCCCTAAACGCATATCTTTCAATAGTTAACTCTGAATGTAAATAGGCTAAATGCCCCAATCAAAAGACACAAGGCATCAGATTGGATAAAAAAACAAGACCCATCGATATGCTGTCTGCAAGAGACTCATTTTAGGCCCAAAGACACCTCCAGATGGAAAGTGAGTGGGTGGAAAACCATTTATCATGTTAACGGACATCAAAAGAAACCTGGGGTGGCAATCCTTATATCAGACAAATTAAATTTTAAACCAAAGACTATAATAAGAGATGAGGAAGGACATTATATCATAATTAAAGGGTCTATCCAACAAGAAGATCTAACAATTATAAATATTTATGCCCCTAACATGGGAGCAGCCAATTATATAAAAGCCAATTAATAACAAAATTAAAGAAGCACATTGGTAATAATAACAGTAGGGGACTTTAACACCCCACCTCACTGCAATGGACAGATCATCTAAGAGGAAGATCAACAAGGAAATAAGGGCTTTGAATGACACACTGGACCAGATGGACTTAACAGATACATTCAGAACATTCCCTCCTAAAGCAACAGAATACACATTCTTCTCGAGTGTACATGGAACATTCTCCAGAATAGATCACATCCTAGGTGACAAATCAGGTCTCAAACAATACCAAAAGACTGGGATCATTCCCTGCATATTTTCAGACCACAATGCTTTGAAACTGGAACTCAATCACAAGAGGAAATTTGGAAAGAACTCAAATACATCGAGGCTAAGAGCATCCTATTAAAGAATGAATGGGTCAACCAGGAAATTAAAGATGAATTTAAAAACTCAAGGAAACAAATGAAAATGAAAACACAACTGTTCAAAACCTTTGGGATGCAGCAAAGGCAGTCCTAAGAGGGAAGTATATAGCAATACAAGCCTTTCTCAAGAAAGAAGAAAGGTCTCAAATACACAACATAACCTTATACCTAAAGGAGATAGAGAAGAATAGCAAATAAAACCTAAACCCAGAAGGAGAAGAGAATTAATAAAGATTAGAGCAGAAATCAATGAAATAGAAACCAAAAGAACAGTAGAACAACGAAGCTAGGACCTGGTTCTTTGAAAGAATTAATAAGATTGATAACCCCTTAGCCAGACTTATCCAAAAGATAAGACAAAGGATAAGTAAATAAAATCATGAATGAAAGAGGAGAGATCACAACCAAATAAATAAAATAATAAATAAATTTATAAATTATAAATAAATTGTGAATGAAAGAGGAGAGATCACAACCAACACCAAAGAAATACAAACAATTATAAGAACATATTATGAGCAACTATATGCTAACAAATTAGGCAATCTGGAAGAAATGGATGCATTCCTAGACACATATAAACTACCAAACTGAAACAGGAAGAAACAGAAAACCTGAACAGACCCATAACCAGCAAGGAAATTGAAGTAGTAATCAAAAATCTCCCAACAAACAAGAGTCCAGGGCCGGATGGCTTCCCAGGGGAATTCTATCAAACATTTAAAGAAGAATACCTATTCATCTGAAACTGTTTCAAAAAATCTAAATGGAAGGAAAACTTCCAAACTCTTTTTATGAGGCCAGCATTACCTTGATCCCAAAACCAGATAAAGACCCCACCAAAAAGGAGAATTACAGACCAATATCCCTGATGAACATGGATGCAAAAATTCTCATCAAGATACTAGCCATAAGAATCCAACAGTACATTAAAAGGATTATTCACCATGACCATTCCTGGGCTGCAAGGTGGTTTAACATCTGCAAATCAATTAATGTGACACACTACAAAATAAAAGAAAGGACAAGAACTATAAGATCCTCTCAATAGATGCAGAAAAAACATCTGACAAAGTACAGCATCGTTTCTTGATTAAAACTCTTCACAGTGTAGGGATAGAGGGAACATACCTCAGTATCATAAAAGCCATCTAAGAAACACCCACAGAGAATATCATTCTCAATGGGGAAAAACTGAGAGCTATTCCCCTAAGGTCAGGAATGTGGCAGGGATGTCCACTATCACCACTGCTGTTTAACATAGTATTAGAAGTCCTAGCCACAGCAATCAGACAACAAAAAGAAATCAGCAAAGAAGTCAAACTCTTAGTCTTCACAGATGACATGATACTCTATGTGGAAAACCCAAAAGACTCCACCCCAAAATTTCTAGAACTCAAACAGGAATTCAGCAAAGTAGCAGGATATAACATCAATGCACAGAGTCAGTAGTACTTCTACACACTAACAATGAGACAGAAGAAAGAAATCCAGGAACTGATCCCACTTACAACTGCACCCAAAACCATAAGATACCTAGGAATAAACCTAACCAAAGATGTAAAGGATCTGTACTCAGAAAACTATAGAACACTCATGAAAGAAACTGAGGAAGACATAAAGAAATAGAAAAAATGTTCCATGTTTATGGATTGGAAGAACAAATATGGTTAAAATGTCTATGCTACCTACGGCAATCTATACATTCAGTGCAATCTCTATCAAAATACCATCAACTTTTTTCACAGAACTGGAATAATCCTAAAATTTGTATGGAAACAGAAAAGACCCCGAATAGACAGAGGATTGCTGAAAAAGAAAACCAAAGCTGGCCTCAACAATTCTGGACTTCCAGCTCTATTACAAAGCTGTAATCATCAAGACAGTATGGTATTGACACAAAAACAGACACATAGATCAATGGAACAGAATAGAGAGCCCAGAAATGGACCCTCAACTCTATGGTCAACTGATCTTTAACAAAGCAAGAAAGAATATCCAATGGAAAAAAGACAGTCTCTTCAACAAATGGTGTTGGGAAAATTGGACAGCCACATGCAGAAGAATGAAACTGGACCATTTCCTTACACCATACACAAAAATAGACTCAAAATGGATGAAAGACCTAAATGTGAGACAGGAATCCATCAAAATCCTAAAGGAGAACATAGGCAGCAACCTCTTTGACCTTGGCTGCAGCAACTTCTTGCTAAACACATCTCCAAAGGTAAGGGAAACAAGGGCAAAAATAAACTATTGGGACTTCATCAAGATAAAAAGCTTTTTATTTTATTTATTTTTTATTTTTTTATTTTTTTTTTAAAGATTTTATTTATTTGACAGAGAGAGACACAGCGAGAGAGGGAACACAAGCAGGGGGAGTGGGAGAGGGAGAAGCAGGCTTCCCACCGAGCGGGGAGCCCGATGCGGGGCTCGAACCCAGGACCCTGGGATCATGACCTGAGCCGAAGGCAGACGCTTAACGACTGAGCCACCCAGGCGCCCCAAGATAAAAAGCTTTTGCACAGCAAAGGAAACAGTTGACAAAACCAAATGTCTTATCAGATAAAAGGCTAGTATCCAAAATCCATAAAGAACTTATAAAACTCAACACGCAAAAAACAAATAATCCAGTTAAAAAATGGGCAGAAGACAAAAATAGACATTTTTCCAAAGAAGACATAGAGATGGACAACAGACACATGAAAAAATGATCATCACTTGGCATCAGGGAAATACAAATCAAAACCCCAATAAGATATCACCTTGCACCAGTCAGAATGGCTAAAATTAACAAGCCAGGACACGACAGATGTTGGCGAGGACGCGGAGAAGAGCGAACCCTCTTACACTGTTGGTGGGAATACAAGCTGGTACAGCCACTTTGGAAAACAAGTATGGAGGTTCCTCAAAAAGTTGAAAATAGAGCTACCCAGCAATTGCACTAGGAGGTATCTACCCAAAGATACAGATAGAATCTACACTCAGCTAAGTATCAATTAAGAATGAACGCAAAACAACACTGTGAGTCAGAAGGTGAACATTTACCATGACTAGATCTTTGCTAAAAGAACGACTCAAAAATTTGCTTCATTAAATAGGAAACTGAACCTAAAAGAAAGAGTAGGATCAAGGAAGCAAAGAAAGTTCCAAACACCTAGTAAGTATGATGGGGCTAAAAACAAAAACTACTTTATATAATAACAATAGTCTGGGGAGTGGTTTAAAACAATGTGAAACTATAATGTTAGAAAATAAGGATAAGGAAGACAAGAGGAGGGAGATCAGAATTTAAGTGTTTTTAACATTCTTGTTTTACTCGGCATCTGAATAATCCTGATTATTTTTATAGGGGGGAGGAACAGAGAGAGAGGGAGAGAGAGAATCCCAAGCAGGCTCCATGCCCAGGGCGAGCCTGAGGCAGGGCTCGATCTCACGACCATGACCTGAGCTGAAATCAAGAGTCAGATGCTTAACGATTGAGCGAGCCACCGAGGTGCCCCAATCCTGATATTTTAGACTTTATAAATCAAGTATGCATTTATTAGTTTAAGGGTAACAATATAAAATAGAAATAAAACATGCAACTTCCCAATGAATAGTGGAATAAAAGGACTGGAAAAACTAATATTACACCTTGTTCAATCCAATAAAAGACAAGCAAGAACAAAGGAAAGTGTGACAAATACAAAAGGTAAAGTGAGAGTGTGCAGCCCCACATTGGTGCACTTCAGGCTGGCCCTTACTATGGAACCACCCACAAAGATCTTTAAAGGAATTTTAGTAGCTGAACTTGTAGATGTTTGGGGAACACAGTTTTTGTTTAATAAGATGAACACAAGCCAAGATTTTAGTTCATCCATTTGTGGGCGCCTGGGTGGCTCAGTCGGTTAAGCGTCTGCCTTCGGCTCAGGTTGTGATCCCAGGGTTCTGGAATCAAGTCCCACATCGGGTTTCTTGCTCAGCAGGGAGGCTGCTTCTCCCCCTGCCTCTGCCTGCCACTCCCCCTGCTTGTGCTCTCTCTCTCTCAAATAAAAAAATAAAATCTTTAAAAATAAAATAAAATATCCATTTGCATAACACTCGGAAAGGTTTTTTGTTGTTGTTCTAGTTCATTCATTCTGTGGGTTTATGTCTGCTACTCCAATGAGTAAGCACTTCTGTGCTGCTTTCTTATAGTTTCTGTAACAATTGTTTATCCTTAAAGATATCAACATTTGCAAATGTAGGGTGGTATTTCTGGATTAATAAACCTGTCTGAAACTTAAAAAATAAAAAGATGGTAGAAATAAGTCCAAATATACCAGTAATAATATTTATGTAAATAGATTTTACTTATTATCAATCAAAAAACAAGTGTAGCTTTATGTCATGTAAAAAAAATTAAGGAGGACTGGGTAACTGGGGGATGGACATTAAGGAGGGCATGTGTGGTAATAAGCATGGGGTGTTAAAACGCAACTGATGAATCACTGAACTCTACTCTCAAAACTAATAATATATGTTAACTAAATTGAATTTAAATAAAATTTTTTTTAAAAATTAAAGGAATAATGACCCAGAATGGTTGGAAATAAACAGAAAATACTAGCAAAAAAGAAAATAGAGAGCTGGTCTGGCAGTATTAACATATGACAAAATAAACTTGAAGGGAAAAATTAGACCAAAAGAAAACCAATTCGCCAGGAAGATATACCATAACCTCACAATATAGAAAGCAAATGCTGACAGCATTACCATAATTGAAAAGCTCACAATTACAGTTGGAAATTTTAACAAAAATCACAGAACTGCTCAGACAAAAATCAGTAACCATATACTAATATGAACAACATACAATGAACAAATTTGAGCTAATGGATGCAAAGAGAATCCTGTACCTTAAGAAATAGAGGAAGAAAACAGAAAGGAGTCAGGTGACACTAGTTTAAATGATGAGCTCAGTTTTAGACATTTAGAGTGGGAGTGGAAAGCTCACAACTGAACCAAGGGGAGAGTATGATTGAAATAATGTTCATGAAGGGATTGGGAGTAGATGTGATCACAAAAGAAGAGCACATACAGAGGGGAGGGTGGTGGTGACAGGATCTAGTGGTGAGTCTAGGAAACATGTTGCCAAAGCACAGAGTGTATCAAAAGTTGCTAAAGTTAACAACCAAATTTATCAGTAGGCTAGAACTGTAAGTATTATTCAATATTTACCTTTAATAGGTTTGGCAGGAAAACATGGTTTAAAGATGAAAACAATAATAGCATTACTGTCAAACCTTTTGCTGAGACCTCAGAAAGACCTAAGGTGCCCTGGAGAATTTTTCAGATAGACAAAAGGCCCTTTGAGGGTCTTAAGAGTGTGCCTCACAAATTCTGTTATACAGCAGGACTTCCAAAAATATTAAGGACATTGCCCTAAAGCAGCTTCATGGGGAGCCCAAGGTAGGGTTTAAGTGCAAGTGTTTATTTCAAAAGAAACTGTGGTTATGACTTTTGTCTAATGGAGTGAACCCCAGGAAGATTCACAGAAAACAGTTTTTTAGAGGATTGTTCTAGTAGAAGTACCACTACTTGGACTAAATGGGCTAGAGTCAATACAAAATGAAAAGAGGTTTTGGACTCCCCTACCTTTAACGAACAGGAGAGAGGCTGAGAAGGCTCCTCAGTTGCATCTTACTTTTCTTATGTTAAAAATTCAGAGGTCAAAACCAAGAGCCCAGAGAAGAGAGTCAAGAGCAGCTGTAAATAATTTGCAGGCAGCAGGACTGAGCCCTAATGAAGGAAGTGGCAGCACATACATAGCTGGATTTTAGAACTGCTAGGAATTCTGTGTGCCTCTTCTCCACCCCCTCATTTTGAATGTGAAGGTATATAACATGTATCCTTGCCTGTTTTGACATTATATGTCGGGAGATGGGGGCAGCTAACTTGTCTCTTTAGTTCACAGTACAGATAGAGAGGAATGGTACCCAAGGAGTCACACCAAAGAAGCCTTGCTTCAACCATACGTGGACCTGATTTAAATGATAAGATCCTAGATTTTAAGCTAATGTCATAATGGGATAAAACATGGTGGTCTTGAGAAGAGGAATGAGTATATTTGGCTAGTAGAAGGGATGTGAACCATTGTGTTCTAAGATCTCTCATCCACATGTTTTTCTTACAATGTAATATTGACATTCCTCCTTCTATCAACAGATAGCATCTATGTTCCCTTCCCCTGGATCTAGGCAGGTCTGTGACTACAGGGAAAATGACACTATAGGATTTCTGAGGCAATGTCATTAAAGGCAATAGAGTTTTCACCTGATTATTTTTGGACACTCTTGGAAACCAGCCTGTGAGGAAGTTGAAGCTACATGGAGACGCTACATGCTGGTGTTCTAGTCAACACCCTGTATCAGCCAGCCTTTGAGATGACACCAGACACCATCTGACTGCAACTGTACAAGAGACCCCAAGTGAGAACTGCCCAGCTGAGTCTAGTCAACCCCCAGAACCATCAGAGAAAATAAGTGATTGCCACTGTTTCAAGCCAATAAGTTTTGAGATGATTTGTCATGTACCAGAACATGAGGAGTGAGGTAGAGGAAATTAACCATCAAGTAGATAAACTGTAAAGCATGCAATTTCTTTTTCAGCTAATCTTTTGATTGGTTCAGCACAAAGAATTGTTAAACTGTTTTTGTCTTTCTTTGTTTAGTCATATACTCATCAGCTTTTTAGTGAAGGTTCCCTCGATAAAGTCCTACTGTATCTTAGTCGAACTAAGAATATTTTTCATATCTCAGCATGTAGAGAAGAGAGATCAGTGTCTCTGTTGGTGGTAGACAGATAGGGCAGTGGCAGCAGGAACCAATCACCCCAGAGCCCAGATAAGACACAGAGCTGAGGCGGTGCGTAGAAATCTATAAGGAATAGGTGTATAAACAATGGTCCCTTCCCATGAGTCATTATCATAGAAGTATCTAAGTTCAAGAACTGGCAATACATTTCTGAACATGGAATTCTATTTAAAATGACTTTCAGAGCACCTGGGTGGCTCAGTCGGTTAAGCCTCCAACTCTTGGTTTTGGCTCAGGTTATGACCTCAGGGTTGTGAGATTGAGCCCCGTGTCGGGCTCAGCGCGGAGTCTGCTTAAGATTCTCTTCCTCTCTCCCTTCCCCTGCTTGCACACTCTCACTCTCTCTCTCTCTCAAAATAGATAAAATAGATAAAATCTTTAAAATGACTTTGAACAGAAAGTTGAAAATACATGGGTATGAAAAGTATGTTGGCTCAGGTTATAATACAATTATCTCTCTGGAACTTCTCTGGAAATCTATACATTTATGAAAAGAACTAATTCCTGATTAATGGTATTGAAAATAAGTTGTCTTGTCTTTGTTTTGTTTTGAGGACAGATGGCTCTCCTAAGCTTAAATATGTAAAGCAAAAATAAAAAGCTTCATTTAATGGAACACACTGAACTGAATGCCTCTTTTTCTGCACAGAAAATACTGCATAGGCTCACTGTTAACTTTTAAAAAAGTCATAGTAATCATGCCTTGTGTTCCTAGGGTACAAAGGGCACCAGGATACAAGATCACTTTCTCCCTTTTTCTCTTCCAGTCCTTCCAACAGTACTAAGTATGTATATTAAATTTTATGTTTGAAAGACCTAGAGTCATTTCTGTTTTCCTGACTAAGCAATGACTGAAACATACTTGTTACCAGGAGAAGAGTGCTTTAGTATAATAACAGAGAAACCATTACCACTTGCTCCCTTGATTCTTGAACCCTACACATCCTGACCAAGGGGAAAACAGCACTCGAACTTCACCACTGCTATGGTAAATAACATTCTTATAGGTCACTCCAGTGTTTTGCAAAGCCAGCTCCTTAGATTAGTGTATGATCAAGACAATGAATTCCATGTAGCCATAGCTGAGCTTTTGCTATAAAATTAGTTTCTTAGTTGTATGGCATACCATGACAGTGGCCAAGATATCCCTTAAAGCAATTGATGGAGTTGCTGGCAGAATCACTACAGTGAGGGAAAGCAAATCCATACCCAAAGGAAGTATCTATTCCTGGTGAGGACAAATCTCTGCCACTAAGTGGCTTCCTGGTCTCCAAGGGAATGGTGCCTTATTGAATGCTTAGCATTTGCCCCTGCTGGTGACAGTTTGGGCTCTCAGCACAGATAGCAGCCAGAGCAACCTTCAGGAGGGGAAGTCCCACTTTTGAGCTCATCTTATAGAAGCTGCCATTGTCCCTTTGTATAAGAGCTCACTGACCAAACACTGGGGTGGCTAGGGAGAGACTGACATCTATAGGACGGCTGGTCTTGCCCATCTGATTACTGAGTCTCCTCTGCATTGGGTAGCCTTTGATGAGTATTCACATGGGACACAAATACCTTCCTACTCTGTGCCCATTCCAAGATGCCCATCTATACACCTCTTCTCCAGACATCCCTGTCACCAAACTTCCAATACTGGTTTTTCCCAAGTTTTCAAACAAACCAGTAGTTATTGTTTATCAGTCAAGGTGGATTAGTCTCTCTCTGACCATTTCTCCAACTACAGTGGAATTTTAGGTCACTGGAATTAGCATTAACTCAGAGCTAGTATCTAGCAATCCCCCAAAAGATCGTAGTATTTCACTTTTTCTACAGCAGTCACCCTAGTAAATGAAGGCAAATCCTTTTGAAGAAGGCTGATGGGTATATTCTTTATACTATTTTATGCTCCACTAGTGTACCAAAGTACTCACTTTTTAATCTATATTATCAAAAGGGTTTAAAATAAAATCTGCATAAATTACCATCTTTAATATAGAAAATATAATTTTGATGATTTTCATAATTTGTCTTAGCTCAACAATTAAGTTGGGGAAAATATAGCTACATGCTGTCAAAAAGTAAATTAGCTTAATGTTGGCAAAAAGATTAATTGGAAAATTTACCACTTATATTTTCAGTTACATTATTATTAAGGGTAAGTATATGTTGACTCTAGAAGGTTTATTATGCCTTATTAATAGGAACTGGCACATCAAAATGTTAGATAATTCCAGGGGTTTCTGATATACAATAAATATTTATTGAGGGAGGCCTGGGTGGCTCAGTCGGATAAGCGACTGCCTTCGGCTCAGGTTATGATCTCAGGGTCCTGGGATCAAGTCCCACATCAGGCTCCCTGCTCAGCAGAGAGACTGCTTCTGCCTCTGCCTGCCACTCTCCCTGCTTGTGCTCTCTCTCTCTGACAAAAAATAAAATCTTTAAAAAAAAAAAACAGTAAATATTTATTGATTGTCTTCTAAGTAGAAAACACTGTCCTGAGGTGGACTCAACCTTTTATATCACTGAGATATAGCCTTGAGGATATTGATTGCATCACTTCTTAAAACAGGCAGATGGTTGGCCTACCACCATGTAAAGATATTTAGAAGCACAAGAAGCTATTTCTCAAAATAGATGGAAATAATCTTAGAGTTTCTAACTTTAAACCTGTTGTACAACTACTCTGTAAGACGGAATCAGAACTGATCATCTGGCTTTATCCCATATATTTACGATTTAAGTTAAAATTACTATAATAGCCCTTATTCAGCACCTTTATTTAATTTCCCCTATTTCATTTATTTTACTAATGTTTAACTCCACTGATTTAGTCAATTTACTCTATCTGCTTCATTGAAAAATGTAGTTTTAACTGGTTTTAGCATTTCTTAACATAAGACTTAAATAGCAGGGAATTTTAATCAAATATCAGATCAATAAATCAGGTAGAAATAACCAGCTACAAAGAAAAGTCCAACTTAAAAGAATATTGATTTTAAATAAAAACAACTCCATAAACAAACTAAAATATTTGTTATCTTCAAGAAGTTATCTTTATATTTGATTGCTTAATTCTGCTGTGATCAAGAAGTTTATGATGGGAAATATTTAACTCTCTTACCCAAACCTGGATTTTATTGACTAAAATAAGGGAACGCCGGCACTTAGAAGTGCTTCAGGGATGGAAGGAGTAACTGTGACATAACCCACTGGTATTCAGAATAAAAATAAAGGTCCTTATGCCCTATTATTGAATTACAAATCCTGGGTAGCATAGATAAGAGCTTCAGATATGTAAAATAAAATCTAGTTATTCTAAAAATTAAGTCCTGAACAATCTGTTAGCCTCAGTAGCTTTAATGAGCCAGGTTAAAAAAATATCTGCTAATGGTGGATAATTCCGTCAGATTTATATGTGGATGCCACATATTTTGTCAGCAAATGTAAATTTTATTATGTATCATATATAACATTTGATATAAATGTTAAGTTAGAGCAGTGTTTATCAAACTGCAATATAGGTACCATAAAAAGCTTTTATTTATTAAATAACCATCTATGTTTTATTTTTTATTTTTATTTATTTATTTTTTTTGAGAGAGCACACAGGGGGAGGGGTAGAGGGAGTGGTTAGAGAGAGAATCTTCAGCAGGTCCACACCCAATGCAGAGCCCAACCTGGGGCTCAATCTCACAACCCTGAGATCATGACCTAAGCGGAAATCAAAAGTCCAAGTCTTAACCGACTGAGCCTCCTGGATGCCCCCATCTATGTTTTATGTAAGACATTACATACATCTTATATAAGAAATATCTGCTTATATCCCCTGAATCTCAATCCCTCCCATTAGATCCCATCTTCCCTTCTACTAACCCTAATTTATAAAGTGTAGGTAGAGAAACCAGGATTAAGCAATCAAGGATAATGTGTGACTCCACCAGCCATTTGGGCAAATTACTGAGGGTTCCATCATCTGTTCTAGACATAAATACCTTTTTTATCTCCTCAATCTCCTTCTTCCAGTTGTTCTCCTTCCTCCTGATTTTATTCTTTACCCTTCCTTAGCTTGCACTCCTCTCTCTGTATTGCACTCCTCTCTCTGTATCACTTTTAAATCTTCGACATTACCCATTCATCTAATGTCACAATGTAGTACCGTTAGTAGCATTTAGCCCTAAAAAAGTTTCCCTCCACCAGAAAGACTATAAAAACTCATTTGATACCCCTCCACCATCTATTATGTGTAGTTGTGATGTGGGTATGGATCTAGATATACAAAAGTAAGACAAAGAAAAGTAGGTAAAGTTTCTGCCCTAAAGCTGTTCAAAATCTCAGGGAGCCAATTACGAAATAAATTATAAGAAACTTGTGTACGAAATGATGGCATGGAGGGTGAAGCAAGTAAGTCCTTTCATTTTTAATTAATAGCTTGTATTATTTTCTCTTATTCAACACAGGAACTGATACATTTGGTGTTGGACAGGACAAGGGGTGTGCGAAGAGTCTGATAAAGAGGTGCAGTGATATCTGGGGAGTTGTACGAACCCCAGTGGGGGAGGGGAGGTACAGTCCAATCATCTAAGGGCAGAAAGGGCAAGCCTCAAAGAAAGTAGGTCAGACCTAAGCATGAACAAATCTCGTCACTCTAGATAAGGACAATTTTTATCAATGGCTGAACTACTTGCATACTGCAATGAGTTGAGATGTTGAAAAGTCACTTCTTAATGTTTTTATAATCTACACGTCTCTATCAGAAACTTTTGTTTCAGCAATGAGCTTGATCTGTAGAACAGCCTAAAGAGTGTTTGTCTTTGTGTCAACCGAAGGATGACCTTTTCTAAATAACCTTTCTAAAAAACCTCAAGAGGTCGACTACCAAAACATACACTATGAAGTTAATAAAATATTCTCACAGATGCAAACTCCACCTTCTTTGAAGTGACTAAATCATGAGCAGATCTGAAAAGTTGCTGTGATTATAGGATTCCTTTTCACAGGAATCAGGTATGGTTATACCAGTATAGGTTTTGCTCTTATTAAGTTAACATGCCATAAGAGAGTAACGGGAAGATTCATTTTTAGAGGCTTAATAAGATAAAAACACATGTAAATGACACACAAAAGAATCCCAAACTTCATGAATATTATTGTGCTTTAGAAAAACAGCTCTACAAAGTATTTCAAATCAAAGCCACAGGGTTCTAACAGAGGTTACTAAAGTTTTGAAGATCATTAAAGCATTTGGAGATGATAAAAATTAATCATCTTCCTTTCCGAAATCCAACCACAAGTCTCATCTTGCAAAATTATATTCTATGATGAGGCATGAAGCCCATCCTGAATATGACCAAGCCCAATGCATCAGTTAGCACTCAATCTTCATTTAAAAACAACCAAACCAAATATGACAGCTAGAAAGAAAATATTATCTAAACAAGAGATACCCTTTCATATAAAAACACCCCCCCTCTAAAATGTGGCAAGTTATTTACAAGGAACTTACTTACAAGGAACTTACATCCCTCTCCCACCTCTGCATATGATTCCAAATATGAAACTAAGAGAACATTCATTATTTCAAACTTCATCTAAAGCTACCTGAGCAAGAAATCTAGAGTTCATTAACACAGAAGTAGTTTTACGTGTTAAATCAAGTGTTAAAATGAATATGCACATTTAGGCATGATCTACTTATATTTTTGGATTCAAAACACTACCATTTTTCTGTTTTGTTTTTTTTTTTAAGATTTTATTTATTTGAGAGAGAGAGAGAGAGAAGAAGGGCAGGGGGAGAGGGAGAAACAGGCTCTCCGCAGAGCGGCAAGCCCGATGCGGAACTCGATCCCAGGACCCTGAGATCATGACCTGAGCCAAAGGCAGACGCTTAACCAACTGAGCCACCCAGGCACCCCCATTTTTCTGTTTTTTAAAAAATAATTTCAAGCTTATTTTATAAAGATGAAACACATAAACATGATTATAAAATCTAGGCAGAGGGCAATTTCCTACGTTCACGCTCCATTCTCCTCCCTGCTTCCAAACCAGGCAGCTCATGATCTACTTCATAGACACAAAACCATCCTTAAAACATTTTCATTGTTGTTTTGAGTATTAGCTTTCAAGTCAAAGCTGCACACACACATTTACAGCATGCTTTGGAGTTGGATTATATGACCTGTTTATTTAACTTTGTAGAGATGCCAGTGGAAGCACAAAGATTTATAACAATTTTTTTATTACTGTACAAGCAGAATTTCTCTTTAGAATTTTCCATATGACTCCCCAATTAATTTTTCACTCCAAATGAAACTTTACAATCTTTAATTACTAAGCAAAAGGTTTTTGTGATCTTGAGAGTAACTTGATCATGTTTACTAAAGTATAAAATGAGACTAGATAGTACAGACCTAAAACTAAACAAAACAAAACCCTTAATGTCCTTTTGTCTACATGGAAAGAGTACTGACTCTGGTTCTCCAGTGTTTAGATAAAGAGGCCATTAACAAAAGTGCTCAGATTATTCATATATACACACACAAAAAAGGAAAGAGAAAAGCAATTTCTAGACCAATAGCAAATAAATTAAGTTCACTCTTCCACCCAGGAAGAAAGTGTGTAGAAAGTATAAGAATCAGCAATAGTCCCACCTCTTTTTCAACTTTTGCAAACTCAGGTATTCTGCTCCCAACTGTATAACCGTGTGGACAACCGCTCCACCAACATTTTCTACCCTGATTTGTCACAATCATGTTTAGAGCATTATTAAAATTGAAATACACATTTTTAAACGTTTCAAATTTAACATATCAGCTTTAAGGAGAAAACAAAGACTAACACTTATGTTGCAGATTACAAAGTATTTTCACATACATTATCTCATTTATTCTGCTGAAGAAGGCATCAGGATTCTCATTTCATAAGGAAAGAGACCGGCTTAAAGAGGGTAGGTAACAAGTCTAAAGTCAAAGGGATAAATCTGGAACTAGAAGCCCAAACTCTTAGTTTAATAAATACATTTTCATTCACTTCTTTAATGGAAGGACTGGGTTAACAAGTCACCTTGTTATTGATTCCCAATGTAACGTCATACATGATCTGCTATGATAAAATAGAGTTGAGCTATATTCAGTGAATATGTATCTCAAAGTCTAATGAAACTACTCCATTTTAACAAGCATCAGAAAATGCTAATGATATGCAGTCACTACAAAGTTGAGTGTATTTTTCAGTGTTTAAAAAATTTAAAAATCTACCCATATTTAGCCACCCAAAAAAATTTAACTGAATTGAACATGACTGTTTCTTGGGGCGCCTGGGTGGCTCAGTCGTTAAGCGTCTGCCTTTGGCTCAGGTCATGATCCCAGGGTCCCAGGATCGAGTTCCACATCGGGCTCCCTGCTCGGCAGGAAGCCTGCTTCTCCCTCTCCCACTCCCCCTGCTTGTGTTCCTGCTCTCGCTATCTCTCTCTCTGTCAAATAAATAAAAAATCTTTAAAAAAAAAAAAAAAGAACATGACTTTCTTAAAAGATTTTAAGACTACATACACACTTGACAAAATAATTATTAACTTCTATTACATTTTGATTTAAATGCCTATTGTCTGAAGGGCTTAAAAAAGAAAAACCTTGCAATGTTAGTAATTTCCTGTAGATTAATGAATGCTGAAATGAGCAACTTTTTTATTCACAATGCCCTCTACTGGTGGCAAAAGTGGTTCTAATATATTTATGACAGGAAGTTGGATTCGTTTCCTTACTGTGGTCCCCCACCACCTGCATATAAATCCTCTGGAATGCTTGTTAAAAATACAACTTCCCTCTCTCTGTGAAATATCTACAGATATTGTGATTTCACTACAACTAGAACTCTGCATTTTTAACAAGTCCCCCAATAAGTAAGTGGAGAATCACTGGTTTGGTTAGTTATATCAACACCTGACTTTCAAAGCACAGTAACTTTGTGAAAAACTCTAGAAAGGTATTATTATACTGGGTTTATAGATGAATACGGAGGCTCAAGACAATTTATTGCCCCAGGTAACATGCAAAAAAGTAGAACCACTAATATTTTCTTATTCCCGGAGGTATTGTGTCCTTAGAGGAAAGAATAACAAAATTCTATCAGCCTTAAAATTCAAATATTTATTTCTTTAAATACAGCTTATGTAAGCAGTACATGCTGTAACTTCTCAATTCTGGCTTGACATGATAATCACCTGGGGAGTTTGTAAAAATGCTTATACCCAGGTCCCACATTCAGAAATGCAGATTTAATAGGTATAGAGTCAGCCTGGACATTGTTCTTTCTTTAAAGCTCCCAGATGATTATAATCAGCCACCAAGGCTGAGCATCATTTAAACCAGTAGTGCTCAGCCTATGATGTGCAGAGAATCACCTGGAGGACACAGACTACTGGGCCCACCCCCAGAGTTTCTTATTCAGTAGGGTCTGGCAGGGTTTGAGAATTTGCATTTGTAACAAGTTCCCGGTGGAGATGAGGATGCGATTCTGTGACTACACTTTGAGAACCACTGATTAAGAAATGTTGACTAGTGGTTCTCAACCTTGGCTACACATTAGGATCACCTGGAGAAATTTTTAAATCCTGATAGCCAGGTACACGCTTAGACCAATTACATCAGAGTCTCTGGTGTGGGGGACCCAGGCATCTATATGTTTAAAGCTCCTAAAATTAAAAAGGTTTATAAAACCCATCAATATGTAAATGGGTATAGGGTGATCTTCCAAGAGCATAGCGTAGTATGCTGTTATCTCCAAAACTTTTTGGATCAGAAACACTTCTGTCCAGGCACATAATTAACAGACCTAAACGTGTGAAACACTACCCTATGGGATAAAATAGAAACTGCTTTGAGTAGCCTACAGCACATTCCCCTCCAACCTCATCTATTGCCAAACCCTTCCTCCCTCCACTGCATATGTTCCTATTAAAATATTAACAACTCTATTGCAATTATCTGTTGTAACGTGACTGTTTACACTCTTCCTACAAGCTCTCTGGAGTCAGAGATTGCACCTAATTTATCTTGATTCCCCAGGGCCTAGTATGATGCCAAGCATAAGTGGTGCTCAATGAACATTTGTTGACTGAATACAGATTGCTATCCCTACTTTCTGTAGAAAAGGTAGTGTCAAGAATGGCTTGTACACAACCTAGAATGTGAAACAGATTTTGCATAACTAAAATAAAAAACTGAATACTTCTCCCTCATAAAGCTACTCTTATTTAGTATTGCTGTAAGTAAAAAAGGGATTATTTGCACTTAGAGATGATAAATTTCACTTGCCTTGGGATCTGCCACATCTTCAACTCATTAGTAACTTAAGAGCACCAAAAAGCTATTCTAAGAATCATCTAGCCAACTGTGATCCAAAAAGAAGTACAAAGGCTTTGTGTATTAACAATGAGATGAAGTTTCCAAAAATCCTTAAGAGAAAAGGAAAAAAAGCTCAAAAACTACTGTTGTTTCAAAAATTCAAGTTTTTAAAGTTTGGACATACTAAAATCAAATCAATTTTGATTCTTTGGTTTTTGCTTTTCAATTTATAAGGAATAGTATTCCATGAGCAAGCTGCATATTTAACTCAGGTCAAGCAATTTTGGTATGTAGCCAAAAACTTAAGATTAAGTTTGGTATTCTCCTTTACCACTACAAAAGAAAACATCTGACTTTATCCTATAAAGGTGCTGTCTGGTCCATTCTACAGCTTTCTGGCTCTATGGTTTCTATGTGCTCCACAAATATTTAAAATAAACACATGTAGAAGTCTCAAAGCACCATAGGACTATATGCTTCCTCTCAAACTTTTTCAGTTTGTGGTCCTATGAGGCTGTATTTGAGGAAATCAATCATGTTAACTAAATATTAACATATATTTGTTTTTAAAGGAGCAGTGATAATTACCTAAACATATACTTTATTCAACAAGTAATTACTGAGTGCCCATTATCTGCCAGGCACTGTTTTGGGAGCTAGAGTTGCACAATAATGAAAATAAAGCTCCTTATGAAGCTTACAACCTGGTATATTTTTTCTAGAAAGGAAAAAACTAGAAACATTCTAGGGGTCCAAACTCCAAATAGGGATTCTTTACAAGGGAGAGGGAAAAGGTAAATATAAAAGTCATTAGTTTATAAAACTTGTTGGAAGGCTCCCAGAACCTCTGGAAAGGCTGATAAACCTGGAAGAAAAAGAAAAGTTATAAATGAAAATTTAAAATTAATTAGTGTTTACCTTTGAATTCCTTCAAGAATATCCTTCACAGCTGCCATTAACTTTTGAAGAGATACAAATGCTTCTTCAAATGATGCTATTTTTGAAGAAGTCAAAGCTGCATTTGGGCCCAATCTCTGAAATACATCCATGCTAAAAGAGAGAAAAATAAAAGATACTCATGCACATTTATTGTAATTCAAGCATTTTCATTTCTAATATATAAAATGAGGTAATATTTATAACTCCTCTCTCATAATCCTGATTTATTTAAATTAGAAATAAGAGACAGTGACTTGTGAATATCCAGGCTACCATTCATGCAAAGGATCTAGGGCAACAACTATGTGCATCTAAAGTAATACCCTTCAAGCTGTGGGAATAAAGTTTCTTATCAAGAGACCATAAGGCACAGAATATTACTAATCTACATTCAAGTCAGTACATAAATACTAACAGTACTCCAGTACATAAGGATGAAGAAAAAAAAAAAGACATCAGATTTACGTGTTTGCTGAGACTGGAATAAATGTTCTTACATCTTACTCCAGTAATTCCAATTTTAGAAATCTATCACATATTAATAATAATTTGCAATTGGTCAACAATTGGTAACCACCTACATGTTCAACAATGTAAAAAGTGTTAATAGTGACTTAGCCACCTGATGAAATACCTAAGAACTATTAAAATAATGCTTATGCCATCTAGAAGATAGAAAAATAAAGGTATACAATATTTATTTATATAACATAACAACCACCATATAAAAAAATCAAAATATATGCTGTACTGGGTTGAACAGTATGCCCCTGAAATTCATGTTCCTTCAGAACCTCAGAATGCGACTTTATTTGAAATAGGATCTTTGCAGAACTTCCCAAAAGAACCAACTCTGCAGACAGACAGCCTCCAGAACCATGAGTGAATAAATCTCTGTTATTTTAAACCATCTAGTTTGTGGTAATTTGCTATGGAAGCCCTAGGAAACTAATAAGCATGCCTTAAAACACAGCTTGACGGGGGGGGGGGGGGGGGGGGGGAGGGGAGGGCGGCACCTGGGTGACTCAGTTGGTTAAGTGTCTCTGCCTTCGGCTCAGGTCATGATCCCAGGGTCCTGGGATCGAGCCCCACATCGGGCTCCCTGCTCAGTGGGGAACCTGCTTCTCCCTCTGCCCGCCGCTTCCCCGCTTATACTCTCTCTCTTGTCATATAAATAAAATCTTAAAAAAAAAAAACCACAGCTGGGAGTACATAATAATAACCATGTTAACTACTGGTTACCTTTAGGTGGTAGCATTCAAGGGAAGTTTCTCACTTCACAGTATTTTCCAAAGCATTTTTTAAAATAATTGTGGTAAAATAAAAATTACCATTTTAACATTTTAAAGTGTACAACTCAGTGGCATTTGATACATCCACAATGTCTGCAACCATCACCACTATCTAGTCACAGAACATTTTCATCATGCCAAAAGGAAATCCTGTATTCATTAAGCAGTCACTCACCATTCCTCCCTCCCCACAGTTCCTGGTAACCACTAATGTGTTTTCTATCTCTACATATTTACCTATTATGGATATTTCATATAAATGGAATCATATACCATGTGACCTTTTGTGTCTGGCTTCCTTCACTTAGCATGTTTTCAACATTTATTCATGCCATAGTGTGTGTGGATACTTCATTATGGCTTAGTAACATTCCATTTTATGGATATACACATTTTATGACACACCACATTTCATGTATCCATTCATCTGTTGATGAACATTGGATTGTTTCCACTTTGGCTACTGTGAACATAGTTGTGAACATTCATGAACGTTTTTGTTCGAACACTTGTGTTCAGTTCTTTTGGGTATAAATCTAAGAGTGGAACTGCTGGGTCATATGGTGATAACATGTTTAATGTGTTGAGGAACCATAAATCTGTTTTTCCACATTCCTACAAGTGATGTATGAAAGGGGTAAAGCATTTTGACAAGTCTGCAAAAGGGAAAACTTAGGGAATCTGAAGAAATACAATGGTTCATAAGTATAGTTTCACCTTTCTAAAAGAAAAAGTATTTTGAAACCTAAAATACACAGGGCCTACTAGACCTTCAAATGAGCATCTCTACATGAAGGGCTCAAGCATGAATATATTGAAAAGTTATACAGTGACTCTGGTGTACAATCAGGCATGAGAAGCAATGAAGTAAGCCTTAATAACTATGCACTGATACAGCAATATAAGCATTTTTCATGTACTGAAATACAACAAAGTAAAGTCTATTATACAGAAATTACCTGGAACTCTAACATCCAACACAAATGTATGTATATTATAGGTCAATTCTAAGATAAAGTATTCAAATATTTTCTAAAAGAAAAGAAGATTAAAATATCTTAGAAATGGCTTTAATCTATTTTATTTTGAAAGTGATAATCTCTGACTAGTATATGTGGTAACTTTCTGCTAACAAGAATATCTGGGGGTGCCTGGGGGGCTCAGTTGTTAAGCGTCTGCCTTTGGCTCAAGTCATGATCCCAGGGTCCTGGGATCGAGCCCCATGTCGGGCTCCCTGCTCGACGGGAAGCCTGCTTCTCCCTCTCCCACTCCCCCTGCTTGTGTTCCCTCTCTCGCTGCGTCTCTCTCTGTCAAATAAATAAATAAAATCTTTAAAAAAAAAAAAGCATATCTGATTAGCCAAAACATTTCAAATATGTTAAGACTGGACAAAACAAAGATATGAAAATACAAATGTTTTATATGAAAACACAAATTTTTAAGTATTGTTTTCTTTAGCTATTGGTATTTCTTTAGCATGACAAACTACACATTTGTTTGAAAGAAATTATAATTGTAACCAAGGGCTAAAAATGGGCCCTAAATCTACAGTATTCTAATAGAGAATAGATGTTTAAGAAGAGCGTTCATATTTCTTTGCTGCTAGAACAGATGATCTTAATCCAAAATAACAGTGATACTGGGCCCTAGAACCAAAATCATACTAAAAAGCATCTATCATGACCCGCAAATATATATTTAAAATTATATAAAGATTATGGGCTTGGGAAAGAGTACAGGAGGGAGGGTTGGCCTACTTTAAAATCAGTTATCTTAAATTATTTTTTTAAGTTACTCCAGCATCATTTAAAGAACTACTCACAAATAGTCTCTATCTTTTCATTTTACCAGAAACGTAGTACTTTTATGTGTATCAAAGGAATAAAAGCATTTCTTCCTTTTAAATAAAAGTATTTATCTTTCTTTTTAAAAAGTCTTACATGAATTTTCCTTAATCCAAAATGACCTTTTCTTAGATTATTTTAAATTTTATTAAGGCTTTGTGTCCTAATTTGTTTAGCCAATCTAGGTGGCTTTCATTGGTTTTGACATACATGGGAAATACTGCTCATGAAGGTTTCACATCTGAATCACCTGGAGAGATTTTTTTTTTTTTAATGCACTATCTCAGTGTCACCTCAGATCTATTGAATCAGAATTTCTAGGGATAGAGCCTAGGCAAATATATTTTTAAAACACTCATGATAAATCTGATTACAGCCTTGTTTAAGCATCACTGTTTCTAAGGCACCAATTTGATAAAAGGCCCTCAGTAAGATAATCTAATATATTAAACTCACAACCCAAACACTAACTGTTTAATGAATAACAGTAATGATGGAAAAGCCCAGAATTCAAAAATTCTTGGAAATTTAGTACCTGTTCTGATATAACGTAATCCAAACATTCTCTAGGATAGACCAGATTTCTTGATGTCTGTTGGGTTGGGGAAGATGAGAACCTGAGAAAATGGTGATTTCTTGGTTATTAGACTTCATTAAAAAAATATCTTCTTGCTTTTTACCCACTGTAGTTTCTGAAGGATTTTGCTTAAGTTTTGCCTTGACCTGGGAAAATAAGAATTACACAAATTTCAGCTAGTCCTTCACTAGTGAGAGAAACAGAATACCAATTGTGCTTACAATGTTCTAGCTGTCCAAGAAGTGCTGAATATTCTTTGTCCTTGATTATGTACAGAATATTCCCAGAAAAGCATCAGAGCTAAAAAAAAAAAAAATTTTCCTTTGCCATTTATATCAAACAATATTTCCAATGTATTTATTATAGTGATCTTTCTTAGCTAACATGCTAATATCAATTTAAGAATACTGTTTGGACACTTCTCCACATATGGTATTAAATAAGACAGAGAACACCTAGGATACAATGATAAATATGTGGAATCAAGCCTCCAAGTACCCTACAATCCATTAACAAGAATGAGATTGCAAAGGGTTATTAAAAAAAAAAAAAAAACCAACAAGATAGAATGTAAACCTTTTGCCATTGAAGAAACCACTGAAGGTTTCTAACTTAGGAAGTGATAGATCCAGAACCGTACTCTAAGACAAACCAGAACAAAAGAGAGGCAAGATGTCTAGAAGGCTACTGAAATAATCCAGGAGAGTAGTCCTGAGAACTTGAATTAGGTAGGAAAAGGCAGTAGAATAAAAAGAAAAAGAAAAAAATGTATGCAAGAAATATTTTAAAAGACTTAGCCAAAGTCTAGATTCAGGGAATGAGGGAGACTCTAAGATTTTTTTAATCTGGATGCCTAGAAGAATAACGGCACAAATAATAGAAATATACAGGGTCCATAAGGTAAAAATAGATCAAACCCCCTTGATTTACTTCTCCAAAGGAAAGTAAAGACACAGTTTTATTTGGTAATAGTCAAACACATAAACACAAACACTTAAAAACATCACATCTCAAATACATGTGCAGAAAGTGATGAAAATGCTTTTTAAAATGTGCCGCATTCATTGCAATCTTAAACAGCACTTCATATTATGCTGCCTTGCTGATGAGAAGCAACGCACTGAACGTATCATGTATTATAATGTAATAGCGGTAAGGCATTTAATGTATATTTATCTACATTTCTGGATTTTACGGCCACCTGTAGTAAAAGCCAAGAAGAAAGGCTGGTTATGGAAGAGAGGAGAAACAGACACAAGTTTGTGTTCAGAATGTCAACTGTAAAGAATAAAAAGATATTTAGGTAAAGATATCTAGCAGGTAACTGGATACTCAGAGCTATAGCTTAAAAGATACAGCTGGGAATCATTCCCATGCAGACAAACCTCAGAGGTAGAGGAGATTGTTAGGAAAGAAAATAGCAAAAAAAAAAAAAAAAAAAAGAGGAACGTAAAGGGTAGACAAATTGAAGGAGGAAGGGGGGGAAGGAGAAGGAAGAAAGAGACCAACAAGACATAAGAAGAGTCAGAAGTATTCAAACACAAGAGAAGCCAAAAGAGGTTAAGTTTAAGGAAAGAGAGAGTGGACAACATCGGGTTGAAAAAGGCTAAGAAATTAGAAAGAGGGAGAAAAAGGGTGGATTTGATCATGGATTTGATCAATGATAACCTAATTCACTTAACAGCGTGTGGAGGTAGAATTCTACTTGTAAAGGATTAAGGAAGAAGTGAGTGAAGAAATGGAAACAAGGGTTATAGACTGCTCTTTAAGAAGTTTGGTAGTTGCTGGAAGGAGTTAGGGCAGTAAAAACCACGACCAATAACAAGTATTTAAGAATACAGACCTGAGCATATTTTAAATATTGATAAATAAAGATACTCAGCAGAGTATAAGAGCTATACTATTGATTCAAATAATTTTTTTAAAAAAATCACCTTGGGGTAAAATATTAACTTAAGTGGAAAAAAAATTCTGATAGAATGAAAAAAAACTTTATGACTTTAAAAACTTGGGGTTTTTTTTGTCTTGGCTCTACTGTAACTTCTTTGTGAACTTAAATAAAATCATTCCATTTCTCTAGGCTTCCTTGTTGACAACAGTTGATAACAGTATGATTTCAAGTTAGCTCATGGGTTGTTAGTTTCAGGTTTATTAAAAAATAAAAAATTTCCAACACTATTAGTAGTAATAGTTAATATTTATTAAGCATTTCTTAACTCATAGGAACTTTCTAAGAACTTTGTATCTATTAGCTCATTTAATCCTCACAACTGCCCTATGAAACAGTTACTATGATTATCCATATTTTATAACAGACATAGAAAGGGTAAATAACTCATGCAAGGTCACACAGCTGGTAAGACTCATAAACAGAACTTGACCTTCAGCAATCTGATTCTGAATGGGGGTTATGATCTCTCTCCAACAATAAAAGTAAATATTACCCTTTTCTATCTTTGCGGGCAGGAAGAAAGAAAGTTATTCCTCTTGTTTTTGCCTATTAACAAATATACATGGATGGAAAGACATATTTTGTTCTGAGATATATTCTTTTTTTTTAAAGATTTTATTTATTCATTTGAGACACAGAGATACGGAGAGAGAGAGAGCATGAAGAGGGGGAGAGGGAGAGGGAGAAGGAGGCTCCCTGCTGAGCCAGGAGCCTGATGTGGGGCTTGATCCCAGGACCCTGGGATCATGACCTGAGCCGAAGGCAGACACTTAACCATCTGGGCCACCCAGGCGCCCCTGAGATATATTTTTTTAATCACCACATACTGCCTCTTTTCCTCAGCTCTCAAATATCAGTGTATGCAACTATGCAGATGGACTTCTTTATTGAACACCTACATAGCACGTACTAGTGCCAGGCACTAAGTGCTTTACAAATACTAATTTATTTAATTCTCATGACAGTTCTGAGGCACAGATTATTATACTCATTTTACAAAAGAAGAAATTAGGCTCAGAGAGGTTAAATAACCAGAGGTTAAAAACACAGCTAGTCAGGGGCACCTGGGTGGCTCAGTTGGTTGAGCATCTGACTCTTGATTTCCGCTCAGGTCATGATCTCAGGATCGTGAGATCAAGCCCCATGTCAGGCTCCATGCTGAGTTAGGAGTCTGCTTAAGATTCTCTCCTTTTCCCTCTGCTCCCTTACCCCATTCTGTCTCTAAAACCAAAACAAAACAAAAAACTTAAAAAAAAAACAAAACAAAACATAACTAGTCAGGATGGGGATCCTCGGGCATATAGGTCTAAAGTTTATTAATAAGACGGACTTTAATTATTCTATCATCCTGGCAGAGCAAGTCTTATTTTTTTGGTTGGAAGGCTTATCAAAGAAAAATGTATGTATCCTTTTTCTGTTCCTATCCCATTTATATAAAAATCTGGAAAATGATCATTTTGGTTAACTCTCCGTTTTGTTTTCTCACAAGCCTTTTCAGAAGTAAACAAGTGAATATTCCTCTTTTCCTGATTTTCTACACTTGGTAAATTAAGTTTGGGGGCTTTCTTTTTTTTTTTTTTTTTAACAGTTACTATATTTAGATACCCTATCCCTGGAGGTAATCTATTTGTTGCTCAAGTTACTAAGACAGGACTAAGTATTTAGGTCATATACCATATCTAATGCATTCTACAAAACGACTCCTACTGAAAGTGAATTTTATTTTTTTTAGATTTTATTTATTCATTTGAGACACAGAGATACAGAGAGAGAGAGAGCACAAGCAAGGGGAGCAGCAGCAGAGAGAGAGAAGCAGGCTCCCCGCTGAGCAGGGAGCCCGACATGGGGCTTGATCCCAGGACCCTGGGATCATGACCTGAGCCAAAGGCAGACGCTTAACCATCTGAGCCACCCAGGCGCCCCTGAAAGTATTTTAAAAGCCCAAGCTAAATCTCAAAGTTCCTGGCTGACTTAGACAATGAACTGCTTCTAATATGAAAATAAAGGAGCAACACTTCAGAGCTCTAATCATGGAAACAACAGAGGTTGTTTCCAGCAATCACACTAATGCCAGGTATTGAGGGAGAAGCACTAATGAGGATGCAGATTCTTCGTCAATGGCCTTCATGAATCTCTTGCTAATGTAGCAACTGGAAAATTAGGATCCAGGAATAAATAACAATTCATATTTTTATTTTTATTTATTTATTTTTTAAAGATTTTATTTATTTGACAGAGAGACATAGCGAGAGTAGGAACACAAGCAGTGGGAGCGGGAGAGGGAGAAGCAGGCTTCCCGCGGAGCAGGGAGCCCCACGCGGGGCTCGATCCCAGGACCTGGGATCATGACCTGAGCCGAAGGCAGACGCTTAACGACTGAGTCACCCAGGCACCCCAACAATTCATATTTTTAAATACTCAGTGGACAACATATAGTAGGCATACCATTATCGATAACACTAAATTTTAATGCCACATTTTCATGGTAACTCCTATCTCTTCGTTTCCAATTGATGAAAGGACCTTAAAACTGGACATTCATTGTTATTTTTATCACAATCAATCCTAATTTTTTTTATTTTCAATAATCTTAATTCAAAGACTGATAAGCCTGTGAGTAACCTGAATTTTCCATCTTGTTTACTATGTTTGTTTCACTAAAGATGGGGTTTAGGGTTCAATTCTGTGATGGGAAAGAATAATATATTGTTCCCTACACAATTCAAGTACAGACCCAAGCTGCAATCCCCTAAATACCCAGGTCCATTCTATCCTACAGATAGTTCTCAAAGTCACATTTGCCATGGAAAAATACAACTACCAAGGTTTTAGTCATCTTAACCCAAAAGATCATTTCACCCCTTAAATCAATTCTTCCAGCAGGAGTTATCACATATTTCTTCATAGTTTATAAAAAGAGATGCTTCTTTTACTTCATGAGATACTTTCTTAAGCAAGTAAGTTCTTTCCCTACCAGCTATGACGAAGTTTAGTATCATCTAATCCTTTCATTACTTCATAGGTAGTAGGACCTATGTGACCACAAAACAACACTGAGAAAAACCTGGTCAACTCCATAACTCAGAAAGAAAAAAAAAGAATATGATATATATATGTCAGATGAAAGTACCATTAATGTCTTATCTAATAATTGTGATACTGAATTTTTTGAGCTGTTTCTGACACATAAAACTCCCAGAATTTTCTAGATTTGAAAGTAGAAGCCTGCAGAAATAGAGTATTCCCAGAGACAAAACTTACACAGTTAATTTAAAAGAGGTCAAAAGGCATCAGTGCTAGGCTGACTGCATAAGGGTCACATGGGGGAGATTGTTAAAAAACTGGTACATCAGTTGCCAAAGTCTGAATAAGGTCTACAGATTAAATAATTGTATTATACCAATACTAATTCCCTGATTAATTATATTAGTTATGTAACATATCCTTGTTCTTTAGGAAATATATATGGAAGTATTTAGGGGTAAAGGGGGATCATACCTGCAACATACTCTTAAATAGTTCAGAAAAAAAAATGTGGACAGATAAGTAGGTAGATAGGTAGGCAGGCAAAACAATAAAGAAATGTGAAAAAATGGTAACACTGGAGACTCTGGGTAAAGGATATATATCAGAATTGTTTGAACTCTTCTAGCAACTTTTCTGTAAGTTTGAAATTATTTCAAAATAAAAAGTGAAAAAGAACAATATTACTGGGCCAGAAGCTTGATTCAATAAGGTTTGAGAGGGGCTTGGCATCTGCATCTTTAAAAAAAAAAAAACTTCCCAAGTATTCTGATGGATGTTGTGATCCACTGATCTGGGGCACTGGGAAATAAGTAGTCAAACGACAAGGCACAGCTTGCTTCCATCCATAAATGAAACGATATAAAATTCCAACAACTTCTGTGACAGTGCTTCCATAAGAGGATGTGTTTTATAACTTGCAATAAGAATTGCTTACTTTCTCTTCAATTCACTTAATAATCACTTAATGCCATTCATGTGTTGAAATAAGTTAGAATTAAAATATCCTTTACCTCTCTTGTCTAACATATATTTTTTTATTTTTTTTTAAGATTTTTTTAATTTATTTTTTGCCAGAGAGAGACAGACAGCGAGAGATGGAATACAAGCACGGGGAGTGGGAGAGGGAGAAGCAGGCTTCCCTGCTGAGCAAGGAGCCTGATGTGGGGCTCGATCCCAGGACCCTGGGATCATGACCTGAGCCGAAGGCAGACGCTAAACGGCTGAGCCACCCAGGCGCCCTCTGCTAATATATTTTTAGAACATATGTGATTAGCTCCTCTAAATGGCATTCCAAAGGTATCTTACCTCTGTAAAGGTTTGGAGTAGTTCACTGACTTGAGCAAAGGCCTGTGGAAGAACACCATCATAATTTGACCGTGTACTGAAAGCATGTAACAAACTTTTAGAATCCTGAAGCAGAAATTTCACTGTTGTAAAATCCACTGCACTGTTAGCTGGTAAGAGAAATTAAGAAGGAAAAAATTGGTAAGAATGAGTATTCAACACAAAAATGTCTTTGGAAAACCAATCTAATGTTAATTATGAAATTTAAGAAAAGTACACATTTATACCTACACACCACTCCTAATTTTTCTGTGGTGTAAAAAGCATTACAATTAAATTTAGCTAAAGACAATGCTCTTGGAGTGGATTCAGGTACTCTGTATTCTTCAGAAAAGAGAGAATTACCAAACAAGTTAAACAACAGATTTGCAAGACTGATTTTGTTTCATATACAGATGACTATGGAGGCATCAGAAAAGTCATTTGGTGGGAAGCATGTAAGTTACATGCAGTACCTCCCATAACCAACTCAGTTAATCGTGTAGTGATTTGCCTTCAAATTCCATTACATCAAATGTAATACTAGATTTGTTGAAAATAATGTTTCCTCTCTCTGAACACAACTTTAGCAAAAATATAAATAATTTGGGTAACAGTGAGCTGTGGGCAAGACAAGCTAGCAGAATTTTTTCCTTATAAATTAGCAAAGTGAGTTAAACTACAAAAAATAATTTAAAGGTATAACAATTTTCTTTCAACTAAAATTACTTACATTAAATTCTCAAACCAATTAGGAGAGGCGGTGACAACAATTTCAAAGATTTGAAAAAGTTATGAACAATGAAGTTAAGCAAATTTCTAATGTCACCAAAGCTCAGAACAGAAGAAATCTTTCCATTATTAGGATAGAGTGCCATATAATAGTTTTCAAAGGCATTTAAAATAACTGTGCTACAATGTGTTTGTTTTATTTTTTTTTAAGATTTTATTTATTTATTTATTTGACAGAGAGCACATGCACAAGCAAGGAGAGCAGCAGAGCGAGAGGTAGAAGCAGGCTCCATGTGGAGTTCGATCCCAGGACCCCAGGATCATGACCTGAGCCAAACGCAAACACATAACCACTGAGCCACCCAGGCGCCCTGTTTTATTTTCTTTTAATGTTCACAGTTTCAGAGACTCTGTTATATTCTGAAACACCAGCATGGTTTTTCATTGGTACTTACAGTTTAAAAAACTCTATCACTTATACAAGTATTTGCTTAGAAATACTGAAAGGTCATATGAGAATCAAAAGTAGATTTTAGTAATTAATTATACAATATTCAGAAATTCTAATCTAATGTGATGGCTATAGTCAGGATTCTGGCTTCCCCTTTAACAAACAGAGAAAAGTGTATTTCCTTACGAAGCACTTATTTTTAAATTCAATGACTAGTTTAAATTCCTGTGGAAAAAGACAGGTAAGAGATGCTACACATAGGATAGAATGTAGATTTGATGAACCCCAGTAAATATCCTAAAGAGGAGAAATTGGGCACAACTTCTCTTAAGGTGCTTCTCCAATGCAATGTACAATAGGGCTTATATCCTTGAATTAATCATCTGATTTGTGTCTTACAAGAAGTCTTTACTAAGATTATGTGCTAAAGGGAAATAACAATGATAAATTCAGTACCTAGACACAACATAAAAAGAAACCTACATGGTTGAAATACTTTAATGCTTATATAAGGTCAATAATCACTTAAAGTTAATATGGATAACAAAATCAAAAAAAGCTACTAATCATTTTCCACACAATTTTCTATGAATTGATCTAAGAATCTATTCTTTGGGATAGTGAAGATAAACACATATGCATAATTCAACAGCGGAGGATACTATTAAAAGACAGTAAACAAAATCATAAACTGATTTTTCTAATTCGAAATTACTTTAGGGCAGAAGGCACTTTTACAATTCTATTATATATTCTTTACAAGTCAGTAAACATTAGGCATCAGATTCTTCTAGACCAAGGATCAATAAACTATGTACACAATGATTCCAAAAATGATTTTTTAGCAAAAGGAAGAGTCACCATCTCTTCACTTCTGTCCTATTCCCAGTTAGAGCTGCTGCCTACGACCTCTTAAGCCGTTTGCAAAAGACAAACACTGCCCACCCCTGGAAAAAGAGAAAAATGGAGGATGGCAACTAGATACGCCATTTTTAAAACTAAATCTTGTTCAAGATCATACATGATTTATGGACTTTCTCTTTTGATAGAACCAACTAAATTATGCTTCCATTCAAGATATGGAAAATGTTTCTATATACCTTGTAAAAGTGCTTTGAAGATGCATCCAACAGGTTGTTCCACGTCTTATATAATACTACTTATAAATAACTTC
Organism: Halichoerus grypus; assembly: GCF_964656455.1. Lineage (NCBI taxonomy): Eukaryota > Metazoa > Chordata > Mammalia > Carnivora > Phocidae > Halichoerus > Halichoerus grypus. The sequence continues at coordinate 110,823,900 of NC_135718.1, forward strand.
TATAGTTAAAGATAATGCCTGGAAAATGTCTTTATTTTAAAAATTGGCAACTTTTAAAAGTCATAAGGCACCGAACCAGGTGCTTTAAATCCCGAAGTAATTTTCAAAGATACAAAACATTTTCCAAAAGTTTACATTTCAAGGGAAAGAGAGAGAGTTATGGTATACCTCCCATAGAATATGTTTCTATTTTTGTTTTGTTTTAGCTTCCAGGATGCTTAGTGTTAAAATCCGTGTTCAAGTTTTATAATAATTGTTTGCACATGTTTTATGGTAAAATTATCTTTCTTATTCTTCATTACCTGGCTCTTGTGACTTTAAAATTGGCTTAACCATCTTGTGCTCAAGTTCTTACTTAATGGCCCTCTCATACTCACAGTTATTTTTCAAAAGTAGACAGGATATAACTAATACATAAAATAATAAACAGATCATTTCATGTTAGAAGTTCAAAAAAGTCAAGGACCAATTGAACATCCTAATAATTGTTACATATACTTTGCGTCTTAAAGGTACAGCAAGCAAAATCTACTTGCCTGACTTTGGACAAATCCCTTACCCTCTCAGGGCTAGTTAATCTAATTATAGAACATGGGCTTTCATAATATTCAATCAGTGCTTTTCCCATCTTTTTCTTCTTACAGAGAAACTTTTTTTCCAAGGCCTATATGGAATCTCCATATATAAAATGATAAAAGAAAACTGCACAGCTAAAGTTAGGTTTGAGGTTCCATAGGTAGGCCCACCAACTTTCCAGGCTCCCCATCAATCCTTCCATTTCCAATCCATGGCAGCTCCAGAAGCACTTCAAGAAGGTTCTATGCAACATGACTTTGTTAAAAACCACCAACTAAGTGGTTGACTATAGTCTCTTCCAGTTCTTTAGAATGCACTATGCCCCAAAGACAAACATTTCCTATTCCCTAACCATATATTTTAGATAGATACTTTGATATGCTATTTCTAAAATTAGTACATGAAATGTGGTCAGAATTTGTGTGTTAAACACAGCAAGAAATTTTTAAAAATCTAAATTTTATTGCACACCTGATACACTGTAAAATATGGTTTTAAAAGTTTTCAAACATTATAAAACATGAGATATTCACTATGTCCAGGAACATCAACAGTGATCCATTAATGGTCATAAGCTCTGTGAACTGCATCCATTCATGCAGCTGTCACAAACTCCCTTTAAAAATCAGAAGTGTAAATTATTTAAAAAATAATTGACCAATTTCTTATTAATTCATCTTCACATTCCATGGAATATATCAGCTAGCCTGACTTTAACACAACACTGCTAAAGACAAAATAAAAAATCCATACCTTTACAGAGATTTTCATATAGGCTCTCAACGGTTAAAAGCAAGTTCTTCTCCATAACTAATCCAAATACAGCCAACCAATGTTTTCTAAAGCACTGTAATAAATGAATTAGAGTCCATGGTGGTTTCAAGTACAGCATCTAAAAAGTATTTAGAAAAAATTACCACCTACTAATTATTTATTATTCCTATTATTAAAAAGTACCTATTTAGGCATTCCTACATTTATTTCTGGGCAAAATACAGTTAGTTGAATTCTTTTTTTTTTTTAAAGATTTTATTTATTTATTTGACAGTGAGAGACACAGCGAGAGAGGGAACACAAGCAGGGGGAGTGGGAGAGGGAGAAGCAGGCTTCCCGCAGAGCAAGGAGCCCGATGCGGGGCTCGATCCCAGAACCCTGGGATCATGACCTGAGCCGAAGGCAGATGCTTAACAACTGAGCCACCTAGGCGCCCCTAGTTGAATTCTTTTTAAATTAAAAGATGTTTTATTAAAAGCCAATCATAATCTTAAACTGCTAATTCCATTGCAAATTATTTTTGTAAAATTCATATTGGTATTAATCCTTATAGTTTCAGAAACTATATACACAAAGCAAAAGCACTGTTTTAATCAGGAGAGCATAGTTTTAATCAGGAAAGGTGGTCAATTTACTTCCCAATGTAGTCAATTCTAGGAAGAAATCAATCTAATTATTTCATATAGGTGCAGGAAAATCTATATAGAAAAAAGAAGTCAACTACCATAACACTGGCTACACTCTTATAAAGACATGTTTATAAAGGAGATTAATCAGTTAGTACTAAAGATGTCAGCACATCCTGTTCTGAATCATTCATATGCAATGACTTTCGTAGACTCTATTATAAAACATCCAATTTAAGTCAACCCTCCTAGAATCTTCTGATCATTTCTCATCATTAAGTACTTGGTTCAGTACTTAATAATATAATATAATCAAGCAGCAAATACATCATATTGACAAGTATTAGAATCTCACTGAATATCTGGTATAAATACAATCTACAATTGAGGGGGATATAATATTTCTCCTGGCTATAGATACGAACAGCAAACAAACATTAACTAAACTAAAAAGACCACTATTGCCAAATGTGGTATTTTACTGATTGCAGAAAAGATATGAATCTAGGGGGTGCCTGGGTGGCTCAGTCACTGGGCGTCTGCCTTCAGCTCGGGTCGTGGTCCCAGGGTCCTGGGATAGAGCCCCACATCGGGCTCCCTGCTCAGCGGGGAGCCTGCTTCGCCCTCTCCCACTCCCCCTACTTGTGTTCCTGCTCTCGCTGTCTCTCTCCCTCTGTCAAATAAATAAATAAAATTTTTTTAAAAAGATATTAATCTAGAAAATATAAACTATCTTGCTAATAATGATCATTTTTATACTTTGATTCTCACATTTATATAACATGAGCCAAAATATACACTTCTTTTTCTGAATATATATTGCTATGGGAATTCCCTGTACTAGACATTCTAATTCAAATAAACTACAGAAGACAGAAGTTTTTCTGAATTCAAATTGAGCTCCATGGGGGCAATGTGTCTGACACACAGTAAATACCTAATAAATACTTGTTCACTGAAAAAAAATGAGTGATAAAATATCATTTCTAATCTTTAGGAAATGTCCACCATTTAATGTTCAAGAAGTTCTTTCAAAAACTGTAAGAAAAAAAGTAAATGGGATAGAGATTATCACAATGAAGCTTACACATTTTTTATACAAGTCATATTTCCTAAGATAAGGTCATAAATCTTTAGCAGTGAAACAGAAATTTTCAACTAATAGAGTTGAAATTATCACCTCCATCCAAAGATTTCCAAAAGCAATTTTCATTTCTGTTTCTAATATTGAAGATAAAGCTGTTCCAAGAGATTTTTCAAGATCAGATACAATGCTTTCAAGTATAATGGGTAGTCCAGAATGTGCAGATTCTTCCTCATAGCTCTCTTTTAACAGTGTTGCTTCTTTAAAACAAATAGTTATAGGCTTTATTTAAGACACCAATAGAATAGTAAATATTTTACATATATAACTAGTATTTGGCCATAAATAATAAACATTTTATGTATATAATTAGTATTTAAATTACACAGAAACCAAACCAATACTTTCCTTTTTAAACACTATTTAGAAACATGTATCTATAGAAAAGTTGTTTTGAAAGCAACATAAACATATCACATTAGCAAATGCTTTCTTTTTGACAAAAGGCAACAGAATGTTTTTACTAAAATAGATAATTAGGAAATGTGTAATATTTTAACGATAATTTTAGTTTTATTATTCTCAAAAAAAAGGAAAAATTAAAAGAATGCTCTGCATCAATTTATAATAGAAAATGAAGAATTATGGATCAAAGTGTGTTTTCTTCCAAAAATAATATATTCTTCCAATTGCAGCTCACATCAGTAAATTGTTTTGAAAGGACCAAAATCTCTAGTTTAACTACCTTTATGCCCTCCCTTTTAAAGTGAGTTTTTATTATTTCAATTGATACCATTTCATTAACATTAATATTTTGACACCTGAAAACAACTGCAATTTCTTTATGGCAAAATGCAAAATATTAAGTGGCTTATTTCTACAAATACCAACTAAGGACTTAAAGTGATAGTAACAGAATGGACAAACTGAAAGCATGTTACACCTCTGAAAAACCATAAATTAAAAATCCTCTTCCTCCATCTAAATGTCATTTTCAATATTATGACAAAAGAAATTTTATTGCCAAAAAGGTCAAAAAAGTAGTAATAGTGTATATATATGAATTTTTATATAATTATACATAAAAAATACATACAATATTAAAGATTTCAATATTTATTTTTCCAACTCAGGGAGAAGGCTTGGAATGTATTTTTAAGTTATGTTAAATTTAATATGACATTCCATCAAATATCAAGCTATAGGACAGATTATTCTGGTAAAAAAAAAAAAGACAAAACAATTGTACTACCTTTACTTACTAGTTTAAAATTAAAAATAAAACTATTATTAGAATATTTCAAACTCTTCTTATTACCTGGTTTTTTATTGCATTAATAGAAGGTTATGAATAGGAAACTAATATTGAAAGGAAACTAAAAATTTCTCTCTACCTTGAATGAATATTTTCTGTATATATCCTGTAGCTACTATTATTTTAAAGGTACAAAATAGCATGTGCATGGTGATTATAAACATGTAAAAATGTATGCGAGTGTATGGACAAAAATTCAAATTATTTTGTAAAAGCATATGTAGAAGACAATAATGTTAACTGTGTTGTCTTTTGGATTACCATTATAATTTTCTTTCTTTTTTTCTTTCTTTCTATTTTCATTTATTTCTAACCATTTGTGTGCCAACAAATATTTCAATGTTATTTTAAATGTACAAGATGAAAATTTACTATTAATTCCAAATGTTATCAATAATGTCAGTACATAAAAGATATATTTCTAATTATTTGTAGTAAGAATACTACCTGCTTTCAATTGTTGCTTAGATATACAAGGCTGATGACATACATCTGTGTTCAGAGATAAGTTTAATAACTCTGCACTCAATTCTTCTTTACTGAGTGACTTCACACCACTTATTAGGCCTTTGTTTCTCAAATTTCTATCATCCCTAAGGTTGGGGTTAGGAGGAAAAAATATTTTATTTTTTATAAGATAAATCACATGGCAACTCAAAACACATGGGATCTAATCAGAGGTGGGTGATTCTCAACATGTATATTAACAAAGGATAACAGTTTTTTTAAAACCAGGAAGATAAAGGAATTAATATACAGTAGAGTCACAGCATATGAGCTTTTGAAAATAGTAAGTATTATATATTGAGTGTTTTCCTGGTACCAGGCACTGTTCTAAGCACTTTATATATATATATATATATATATATATATATATATATATATATATATAATCCATTCAATTCTCACAGTAAACCTCATAGGTAGGAGTAGTACTATTTTTATCACCTTTTCACAAATGAAAAACTGAGGTGTAAAGAGGTTAAGTAATTTGCCCAAACCTGTACCTGGTAAGTGGGAGCTGGATTTGAACACAGGAATATGATCATCCAAAGAGAAATAAACAGAGAGCCATAGTAAGAGAAATAATTTCCATGTGGTAGGCAATTACAAATTTACTCAGAGTAAGCATAAGACAAATGGTGAAAATTTGCTATTTGCTGAAAGAAGAAAGTATGATCAGAGCATAGTGCATGGGACCAGTTTATGTGGCTATAGAGGAAGCCAAGTGCATTAATAAATGGAAAGACATTCAGTGAGTAAGTGACATGATCACATCTGTGTTTATCAGATTGCTGTTCTGGAATCCAACAGGCTTCCAGCTTTTGTTAACGGTAGAGTAGCCTGGTCAGACTAATCTTCCCACAGATGAGGATTAGAAAATTTGGACCAAAAAAGAAAAAAAAAAAGCTATCTGAAGGCACTAAGGAGCAATAAAATGAAGGTAGGAGCTGGAGGGAAGTCCACCCTCAACACAGAGGTACTGCTCTGGTAAGAGCTACAAGAGTCTATCTGTTTGCCCAAGGGCATTCTCTAATTCATCAATGGCTACAACAGAAAGCACAGCCACAGTAACTTGGAATGTAAGAAGACAATGTTCAGAGCTGGCCAGAGCAGACAAAAAGTTAAGGGGGGGAACTGAAGAAGGGAGGAAACCACAGAGCAGGTGAACCCTAAAATCTGCATATAAATTCTGCCCAGAAAAAAACAACATGCTACCAAGAGACAAAGCAATCAACAGAACCAGACTTTGATATCACACAGATGTTGAAGCTATCTGATAGGGAATTTTAAATAATGTTGATTAATTTATTAAAGGCTCTAATAGAAAAGGTGAATAGCATGCAAAATCAGATAGGCAATTTCAGCACAGATGAAAATCATGAAAATTAAATGTAACTGCTAGCAATAAAAAAAAAAAAGCCACAGTTACAGAAATGAAGAATGTCTTCAACAGGGTCCTCAGCAGACCTGACATAGGCAAGGAAAGAAATTACAAACTGGAAGACAGGTCAAAAGAAATTACCCAAACTGAAATAAAAAGAGAATAAAAGTTTTTTTTAAAAAATCCAGCAGCTGTGGGATGACATCAAACAGTCTGTATTAGTTATCTATTGCTGTATAACAAATTATCCCAACACTTAGCACCTTAAAACAAACACTTATTATCTCACACAGCTTCTAAGAGTCAGAAATCTGGGAGCAGCTTGACTGGTTGGTTCTGGTTCAGGGTCTCTCACAAAGTTGGAACATGCTGTTGCCTAGGATTGTAGCCATCTCAGAGGTCTAATTGGCTCATTCATGTGGCTGTTGGCAGGCCTTAGTCCATCACTGGCTCTTGGCTGGAGGCTTCAGTTTCTCACCATGCGGGTCTATTCCATAGGGCTGTTCACAGTATGGCAGCTTGCTTCCACAAAACAAGTGATTTGAGAGAGGAGAAAGCAAGAGAGTGCCCGAGAAGGAAGTTCCAGTCTTTAATATCCTAATTTTTTATAACCTAATCTGATTGTGATAGTATGTCACTGGTACAACCAACCCTGGTATAATGCAGGATGGGACTACACAAGAGCATTAATACTAGGAGGCAGGAATCATTGGGGTCATCTTGGAAACTGGCTACTCTAGTATAACTGTAATATGAGAAGGAGAAAAGAGGGAATGGGCAGAAGAAATATTTGAAGAAATGGTGGCTGAAAATTATCTAAAACTGAAGACAGGAAACCAGAGATCTGAGAAGCTCAGAGAACATCAAGCAGAATAAATCCTTCTTCTCTACCTATCCCCCCTAGCCCCGCGCCACACACACACAAACACCTGGACATATCTGCTAAAAACTGCTAAAATAAACTGCTAAAAAAGCAAAAGACAAAGAAAAACCCTTGAAAGCAGAAAGTAAAAAAAAAAAAAAAAACACATTACATATAGAGGAACAAAGATAACTTTTACATCAGACTTCTCATCAGAAACCATACAAACTAGAAGAAAATGGAGTGACCTCTTTAAAATACTGAAAGGAAAAAAAAAAAATCAACCCAGAACTGTATATCCAGCAAAAATATCTTTCAAAAATAAATTAAGAAATAAAGACATTATCAGACAAACAAAACCAAAAATTTCACTGCCAATAGACACATAATGTCAAATAAATTTGTTTAGGCAGAAGGAATATAACACCAGACAGAAACTTGAATCTATAAAAATAATTAAGAGTGCACAAAATGGAAATAAAATATTCACTTAAAATATTCACTTATTTTTAATTGCTTTAAATGTCAAATGATGGAAGCAAATATAGTAAAACACGTGCTTATCATCATTTTTGTAAAGGTAACATATATGACAATGATAGCACTAAGGATGGGAGAAAGAAACTGTTATAAGATCCTTACACCTAACATGAAGCAATATAATATTATTTGAAGGTAGACTTTGATCAAGTAAGATATATACTATAAATGCCAGGCAACCATTAAAATATTTATTTCAAAAAGGTATAAATATTCAATAATGGAGATAAAATGGCACCATAAAACAAATACACAATTAACTCAAGAAAGAAAAAGAACAGATGAAACAAATAGAAAATAGCAAAAAGGCAGATTTGATCCAACCAATTAAATGTAAGTGGTATAAACTCATCACTTAAAAGACAGAAGTTGTGGGGCACCTGGGTGGCTGAGTGGGGTTAAGTGTCCGACTCTTGATTTTGGCTCAGGTCATGATCTCAGGGTGGTGAGATCGAGCCCCATGTCGGGCTCCACACTGAGTGTGGAGCCTGCTTGATTCTCTCTCTCTCTCTGCCCCTCCCTGCTTGTGCTCTCTCTCTCTCTCTCTCTCTCTCTCTCTCAAAAGAAAAAAAAAAAGACAAGTTGTCAGACTGGACAAAAAATAAAGTACCAACTATATGCCACCCACAAAATACTTACCTTCGTATAAAGACACAGGTTAAAAGTAAATGGATGGGAAAGGATATACCATATAAATACTAACCAAAACAAAACTGGAATGGTAGTATTAATACTAAACGAAGGAGACTTTCAGGAACAGACAGAGACATTATATAATGAGAAAGGGGTCAGTTCTCCGAAGACAATCCTAAACAATCCTAAAAATGTATGCATCTTACTACAAAGTTTTTATAACACATGAAGTAAAACAAACAGAACTGAAAGGAGAATTAAACAAACCCAGAATTATAGTTAGAGATTTCAATACTTCTCTCTCAATAATCACAGAATAAGCAGACAATTGGTAAGGTTATAGAAAACCTGAACAACACTATCAACCAACTTAACTGAAATTTATAGAATGCTCCACCCACAAAAGCAGAATATAAATTCTCTAAGTGCATGTAAAACATTCACCAAGATAGACCATATTCTTGACAATAAATCAAACTAACAAATTTAAAAGAAATCATATCATGTTCTCAAATCAAAGTGGAACTAAAGTACAAATTGATAGCAAGAAGAAAACTGGAAAATGTGCAAATATTTGGAATTAAACAACAAATATCTAAATGTCAAAGGGAAGTTATACTGAACTGAATGAAAATAAAAAAAGAACATCAAAATTTGTGGGATCCAACTGAAACAGTGCTGACAGGTAAATTTATAGCAGTCTCAAACAAGTGATCTCAGCTTCCACTTAAACTAGAAAAAGGGCACAAAGGGGCATAAAAGTATTTTCTGGGGTGATGGAAGTGTTCTATGTATCGAGAGGGATGTGGGCTACACCAGTATATTCGTTGTCAACATCCTATAGTAAAGATCTGTGCATTTCAATATTGTACATTTTCCCTCCAAACACAAAAAACCTTATAAAAATAATCATGTGGGAGGACAGGGAGTAAATAGATATAGATAACAGAAGAATGGGAGAATTTTGATAATTGTAGCTGAATACTTAGGAGTTTATTAATTCTTCTTCACTTTGACTATCGTTGAAATTCTCCATAATAAAACTTTTTTTTAATTAAAAAAGAAAAATTACCATTATTACTTTGTGAAGAATAAATGGAGGAGAGCAAGTGTGGAAGCAGAGAGCCTAAATTAGTCTTAGAGTCAAAAAGGAAGTGGAAAAATAGCATGGCAGACAAAGGATGGTGGCAGGGGAGATGAAGAAAAGATCGCACAGGACCCGTTAACTGACCAGATATAGGTTATGAGGGAGGAGCGGTTATCAAAAATGACTCCTAGGTTTCTGGCTCTAGCAAATGGGTGGAAAGTGGCACCTTTTATTCAGATGGAGAACAGTTTAGAAAGAAAACTCAAGAGTTCATTTTTGGAGATGGTACGTCCCAGATGTCTATGACGCATCCAAGTAGAGAAAGCAAACAAATAGATGAATATACTAGTCTAGAATTCAGAAGAGAGATAGAGATATGAACTAAGGGTTGCTGGCCCACACTCAGGATTGTAAATTTAAAGTAATGCACTTAGAATTAGGTACAGTACATAGTGTTGGAGAAGGGTTCTCCTAGCACTGTCATTATCAATATTATCATCATCATCATCATTCATTTAACAGCATCTTCATAATAAGTAGGTGGGACTTATGCAATAGACACAATTCCGGCCTTTTAAAGGAAAAAATAAAAATAAAAAACAGGCTCCCCTAGAACATAATGCTAGAATTAAAAGTAAAGTCCGACTACAAATTTTCATTTCACTAAAAATGTTACATCCGTTAATCCCAAAACAGTGACTGCAGAAATAATGGAGAATTGATAAAGTCTCACCAATTTAATTTTCATTCTAAGTTGAACTAAAAAAGCAACAATTACATAGCGATTACCTCTCAAATTTAGCTTATATCAAATTCAAAATGATTAACATATTAATTATGCTGTTTCAGCCTTCCACAAACTCCAAGATGATATGTTATGCCCTAGATCAAAAAATAATTTTAAAATAACCTAGAGACAGAAATCTTTAATATTTCCTTTAATCCCCAAAGAACATCATACCATCATCTTTGAAGACAGCTAAAATGAGAATTTTTTTAATATTTTTTAAAAATTTTATTTTAATTCCACTCTAGTTAACATACAGCATTATATTAGTTTCAGGTGTATAACATAATGATTCAATGCTTCCATATATTTAAAATGATAACTGACCAAACTGCCTTACAAGAAAAACCTTAGGGCTATTCATTTCTATAATTGCTGTATTTCATACAGAATTTGGCATGATTGTGAAACTGTAAAAAAAAAAACTCCACTTTTCAGTGAATAAAACTCAGACAAAAACAGCAGTTTACAATTGCTCTTCTTGGTTCCTTCAGAGCCTTTTCTCATACACGATGGGTTCAATTTTGCTTAGTGTTATGTTAGTTTTACCTTAGAACTAAGTTATGAAAATACTAGTTGGGAATGGAGGGGAAGGAGAAAGGGAAGAGGAGGAGAAGACCCTTACTGAGATCATTTTATGTACTGGGCACTACCCTAAGTGCTTTATGTATTCATTATCTAAGTACTCACAATAACTCCAGGAGGCAGGTATTAGTATCCCCCTATATTTTACATGTGAGGAAACTAAGGTAAGCAACTCTCCCAGGTCACAGGGCTGGTAAATGGGAGACCCATGACTCCAGCCCTCACTCTATGAACAGGCACCAGAGGTGTACCACTAACATGAACTGCCTCTTCCCCACAAATTAATTAATTAACCTTCTTGCCTCTTGACCAAAAATTTGTCAGACTTTTATTTCTGAACTATTTTGTTGACAGATTAAATTGGCTGTTCTCAGTTTTTATAAAAGGTTTCTGAATGTCAGATAAATAAAACTGAAGACTTCATAAGTTTCAAATCTCATTCTTCTATAGTTTACACATTATAAGAATGTGACACAAAATTGAATATGCTTACTGGCAGTTTTCGAAAATCATGTACGTTTTTGATCCTTAGTCTGGTGGGTATAATATGACTTCTAAAAATTCTCTGGTATAGTTGCTATTTAGAAAAAAAAAAAAAAGAGTAAAATGACTATGAAACTCACGTGCACAGAATAACAGTAGAACAAGGGAATAATTCCTGGTACTGAAGACAGCATTTTAATACTCGGTCATCATTGTTCTCGTCACTCAGTCCATCTGCAAATTTAGCAAAAGCGATAATCAATAAGCATACTAAAAATCTGGACAGTATTTACAAGTCAAAAAAATCTAAAAGAAAGAACACTTCTTAAATCAAAAGAGAAAAATAAGACACAGCAAAACAATGCCTTAAAAATTCGGGATCTAGAGTTCATGTAGAATTCCAAAGAAGGTAGAATTCAGGTAGAATTACCAAAGTAGTTAGTTTACTACTAAAATGAAATAGGATATGACTATTAATAAACACAAAAGAAAGAAAGTGATCAGTAAGTTAAATGCCATACTAGAAACTTAAAGCTATGAATTCTAGTCTCAATTCAGTCACTTAGAGATTATAAATTATAGGATTATATCATGCTTAAAATGACCTCCACCTAAAAGAGGTCTATAAAATAATGAATAACTCTTCTACCATCAACAGAACCATTTTCATGTGTCTGCTTTTCCCTAATCTCTAAACAATTAACATTTAGAGATGCACAGGAAAAGGCGATATGGGCCCTAGGTAGGAAACACAAAAATTTCTACCAAGTGTTAACGAATGGCTGACACAGCGTCCTCTGGCATTCTGCAAGCCTTAAAGCATGATGTAAAAGTTTGGATTTTGTGAAAATGATGTAATGTGTAGAAAAACAAGACCAAAGACAGTGTTTTTCCTAAGTCCTTACACTGCCTGCCTCAAAACTCCCTCGGGTACTTAATAATAAGATTTCAGGGCCACACCCCAGACCCACTTCTGTATAAGAATCTTTGGAGTCTGGACCCAAACATGAATTTAAACTCCTGGTGAGCTCTTACACACTAAAATTTAAGATATACTAGACAAGGAGCCTCAACTCTGTTCCCAGACTATAACTCTTTTCCCCTCAACTTTTAGCCTATATTACTTAGTCCTCTAAACATTCAAATTAGAAAACTCATTCATTCAAGGAATAAATTTTTATATAGGGCTGAATTCGTACCCAAGCCTCTGTGCTAAGTAACTGGATATACAAGGACAAACTCTTGAGGAGCTCACAATCTCTAGTGAAGTCTAGACAGAACTGAAATGATCTCAGAGCATAAGCCCGAAGATATGATTCAGTTCTTTTATCAGACAACCAGTAAGCCAAGCAGACATATACTACAGTAGCCGATTTTCCTTCTTTTAGTCCACAGAGTAAATACCACACTATAAGGCAAAATGGGCAGCAAAAAATTATTAGCTTTAAACAACTCAGCAGATGAAAGGTTAAAGGTTACAGTATACTGTTCTAAAGGTATCAAAGTTCAATATTATCTGTTCTGTCACTTTTTCTAGAATACGCGGGGCTTGAAAACATGCCTAAAACTGCAAGAATATTCATGAAATATTTATTCAACAAATATTTCTGAGCACCTGCTTAGGTACTGTTCAAAAGTGAACAAAACAAAGACTCTGGAGACAGATTAATCTGGGTTTGAATCCCTGCTTTCCCACTTACTAGCCATGTAATCTTGGGCAAACTGCTTAACCAGGAAAATGAAATAAGAAAATTTATAGGAAAACAGTTGGCTCAATAAGAGGTAATAGCAAGTACTTTTTAAGTAATATATATTTATTAATTAAAACTCAGCTCAAATGGCACAACAGCATGACCTCTACTCACAACACCAAAAACCCCACAAAATTCTGTATAAATTATAGTTAATATGATATTTAATATTTAAGAATTTAAGAATTTAAGCTTCTCAACAGCTTCTCACTGATGCGGCCCCAGAACAGTGTCTGGTACAGGTATTTGGCAAATACATGAATCAACAAAAATATAGTAAAATATAAAAATGATGGAAAAAATGTCAGGTGTGGGGGTGGCAGATAACTATTTTTCCCTTATTATAAAAATAAAATAATTTAGAAAATCTGGAAAATGCAGAAAACAAAGAAAATTAAAATAACTCATAATTCCATCAGCTAAATATATCCAACATTCACCATCTGTAAGTATATAATGCATAATCTAACAAATTTGGGATGATTTTTTTTATTCTTTTAAATCCTATTTTGTCATTAACATTTTTTGAAATACAGTAGTATTCTTTCACATAGCTATAGTATTGTATGCAACTTCTCCAACTGTTAAGACACTCAGGTTGTTTCAAATTTTTTGCTGTATTAATAATACTGTTATGAACCTTACTTATATAAATCACTGTCAGCATCTCTGATTATGTCTTAGAAAACATTTCTAGAAAGAGAATTGTATCTTTAGGCTTCTTGAAACACACTGATAAATTGCTCTCCTGAAAAGTTAGTAATTCATATTCTCAAAGCACTGGTATGATGCAAAAGAATAACTTTCTAAACTTAGAAGCAATAAGAAGAAGAAAGGAAAAGTGAAAGATCTAAACTAAAAATATCTATACATCAGAAATTAACAACATTAAAAACGTCAAACAGGAGAATATTTGCAGTGAACAAGGGGCTGCTTAGTTGTACTTCTTTTGTGAATTACCTATTAATAATCTTTGTCCATTTAGGGAAAAGGGATTTTTTGTTTTTCTAGTCAATCTGTATAAGCTTTTCATATAACAAGGATACAAGAGAATTATTGCCTATTCTAAGCCATAAACCATCAAGTACTTTAATTTAACTCAACCAATCTTCACAATCATTTTTTGACCTGGAGGTTATTTTCCCCCATTTCATTGACTTAGTTGCCTCATCTTTAACTTTCCCCAGGTCAGGTTATAAACCCAGATCAATCAGATTTCAAATCCTATTCTCCTCTCACCACACTAAATACTACATCAAATAAATATAATTTTGAAAAGAGTTAAGGACAAGGCTAAAATTATAGTCAACGAAGGCAATTTAACATGAATTATCTACATTTCTTTTTTTGATGGAAAAATGCCTGTTTAAAAAATACATTGTTACAATACTCAATGATTATGTAAAAGGAAAATAATACACACAAAATTAGCAATTATTAAGAGCTAGTTGCAAATGTGCTTGACATTTGTAAAGTATAATAAAAGTTCATTTTGTTTTTGCCTTTTTCCAAACAGGAACTTTAATTTTACTCAGGAATCTTGAATTGAGTTTTCTCATAAGAATATTAGTTTATCATTAGAATATAAAATGTAATTTTATTATGATAAAAATTTCTAATGGATATCATAAAATCGTTATCAACAGAATAAACCTATTAAATACATTGTACTTTATATAAAGAATGTTTTTAATGATCAATGAAGAAAACAGTGATACAGAGAAACACATAAAGGACTTACCTGACATAGACAATTACAAATAATCTATTATTATATCTACGACCTTATAACTAAAAGCAATTTGAGCAATTTAATAAAAACTACCATCAAATACCATTCAAACATTAAAGTAAAATATGGATTTCGAGGAAGACACCCAGAAATTGAAACAACACAGACATCTGAGACCACTACTATGATCTACCCTCCTCAATCATCAAAAAAAGCAGAGACTGAGGAAGTCAAAGGATCAAAAAAGCATATGAACATGGAAAAGTCAAAGGAAATATACCAAGCATCTATAAATAATAAATGTGGCCAAAATATCTATTCTAAAATGAGCTCTAAAATAATTTTCAAAGCAAATCTATTGAAGAAATAGACATGCTATTTAGGACAAGTTCTTAACCTCTCTGTCTCAATTTCCTCATTTATAAAATGGGGCTAATAACTTCCACAAGTACTATATGGCTTGAATGAGATATTAGCTGGCAAAGCACTTGGAAAAGGGTCTGGAGAATAATGACTATATAAGTGTTATCCATTATTATCATCCTTATCCATACTATTAAATAATAAAATATAGTTTATATCAACAAACTAAAAAAAGTAGAAGATTAAGAGTTAAAAAAAATTCTCCTCTCCTTTTAAGGTTTGGGGTTTTACTGACAGGATGGTTTAGATCAGGGGTTAATTTTGTTAATTGTGTAGTTGTTAAAAAAAAAAACAAAAGTATCACATACTTTTTAGTTAGCAACACATACCAAAGTATTTATGAGTAAAAATGATATGATACAGTATCTGGGACTTGCTTCAAATTACTACAGGAGTTCCAAGAGTAGAAAGAGGAGAAAAGGAAATGAGAGAATAAACAAGAATGGCAAAATGCTGATAATTACTGAAAAACAGTAAGAGGTACACAAGGAGTCATACATTATTCGACCTCTGCATTTGAAATTTTTCATAATGAGAAGTTAAAAAAAAAAAGAACCACCAAGATGTTCAATATAAATGTTCAAACATTTTAGTATTTTCTTAACTTTAATATTTGTGGTTCTCCTTTAAAAGCTTTTAAACATACCACACAAAGCTGCTCAAAATGCATAAGGATTGTATATAAAACATACTAAGAGCTAATAAATATTTGTAAAGGGAATGAATGAATGAATTATGGAGGCCCTTTTTCTTCAAAGATTTAAGACTAAACGACTGTGCCAAAAGCCTTCTCAGGGTTAATACCATGATTAGATTCATCATAGGATGAATTCTTTCATATCTTATTGTATATGAGTAGAGTAGACAACATAAATCCACGATATTTAAGTTAGTGTAAATGTACGTATATAAATGAATGAGTTGAGAAGAAACAAGGTTTTAAAGAATGAAATAAATCCTCTAAATATATGGATAAACTCTGCAGAGGCAACAGTGTTGCTTTACACATGGATTTTTTTTTTCCACAAGGTGATACATATATATAACATAAAGAGCATACTTAGGTTCTAAAACTAAAGTGATTTAAAAATGACTGAAAAGAAGCTAATATGGAAAAAAAATAAATCAAGAGAAACTCTATAGACCTTTATTATACAAACACCTCCTAATTACAGATTCTGACAAACCAGAGGAAAACAATGCCTCTCTCTGCATTATACAAACTGCACAGTGACAGATTCTAATCAGGGACAGATTAGAAACCTCAATTACTTACTGGCTTCATCACTCAACAACGGTATTTAAAAAAAAAAAAAAAGAATTCAAAGTACTATAATATAGAAAACTATGCATACAGGACTATACAGTCACTATCTGTGAAATAAAGACATAACCTAAGAAGGCCTAGAAGCAGAAAAATAAAAATCCAAGAACACCTGAACCAAGCCCAATAGAATACCCCTAATCATCACTACGTCTGGCCATTTCATTCCAATGATTATAAATTCTTTTAAAGTTTCGCACCATTTCCCCCCAATAATGAGTCAGCACCCAAACAAATCTAAATCAGGAAACACCCCGAGAGAACAATACTTACAAAGTTTTTGAGATGCAAGCTGTAGTGACTGACCCCATAGCTTTCTGTCTTGATTTTTGAGACTGTCATTGATGAAATGAACTGCAGGCACAGCTTTGTGCTGGGCATGTTTTAGCAGTTTTCCTGCCTTCATACGATCTAGCTCTTGTATGACCACCCAGGGAATTATTAACACAAGTCTGTCAAAGCCTGAAAAATCAAAAAGATTTCTTAGAAGTCAACAAATATTTATTGAGCTACTAAATTGAACTGCTGTAGGAGCATTGAAAGTTTTAAAGTAAGGAATTCACAGTCTAAATGAAGAGATAATACATAAAAAATGGTAACTAAAAATAGATATAAGTATGGGGCGCCTGGGTGGCATGGTGGGTTAAGCATCTGACTCTTGGTTTCGGCGCAGGTCCTGATCTTAGGGTCAGGAATCCAGCCCCATGTCCAGCTCTGAGGGCGGAGTCAGTTTAGGACTCTCTCTCCCTCTGCCCCTGCCCCCTGTGCACACGCTCTCTCTCTCTCTCTCAAATAAATAAATCTTTAAAAGAAAAACAAAAACAGATGTAAGTAAGTATCAAATGAATGTTACAAAAATAGATACTATAGGAGCTCAAAGAAGAGTAACTTTGGATTGTTAGGTTAACCTATGAAGGCGCTTTTTTTTTTTTTTTTTACTTATGCTGATTATTAATATATATATTTTAAGACATATACTTTATAACATATCTAAATGGAAATGTATTTGTGGGGGAAAAAACCACCCCACATCATCGTTAATATAAAATATCAACTCAAATAAGAAAATCAGAATCATGCTTTATAAATACCTGGAATTTCTGTTGTCTTCAAAATTCTAACAAAATTGAGGTGATTCATCAGAATATTTGTGTCAATAACAATTAGCAGCTTTTTATCTGAAGCAGTATTTGCTAGAGAAAAAGAGCAAAGTTAGGATTTCATGACACTTGATAACAGACTTGTATAATAACCGAAGTTTTGATATCATAGAACTTTGAAGGTATTCTTAAAAGAAGGCAGTCCTTTAGACAGACAAAACCGTGTTTACTCTAATCCTTAAAAGAACAGTAATCAATGTTTAACTATCTACGAGTGAAACATCCTGAATTGTCTGAGTGGATTTTAAATCATAAACTAATTTGCTCCACTAGTAACTATGTTTGCCAAACCTTGTTCTGCATCACTAGTAGTGGTACACTTAGGATTTATAAGCTAATTTTAATACACTGTGAGTGAAATATAATTGAAAAGATAAATATGTGTAAATGAAAGAAAACAGGTAAGATCAGCATTATTATTTCATAGGGTCATTGTGAAGATCAGATAAGTTAATGCACAGGAAAACACTTAGTAAATTGAAAAGTGCAATATGAATGTTAATGTAGCATTACATTTTTATAAATACAATTCAAAATTGTATGCTAACAGACTTTGGGTAATATCTATCACCTTCTCCAAGTAGGAAGAATGATCAAAACTTTACTACATAAGTAAGAAATCCATGCATATAATACCTTTGAGCAACTGGCATTATTTCTTTTTTTTTAAGTTTTTATTTAAATTCCAGTTAACATACAGTATGATATCAGTTTCAGATGTAGAATTTAGTGATTCATCACTTACATACAATACCTAGTGCTCCTCACTACAAGGGCCCTCCTTAACCCATCACCCATTTAACCCATCCCTCTGCCCAGCTTCCCTCCAGTAAGTCTCAATTTGTTCTCTAACTATTTCTGATCAGGGCTTTACATAGTTGAAACTGTCAAAAATTATGATTAAGGGCAAGAATAAAAGACAGCTCTGATAGTTGATAGAATAAAAGATAACCCTGATTACTGACCCTTGGCAAAAAAAGAGAAAGAGAAAATATGTCTAACTGCCTAATAATGTGAGATGTATAAAACAAATGATAAAACAAGTATTAGACCTGACTCTAGTCACTAGAAGACATATACCATACCTTATTGTTTCAAATGAGCACATTTTAACATTTTTCATCTAAATATTATAAAAATTGAATGTTGGCTCATTAACTCCTGAGAAAGCATAGGAGATCAGAAACATCATCCTCTACAGATAGGGTATACCAGCACAGGAATGTACATCATCTTCCACCAAGTCAATCTCCATGCTTGTTAACTCTCCGGAAGATAAAACCACAGGTAAATCCACACTTTTTCCCACACGTGCAGCATGGAGCTCTTCCACTATCTGCATCTAAATTATAAAAGACCCACAGTAAAATATTTTGGATTATCTACTTGCAGATTAGTTAGGATTAGAAAGCAATTAATTCTAATAAATTCACTTGAGATGGTTTGTGGGGAAAAAAGTCACAAAAATATGGAGGCAGAATGGTGAAAGAATACAGATTTATAAACATACACAGGTTTTTTTTGTTTTGTTTTGTTTTAAAGATTTTATTTATTTGACAGAGAGAGACACAGTGAGAGAGGGAACACAAGCAGGGGGAGTGGGAGAGGGAGAAGCAGGCTTCCCGCGGAGCAGGGAGCCCAATGTGGGGCTCGATCCCAGGACCCTGGGATCATGACCTGAGCCAAAGGCAGACGCTTAACAACTGAGCCACCCAGGCGCCCCCATACACAGGCTTTTAAAAGTAGCTCTTCTCTTACTACCTCTGTAACCTTAGGCAAGGAAATTATTTAACTACCTTGGGTCTCCATCTGTTCATCCACAAAATAGGAATGTTAAATAACTATTGCCTGTTGGTATTTTGGTGAGGATTAAATGAAATAATATGAAGTTCCCTGCACAAAGCCTAGTACATAGTAGACCTTCAAAATAAGTTCATTCTCATCCCATTTTCACTTTAATGTACTTTGGGAGCCAACTATCTTTTCATCTGGATGATGAGCCTCTTCTTGAGATTTCTAAGATTGTTTATGAGCCATCAAAAACTGAAATCTAGATTTTAAGACCCTTCTCACTTCAGGGAAGTAGTTCCCTGATGTATTTTGATGCGAAGAATTGTATATCTAATCTAGATTTGGAGCAGGGATGAGAAATCTTTCTTCTATCAAGGAGCACTGACCCACAGGACAGAAAAATACAACTATCACAAATAAAAAGTAATCAATATGGTTTTAAAGTCTTCTTTAAATAGAAAACTACAAAGTGTTTCATGGATCTAATTTTAATTTAGGACCAAGAAACATAAAAGTCTATGCAATAATTCCAAGAGGGTCAATCAGGAGATTCTAGCTGGGAAATGAAGCAACAGGTTAAAAATAAATAAATATGCACGCACTCTCATTTTCACTGAATAACATTTTCATCTTATTGCTGATTAGAAAAACGAGGCGAACAGATTATTACCACACTGAATTTTGGTAAGCCTAGGCATAAGCATGCAAAAGTTATGATAACATTAAATCAGAATTCATGTAACTTGTAGGCTATAGACTCCATGCTCTTTATTCAAAACAGTTTAGAGCTTATTAGAAACAAAGACAAAAAGGTGATCAATTAAATGTAAATATCCTCCAAGTAGTTTTTCATAACTTTGTAAAACTTACATATTGATTTAAGTAGAGATATCACTGCTACTTTCATATTACCAAGGTTTATATAGTCATTATTTATTATTTATATAAGAACTGTTTGACTTAATTTCACTGAAATATTCAAAGTAAATAAGTATATCAGTAACCTCTTGATCTGTATCTTGAATAGTTGCAAGTGATGCTGAAGAACATGGAGCTTCAAAACTCTGAAATGAAAAGTAATTTTATTAGTTAAGAATGAAGCATATACTCCATTGTACATATGAACCACATCGTCTTTATCTATTCATCTGTTGAAGGGCATCTTGGCTCCTTCCACAGTTTGGCTACTGTGGACATTGCTGCTATGAACATTGGGGTGCATGTGCCCCTTCTTTTCACTACATTTGTATCTTTGGGATAAATACCTAGTAGTGCAATTGCTGGGTTGTAGGGTAGCTCTATTTTTAACATCTTGAGGATCCTCCATACTGTTTTCCAGAGTGGCTGTACTCAGCCATCAGAAAGGATGAATACCCACCCTTTGCATCAACATGGATGGAACTGGAGGGGATTATGCTAAGTGAAATGTAAGTCAAGCAGAGAAAGACAGTTATCATATGGTTTCACTTATATGTGGAACATAAGGAATAGCACGGAGGACCACAGGGGAAGGGAGGGAAAACTGAATGGGAAGAAATCAGAGAGAGAGACAAACCATGGGAGACTCTGGACTTCAGGGACCAAACTGAGGGTTACAGAAGGGAAGGGGGTGGGAGGATGGGGTAACCGGGTGATGGGTATTAAGGAGGGCACGTGTGGTGATGAGCACTGGGTGTTATACGCAACTAAATGAATCATTGAATGCATCAAAAACTAATGATGTACCATATGTTGGCTAATTGAACATTAAAAAAAAAACAGTATAAAACAAACAAAAAAACCTTGGGGACAAAAAAGAATGAAGCATATACCTAGAGTACGGTTTTCAACATTGGCACTACTGACATTTGGCACTGGATAATTCTCTGTTTTAGGGATATGATGTGCATTATGCTGTTTAACAGTATCCCTTGCCTCTACCCAGTAAATACCAGTAACACTACTCCCTCCCAAACTTGACAATCAAAAATGTCTCCATCAAGTCAACAGCCAAATGCTCCCTCTCGGGTAAATTGCCCCTAGAAGACAAACTGCCCCAGAATAGAAAAGCCTCATTCTATTAAGTCAATGAAACAAGGTGGAAAGTCTTTAAAGTTTACTCATTCATATATACATTCCTGAAAATATTCATGTTCTAAGAATAAAACTACATGCCACCCTGAGAAACAGAAAGAACCACCACGGCCAAGATAAACAAGCTGGCCTTCAATGGTGGGAAATTTTCACCCAGAAGTAGCTGACCCATTTCTAAAAGTGACATGACCAAAAAAAGGGAACCTAAAGATTAGGAGATGGCTGAAGGGAAAAAGCTGAAAACTGCAATAGTTGTATTCTACATGGGTAGAGGGCCAGAGGTTTGTGTTTTAATTTTCTTTTTTAGCAGAGGTTGAAAATCTACTAATTCCAAGTTTTCACTGGCACTTTTGCTAAGCAGATGGGACTTACCTGACCCTCTGTACAGGTAATAGGGAACTCAGCAAAAGCCACTACTAAACCATATCATCTTCTAAGAATTCTCCAACATAACACCAAACTCACACATATTTTACAGGCAGCTATATATGGTATAAATTACATACTCTCTTTAAAAAAGTGTATCACAAAAGTAGGGACCCGAAAGGGTACGTGCACCCCGATGTTTATAGCAGCAATGTCCACAATAGCCAAACTGTGGAAAGAGCCAAGATGTCCATCAACAGATGAATGGATAAAGAAGATATGGTATATATATACAATGGAATATTATGCAGCCATCAAAAGGAATGAGATCTTGCCATTTGCAACGACGTGGATGGAACTGGAGGGTATTATGCTGAGTGAAATAAGTCAAACAGAGAAAGACATGTATCATATGACCTCACTGATATGAGGAATTCTTAATCTCAGGAAACAAACTGAGGGTTGCTGGAGTAGGGGGTGGGGTGGGAGGGATGGGGTGACTGGGTGATGGACACTGGGGAGGGTATGTGTTCTGGTAAGCGCTGTGAATTGTGCAAGACTGTTGAATCTCAGATCTGTACCTCTGAAACAAATAATGCAATATATGTTAAGAAAGAAAAAAAGAAGAAGAAGAATGTAGAAGGAGTGGAAGAATGAAGGGGGGGAAATCGGAGGGGGAGAAGAACCATGAGAGACGATAGACTCTGAAAAACAAACTGAGGGTTCTAGAGGGGAGGGGGGTGGGAGGATGGGTTAGCCTGGTGATGGGTATTGAGGAGGGCACGTTCTGCATGGAGCACTGGGTGTTATGCACAAACAATGAATCATGGAACACTATATCTAAAACTAATGATGTAATGTATGGGGATTAACATAACAATAAAAAAATTTAAAAAATAAAAAAATAAAAAAGTGTATCATACGTTGCTTTCCTGGGAATTCGGCTGCCATCCTAACTTCCCAACATCAGTCCTCGCATGGTATATATAACACCATATACATCACACACATAAGTTCATGATAGCTTTACTGTCCCCATGACCCTGGATTTTACAATCCCTTCTCCCCCTGACTTTAAATCTCACCAGATCCCTAAGGTCCTCTCTGACTAAGAAGTGCCAAACAAGTTAGAGATTATTATCAGAATTTCCTACGGGACTCCTGATATTTGAAGTCTTGTTGTTTGTTTACTTAGGTCATTACTACCCTTCACTGTCTTTGACCACAGGCCACTTCCAGAGACTTCAGTAAATTTTCTATCACTCCTCCAAACCAGGAAAGTTCATGTCAGTTGCTCCTGAAGACCTCTCCCTATTAAAAAAGAAAGTCTCAGTGGGCATTTATTTAACTGTTTGCCTCCTCCTACCATGCTTTAGTAAATAAATGAATTGGGATACAGCCCTCCCTGGGGATGGCAAATGGGAGTATCAATAATGAGAGTGACAATGGTTTTATCTACTGGAGTGATTCTGACCTGAAAACCAGATTACACTGCTTCCCTGATTATGTTTCAGTGGCTTTCCATACCATCTGCAGGATACAAGATAAAACAAAACAAAACCTTTCCCATGGGATACAAAGTAATCCATTGTCTGAACCCTGGCTTCCTCTCCCACTTCCTCTCCTATACATAGATTTTCTACACATCTCAACGCTAGTCATACGGAACAACTTAAGTGCCCATGTACGCTCTTGTCATGCAACCTCATGACTGTACCATTAGGATGCTGGCCCTCCCATATGCACCCCAATGTTCACAGCAGCAATGTCCGCAATAGCCAAACTGTGGAAAGAGCCGAGATGCCCTTCAACAGATGAATGGATAAAGAAGATGTGGTCCATATATACAATGGAATATCACTCAGCCATCAGAAAAGATGAATACCCAACTTTTACATCAACATGGATGCGACTGGAGGAGATTATGCTAAGTGAAATAAGTCAAGCAGAGAAAGTCAATTATCATATGGTTTCACTTATTTGTGGAACATAAGGAATAACATGGAGGACATTAGGAGAAGGAAGGGAAAAATGGGCGGGGGGAATTGGAGGGAGAGATGAACCATGAGAGACTATGGACCAGAGAAACAAACAGGGTTTTGGGGGGGGGGAGGGGGGATTGGTTAGCCCGGTGATGGGTATTAAGGAGGGCATGTACTGCATGGAGCACTGGGTGTTATACGAAAACAATGGATCGTGGATCACTACATCAAAAACTAATGATGTACTGTATGGTGACTAACATAACATAATAAAATTTAAAAAAAAAAAAAAAGGATGCTGGCCCTCTATCCTGGTAGGACTCTTTTATTCCTTGCTCTACACACCCTTCACTACCAAGCGCAAGAATCTCCACCCTGGTGAGCCTTTCCTGAACTCACCCCCAAATTTATACTAACACCAGCTCAATTCTTAGTGCTCTTTTATTTCACTGAATTGCAACTCTATTTGTCTACTAATCTGCCTCCCTGGGAACTTCCTAAGGGTAAAAATCATCTTATTCATCTCTAAATCCCTAGAACCTAGAAATGTACCTAATACATAACAAGCAGCTTTAATTAATGTTTGATAAACTGTTGAATTGCTACCTCATAGGTCTGTAAGGATTAAGTGGGATGCTGTTTATAAAAGTGTCCTATAAACCATAAATCTTAGAACATTAGTTTGCAACTGCGAAGGGAGGGTGCAAACAAAGGGGTCTCTACAAAGGACTATAAAACTTAAGAAACAAAAGAAGCTATTTTCTCTTAGGAAAGCATAACAGGATTACTAAATAACAGGATTACCAAATCCAGAAAATAACAATTATTTCCTTATAAAGTACACTCATCATTTTAGGAAGATAATTATCATTGAGGAACTTGTGAGGAAAACAACAAATGTAATATTAAGAAGATTACTGTCAATAATATGCTAAAGAGAATATATGCAAGATAAGAACAGTATTTATTTGCTGCTCCTGTGTCTAAATGACTTTAAGTCCAATAAGACTGCTATCAAAGGAACAGTTGATAAAGAGTTTTAATTCCAATAACTGGAAAGTAATCATGCAAAAATTCCTTCTCCTACAACTTAATATTCATGCTATGTACGTCTTTTGATTTATGTGGTAATTCTATTTAGAGACTAAAAGAAACTGTAAGGTAGGGGCGCCTGGGTGGCTCAGTTGGTTAGGCGTCTGCCTTCCGTTCGGGTCATGATCTAGGGGTCCTGGGATCGAGCCCCGCATTGGGCTCCCTGCAGTGGGGAGCCTGCTTCTCCCTCTGCCTGCTGCTTCCCCTGCTTGTGCTCCCTCCGTCAAATAAATAAATCTTAAAAAAAAAAAAAAAAAGGAAAGAAAGAAACTGTACGGTATACTGCAGGGGACTGCTCACACTGTTCTTTAGATGCATAGTACAGGGTAATGAACATCAAGCAATGACACAAAGATGTTCAATGAACATACTCCCAACTTCAAATTCTATTCTCACATTTTACACTAGAGAACTGCTTATAACAAAAAAACTGGAGCTTTACTTTAAGAAAGCAATAAAAAGAACAAACTCAATTGTTTCCTTCTTTGGACTCCTTCAAGTTCACTGAATGAGAAGTACTCTCTCCAGCTCTTCCAGCCTCCCTAGTTACAATCCCTCTGTTTTTCCTAAGAGTATCTTACACTGCAATCTATAGTCTTCATTCCTAAAAGGAGGTAGGCTCAACCAGCCTTGTTTTTTTTTAAGATTTTATTTATTTATTTTAGAGACAGAGCACGAGCGGCAGGGGAGGAGTGGAGGGGGAGAGACGGACTCCGCACTGAGCGCAGAGTCCAATGCAGGGCTCAATCCCACGACCCTGAGATCATAACCTGAGCCGAAATCAGGAGTCAGCCGCTTAACCTACTGAGCCACCCAGGCGTCCCTCAACCAGCCCTGTTTAAAAGCAGGCTCTAAATTTCAGTCTGTCAGAAGTTCTGAAGTTCCAAAGGTTCGAAAGTTCTCTTAAAGGTAAATAATGTTATTTGCCACACAAACAAGGCTTTAGAGATGAGGTTCTCAAATTAGTCCACACATGCTGATTTATTACATAACTTAAAAGCAAAATAGATGTGCCAAGTTTTCCAACCTGGATCTTTGTATATGCAGTTCCCTTTGCCGGGAACATCCTTGCTTCTCCCATCCCACCCCACCTGGCCTTCACTGAGTAACTCCTTTTCATTCTTTAGCTCTCAGGTTCAATGTAACCCCCTCCAGTAAACCTTTCTTAAGGATTCCCTTTACAGTGTACCAAAGCCGTTACTCCCAGCTCTGTATTCCCATGTTAAGTGATAGGTACTTATCAGACTTAAGGTGATCGACTGCTTGTGAGTCTCCTCACATGAAGAAGTCTCTGGAAGCAGAGACCGTGAACGCAGTGCCTGGCATACTGTGGAACTCCAAAAATAATTGTCAAAGGAACAGCTATTCAGAATATTGACCCCTGGATGTTCTATAGTACCCAGGGTTACAGAAGAGCCTAAGCCATGGTCACAGTGCTTTTCTGAAAGGACTGTCTAACTGCTTCTTACCACCTTTTCACACATCACCTTCTATTACGGATCCTTGATACTTACCACGATATCCTCCTAAGGAGGTTTGGAATTAAAGGGGTAAGATAAAGGAACTAACATATAGCTTCCTGACTAAAATGAATCAGCTCTCTGTGATCTTACTCATAATAGAAACAACTCAAACCTGACTATTAAAATTCTTTCCTAAAACCTACATTCTCATTTTGTACCACCTTACCTGGATTAAGTTTTCCCTGGAACTTGAATCACTTTCTTGATGCTCATGATGGTTTTTTCCTTTCCACTCATGAACAGCCTGCTTAGACGTGGAATCTGAAAATAAATGTTCACTTTTGTGCCTGGTCAAATTTAATGAAACTTGGGAGCCTTTGAGGCCTTCTTTTTTCTCCTGCTTAGACTTTGACTTGTTGGACTCTAAACTGAAGACATTTTCTTCTACAAGCTTCTGGAGGGTATCATGGGATTTTACTGGGATTTTGAAACTGATCTTCCTTCTTCTAGATTCAAGGGGTTCCTTAATTATCTTGTTGGAATTATAATCCTGAGAAAAATGGATTCTCTTGAATTTCTCTGAAACACATTTTTCAGAACTGTCCCTAAATTTCTTGTGCCTTTCTTTCTTGAGTTCTTTCACCTTCTCCCGCTGAGCGAGTACATGAGGCCATTGTTTTTCACTGGCCTGGGCTTCAGTTTTAGGTTTTACATCTTTGGCCATCTTAGGACTGCTAAGGTTTTTAATTCCATGGTCAGGTTGACTCCTAACATTTGTCAATTTATTATCTTTAAAATCTACACATTTACTTAGGTGTTTTTTAGTTCCATGTGAAGAAGGACTCGGTGAAATAATTTGATTAGCATTTGAATATGATACTTCTTGGAGCTTAACAGGGCCTTGGGATGAAGAATTGATTTTTGGTCTCCTTCCTGGAGGGTCGGTTTCTACATTCAATCTGTAAAGCAGCACAGAAACCCAAGTTACATTGCAATTATTCGTAATTATACATAATATTGCACTGTATTATTTCAGTTAGGAAATGACAGAACTGGTCTGATTCAACTTCATAAAAAATAAGAAATGGCTACATTAAGAAAGAAGTGAAAGAATTACAAATGGTGTTGGCATAATTGGTCTATTCGGACAAAAACCAAATTTACAGCTTTATATAATACCATGCAACATAAATTCCATATAGATTAAATACTTAAGTGCAAAATAATTACCATAATTGCTATACTTCATATTAATCCCTTAAAAACCATAGGGGGAAAAAGGGAATATTTACCTGATTTCTTAATACAGAGCTTCCTAAACTTAAGAGTGGTGGGAAAAATCACAAAGGAAAATAATAAATGTAAATGACTATTTATAGGGAAGCCTGACTAGCTCAGTCGGAAGATCATGTGACTCTCGATCTTGGGGTCATGAGTTTGAGCCCTACGTTGGGTGTAGAGATAACTTAAATAAAATTTTTAAAATAAATAAATAAATGACTATTTACTTTAAAACTTTAGCATATTAAAAAATGAAATTTTTAGAACTAGGAAATGGTATTTGTTATATATGTGTATTATATATCATGTTATGTTATATATGTGTGTGTATATATATATTATAAGGTTTATTTGCCTTAGTAAATGAAAAGCTCATCAAAAAGGACTGACTCTAGAATAGGACGTAAATAGAAAATTGCTAATGAGAAAAAGGGATTGGCTAATAGATATTTGGGGGAAAAAGTTTGACTTCCCTAGTAATCACAGACATTCTAATTATAACAGCATACCATTTTCTTCTAATCAAATTAGCAAAGATTTTAAAATAACATTAAATACTGGCATGGGGTTGAAAAATGGACCCTCTCATGGTAGAAATGCAAAATGATACGAGTTCCACAAAGGCGGGGCACCTGGGTGGCTCAGGTGGTGAAATGTCTTGATTTCGGCTCAGGTCACTGATCTCAGGGTGGTGAGATTGAGCCCTGCATCAGGCTCAGCATGGAGCCTGCTTAATTCTCTCTCCCTCCCCTTCTGCCCTTCCCCCCAACTCCCCAGCTTGTACGCACTCTCTCTTTCTCTAAAAAAAAAAAAAAAAAAGGAGTTCTACAAAGGAATTTGATAAGATAATTAAGAATTCTAAAAATGTTCATATCCTTTGACTTCCTAGTAATTCCCATTTTAGAAATCTATACCAAGGTGAAAAAAATTAAAAATGGACTAAAATCTTTTTTAAAATTTAGGATTATTTATAATAGCACAAAGTAAGGTAACAGGGTAAATTCTAAAATTTTGGAAATGACTAAGAAATATGCCATTCTACCAAAATGATAGAATATCATGGTCATTTTAAATGATGTTTATGAAAGTTTTCAGTGATCTAACAAAACGTGTTGATATAATATTAAGCAAAAATCAAGCAGGGCACAAACCTGTATATACAATGTGGTCTCAACAATTTAAATAAATACAGTAAAAAGTTTAGAAAGGAATATGCTAAAATGTTAGAAGTAGCAATAGCTAGAGGTGATATTTTCCTGCTTCATAAAAGTAGATATTACTTTGTAGTCAGAAAGAAAGGTGAAAAAATTTCAATGAAACACAATGCATTAATTTATATCAATAAATCCTTGAGTGCCTTCGAAGTGCCTGTCACTCTGCTAGGACCTGGAGAGGCCATGGAGGACACATCCAATAGAGTTCTGACCCAATTAGCTTACAGTCTGGTGGGGGAGAAAGAGACACTAAACAGCTGATTTCTCAAATAATTATATGAGCAAACTATAAACACCTCAGAGTTTTTATAGGGTTTCACCTGAGTCTTCATCGGATTTTATTTTCTTTCCATTATTATTTAACTGTTAGTAAATAATGATAAAACAAAACTTGAAATTTTAATAGGGCTTTGGCTTCTAATAGTATAGCACGTTTAAGATGTCAACTGTATTAAAGAAAAACCAGGAGAACAACACATAAAACATAACTCAAAAATATTAATGGGACCCTGTAGTTCTCTGAGCATTTTCATATTCTTTTTTTTTTTAAGATTTTATTTATTTATTTTTGTGAGAGAACGAACAAGTGGGGGGGGGGGGCAGAGGGAGAAGCAGACTCCCCAATGAGCAAGGAGCCCAATGTGGGACTCGATCCAGAACCCTGGGATCATGACCTGAACTGAAGGCAGACACTTAACTGACTGAGCCACTCAGGCGCCCCTTCATATTCCTTTTTATTTGTTCTTCACAGCAACCCTGTGCTGCATGTTTTTTGTTTTTTGGTTTTTTTTTTAAAGATTTTATTTATTTATTTGAGAGAGAGTGTGAGAGAGAGCATGAGAGGGGAGAGGGTCAGAGGGAGAAGCAGACTCCCCACTGAGTGGGGAGCCCGATGTGGGACTCGATCCTGGGACTCCAGGATCACGACCTGAGCTGAAGGCAGTTGCTTAACCAACTGAGCCACGCAGGCGCCCTGTGCTGCATGTTTTATAGCCATCTATGCGCCATGGTCTGTAGGGTTGTAATTAATGAAAACTCAATACAATACCTTTTAAAAGACCAACAAAATTAAATCTTAAAACTACCTCTTATCAACTAGTCTTGCAAAATACTAGATTGTGATAAGGCAGTTTTATATTTGCAACCCAAAATACTAAAGTTCTGATATCTTTTTAGATATAAGTTAGACATGGAGCAAATACTTATTTTTTTTAAATACTTATCTTTTATGAATGACAGTATAAAATCAATATTCAGCTGAAGTTGAAACACCATCCTAGATGAACTCTTGTCATATAATAAGTGTGAAATTTTGTCAAAACTTTATTATTATACTTAGACTATGTAAAAATTTAGTAGCCATTTTAAAATACGATATACTTCAGAAACAATTTCTCAACACTATCAGCTGTTAGACTGCTCTGTTGGTCATCATAATGTTCACTCAGGATACTGAATTATATACTTACTTTCAACTTAGCTCAATTGAAGAATAAATTACTTTTTGGCTAATTCTGCCAATAATGGGTCTTGCTCGTGGCAATTTTGCCATCTATCTAATAGTAACTGATGCAAAACCTCTCACCTCTTCAATTCCTGGGCTTAAAAAGATTTGGTCAACAGTGATGATGCAACTTAGTGAAGAAATACCACAAACTGAAAGTGCACTGCTCAGAGAAATGCTTTCTGAATATTTTCAAAAGCATACTTAAGATTGTTGCCCTTAATTTAAGAAACAAAACAGATGAACATAGGGGAAGAAGGAAAAAGATGAAAACAGAGAGGGAGACAAACCAAAGAGACTCTTAACTATAGGAAACAAACTGAGGCTTGCTGGAGGGGAGGTAGGTGGGGGGATGGGATAACTGGGTGATGGGCATTGAGGAGGGCACATGATGTGATGAACACTGGGTGTTGTATGCAACTGATGAATCACTGAACTCTACCTCTGAAACTAATAATATAAGTTAATTGATTTTAAATAAAAAAAAAAAAGATTGTTGCCCTTGCTGATATTTTCATTGCTAATACATCTATATGTACTCAAACCACGGATCGAGAATTGTGGTAATGGAATGATATAAGTGGCTTTCAGGATGACAAAATTCTGATTTTTCATCTGCACCTCAGCTTTCACTGCACACCAATTTTGGAACCATCCCTAGAGCTGAATAGGGAGATTTTTACAGAAGATGCCATATACCATAAAGAAATACTTATAACCTTGAGGCAAGTAAGTTTGTTTACTTCTCCAATGAATAAACAACAGCAGCAAATGAACCACATTCTCCGCAGGCAACCAATGGTTGTTAGAAGTTCTGCACTGTTGATACTGATGTTTGCAAAGCACAGTAGGACAGCTTTCTTTTGTCCAAGCAACCTTTTCAGTATATAATAGCTCCTATCCCATATTGTTTAAACACATGACAAAGCAGTTTTAAAATATCTTGTATGCCATATAGTTTGTCTTTGACAAAAGAAAATTTCACTACAAGTTTTATCTAGAGAGCTTACCAATAGCTGAAAGCAAATATTCAGATAGTAACAATAAATCCAAATGCCACGCCTTGTTCACATCACTGACGTCCTTACTCTCAGTAGATATGATGATAACCCACACAATGGCATGATCATTGATCATACATGGGTTCAGGAATGCAAAAATGCTGCAGTAGGCATTTGACTATTCAGTGTTGCAAGAGATGAAGCCAAATAGCAGATTTGGAATAAATACTGAAGCCAAGGTGCACTTCATTGCATCCTTGGAATAGTTTAGATCCTATTCTCAAAACAATTCAACAATATTGTTGTTTCTTCTTCCCAAAGACTATGTGGACAAGTCTAGGGGAGTAGTATACATAGATCAGAAGTCTATTCATTCCCTTATTCGTACATATAAAATCAAGGGCTAGAAAATGTGCCCTTAATAAGGCTAAAGGTAACTAGTGAAAAACCACACAGTGTTTTAGAACTTAAAAAAAAAAAAATACTAGGATAAAAGGCATTAAAAATCCATTTTGAAAAAGTTTAGAAACTAATAGTCAATGTAATGTGAAATTTATAACAGAATATACTTCAACAGATAATAATATAGGAGCAAAGTATCACAAAGAAAGAGGAGGAGATGATTCAAAAACAAAAACAAAGAAAAACCAAAAGAAAAGCCAGAGGCAGGTTGAATTTTTTGTTTTTAGCAAACATTGACTAAGCTTGTCTGGGAAGCAGAACTTTTATGTATATATTTAATGCCATCTTTATCATTTTCTCATAACTCCTTATTTTTAGAGAAATTATGATCTCATCAACTTTTATCATACGTTATACTTTATATTTATTTACCCCATTAGTGGCAAGAAATGCCTTCACCACAAAGTTCTCTGAAATTTTTATCCAAGAACACAGAAATTAAAGAAAAATAATCCCCACTATTCCTACCATTTTTCTCCAAGTTCTCTAGTTGTAGCCATATCCTATGTAAATAACACAGTTTTAAAACCATAACAATTCAATAATCGACATATTCTCTTCACAGGTAATATATAATTTATCTTTATAACATTTTTAAGCCAGCCACATAACTTCTTCTATTATTATTTGTAACAGAGTTATGTATCTTATAAGGGTGTGTCAAAATCAAATCACCAGAGATAAAAATCTGCATTTACTTGAAAGTGTCATTTACATAGCACAGAATTGTGATAGACTTTTTATTTCACTCAACTTTTTATTAAATTTACACTAATATTAAGAAAATTCAATAATCAGGGGCACCTGGGTGACAGTCTGTTAAGTGTCTGCCTTTGGCTCAGGTCATGATCTCGGGGTCCTGGGATCGCACCCTGAGTCGAGTCGGGCTCCCTGCTCAGCGAGGAGTCTACATCTCCCTCTGCCGCTCCCCCCCCACCACTGCTTGTGCTCTCTTGCTGTCTCTCTCTCTCAAATAAATAAAATCTTCAAAAAAAATTCAGTAATCATAACCTGTGCTACAGCTAGAAATATTGGCATGAAATCAGTACTAATCAAAGCAAACAAAAAATTTTGCAGATCAAAATATTTAGTCTCACAATTCTAAGCCCCCCAAAGTAAAAGATATCAACAAAAAGGAGGAATTTACCTTTTCAGTTCTTGTCTTCTTTTTACATCACAGTACAGAATGTCTGTGTGATCTGATTTCTGAAAGAAAAAAAAAATGTCTCATTTAGGAAAGAGAAATTGTGCACTGACATATAATTAACAGGAGAAAGAGACTGGGAGACAATATATTTTTCCACATCTATGTGTTACTGAATAGACTGACACATTTATTTATTTAATCTTTTTAATAATCCTGAGACAGGTATTATCATCATCCCCATTTTACAGATAAAGTACTCAAGGCTCAAACAGAGAAAAGTATCTTCCTCAATGTTACACAGCAAGTCAGCAGCAGAGCCAGGATTGAAACAAGCTCTACTATCTCTACTCTCCCAGTCTGTCTCTCCATGTGCTCTGGGGATACAGGCCTAGGCACAAAAGAAGTAAGAGAGAAATAGGATATAGTCCTATTTAAGTCCTGTCCTAAAGACTTAAAGAATAGAGAGAAGACAGATATGTACGAATAATCTAATGAAAGGACATACCTAAGTGTCAAAGCAGTAACAATAAATTGTAAAAGAGTTCAAAACACCAAGGACCAAAAGTTGGAACATACTTAGGAAAAAAGATGGACAAAATATATGCTAAAGATTGAATACAGATTAACGAGTAAAAGAAAAAGGTTTTCTCAGCTAAGAAAGCTTAGGCATTCTAAGAAACTGGAGATGACTGGTGTAAATTCAGCAGAGAGAAAATAAACCAGCCTAGTTAGAAGCAGAAGGGCTG
Organism: Halichoerus grypus; assembly: GCF_964656455.1. Lineage (NCBI taxonomy): Eukaryota > Metazoa > Chordata > Mammalia > Carnivora > Phocidae > Halichoerus > Halichoerus grypus. The sequence goes on from NC_135718.1 coordinate 110,857,649, forward strand.
TTTTCAGGAAGAAAAAAGAAAACTGGCTAGTTAAGGTGTGACCAAATTTAAGAGGTCTGGAATGACAGATTAAAAAGTGATTTTCCAACAGACGAGAAATATATTGAAACCTGTGTTTTAAGAAGGTTAATATAGAAACAATAAATTGAAACAGCAGTGTCATTATACAAATACAAAAACAAACAAATCCTTAAAAAACCGAATTCTGCATTCACACAACTTTCACAACTACTTTCTCTTATTACCCCCGACCACGTAGCTATCCCGACATACACCTAACTTCAACTTGAATGTCGTGAGTACTTCACCAACCACCCTAGCTTGCACTAGCTTAATGTCTTTTTAATTATTTGCATGACTCTGGACTTGGTTCTGTTGCTATTAACAATCTGGTGTCCTTGGACAAGTCACTTAACCTCCTGGACCTCAATTTCTGAATCTGAAAGCACAAACACTACATATCTGCCTTGGCTACCTGCAAAAGATATTATAAAGCCAAATATAACCATATATGGGAAAAGACTTAAAAACTCTCTTAATATTTGCAAATGCCATAACAGATAAAGGGCTAATATCCAAGATGTATAAAGAACTTATCAAACTCAACACCCAAAAAACAAATAATCCAGTCAAGATATGGGCAGAAGACACGAACAGACATTTCTCCAAAGAAGACATATAAATGACCAACAGACACCTGAAAAAATGCTCAACACCCCTTGGCATCAAGGAAACAACAAAGAAAGAAAAAAAAATGTATCATTTAGGAAATAGAGATTGTGCACTGACATTGTGCAATGAGATATGGTATCTCATTGCACTGAAAATTGTGCAATGAGATACCACCTCACACCAGTCAGAATGGCTAAAATTAACAAGTCAGGAAACAACAAATGTTGGCGAGGATGTGGAGAAAAGGAAACCCTTTTCCCATTTCCCACTGTTGGTGGGAATGCAAGCTGGTGCAGCCACTCTGGAAAACATTATAGAGGTTCCTCAAGAAGTTGAAAACAGAGCTACCCTACCACCCAGCAATTGCACTACTAGGTATCTACCTCAAAGATACAAATGTAGTGACCCGAAGGGGCACCTGCACCCAATGTTCATAGCAGCAATGTCCACAATAGCCAAACTGTGGAGGGAGTCCAGATATCCATCGACAGATGAATGGATAAAGATGTGGTGTGTGTATACACACATACATACACACACAAACACACACACACACACACACAGGAATATTACTCAGCCATCAAAAAGGATGAATATTTACCATTTACACAGACGTAGATGGAACTGAAGGGTATTATGCTGAGTGAAATAAGTCAATCAAAGAAAGACAATTATCATACGGTTTCACTCATACATGCAATATAAGAAATAGTGCAGAGGATCATAGGGGAAGGGAAGGAAAACTGAATCGGAAGAAATCAGAGAGGGAGACAAACCATGAGAAACTCTTAACTATAGGAAACAAACTGAGGGTTGCTGGAGGGCAGGTGGAATGGGGGATGGGGTAATTGGGTGATGGGCATTATGGAGGGCACGTGATGTGATGAGCATTGGGTGTTATATGCAACTAATGAATTACTGAACTCTACATCTGAAACTAATGATGTACTATATGTTGGCTAACTGAATTAAAAAAAACCTCTCTTAATTTATATCCATGTTGTCTAACCCCACATGATAGGGTCTACCAGCACAAAGAAATAACTCGATAAATGCTTTTTGGTGAGTAGAAGGAAGGAAGAAACCAAACACTGGTTTTCTTTCTGTTGGCTATCACAAAGTATAAAAGAAAGAGGGGCGCCTGGGTGGCTCAGTCGTTAAGCGTCTGCCTTCGGCTCGGGTCATGATCCCAGGGTCCTGGGATGGAGCCCCGCATCGGGCTCCCTGCTCAGCGGGAAGCCTGCTTCTCCCTCTCCCACTCCCCCTGCTTGTGTTCCCTCTCTCGCTGTATCTCTCTCTGTGAAATAAATAAATTAAATCTTTAAAAAAAAAAAAGAAAAGATGAGTAGAAAAGTAATGGGGGAATTTATATCATAAACCTTCTAATTACACATTAAAACTTTAATATAAATAATACCTAGAGTTAGTTACAGTATACACTCACCAGTCTTCTCTTCTCTGATGAAACAGACCTTACACAGCAAGCTGAACTAGTAGAACTTGAAGTTTTTTTCTCTGTCCTATCCTAAGAATGGCATTTGGAAAAAAGGAAAGAAAAGCACAAAATAAAGCACAATATAAGACAGTGTTATTTAATCATTGTTATCATAAACTAACATTCTACATTCATAATAAACTTCAAGGGTGGGGGGAAATGTTTAAAGGCACACAAACTTTGGTAAGAGGGAGGGAAACTCAACTAGAAGGAAGACTCAAGTAGAAATCAGAAGATCTAGGCGCTCCTGAATTAGAGATGAGGTAGGACACAGGTGCTACAGCAGAAGGTCAGCTGACAGCTCAGATAAAGGCGTGGGGAGGAGGCATTGCCATGGTGGAACTCAGTCTTCTACAAAGCAAAACCATATATCCAGTCATTTCCCAGGGGATCCAAAATTCAGTAGACCCAGGACAAACATATTGTGAGGACCTACCGTGTATCAAAGACATTCTAGACGGTGGGGACAGATTAATGAAAACACAAAAGTCCCTGCCCTCATGGAGGTTAAAATATCGGGCAGGAATTTACAAATAAACAAGTAATATATTTAGTGAGTCAAACAATGTGCTGGAAAAAAATAGAGCAGAGAAAGAGGGCAGGAAGGGCTTGGAGGTGGGCATGGAGGCAGCTGCAATTTTAAACAGGGTAGTCAGGAAAGGCCCCACTGATAAGCTGACATCTGACTGGAGACCTGAAGAAGTGAAGAAGAAGCCATGTGAATATCTAGGGAAAAAGTTTTCCATTCAAGGGCAAAGCCCCTGAGGCAGGAATGTGCCAGGATTTATTGCTGGAATAGTAGCAAGGAACCACAAAATGCAGAAAGCAATGGGAGAATGAGAAGGCCAGATGGGGAGGGCCAGTTGTTTTCTTGGCCCCAGCTAGGACTTCAGCTGTTACTCTGGGTGAAGTGGGAAACTACCAGAAAGTACTGAGCAGAGGAGTGACATGATCTGACTTACATTTTAATAGGATCATTCTGGGGGCTTGCTGAGAAGAGAACAATGAGAGGCAAAGGTGGAAGCAGGGAGATAAATTTGGAAACTACTGGAACAATCTGGGGAAGCAAGCTGATTGTCTGGATCGTTGTGATAGCAGAGGAGGTAGTCGGACTCTATATTATCAAGAGAAAGCTGATAGAATTTGCTGATAGACTGGATGCAGGTAGGGGATGACAACCAAGATTTTGGCCCAACCAAATGAAAGAATGGAATTGCAATTTCTAAATAGGGTAAATGAAGCCGGGCACTTGAAAGGTTATAGTTTAGGAAGATGAAGAGGAATCAGCAAAGGACATTTCGAAGCAGTCACCAATGTAAAGGAAAATCAGGAGAATATGGTGTCTCAAAAGCTAAGTGAAGAAAATGTTTCAAGGAGAAGGTGCAATTGGCTATGTCAAATACTGCTGATGGGTCAAGTCAGAGGAAGTCTGAAAATTGACCGATGGATTTAGCAACATGGAAACCACTGCTAGCCTTGATGAAAGCATATTTGGAGGAGTGATGGCCTGAAAAAGTCTGATTCAAGTAGGTTAGGAGAGAATCGGAGGCGAACTGCAAACGGCATGCCAATTATTAGTGCCAAATTGGGGAATATATAAATCAAAGACACCATGGTACTGTATGGCCATACTCCAGGGTCCCCTTTCCAATTATCTCTATACTTGGGAGGCCAAATTAGTAATCAGAAAGTTAGTAAGCAAAGAACAAACACCAAAAAGTGTAATGATCCCTAGAATACTTTATCCAGGTCGTCTAAAGACCTTATGAACTCATCTGCTAGCACAGAAATCACTTCCATAGGGAATATTCACCTTTGCTAGACTTTAGTCTCTCATTGTGGATGGTATTACAGCATGAACCCTAATTCTGATGATGCACTATGCAGACTATTCAGAGAGTTTATAATAAAACTAATTGCAGGGGGTGGGGCGCCTGGGTGGCTCAGTCGGTTAAGCATCTGCGTTAGGCTCAAGTCATAATCCCAGGGTCCTGGGATGGAGTCCCACATCAGGCTTCCTGCTCAGTGGGAGGCCTGCTTCTCCCTCTCCCACTCCCCCTGCTTGTGTTCCCTCTCTCGCTGTGTCTCTCTCTGTCAAATAAATAAAATTTTTTTTAAAAATATTAAAAAAAATAACTAATTGCAGGGGGTTTTTTTGTTTGTTTTATTACATCAGTCACATTGCACTCTTGCGTCCTGGAGACAACACTCAGCTCAATTAATTGAATATCCTAAATTTCATCTAGTAAAATACTTCTTAAGGCAGTGTGAGCATGCATTCCCTACCCTTAGCCTCCCCTGCACAGGATAGCCCATTCTGACTGATGAGCATATAATCTTATTCAATGCTGAGTAAATGACAAAGGCGATGTGCAAAAAGGTCTACTGGTGAGTTATTTCTATGTAAAGGAGAATCTGGGGGACCTAGAGTCAAGTCAGGAATGCCTAGGCAAATTACTTAGGTAAGCCTCAGTTCTGGCATTTGTATAATTGGGATAATAATGGTACCTACCTCATACAGTTGTGAGCAATCAATAAAATAATGCGAGTAAAGAATGGGGGGTGGAGAATGGGAAAAACAAATTACTTCTCCTGGGTCAGAAGGGCAAAACAAAACATTTACATATCTCATTTACATATCTCATACACATCTACATAAAACTGAGGGGTTTTTTTTCATTACATAAAAATGAACTGCAAAAAAAAAGGTATCTTTGGGTCAGTAAATCAAAATTCTTACTTCTACGTCAAAGTTGGGTGATGCAGTGGTGCCTTTTCTCCGAGACTTCTCTTTTTCGCCACAAGATTCTCTGTTGGACATTTTGAAAAGCTAAAATAAAAAACACATTAGGTGTTTTTGTTTTAACCACCATCACAACAAAATACATTAGAAATTAGTCTTCTTTCAGTTTTATAAAGACTGGAGTTTTACAAAATGATTTCCATCTTATAACCATTCCCAAGACAACAGGATTCTCTCATTGTTCCACTTTATTTCACTTACAGTCTCCGTCATAATGATCTCTTCCTCTCCTTCAATTTCATCTACCACCTTTTTAGGAATGACCTCTCAAAACTGTGCCTTTAGCCCTGACCTTCTCTCTCAAGCTTCAGATCACCATTTTCAACTGCCTATAGGACTGCTGTATTTTGCCCAACCTATGCCTCAAAATCAATTCATTCTAAGTCTTTATTTTCCTGACACACCCTCCATTCAACTTAGTGTGTAACAGAAGAATCCTGGGCTGGAATCGAAAGGCCAGAGAATGGGAACCTCATCAGGTCTGCTGGGACGGGAAGATATAAAAGGAGTCTAGCAGCAAAGCCCAAAGGAGAGTTTATTGCTGATAGTGACACATATGGAAACTATGAATGTAAGAAAGGCTAGAAAACAGGCAATTGCAAGTACTCATGGTCAATCGTGACCACAGTAAGTGAAGTCCTATGAAAGAATGATCAAATCAAACTTTTAGAATGGTTCGATGAATATAAAGAGAAAGAAAATGCTGACAGCTAAGAGAAAAGCTAATAATAAAAATTAATTAAAGAATATTTAATATAGACTTCTAAGAACAATCCTAATTTACCCCAAAATTTTGCTTTGTAAGATAATGTATGGCAACAACTGAATTCACAGCTGAGCTTCCAGATTAGAGGAATAATCTTCTTTTCCCCTTCTTCTTCGAAGGATTCTATTCCATGTTGGGGAAAGGTACAATAAAAAATAATAATAATAAATTCCATGAAATGAACTGTTTAGAGGCAATGTACTACTTATGTTAACTTCTACAATTTAAACTGATCCACGTTCATCTTACGTTGTTGCTTTGAATACAAAATAAGGCTAAATTTCAACCTCTCACCCATAAGCCAATTGAAAAAAAAATCACTGCAGATAGTGGACCGTCAGAGGAAAAACACATATATGTTTACCATGACAAATGTTTTATAATAGTGTGAAATTCGTGTTGACTTCATGAAAATCAAAATATCAACTCAAAGGGGAGACTTCCTGAGTTGGCCAGCCTCCAAAGTGGCTCCTGATGATCTCTGCTGCCTGGTAATTACACTCTCAGGCGAGTCCTCTCATACTAAATAGTGCTGGCCTGTGACACCAATAGGAACTGCCATATGGCAGTATGTGGCTGGGTCATATAAGACACTGTGGCTTGTGTTTTTCTCTCACTCTAGGGAAAGCCAGCCACCATATCATGAGGACAATCAAGTAGCCCATGGAGCTGCCCACCAGCGAACTGAAGCCCGCTGCCAAAAAAGAACCAACTGCCAGGCATGTGAGCGGGCCAGCTTTGAAGCTAATCCTGCAGCCCTAATCAAGCCTTTGAGTGGAAGCTTCCCTGGCTGATATCTTCACTGCCACCTCCTGAGACTCAGAACCAGATCCACCCAGAAAGCCACTTCTGAATTCCTGAGGCACAGAAACTGTGAGGTAATGTTTATTGTTGTTTTAAACCACTAAGTTTTAGGATAACTTAGGCAGCAATAGATGAATAATACAGTCACTTAATATAATCTTCAAACTTTGAAGACTCCTTTTTTTAGAATGTCTCAAGACACAGACCATGCTTAGAAATTCTTATTAAAATTCCCATAGAATCCACACGCTAAAATCTAACCAATTTTCATCTTCCGGTTTCCAGCTGGTGTTAAATAATGAGACTGATACAGTGAATCAAGCTTTCAATTAACCATCTAGCTTTTTGGAAATAGAAAAAAAATCAATGATGCTTTGATGATGCATAAATATTATTAGCCACTACTCATTCTCGTAAATTATAACGTGTTATTTTCCCATTTTTAATTGACTGTTAAGAGCAGTGAGGCAGTTATACATTCAGGAAAACTAGTTAAAAGTTGGGGTGGGGTGCGTCTCGGTGGTCCGTGGGTTGAGCATGGCACTCTTAGTTTCTGCTGGGGTCCTAATCTCGGGCAGGTGGGATCAGCCCGGCCTCCAACTCAGCGCTTGTCCAGGAGAGTCGGCTTGGGATTCTCTCTCTCTCCTTCTCCCTCTGCCCCCCTCCCCCCACTCGCGTGCTCTCTATCTCTTAAAATAAATAAATCTTTTCTTTTTTTAAAGTTGAGGTTGAAGGCATTATGAGGACTTTAGAACTATAACTCACTAGGGAAGGAGGGGGAAAAAGCCTACATGTACACTTCCTAACTACTGGGGGGTGGGTGGGAGGGTTGGGAGGTGGTAACTAATTCTGTTACACTTTCAAAGTGCCAAATAATCACACTTGCTCTCACCTGGGCTCCGAAACAAGCAGGAAATAAATAGGCCAATGATATAGGTAGGCATTAAGTATCAGCTTTATGAACCAGGAAAACCCCAGCTGGAAGGGTGAGTCTCCTAACTAAGACTAAAAGGGGCTTCCCTCTACTTCCCTGCTGCCCATAACATTCGGACCAGTCCCGGGAAGAAAGAGCAGCCAGAAACCTCAAGTTTTCCTGTCTGCGCCAGGGGCATGAATGCGTGAGACTTAAGTTCAAGCAGGCCGGAGAGTAAAGGGAAGGGAAGTACGCGGGCCAGAGGACTCTCTGGCAGATGCCGTGTGGAATCTGAGTCGCATCAACCAGGTGCCGCAAAGCTCAACACACTCAGAGCTGTGGTTATTAAGTCTAACTACAAGCGTAGGGCGCGCGCACAAACACACACACTTCTCTACCCACAGAACTCCTACAACCACAGGGCAATGCTGATGATAACAGGAATATGTAGCTTAAAGCAAAATAAAGACAAAAGGAGACGTGTTCAGGTCACGGTGTGGATGAGGGTGCGAAAGTAAGCGCAGAGCCCGATTCCAAATCAACCAGACTAGCAGAGAAGCTCCTTAGCTGCTCGTAAGCCGCCGCGGCCCAGGGGCTCCGCAGGAAGAAACCAGACTCTCGCTCTGAGCGAGGGGCAACTCCAGAGGCAGAGCCGACCAGAACCACACCCTTCACTGAGCGGACTCAACCCCGGATCCGCCTACAGAGTCGCCCCGCCCAGGCTTGCGGGGCCTCCGGAATCCTCTGACCGGCTGGCCACCCGCTAGGGTACCGGAGGGAGAGAGGTGGGAACTTGCCCAGCAAAACGTCAACTAGCGCCCCAGTTGCCTTACCAGTGCCCGCAGCGGTGGCGACTCCGGAGGCCCAGACCAAGAAAAAGGGCCCCCCTGGACCCGATGCTCGCTGGGAAATGTAGTCCTGCACTCGGACCCAGACTACTACTCCAACGCTCCGAGTGTTTGTTTAGCTTTGCATTTACTTCCTCCAAGGACTTGGAACTCCGGCTCCGCCCCAGCTGGCGCGCTGCACCCTGGGTATTGTAGTCTTGATTCGCTTCCTTGGTTGACGGCTGGAACGGAGACGCACCGTGGAAGCGGAACTCTCTTACCTCATTGGACGCCGTCCCCATTACGTTTCTGCGCAGGCTGTGGTGCCGTCGTAACGCCTCAGGGAAAGGGAAGCGGACGGGACTGCGAATTGCTGCCTCTGGCTTTTTATTTTTCTGCTGACAGGATTTGGTCACTGGTTCTTCATCTTTTGTCTGTTGCACGCATCCAGCCCTTCCCATTTGCTTTCCCACTCCTTGGATCCAGCCCTCTGGGCATTCACGCCAGTTCTCTCACCCCGCCGTGAGCCCCTCCTGGTCCCCGGGCGGGCCTGGCACGGAGGCGGTAACTATGGAGAATATGGCGGAGGAGGAGCTGCTAACCCAGGAGAAGGAGGAGGTGGAGGTGGCCCAGGTCCAGGTCCCGACCCCGGCCCCGGACTCGGCTCGGGTCCCAGCTCCGGCCCCGGATTCGGCCCCGGCCCCGGACTCGGCTCCGACTCCGGCCTCGGCTCCAGCCCCAGCCCCTGCCCTGGCCCAGGCTCCGGCCCTGTCCCCGTCCCTAGCCTCTGCCCCTGACGAGGCTGAAAGCAGTAAGTGCAGGAGGCCTAGATCTTTCTGCCGCAAAAGAAGCGAGAAAGTGCGCCTTGCTGGGGAGTAGGGGAGGCCCTTCTTCACTGGGATGGTTTAATGGGGAAAGGCAGGTTTAGGGATGTGGGGGGGGAGGAAGGAGGGACCCGTGTAGTGGGTAAAGCGGGTACAGAATGGGAGAAGGCACAAACCTCGAGGACATCATGGTGAAGGATTTGTGCAGGCCAGGAGTGCTGCAGATAAAAGGAAATAATGAGGTTGAGGGCTTCTTCGTTAAAGGGGGTCTTTTTCTGCTACGAAGATAGAAGTTACATTAATTTGGTAGTTTCCCTCTCAACCCCGTCTGCCATGGTTCGCTAAGTCCTTCAAAATGTGAGATGGTAACCAAGGCAGCCTGTTTACTGTAGTAGATCCTAGCTGCCAAGATTTAGAAACCATTGCTATCAACTAGTTTTTATGCTCGATATACACAAATAGATGGGTTTTTCTTATTATTTAATTTTCTTTAGCAGCTTGCTTCCAAAAAGAATTTGAGGCTGATAAGTAGTTTAAGAAAAGGTCGACTAAATTATGGATGTCTTCCCTCAGTCATAAATACCAATTGAGTTTTGCACTCCGTTCCATCAGAAGTGGACTGTTGAAAATTAATAGCCCGTGTTATTGTGCTAATGTATGTGCTTGCATGTTTTCTAAGTGGTGATTTATTGGACCATAAAGAGAAACACTTAAGAATCTTCTGAACACTTCTGGTGTAAAGTCTAAGAAAGTTTTTTTAAAAAATTACTTTGTGGTCCATAAATTGACCCTTATGCTCTTTCTAAATTATAACAAAATAAATTAATTCATTTTCTTTCCTACTTCTAGGACAGTTGCGAATTTAATATTTATACAACACTTGGGTAGTTGTAGTCTAATAGAGTACTTTGAAGTTTTAAAGCCTCATAAAAATTGTTATAGTAGATTAAAGAGTAGAGCTGACTGGATCTCAGTTTCCTCATCTGTAAATTATGGGGAAATTAATTAAATGATTTAAGTCCTTTTCAAAAAAAAAAAAGTACAGCTGATCACAGAAAAGACAAAGAAGGCGTGCCTTAGGTATGCCTCTCCTCATATAAGCTCAGAGCTTGTAGGTGCAAAATAAGGACAATCGTTTCTTCACCCACAACTGGGCGGGGGGGAGGGGGAGGCGGTGGTACACTCTCCTGAGTAAGTAGCCTCCCTTCCTCACCTCTAGATTGAATTTGTTTATATTAATCAGAATTGGTTCAGCAACTTTAGGGAATGCGTGCTTTCTCCACCTCCCCACCAGCAAGAATGTTAAACATAGTTTGGGAAGATACATATTCCACAATTTAAAGTATGTAATTTGAAGAATGTATGATGTTTGAGAAACCTGAAAAATGCATTACTGGGGCAAATATGTAATGATTGAGAAATCCAAAATGCATTAGAAATATGTATTAATCACATTTTTAAAAATTATTTTTACGTGGTCTAGTTAGTCCTTTGAAATCAGTCTTAACTAGGCAAGATGAAGATGGCATATCTGAAATAGAACTGAAAAATGAGGAAAAAGTATCAGAAGTTGTAAAAGAACCTCCTAGCATCTTGGATTCATCTGATTTAACAAGAGGTTTGCCTATTGACTTTGGGATTATTAGCATGTTACAAAAAGTTTGAGTGATATAAGTACAGATTGTCTGATATCTACTGTCTTGAAACAGAAAGTGATTTGAGAGGTGTACATACATAGGCATATCATGAATCTTTAGACAGATCTTTGAGAGTTTTAATAGTGGACCACAGGATTTTCATTGTTCTCTTCTAAGTTACCAGGGCCGTCTCTTATTTTGTACAACTTAGAATGATCTCAGTAAGCACAGGCTGATATAGTACTATATAATTTCACATAAACAGAACTTTGAACTTTGGAAGCCAGAAGCCTTTATGATTGCAAATTCAAAGGATTGATTTGTACACATGGATTCGTTGCCTGAATCTTGCGGTCTCACCTAGCAATTAAGTTTTTGCTCATAAGGGAAAAGTTTTGCCTATTATAGAAATTACATCTTATTATAAAGTCATTTGAACAATACCTGGTATGACAAGTTAAACGATAAGATTTGTTGCTCTTTGTTTTTCTCGTTTAAAAATGAGGTAAAAATTTGTCTTTTAATAAATTTCAGCAGTAATGTCTGATAGTGCTGAATTCCAAAATTATTGACTCCGTGTGCTACTGCATCCAAAAAGACCAATGATTTTTTTAAATTATTTAACAAGCCATAGTGCCTGCTGTGTGCAAGATACTGTACTAGGCATTTAACCATTACAAAAATGAGGAAGTCATATCCCCTGCCGCTTACTGTTTATTTGTGGGGGAAACAAACAAGGACACAAATTATATAGAAGGGTGAAAAAAAGGAACTGGGAGTGAAGCTTGGAAAGGAATAGGCAGGAAGGTAGCAATACCAAGAACAGAATTTAAAAGGTTTTTAAGGTTCTAAACTGTATAACCTAACTGAATAATGAGTACTAGAGAGCCTTATGGTTTACCATCATCTCCTCTCTGGTTGGGGATCTTTTCCTGCCAATTTTCAGCTCCTAGTCTTCTTGTATTTGTATATTCAAGCTCCTACTTTGTAAACATTACTTTCCTTTGGGTTATGGATATTCAGGTCTCTCCTTAAAAGGAAAGAAAAAGCACCACCTATCTCCTTTTTTATACTGCCACACTTTTTGAAATAATCTATGTGATTTTCTATACTTTATTTCTTCTTCCAATCCCATTTGTATTCTGGAACACCTCACTGAACCTTTTTTCTTTTTTTTTGTTTTTTTTTTAAAGATTTTATTTATTTATTTGACAGAGAGACACAGTGAGAGAGGGAACACAAGCAGGGGGAGTGGGAGAGGGAGAAGCAGGCTTCCTGCTGAGCAGGGAGCCTGATGTGGGGCTCCATCCCAGGACCCTGGGATCATGACCTGAGCCTAAGGCAGACGCTTAACCGACTGAGCCACCCAGACACCCCTGAACCTTTTTTCTTAAAGGTCACTGGAGACCTGCTGAATACTAAATCCAGTAGTTTTCTGTTGATTTCTACAACTATTTGCGATACTTAGTGTTGAACAGTTATCTTTTACATTCTCTTTTTTCTTGGCTTCTGCCTTATCTTGATTCTCCTTGCCATTTATTGTTTTTGAATCTACCCTCCTGATTATTTTTCCTCAGTGTCTCTTACGTTACCTACATCCCTCCATATGTCACTTCTGAATTGTAACTATTTATATTAATCAGTAGTGGGTTCAGTGGCATTAGGGAATGCATCCCCCATGCCCATAATCAAGAATATGTTAAATATACTTTGGAAAGATTTATTCGTATATTCCAAAGTTTACAAATATGTCATTTGAAGAATGTGTAATGTTTGAGAGAGCTAAAAATATGTTACTGGGACTGGATTTTGGCCTTTTTCTTCTCTTTTTTTCACAATGTTTTTTTCCTTAGGCTTTCTTCAACTCCTAGTTTCACCTACTGTGTATTTATGATTTATATCCCTCCTGACTCCAAAAACAACTCAACTGCATACTGAACTTGAGGATGAGTATGAGTAGTACATCAAACACACTATGTCAAAAACTAAATTCCTTTTTCTCCTTTCCTCTTCTTTTTGCCAAAAATGTTTTCCTCTTCCTTTATTGGTTAATGGTACCATTATTCTCAACCATATAAACTTGAAATCTTAAGAGTCATTCTTGAATGCACTCTTCATTCATGGTTATTTCTCACACCCAAAGTTCTTTTTTTTTTTTTTTTTTTTTTACCATCTGTTCTGTACCTTTCTATTACTAACTTCTCACCTCCGTTATTGATTTTTGGTTCTACAGCCAGACATAACCTGAAACGCATTCAGATCCTACCATTCACTCCCTCAAAAACCTGCAAAGACTTCACATTGCCGGAAGAGGACAGTCCAGACTAACTTACATAGAATTTAAGCCTTTCATGATCTGTACAGTTTTGGCTGTTTGTTCTTCTGCCACCTCCATTCTCCAGACATACTACATTCCAACCAGGGGTGGGATAGAGGTGGCTGTATTTTTTTACACCTTATGCTTTTCATGAGATTACTTCAGTTTATAAGGCCAGCCACCAAGTCTCTGCTTATTGAAATTCTATTCATAGTCACAGTCAAATGCCACTTCTTCAGTGAAGACATTCTCAAAGACACTTGTTGGAATTAATTCCTCCTTCCTCTGTATGCCCACATCATATTACTTTACCCCTAGTATTCATTTCATCCTGCATTGTATTACAGTTAGTAGGTAACATAACAATATCTCTCCTGCCTGTTGAAAGTTCTTTTTTTTTTTTCAAGATTTTATTTATTTATTTGACCGAGACAAAGCGAGAGAAGGAACACAAGCAGGGGGAGTGGGAGAGGGAGAAGCAGGCTTCCCGCTGAGCAGGGAGCCCGATGCAGGGCTTGATCCCAGGACCCTGGGATCATGACCTGAGCCGAAGGCAGACACTTAACGACAGCCACTCAGGTGCCCCTCTTGAAAGTTCTTTAAAGATAGGAAGCGTGGCTTATGTTTCTTACTTCAGCATTTTGTACAGAGTAAAAACATTTTTTTGTAGAATTATATTGAATAATTAGATAAAACTTTAAAGGTGTGAAGTTAGCGTTGTTCCCCAACTTTTTGCCTTCTGAGGCACGCTTGTCATTTTATAGGCAGAATTGCAGCAGTATTCCCCATCTAGGCACTGGGCATGATGCTACAGGAAATAAAAGTGGAGTATCTGTGACGTGATCAAATAAAAACAGAACTGGAATTCAGATTGTTAACACATAATCTTCTAACTCTTAAAATTTCCTTTCAGAGAGACACATCTCAATCCAAAGGCAGCTTGCTGATCTAGAGAAGTTAGCCTTCGTAGCTGAAGATTTTGACTCTGCCAGTTCATTGAACTCAGATAATCTTGATGCAGGTATTTCCATATTTTTAAGGGTTTTTTTCCCCCCTTAATTTCTATTGGCTTTTTATCTTTCAACTCATGAAAATTTGCTGAGAGTAGACTTGTTTATTGCCACTGAACTAGAGCAATAATAAAACTTTTTCATTCAGGAAATTGGTAGCCTTCTACATTCACAGGTGCTGGGGACAAGTTGTTTCACAGTTCCTCAAGGAAATTACAATTTCATGGATATATAAGGACTGTGTCTTCTGTAAGTTAGGAATTGCATTTAGCTATAAGTAACAGAAATCCAAAAAACAGTGCCTTTAATAACAAGAGGCTTATATTCGGTCATGTAAACGAAGTCCCCAGGTGGGCAATTTAAGGCTGGAACAAGAGTTCCTCATTGTTGTCAGGCCTCAAGCTCCTCCAGCTCCTCTCTTACTGTCTTGCCATCCTTAGTGCTTGAATTCCATCCTCAGTATCACTTCATGGTTTTTTGAAGTAAGCAGAGTATATTGAAAAATTAATTTTGACTCTACTTGCAGTGTGCTATATGTTAAAGATACTTGTTGGATTAAAAATTAAGCGAGTTGCTCATTATTTTTGTATATTTTTATCGTTTTAAACCTGAATTTGAGATTTTAATTTTTTTGTTACTATCAAAGTTTTTATTTGAGATATATTACATTTCTGATTAAATAAGACTTCTATTTTTACAATCCATAATCTTTTCATGAATAAAGAAGGAAGAACTTAGAAATTCACTAATAGGATACGGTGGCTCTAACCATGCTCCCTGGCCCAGAATAGCAGTTATCTGGGATCCCACTTACTCCTTTCACTCCTTCCATTTTTCTTACTCTGCATGTTCACTGTTTTTGTTGCTGCCAGAGCAGGTGCTTACACTGTCTGCCCTGCTCCTGCCTCTCTGCGACGGTGACAGGTACTGCCTTCTCCCCTGTCCAAAGTACATAGTGATGCTGTCTCTCACAGGCATTTTGGCTGGAGGGATATCATGTACTTTATCACTTTCTCATTTTCTCTGTTCCCAGTGGCAACAAAGATATCAGCTAGCCCCAGAGAGGAGAGTTTTAGGGTAAAAAAATCAATCACTGACCATGTGCTGATTATTAACTACTACCTGTTGAGGCAGAGGTGACTCTCCCTAATGTTAACATAGACATTATCTGAGAAGTATGTGTGTTGGGTGGAGAGAGTCTCCTACTACTTCTTTTGTAGCTAAATCGAGGCATTAATAGTCTATTCTGTGTTTTATTGGTTCTTTTTTTTTTTTTTTTTTTCCGGTCAGGAAACAAACAGTCTTGTCCATTGTGCCCCAAGGAGAAATTCAGAGCTTGTAATAGCCATAAGCTTCGTCGTCACCTTCAAAATTTACACTGGAAAGTCTCAGTTGAATTTGAAGGTTAGTATTTTTGTGCTTGCTAAAAAGTAAATGAGTCAAGATTTGATAGAAGTTTTGGAATTTTATTGTGAACATAAATATTTTCCATTTAAAATTATGAGGGATTTGATGTCCTTTTAATGTATTTCTTCGTAAATGACCATGTAACTCTCTAGGCAGTAGATGTATGTTGCAAGTGTAGTTTACTCTAGCAAACATTTTTAAGCATCTGTTCTATACTGGGTACTTTGCTTGGTCCTGGGGGTCCCCATAACTTTTTGAACTATGTTTTATTTTTTTATTTTTTATTTTTTTTATTTTTATTTTTAAAGATTTTATTTATTAATTTGACAGAGAGAGCGAGAGCGGGAACACAAGCAGGGGGAGTGGGAGAGGGAGAAGCAGGCTTCCCGCTGAGCAGGGAGCCCGATGCGGGGCTCAATCCCAGGACCCTGGGATTATGACCTGAGCCGAAGGCAGACGCTTAACGACTGAGCCATCCAGGCACCCCTATTTTTTTATTTTTTTAAGATTTTTATTTCTTTATTAGAGAGAGAGAGCAAGCACAAGCAGAGGGAGAAGCAGGTTCCCCGCGGAGCAAGAAGCCCAATGTGGGACTCGATCCCAGGACCCTGGGATCATAACCTGAGCCAAAGGCAGAGCTTAACCGACTGAGCCATCCAGGCATCCCTGAACTATGTTTTAAAAAGCTATACTTTTTCTTTTATGTTAGAACAACTACCATCTGACACATAATTTTGAAAGCGTAATAAATGCAAAACAAAATAAAATATATGGTATGAATATTGGAAAAAAAGAAGACAATGTCTTTTTTTCTGCTGATGGCTTAAAAAGATGAGACTTAGAAAGAGTAGTGGGATATAAGATAAATATTTGAAATCATAACCTTTCTCTACTCTATATAAATGGAAATTAGAAAAAAGGCACCAATTACAGTCGTGACAAAAATGACACAATTTGGGGGACTAAATTTAATAAGAGGTCTCATAAAGAATAAAATTAAAGAACAGAAGATGAGATCTTACCAAGTAAGAAGACTTCCTAGATAAAATCAATTATTAGATTCTGAGAGTGAATTATGTGAATTATTACAGCATTTTTGGAAAGAGATCTCGCAACATTTTTAAAATTTAAAATACACTTATCTCTCCACCAGGTACTCCCTCTTTTGGGAGTAAAAGAATCAATTGATAAGGATAGATGTACAAGAATATTCACTGCAGCATTTACTTAGTGACAAAAACTTGAAACTAAAATAAAAGAGGGTTGGTTGACTGTATTATGGTGTATACATACCATGAAATATTATGCTGCCATTGTAAAGAGTACATATTAGATCCATACTAGCTTACTTGGAAGGATTTCCACTATAAACTGCTATTGAAAACAGCGTGTGTGTGTGTAAGATTTTATGATATTACATTTAGATAAAAACAAAAAATATCTCCCAAAAAAAGCCCTAAATATCCATGTTAAGCATATGCATACTTATATTTGCATATGATTTTGTGAGCATAGGTGTTGCTAAGTGTGGTTATCTGGAATTTTAACCAAACTGGATGAAATAGCCAGTATGAGACACCCAGAAAAGAAGTCAGAACTATCTTCTTAGTAGTACTGGTAAAAGGTTATCACTAGTTACTTAGGGAAAAGGGAATTAGAGACTAAATCAGAGGCCATCATGTCTTTTATGTTTAATTATTTATAAGAAAGTATAGTAAATCGTGTCTTTTTATCAAAAAGTTCTTTTTGTATTCTTTATTTAAGCCATTGTGTAACCTTTAGGTTAGTCTTTGTCTTCCAAGTTATTCTCATCTCTTAAATGGCTCATGGCATTTCTTTACTTTCTTAAGTACATTAAGTTGTTGGGTTTTTTCACATGGTCGTGATCTGGTAGATGGCAAGTATCACAGTTTTTGTTTTAGCAAGCAAGTCTCAAAGTAGTTGGCAAATATGTTTAAGGTAGAAGCAATGAGACCTGCTGAAGGAATAGAAAAAGTGAGATGTGAGGGGAAATAAGCTAAGAATGCTTGAGCTTGAGACTTGAGCAGTTATAAAAATGGTGGTATCCTTTGCTGAGCAGAGAAGACTGCATTAGGACCAGGTATAGGGGAAAAGGCCAAGCCTGCAGATTTAGGCATGCAAAGGTTTAGATGCATCTCCTGGAGATGTCAAGTAGCCTGTAGAATTTTGAGTTTGGGGGAAAGGTTGGGACTAGAGATACACGTTTGGGAATTGTCAGAATATAGATGGTATTTAAAGCCATAAGACTGGATGGGATGGGGCGCCTGGGTGGCTCAGTTGGTTAAGCGTCTGCCTTCGGCTCAGGTCATGATCCCGGAGTCCTGGGATCTAGTCCTACATCGGGCTCCCTGCTCGGCGGGGGGCCTGCTTCTCATTCTGACCCTCCCCCCTCTCATGCTTCTCTCTCTCTTTCTCACTCTCTTGCTCTCAAATAAATAAAATAAAATCTTGGGGGAAAAAAGACTGGATGGGATAACCATAGGAGTACATATCAATGGGGGAAAAAAAAGGTTGCTACGTCCTGGGATACTTCCGTATGTACAAGTAAGAGAAACAATTAGATGCAAGGTATGAGAAGAAAGGAGTTAGAGATCACTTACAGTTAGGACAACTGGAAGGCATTATCATTTATTTAAAAAATGAAAAAGAGACCTGGTTCAAGATGAAATGATATATTTAGTCCTTGACAGATTTTTGAAATACTGACCTGATAACCCAGTGGTACATCCTCAGCAGGCAATCAGAAATAGAGATCCAGTCCTCAGGAAGGAGTTAGTAACTAGAGCTAGAATTTGGAATTCCTTCCCCCAGGGGAGATAGTTGCAACCATAAAAGGCATTAAAGTTACCAAGGAAATGAGGAGGAAAAGTCATGTAGCAGATCAAGCCTATAGAAAATCTACCTTTTAGAAAAGTAGGAGAGAGAGAAGAGGACATATGAAGAAGATTAAGAAGGATGGGAGAGAACTAAGTGCCATATCATAAAGAGGCTGTGTAATGGCAAATGTAGTATGAGGCAAAGAAGGTGAAGCCTAGAAAAGGTCACAGTGTCAGAGAACAGATGATAAAATTGAGTCCCAGAGAAGCTAAATGACAAATCCAAGAAAACACATAGTCTTGGCAGAACCAGAATTCAAACCTGGATCTCATATATTTGTTTTTGTACTATATCTTATATAACAAATATATAAAACTAAGTCTCATTCAAATAAATTATGACCTTATAAATAAAAGAAGAATCCAGTTATTACAAAATAAAATTTGCTAATAATTTTTAACGATAATTGAATATTTAATGAACACTGATATGACAACCATCAATTCTTCACTTTAGGTTACAGGATGTGCATCTGTCACTTACCTTGTCGACCAGTGAAACCAAACATTATTGGAGAACAGGTAATCAGATGTTAGATTTCTTTTTAAATTTAGCCCTCTTTAAAGAAAGCATAATTTTTACTTGGCTTTAAGGCTGTGGACATATTTGGCAATGAGGTTTACTTTAAGATTTTTGTATGAGTGCTTTCAGATTATCATAGCATGAAAAATATGAGATATATGAAAAAAAGAGTTGCTGTATTGAACTTTTCATTGTGTAGTTTTTAATTTTCAGATAAATTTTTCCCTTGTGTTCAAAAGGAAAGTTACCCTATTTACTAATTTTGGAATGGAGAATTTAAATAAAAAGTAATATTTTTCTTTTAAAATAAATTTTGATTATGGAATAAGAGCCTTCAATTTCTATGTTTAGTAAATATCTTAGTATGTCAATTCATATTTACCTTCTCTATGCTCTTTCTTTTAATTTGTCAATGGACAGAATCAAGAAACTTTCTGAAATCTTAATAATATCTTTAAAAGTACTTATGTTCATTTTTAGGATACATTTAACTTTGGGGGGATACAAATTACAAAATATTTTTTAGTAATACTATCCTGAGTGCATATTAGCTTAAGAAGTCCTCGTTATTAATTTTTTTTCAGGTCACTAAAAAGAGTAAAATGCTGGGGAGAAAAAAACCCAAGCATTTCTTAAGCAGTAGTCAGGACAGTGGTTGGTCCATCAACCCTATCCAGGACATTTTGAATATGATAACAACAGTACTATAAGGAACCCTATGCAATGTTCTCGACTATTCTCTATTTGCTATTTGAGCCCAAGTAAATAGGAGGTAGAAGCTCTAAGGGTAAAAGGCATCAAAAGTAGGAAAAAGCCATTGGAGTAGTCTTTTTATTCTCAGCTAAATGAGAAATTATAAAGTGAAAATTTTTTACTTGGACTATTAGACTTTTTATTACGTTTCTAACATTCAGTGGTATGGTGAAACTAGCTCATATTTCTAGAAACCTTGAAAGCTGGTTGTTAAAAATGGCCATCATTAAAAATTAAATTGTATAAATTTTAAAGTGCATAAATTATATTACAAACAAAGGTAGTGAGTACTCAAATCTCATTACTTCCTGATATCTATTTTACTGTTGTCCGTGTTCTTTATAAATATATTATATCTGCATGGTAACCATGCTCTCTAGTAGGATATTACACGTCTCTTCCCAGACTCACATTTAGTGATGTCACATCAGTAGCTTGAAATCTGACACAATTGTAGCTTGAAGTTGAACATGGTAGAGTACACATACCACAGAAAGCTGCAAACATTATAAATCAGGACTTTATTTTCCTGGAGAAAATTGTTACACAGTGCTGCTAATTTTATGCCATTTTTATAGGTGCTACTTATAGAAAATAGGGTACAGTTATATGCTGACTAGAATGAATGGGAAAAACAAATTAAAGTTGCAGTCTATTATAAAGTAAGTAAAAAGCATGTGTAAATATAGATAAGGAAGTGAAGATCCCTTCAAAGTTGGATGGCAATATTAATACCATCTTCTACACCATTAAGCCCAAGATACACTAAAATACTTAAATTTGCAATCTTAAATTTCTGTTTCATTGTCTTAGTAACTTATCTGTACATTTAAATTAAATACTCTGTTTGATAGATATCCAGTAAAATGGGCGCCCATTATCATTGTATCATTTGTTCAGCAACAATCACCAGAAGGACCGATATGCTGGGACATGTTAGGCGACATGTGAATAAAGGAGAGACGAAATCCAGGTATATTGCTGGTAAGTTGAGCAATCTCATTAACATATGTTCATAAGTAAATCCTTAAACAGTGGTCCAGTTATTCTTCTCAGACATCAGGTAGATAAAATATAGGGACTTAACCAAATCATTTAGTTAACTACTAATTCATTACTTCAGGTTTCGTTTTCTTTCTGTGAGGCGCCCAACAACATTCAGCTGTCCTCAGTTTAACAAATATATTTAATGTGGGTAAAAAAAGTGATTGATGCTAAAGTAAACATAGGTATCTTAATGAAAGATTATACATAGCTATGTTATACTTACTGTTGAAAAACACTGGAAGAAGGAAGTAGAGTTATATAAAGACCATTTATTATCCTGAAGTGATAATCAGGTTATCAATAGCTTGTTATTACTGAGGCAGCCCCTCTTAAGAATTAACAGAATGCCTGGGTGGCTCAGTTGGTTAAGCATCTGCCTTCGGCTCAGGTCATGATCTCAGGGTCCTGGGATCGAGTCCCACATCGGGCTTCTTGCTCAGCAGGGAGTCTACTTCTCCTCCTGCCTGCCGCTCTCCCTGCTTATGCGTGCTCTCTCTCTCTCTCTCTCTGACAAATAAAATCTTTAAAAAAAAGAATTAAGACCTCATGCCCTAAGGTATCCATTGTATGTAATGAATTAATTTCTCTCATATACATCTAGAATGGTATTATGTACCTTTCTTTCAAGAATTGAAAAAAATACTGAAATAATTTTCTATAGAGCTTAATTTTCTCATAGAATCTGGTTTGAGAAAGGCTGATCTTTTGAGATATGTCACATGCCACTTTGGTAGGTGTAGAAGAATATAAAATACAATGCTAGGGAATGTTAACTGTGATTTGGCACTGTAAAAAGGGAAATATGGTTGCCATGTAGTTAACATTCTGATTACAATATTATCAAGAAATCCATACATAAAGAATCTGTATTTTTCTCCACAGAGATATATATGTCTCATTTCTTAAATATTTAAAATATACACACACAAACACATCAGTATTTCATTTGGGTTTATAGCTAAATGATTCTAATGTATACTAAATGTAGACTCTTTTTTTCCCCATTACTTCATACCCATTTGAATATAATTTATGTTTTATAATTGTAGTTATAAGAAAGTGTTCTGAAATCAAGCATGTTCAGGAAGTATAGTGATTCTTAGTCATCCGTGATGGTTTATGGAATGAAACAGAGATACTAACTTTATAACCATTATATCACAGTAAGATATATTTAGCAGCCAACCTATGTAAACACAGTATAGTGGTTGATGAACAATAAAGGTATTTTAGGATTTTGTTTTATTTTATTTTTTTAAGATTTTATTTATTTATTTGTCAGAGAGAGAGCGCACGCACAAGCAGGGCAGAGTGGCAGGCAGAGGGAGAAGCCGGCTCCATGATGAGCAAGGAGCCCAATGTGGGACTCAATCCCAGGACCCTAGGATCATGACCTAAGCCAAAGGCAAACGCTTAACCGACTGACCCACCCAGGAGTAGGAGTCCCAGATTTTGTTTTATTTTAGCCTTATTGTTCTTAACTAGGTTTCGTAATACAGATATATTGATGTTCTTGGCAGATAAGATTTTAACTTAATAAACTTTAATTCACCAAATACTTAATTGAGTGCGACTCCTTCCTAGAGACAGTACTGAATAAATCAGTTTTGGGTTGTTTTTCTTTTTTCGTTATTTACCTAATTGATTACATTAACAAAGTATTATAAAGAAAAGTTATTTCTTTTAATGTGTATTGTTTTAGATATTTAGAATTACTGTATTTCACTGGAAATCTTTTTTTTTTTTTCATTTTAGCTTCTGCTGCAAAACCACCTAATGAAATTTTGAAAGAGGCAGACACAGATGTACAAGTTTGTCCTAACTATTCTATACCTCAAAAAACAGATTCCTATTTTAATCCCAAAATGAAACTAAATCGGTAAGATAAATTGGAAAAAGGGTTATGGGATGTTTCAAATTATTACAGATTACCTTACCTTAATCTTTATGTTCTAATATAGTGAAATTTAAAACTAGGTACAGAATGAAAATCATCTGTTTTAGTATTTTCTCAGAATGATTGTTTTCTTTTTTCCTACCAAACTAATTTCTTTCTCAGAGAGTAAAATAGGCCTAACTTTATATAATTAATGAACAGGCTGGTGCTTTTGTAGGCAATTTTATTTATGAAATCATTATTCATGGTGAATGCTTGTTTATAAAACCCAATTAGATTGATAGTTTAATTTCACAAATGTTTAGTTCCTGTACTACTAGGAAAGAAATATATTACTCGGTCATCTTTTAAAACAGGTCGTACAGTAAATAGGAACCCCAATTCTCACTATTCTTTTTTTTTTTGAGAGAATGTGTGAGCATGAGGTGGGGGAGGGGCAGAGGGAGAGGGAGAGAGAGAATCCTAAGCAGGCTTCACACCCTCCTCTGAGCCCAGTGTGGGGCTTGATCTCACAACCCTGAGATCATGACCTGAGCCAAAATCAAGAGTCAGGATGCTTAACCGACTGAGCCATCCAGGCGCCCCATCTCACTGTTCTTAAATAAGATAAAATCTACAGTGATGGAGCCATATACAGTAAAATTATTTCAAATTGTTATACTTTCTTCTAGGCAGCTAATATTCTGTACCTTGGCTGCTTTGGCGGAGGAACGAAAACCTTTGGAATGTCTAGATGCCTTCGGAGCCACTGGTAAGTAATGCTTTTTTTGGAACGCCACTTTAATTATCAGATTTATGCAGTATTTTTTCTTAGAAAATTTATATGGGTATTCTATCTGGCAGAATATTTTGATTAAGAACCGAAACTTAAAGACCCATATATTTGAAATTTTGTGGAAAAATTTCAAATATATATAAAAGTAGACTATAAGAAATGAATCCTTTGCTATCTATCACTCACTCCAAAAATTATCAACTTACGCTTGTTCTTGTAGCTGTATCCCATGCACTTTCCCTCATAACTCCTTCCACCATCCTTCATCCCCATTATTTTGATACGAATCACTGATATGTCATTTGATCTGTAAATATTTCAGTTGGATCTCTAAAAGATAAGGATTTTTATTTATTTATCTTTTTTAGGATTTTAAAAAAATAAAACCATGATACCATTATCAAATCTAAAAAAATTAAGAATAATTCTTTTAATATCATCAAATGTTAAATATGCCCAATTATCTCACAATTTTTTAAAAAAATCAAGTAGGAATTCAAATAAAGACTATGTATTTCATTGTTTGATATGTCTAAATCTCTTCTTAATCTATATTCACTTCCATCATTTTGTTTGTATGTGTGATAATTATTTGTTGACATACAGCTTGTTTGCCTTATAGACTTTTCCAGAGTCTAGATTTTTGCTGATGGTATCTCCATGATTCTTATAACATGTTCCTCTGTCTCCTGTATTTCTGTAAATTGGTAATTGGATTTTCAGGTTTGATCAGTTTCAGATACGATTTTCTTTTATTCAAGAATACTCGTTCACTGCAATCAGGAAGTACTTGATGTTTGGTTGTCTCTCTTTTTTTGTGATGCAATAAACTGCTTAGTCATTCGGCTGTGGGGTGAGAGGGAATTTTAAAGACTGAGAACATTTTTCCCAAAAGAACTTAACAGTAAAGAAAAGGTAATAGAAAGGGTAGAACATTTCTAAGAAGCCACCTCTATGTAATCCAAGTTGTTTTTACCAGTTATAGGAGTATATTTTGGGGAATTTTGTAACAAAAGGATGAAAGCAGGAGTTAGCTGTCCTTTTTAAGTTCTCTTTGCAGGGAAAAGTAGTGGTTAAAAGCAATTTAATATCTTGCATAATTTGATCCCAACCTACTTTTCCAAATTTAATTGCCAGCATTTTCTCTTACACAACCCTTTTTCTTTATTCTTTTTTTTTTTTTTTTTTTTACATTTAATCTATTTCACCCATCCTGTGACCCACCTCCCTTCTGGCAACCACCAATTTGTTCTCTTTATTTAAGAGTCTGCTTTTTTCTGTGTATTTTGTTTCTTAAATTCTACATATGAGTGAAATCATGGTATTTGCCTTTCCCTGTCTATTTCACTTAGCATTATACTCTCCAGGTCCGTCCATGTTGTTGCAACTGACAAGATCTCATTCTTTTTCATGGCTGAATAATGTTCCATTGTGTATGTATACTATCTTCTTTATTCATCTATCAATGGATACTTGGGTTGCTTCTATATCTTAGCCATTGTAAATAATGCTGCAGTAAACATAAGGATGCATATATCTTTTTGAATTAGTGTTTTCATTTTCTTTGGGTAAATTCCCAGTCAATTTCTTTTCTTCTTTGAGGAAACTCCGCACGGGTTCCCACAGTGGCCGCAGCAATTTACATTCTCATCAACAGTGAATGAGGGTTCGTTTTTCTTTGCATCCTCACCAACTGTTTTCTTTTTTCTTTTTTAATTATTTTTATTAACATATAATGTATTATTTGTTTCAGGGGTACAGGTCTGTGATTCATCAGTCTTACACAATTCACAGCGCTCACCATAGTACATACCCTCCCCATTGTCCATCACCCAGCCCTCCCATCCGTCCCACCCCCACCACTCCAGCAACCCTCAGTTTGTTTCCTCAGATTGTCTCTTATGGTTTGTCTTCCTCTCTGGTTTCATCATGTTTCATTTTTCCCTTCTTTTCCCTATGATCCTCTGTCTTGTTTCTCAGTTCCTCATATCAGTGAGATCATATGATAATTGTCTTTCTCTAATTGACTTATTTCGCTTAGCATAATACCCTCTAGTTCCATCCACATCATTGCAAATGGCCAAGATTTCAAATTTTTGATGGCTGCATAATATTCCATTATATATATATATACCACATCTTCTTTATCCATTCATCTGTTGATGGACATCTAGGCTCTTTCCATAGTTTGGCTATTGTGGACATTGCTGCTATAAACATTGGGGTGCACAGGCCCCTTCGGATCACTACATTTGTATATTTGGGGTAAATACCCAATAGTGCAATTGCTGGGCCATGGCGTAGCTCTATTTTCAACTTTTTGAGGAACCTCCATACTGTTTTCCAGAGTGGCTGCACCAGCTTGCATTCCCACCAACAGTGTAGGAGGGTTCCCTTTTCTCCACATCCTCACCAACATCTGTTGTTCCCTGACTTGTTAATTTTAACCATTCTGACTGGTGTGAGGTGGTTTTGATTTGTATTTCCTTGATGCTGAGTGATGTTGAGCACTTTTTCATGTGTCTGTTGGCCATTTGGATTTCTTTGCAGAAATGTCTGTTCATGTCTTCTGCCCATTTCTTGATTGGATTATTCTTTGAGTGTTGAGTTTGAGAAGTTCTTTATAGATTTTGGATACTAGCCCTTTAGCTGATATGTTATTTGCAATTATCTTCTCCCATTCTGTCGGTTGTCTTTTGGTTTTGTTGACTGTTTCCTTTGCTGTGCAAAAGCTTTTTATCTTGAAATCCCAATAGTTCATTTTTGCCCTTGCTTCCCTTGCCTTTGGTGATGTTTCTAGGAAGAAGTTGCTGCGGCTGAGGTCGAAGAGGTTGCTGCCTGTGTTCTCTTCAAGGATTTTGATGGATTCCTATTTCACATTTAGGTCTTTCATCCATTTTGAGTCTATTTTTGTGTGTGGTGTAAAGAAATGGTCCAGTTTCATTCTTCTGCATGTGGCTGTCCAGTTCTCCCAACACCATTTGTTGAAGAGACTGTCTTTTTTCCATTGGACATTCTTTCCTGCTTTGTCGAAGATTAGTTGACCATAGAGTTGAGGGTCCATTTCTGGGCTCTCTGTTCTGTTCCATTGATGTGTGTGTCTGTTTTTGTGCCAGTACCATACTGTCTTAATGATTACAGTTTGTAACAGAGCTTGAAGTCCGGAATTGTGATGCCACCAGCTTTGCTTTTCTTTTTCAACATTCCTCTGGCTATTTGGGGTCTTTTCTGGTTCCGTACAAATTTTAGGATTATTACTCTCACTCTTTGCAGATGATACTATATCAAAGAAGAAGTTTGACTTCTTCTTTGCCGATTCAGATGCCTTTTATTTCTTTTTGTTGTCTGATTGCTGAGGCTAGGACTTCTAGTACTATGTTGAATAGCAGTGGTGATAATGGACATCCCTGACGCGTTCCTGACCTTAGGGGAATAGCTCTCAGTTTTTCCCCATTGAGTATGATATTCGCTGTGGGTTTTTCATAGATGGCTTTTATGATATTGAGGTATGTACCCTCTATCCCTACACTGTGAAGAGTTTTAATCAAGAATGGATGCTGTACTTTGTCAGATGCTTTTTCTGCCTCTATTGAGAAGATCATATGGTTCTTGTTCTTTCTTTTATTAATGTATCACATTGATTGATTTGCAGATGTTGAACCAACCTTGCAGCCCAGGAATAAATCCCACTTGGTCAGGGTGAATAATCCTTTTAATGTACTGTTGGATTCTATTGGCTAGTATCTTGATGAGAATTTTTGCATCCATGTTCATCAGGGATATTGGTCTGTAGTTCTCCTTTTTGATGGAGTCTTTGGTTTTGGGATCAAGGTAATGCTGGCCTCATAAAATGAGTTTGGAAGTTTTCCTTCCATTTCTACTTTTTGGAACAGTTTCAGATGAATAGGTATTTAATTTTTCTTTAAATGTTTGGTAGAATTCCCCTGGGAAGCCATCTGGCCCTGGGCTCTTGTTTGTTGGGAGATTTTTGATTACTGCTTCAATTTCCTTAGTGGTTATAGAGCCACTTTTAGGCTCCCTCTTTGCTTATAGGACCCCTTTCAATACTTATACTATAACCTCTCGAATTCTGCCCTCGTGATCCAGTAATTGTTTATCTCTCTTTTTCTCAGCTTCTTTATTCTCCATCATTTGGTCTTCTGTATCACTAATTCTCTCTTCTGCCTCATTTATCCTAGCAGTTAGAGCCTCCATTTTTGATTGCACCTCATTAATATTTCTGGGGTCTTTGTTACCCTGTTCTGTTTCTGTTTTCTGCCCTTTCTGTTTCTTCCTGATTCAGTTTTGGTAGTTGATACATCTCTAGGAATGCATCCATTTCTTTCAGATTGTCTAATTTGCTGGCATATAGTTGCTCATATGTTCCTATAATTGTTTGTATTTCTTTGGTGTTGGTTGGGATCTCTCCTCTTTCATTCATGATTTTAT
The DNA here is from genome assembly GCF_964656455.1 of Halichoerus grypus. NCBI lineage: Eukaryota > Metazoa > Chordata > Mammalia > Carnivora > Phocidae > Halichoerus > Halichoerus grypus. The sequence goes on from NC_135718.1 coordinate 110,885,465, forward strand.
TGATTTGGGTCCTTTCTCTTTTCTTTTTGATAAGTCTGGCCAGGGGTTTATCAATCTTGTCAATTCTTTCAAAGAACCAGTTCCCAGTTTCGTTGATCTGTTCTACTGTTCTTTTGGTTTCTATTTCATTGATTTCTGCTCTGATCTTTATTATTTCTCTTCTCCTGCTGGATTTAGGCTTTATTTGCTGTTCTTTCTCCAGCTCCTTTAGGTGTAGGGTTAGGTTGTGTATTTGGGACCTTTCTTATTTCTTGAGAAAGGCTTGTATTGCTATATACTTTCCTCTTAGGACTGCCTTTGCTGCATCCCAAAGATTTTGAACGGTTGTGTTTTCATTTTCATTTGTTTCCATGAATTTTTTTTAATTCTTCTTTAATTTCCTGGTTGACCCATTCATTCTTCAGTAGGATGCTCTTTAGCCTCCATGTATTTGAGTTCTTTCCAACTTTCCTCTCGTGATTGAGTTCTAGTTTCAAAGCACTGTGGTCTGAAAATATGCAGGGAATGATCCCAATCTTTTGGTACTGGTTGAGACCTGATTTGTCACCTAGGATGTGATCTATTCTGGAGAATGTTCCATGGGCACTAGAGAAGAATGTGTATTCTGTTGCTTTGGGATGGAATGTTCTGAATATATCTGTGAAGTCCATTTGGTCCAGTGTGTCATTTAAAGTCTTTATTTCCTTGTTGATCTTTTGCTTAGATGATCTGTCCATTTCAGTGAGGGGGGTGTTAAAGTCCCCTACTATTATTGTATTGTTGTCGATGTGTTTCTTTGATTTTGTTATTAATTGGCTTATATATTTGGCTGCTCCCATGTTAGGTGCATAAATAATTACAGTTGTTAGATCTTGTTGGATAGACCGTCTAAGTATGATACAGTGTCCTTCCTCATCTCTTATAGTCTTTGGTTTAAAATCTAATTTGTCTGATATAAGGGTTGCCACCTCAGCTTTCTTTTGGTGTCCATTATCATGGTAAATGGTTTTCCACCCCCTCACTTTCAATCTGGGGGTGTCTTTGGGTCTAAAATGAGTCTCTTGCAGACAGCATATCGATGGGTCTTGTTTTTTAATCCAATCTGATATCCTGTGTCTTTTGATTGGGGTATTTAGCCCACTTACATTCAGGGTAACTATGGAAAGATATGAATTTAGTGCCATTTTATTGCTGTAAGGTGACTGTTACTGTATATTGTGTCTGTTCCTTTCTGGTTTATATTACTTTTAGGCTCCCTCTTTGCTTATAGGACCCCTTTCAATACTTCTTGTAGGGCTGGCTTCATGTCTATGAGTTCTTTTAGTTTTTGTTTGTCCTGGAAGCTTTTTACCTCTCCTTCTATTTTCAGTGACAGCCTAGCTGGATATAGTATACTTGTCTGCATATTTTTCTCATTTAGTGCTCTGAGTATATCATGCCAGTCCTTTGTGGCTTGCGACATCTTCGTGGATAGGTCTGCTGCCCTTCTAATGTTTCTACCATTGTAGGTTACAGACCTCTTGTCCTGAGCTGCTTTCAGGATTTTCTCTTCCTCTCTGAGACTTGTAAATTTTACTATTAGATGTTGGGGTGTTGACCTATTTTTATTGATTTTGAGAGGGGTTCTTTTTGCCTCCTGGATTTTGATGCCTGTTTCCTTCCCCAAATTAGGGAAATTCTCTGCTATAATTTGCTCCAGTATACCTTCTGCCCCTCTCTCTCTTTCTTCTTCTTCTGGGATCCCAATTATTCTAATATTGTTTCGTCTTATGGATCACTTACCTCTCGAATTCTGCCCTCGTGATCCAGTAATTGTTTATCTCTTTTTCTCAGCTTCTTTATTCTCCATCATTTGGTCTTCTGTATCACTAATTCTCTCTTCTGCATCACTAATTCTCTCTTCTGCCTCATTTATCCTAGCAGTTAGAGCCTCCATTTTTGATTGCACCTCATTAATAGCCTTTTTTATTTCGACTTGGTTAGATTTTAGTTCTTTTATTTCTCCAGAAAGAGATTCTCTAATATCTTCTATGCTTTTTTCTTTTTCTTTTTTTTTTCCCTAAAGATTTAATTTATTTATTTGACACAGAGAGAGACAAGCAGGGGAGGGGCAAAGGGAGAGGGAGAAGCAGACTCCCACTGAGCAAGGAGCCTGATGCGGGGCTCGATCCCAGGACCCCAGGATCATGACCCAAGCCAAAGGCAGACACTTAACTGACTTAGCCACCCAGGTGCCCCTCTTCTATGCTTTTTTCAAGCCCAGCTGGTATCTTTATAATGGTCATTCTGAACTCTAGTTCAGACATCTTACTAATGTCCGTATTGATTAGGTCCCTGGCAGTCAATACTGCCTCTTGTTCTTTTTTTAGAGGTGAGTTTTTCCGTGTTGTCATTTTTTCCAGAGGAGAATAGATGGATAAGAGAACAAAACGCTAACAGGGTAACAACGACCCCAGAAAAATATACACTAAACAAATCAGAAGAGACCCGAAACCGGGGGAAAAGAAAGGGAAAAAAAAAAAAAAAAAAAGGAAGAAGGAAAATGAATATGATCAGGCTGGTTAATAGAAGAGAGCCACACACTAGATTTTGGGTGTATTTTGGTCTGTTAGAAGAAATTGCTTCCCAAAATTTTAAAGAAAGAAATCTTATCTATATATATAAAAATAAGGGTACGTACAATGAAGGGATGGAATATGACTGTAAAGATGAAAATTAAAAAAGATTTTTAAAAAGAAATTGTTAAGAAGTTGGTTGAAAAAAGAGAATGTGATCAGGCAGGAGACTAGGCCAACGTCTTACACTAGATTTAGGGTATATTTTGGTCTGTTAGAGGAAACTGTATCACAAAATTTTAAAGAAAGAAAAACATATATATACAAAAAATAAGGTTAACTACAATGAAGGGATAGAATATGACTGTAAAAATGAAAATTAAAAAAGGTTTTAAAAAAGGAATTGATAAGATATTGGTTGAAAAAGGAAAGAAGAAAAATTCAACTAAAAAAATAAAAAGAAAAAATAAAGAAAATTTTAAAAATTAACTTTGAAAGACTAAAGGATCATGGGAAAAAATCCTTGAGTTTTATGTGCTGTGTTCCCCTAGTGCTGGAGTTCTGCCATTCTCATTGGTCAGTAAACTTGGTCTTGGCTGGCTGTTCTTGCTGATCTTCTGGGGGAGGGGCCTTTTGCCGTGGTTCCCAAATGTCTTTGCCGGAGGTGGAATTGCCCCGCCCTTGCTGAGTCCAGGCTAAGTCATCTGCTCGGGTTTGCTCTCGGGAGCTTTTGTTCCCTGCAAGCTTTCCGTACAGCTTTGAAGGATGAGAGTGAGAATGGCGGCCTCCCAATCTCTGGTTCGGGAGGAGCCGAGAACTCGGGGCCCCACTCCTCAGTGCGCCCCCCAGGGAAAAGCAGTCAGTCACTCCCATCTCCCCAGTCTCCGGCTGCACTCCATGCTCCCCCGGCCTGTGACCGAGTGTTTCTATCCCTGGCACTGGACCCTGTGTGGAGTCTCCAAACCCAGCAGATCCCTGTGGTGCGCTGCTGCGCCGCTCCTCCTGGGGGAGGAAGGGGCGTCTCCCCAGATCTGCCGCTTGTTGGGTCCCTGCTGGAGGAGCAGTGGCCCGACTGTGCTGCAGATCACAGTTTATGGCAACCCCAAGCTGAGAGCCCGCGCCTCGGCTCCATCTCTGCAGCCAGCTTCCCTGCTCCGATACCTGGGAGCTCTGCCACACTCAGGCACCCCTGGTCTTTCTGTGACCCCGAGGGTCCTGAGACCACACTGTCTCAGCTAGGGTTCCACCCCCTGCTTAGCCAGTGGAGCGACGTCCCTCAGTGGAGCGGACCTCATAAAAGTTCCGATTTTGTGTCCCGCGGCTCTATCACTTGCTGGTAGCGGCTGACGGAGGCTCCCTCCCCCGTGGTCTTACCTTCCCGTATATCGCCTCAGATTCACTTCTCCACACGTCCTACCTTCCAGAAAGTGGTCGCTTTTCTGTTCATAGAATTGCTGCTATTCTTTTCTTCGGTCTGTTGAGTTTGTAGGTGTTCTGAATGGTTTGATAAGTATCTAGCTGAATTCCTGGACCACACGAAATTTAGGTCTCCTACTCCTCTGCCATCTTGCTCCTCCCTCCAACAGTTGTCTTTTTGATTGTAGCCATTCTCACAGGTGTAAGGATGATATCTCATTTTTATTTACATTTTACTCATCATTAGTGATGTTGAGCATCTTTTCATGTGTCTGTTGGCCATCTGTATATCTTCTTTGGACTCTTGACCATCTTCACCCAATCCTTCCACCCTCTATCCCCCCCCACCCCCACCTCTGGCAACCTACAAATCTGATCTCTGTTTCTATGAGTTTGGTTTTTTTAGATTCCACATGTAAGTGCAATCATACAGTATTTGTCTTTCTCAGACATTTTACTGAACATAGTGCCCCAGTGGTCCATCCATGATGTCATAAGTGTCAGGATTTTCTTCTTTTTTATGGCTGAATAGTAATTTTGTGTGTGTGTGCATATATCACATTTTCTTTATCCATCAGTGGACACTTAACGTTGTTTCCATGTCTTGGCTATGGTGAATACTGCTGCAATGAACTACTCTTTTGTCACCTGAAATCATTAAAGCTAATGTCTGAGCTTTTCAGTCCTTTCTTGTAATGTTCCTTTGTAAACTTAAATCAGTTCATAGCAGTCAGTTTGCATGCTTTCCCATCTCTAAAAATGTGAATATTAGAACTAATCACAAGCTTGTTATGAGAACCTGAATTTGTAAAGACCGTGGCACATAGTAGATGTTAAATGTTTACGTTTATGAGGCACGTGAGTGGAGACTTTGGCCAAGACTTGTAGCACAGAGAGGGTTCTAATCCGCAGCGGCTGGGCCTGTGCCACCATCTCCTGTATTGCAACGAATGGCACTTACGGCGCTAATCCAGGAGGTGTAGGGAGCCTGTGAGGAGAGACTTTCTTTGTCTGAATTCCTGATCATTTGCTTACATATACAGAGTTCTGTTTAATTCACAATGATGCTGTTGTACAGTGTTTGAAAAAATGGTGGTCCACTAAAGTTGTTTTTGTATTTTGGTGCATTAGGTAAACTGCAGCAGGAGGAGTTTCAACTTCCCATCCCCCAAGCAGAGTAACTCCACTCTTACTCATATTGTATATTGGGTTTCTCTGTAAGATTTTGTTTGAAAAAAGCATTCCATTGTAAGAAATTTTTACAAAGAAAACCTATTTCCCAAAATAATCAGAGCAAACATGGTTATTTTATTTGAATACGTGTTACAGAAAAGCTTTAGAAAAAGTATTAATGAAAATCTGTTAGACACATTTTGTGTGTGCGTGTGTGTGTGTGTGGTAACTTTTCTTCAGAGGCTTTGTAGTGAGAAAGTAAAAAAAGAATTATTTATGAAAATATTAAGATTTTGAGACAGTTTGGTTTTGTTTTTATAAAATATTTATTATATACTGTTTTTATTCTTTAATTACTATAATTTAAAATTCATTTTCCTTCACATTTCTCTTAAGGGATAATGGGATTACAATGGGCAAAACATCTTGGAAGTGCAGTTAAGGTTACAATTAATGACTTGAATGAGAACTCTGTGACACTGATTCAGGAAAACTGCCATTTAAACAAATTGAAAGTGGTGGTGGACAGTAAGGAAAAGGAAGAGAGTGATGATATTCTTGAAGAAGGAGAGGAAAACCTTGGTAATATTAAGGTGACCAAAATGGATGCCAATGTACTGATGCATTTGAGATCCTTTGATTTCATGTAAGTGAAAAAAATTTGCTGTGTCACTTTTTGTGTATGTGTGCGTGTGTTTGTCACTTTCTAAACTGGCCTGGATTTTTGGTGGGGGGACTAAGACTGTTGTTTGTTTATTTGCATTAATACAGTTTTTTCCATTGGTCTAAGGAATGCAATAAGTACATTTTCTAGCATTTGAAATAAAATTCCCAGGCATGACAATTTTCTTCTAAGCCTGATTCACTTTTATATGTCTGACGTATTATATGATCATTTTATTACTTAATTTAAAAACAGAATTATATATTTAAAATTGATTTGTAAAGTACTTTTGAATCCATGGAATTTTATCATTAGACATAATGATAGTGGTACCATTTTGATTACTAGTAAGATTTTAAATATGTCTGTATTCTTTCTGATTTTAGACACCTAGACCCTTTTGGAACATCCGTGAACTATCTAGATTCTGCATTCAGAAATATAAGAAACCTTGGCATAGTTTCAGTGACGTCTACAGATATCAGTTCTTTATATGCCAAGGCACAGCATGTTGCCCGGCGTCACTACGGCTGTAATATTGTCCGAACTGAATATTACAAGGAACTAGCGGCCAGAATTGTTGTAGCTGCAGTGGCAAGGTACCAGATTGACAACAACGTACCTAGTATGTTTGGGTATATGATAGAGATAATATTACAAAAAGTGCCAGTTGCATTTTTCAAAATATGCACGAAGTGCAAATTCTGTATTCGTGTCCATAATCTTGATTTGTTTGGTAATCTAACGTTTTTGTTATAATTTGATTTAAAAGTTTTGTGCCTAAAATAGTTTACTCTCCAATGAAAAGTTTTATTAAAATTAGTTTAAGAGAGGGAGACAAACCATAAGAGACTCTTAATCTCAGGAAACAAACTGAGGGTTGCTGGAGTGGGGGGTGGAGTGGGAGGGATGGGGTGGCTGGGTGATGGACACTGGGGAGGGTATGTGCTATGGTGAGTGCTGTAAGTTGTGTAAGACTGATGAATCACAGACCTGTACCCATGAAACAAATAATATGTTATATGTTAATTGAAAAAAAAAAAAGTTAATAAAAAAATTAGTTTAAGAAAGAAGAGATAAAAATGAAAGTTAATGTCAAATCAGGTATTTTAACAATGTAGGGTAGATGGGGGATAGCACCATGAAAAGAAAATGCAAACGTTGTTTTTAGATTTAGAAAAATTCGGGGTTTTGTGGGTGGGGTTTGTTTTATATTTATTTATTCATTTTTAAGTAGGTGCCATGCCCAACATGGAGCACAACACAGGGCTTGAACTCATGACCCTGAGGTTAAGACCTGAGCTGAGCTCAAAAGTCAGACACCTAAGTGCCCAGAAAAATTTGTTTTTGTTTTTTTGGTGTTTTTTTAAGATTTTATTTATTTATTTATTTATTTATTTATTTTAGAGTGAGGGGAGGGAGAGAGCTCGATCAGAGGGAGAGAAAAATCTCAAGCAGATTCTGCACCAAGCATGGAGCCCAGTGCGGGGCACGATCCCACAACCCTGAGATTATGACCTGAGCCGAAATCAAGAGTTGGAGCTCAACCGACTGAGCCACCCCAGCACCCAAAAAATCGTTTGTTTTATGTCTGTTTCATTTCCTTTATTTACATAGTTTGAATAAAATGATGGCTTATAGGGGTGCCTGGCTGGCTCAATCGATGGAGCATGTAACTCTTGATCTCAGGGTCGTGAGTTCAGACCCCATATTGGGTGTAGAGATTACTAAAACAAAAATAAAAATAAACATAAATAAACTTTTAAAATGATGGCTTATAAACTTGATTCTGCAAAATGATCTTACCTACAAAACAAAAAGTTCTGTTTTTCATCAGGATTTCTAAACAGTTAAAGAAAGGCTTTTTCTTTTTTTGAGCACCCACTTTATTCAGAATATTCTGCTAGAAGAAGAATATTATATAAGTTGACCCTGAGAGTATAGATAATGCATGATTAGCCAGTTCATTCACTAGCCTCAACACTGGGTTCACAGCATTTAGATTGAAATTCCTACCTCAACATAATACGGATTATAGTAGACTTCATATGCCTTTGGTGTTATTCCTAATTATCTGAAAACTCTGATATCCAGTATGTATACACACCAAGGACCTATTGTATATACTTAAAAATGTTTATGATGTAATATCAACAAGTTGAAATTAATACATATGAACTAAGTACATACAACTGCAGAGGGAAAACTAAGTACATAAATGGTATATCAATTAGAATTTAATCCAAAAGTCTATAAAATTAATAGTGGCAAAAACTTTGCCTATTCATTTTTCACTGAACATTCAGCACATACTAGCCTGCATGTAGTTAGTCCTCAATAATCATTGTTTGGAAGAAGCTTTTATAGAAAAGAGTAGATAAAAAGGAAGAAGGGTGGTGGTGATGACAAGAAACAAAGTGACACTGAAAATCAGAGATGTAGTCTTACTGAGAGGATACCATAATGGAGAATGTCTAGTTACTAAAGATTCTGCCAAGCATCCTTTGTTACCCGTGTTTCAGTTTGTGTAAAAGTTACAGTAATGATTTTTTAAAAACACTGCTACTAAGAATTGAACTTTCCTTATTTTCCCATAACCCATCCATGGTTTCCTGTCCAGGTTAGTATTGTCAATATAATGCCAAACAAAGAAAAATGATAAGCCCCCAAAATAACTTGAAAAATTTCTTTCCAGAGCTGCAGCCCGATGTAACAAAGGCATTGAGGTACTGTTTGCAGTGGCTCTGGAACATTTTGTGTTGGTTGTCGTGAGAGTTTTGAGGGGGCCTACCTCTGCAGATGAGACAGCCAAGAAGATTCAGTACCTGATCCATTGTCAGTGGTGTGAAGAGAGAATTTTTCAGAAGGATGGTAATATGGTAGAAGGTAAATTCAGATTTCTCTTGACTGTATATTGTGTTTATGTATAAGCCTCCAATGAATAAGTCGTTATCACATCCCTAATTACACATATTGTTGTCCTTTGATTTTAAAGATTACAGTGCTAACTTTATTTCCTATACTGGATTTCCTTTCATCAACAGACAAGACATTCGTGTGAGTTTATTAAAGTTATTTACTCATGCTCTACAATTTATGCTCTCTAGCTCTGCCCTCTTTTGAAACATCTAGAAATAACTTAGTTTCCACTGTCACTAATTTTAGGAACATAAGTCAGATTACTTCTTTGTCTAGGGTGTTTCAAATCACTAATTTTATAAAAATAATTATCATGTTTCTGGCTTAATATAAAAACCATCCGTTATAAAATTCCTTCAGTAAACATTTACTGAGCCTCTACTATATGCCAGGCATGGGGATCAAAGAAAAAGATGAAGCTTATGCCCTTATAAAGCTGTTTCTGTTTTGCTTTTCTGGGGCATAGAAACAGATGCCCATTGTTTTCTGTTAGATTCTTGGCATGTCTTAGTATGGATTTTTAAGAACTCCTTACATATTAGAGTTTAACCCTTGTGATATGAGTTGCAAATATTTTTTCTCATTTTGTGACTTCTGTTGAAATGTGTTTTTTTAAATCTTTCATATGCAGAAGTTTGTTGTTGCTGTTATAAAGTTAATTGAATTTTATGTATTCTGGATTTTGTCTATATTTAGAAAGAATTTTCATGTTTCTATATTCAGGGTAGGTTATGTTCTATTGAATAATTCACCTTTCTCCACCAATGTGAGACTACCATCTTTTTCTTATACTAAAGAATATATTTGAGTTTGTTTCTGCATTTTCTATTCTGTTCCAGTGGTTGAATATCTATTCATACACCTCTACCGCACTATTTTGATTACAGAGGATCTTTAGTGTTTAATATCTGTTACAGCAGTCCCTCTTCAAAGCTCTATTTTTGGAGTGTTCCTGATAAGGGATCTTCCTTTTTTCTTAATAAAAGAGTAGATGAATAGACAGCTAGTATTTTATTTTGATTTTATTAAGGAGGATAGATACTGTTGTGGTTTTCAGATTTCCTAATAACCTAGTATGCTTTTCATTTGTGCAGTACTTTTGCTACGGTGTTAATTGTTAGTGAGAATGGAAGGCATCCTGTCATGTTGCTTTAGTTCTCTCTGGTCCTTTCTGATTCAAGCATGGATCTGAGATACCTGTCGTTTTTCATGTTAAGAAAGTATCCTTCATTTCCAGTTTTATTGTATTTTAGCAAAGATGCTGAATTTTGTCATGTATTTCAGCACCTGTGGAGATGATTATGTGGTGTTTCTTCTTAGGTCTATTGATTTGATTGGTTTTAATAAAATTTCCCAGTATTGAACCATTCTGCCCTTCTAGAATAAACTACTCGGTCAGGAAGTATTTTCTTAAGATAGATTCTATTTGTTAATTTTTTAAATTTTGTTTTAATATTCATAAATGAGATGGTGTATAGTTTTCCTTTTTAGCATAATTTTGATTGGGCTTTGGAATCTGTTTAAACTTGGAAAGAATTTGGAACTTTGCCCTTTTTTTTTCTTTTTCAGTTGTTGGGAACAGGATAGCTTTAGCTTTTCTGAATTATTTACATAGAGTTGAGCCAAGTGGTATCTAATGGTTCTTTTTAATTTTCTTGGTTTCTGTGGTTATATTCTCTTTTTTAAATTTTTAATACTTGTTCTTTCTGACTTTTCTCTTGACTACCTTAGATACTGGTTTATCTGTCCTATTGTTCATTTATTATCTTTCTTAATGTTTTACTTTTGTAGTAGTAAATATGTATTCCAAAATTTGAATTGTTTTGGTTTTAAGTAATATAGTTTGGCTTCTTGGCATCATAAATGAGGTAATCACCCTCCCATTTTCCATTTTCCCTTCCCAGTTTGTGCTCATTATACCATTTATATGTTATTAGAATATGTAACGTTTATATTCTGTTGTGCCAATAAAATCTATACATTAAACGTGTTTAATACTCATCATCACTCTTTTTGCCATAATTTCTCTAATCATCTCTTAATTTACTAAATCTAACTTTCTGAGTTTAGTCAAGAGTGGGCAGAATACTCCTTGATTTCTTGCATGTTTAAAGCTCACTACCCATAGCCTTTATACTTAAAAGAGTTTAGAGTTTCTTTGAGTGCCTTGTAAAAGTGTTTATATTGTCATCTGTCACTGAATATTATAGTAACTTTTCCTTCTTTCATGTGACATGATTATTTTGCCTGGCTTCCCAAAGGAATATTTATTTTTGAAGTCCAGTAACTTTACTAGGGTATATCTTTTTAGGATAAGTGTTCCTAAATCACGGTGTACCCCTTCAGAGTTTCAAATCTTTCATTTTAAGAGAGTTTTCTTAAATATTTATTTAATTCTAGTATTTGTCTTACCTTTGTATTATTATGTCTATGCTAGAACTCCTTAGCCTGTCTTTAACTATCATTTTATCTCTAGAAATGTTCAGACAGATTTGTAATTGTTTTATATTCTTCATGTATGGCCCTTTTACCATTATGAAATATCCATCTTTATCTCTGTGGTATTTGTCTGAAAGCTTATATTATCTGATATTAATATAAACACGACTTTGTAGTTACTATTGACATATATATTTTTCTCATCCTTTTACTTTCAATCCATAAGTGTCATCTTTGATCTTACTTTTTTATCCAGTCTCATCATTTCTGCCTTTTGATGAGAGTTTTATTTTATTTTATTTTTTTACGATTTTATTTATTTGACAGAGACACAGCGAGAGAGGGAACACAAGCACGGGGAGTGGGAGAAGGAGAAGCAGGCTTCCCACTGAGCAGGGAGCCCCATGCAGGGCTCGATCCCAGGACCCTGATCATGACCTGAGCCAAAGGCAGACGCTTAACAATTGAGCCACCCAGGCACCCCTTGATGAGAGTTTTAGACAGTTCCTACTAAATGTCATTATTGAAATGGTTGGCTTTATGTCCACTCTTTTGCTATTTGTTTTTATGTCTTTTATGTCTTTTTGTTGTTCTGTTTCACCTTTGTTGCCTTTTTTAATGTTAGACATATTTTTAGTGTGTCCTCTTAATTCCTCTGCTGATTTTTTTGCTATATATTTTTCAGTTATTTTCTTAATGGTTTCTCCAGGGATTAACAGTATACACCTTTAACTTATCTTGAGCTACCTCAGGTTAATATTGACTGAAGACTGACAAAAGCTAGCAACTTTGCTCTAATGTAATTTTATGTTCCTCTCCCCTTATAGGCTATTTTTGTCTTATATTAATTACATCTATGGTGATCCAATCAAACAATATAGTATTATATTTATTTTTTAAATATTATGATTTTCAAAGAAATTAAGACAGGAAAAGAGAGAATACACACACACACACACACACACACATATCTTTTATAGTTACCCACATAATTACCTTTCCAGTGCTCTTTAGTCCTATTTTATTCAAGTTACTCTATTTCATTTCCTTTCAACCTGAAGAACCTCCTTTACTATTTCTGCAACAGACTCTCCCAGTTTTTATTTATCTGGTGATGTCTTTATTTCACCTTCCTTTTTAAAGGATATTTTTTCTGAAAGTAGAATTACTGGTTGACAGGAGTTTTTTTCTTTCAGCACTTTGAATATAAGCATTCCAGTGCCCTTTGGCCTCCATTATTTCTGATGAGAAGTCAGTCAGTCCTTGTATTTTTGTTCCCTTGTACTTGATAAATTATTTTTCTCTTACTGCTTTCAAGATTTTCTCCTTGTGGCTTTCAGCAGTTTAGTTACAATATGTCTGAGTGGATCTCTTTATGTTTATCCTAATTGGAATTCATTGAGCTTTCGGAGTCTGTAGATGAGTATTTTTCATCAGACGTAGGGCACTGTCTTGCTTCTCCAACCTAAACCCATCTTCATCACCTCAAACTGGAGGCAGATATTGTCTATAATGTACTAATCATGAATTACAGTAATATAATCAGCTGTTTCAAGTACAGTTTTCTAAACGACCCCTGCAGCTGTTGCTCTAGAGCCACTCCGGTTGCACTCATCTTTTCATTGTAAGTTCAAATATCCTCCTAAGGCTCTTTCTGCCTCTAATAGCTATTCTCTCCAGTGTGGTTTTCTTTCCAGTAGTATGATCTCTCAGCTTTTAGGCTTTCAGAAAGTACGGAACAATTTGGGATGTGTGCTGGCACTATCTAGGAATTATTCATAAAAGTATCTTTTCTGGGTCACCTGGGTGGCTCAGTCGGTTAAGATGCCTTCAGCTCAGGTCATGATCCTAGTGTCCTGGGATCGAGCCTCATGTCATCAGGCTCTGTGCTCTGGCGGGGGCGGGGGGGGGGGGTCTGCTTCTCCCTCTGACTGCGACTCCCCCTGCTTATGCTCACACTCCCTCTCTCTCTGTCAAATAAATAAAATCTTTAAAAAAAATTTTTTTCTGTCATATCTAGAGATTTAGAATAAGAAGAGAAGTTGGAAAAAAAAAAAAGAAGTTGGGTTTCAGTGCTCAGCCCACCATCCTAATCTTGTTTTTAATACAACAGAATCAGAAGAGTTAAAGAATCCACTCTGGCTTTTTAAAATACAGGTTTTTGGGGCACTTGGCTGACTCAGTCAGTGGAGCTTGCAACTCTTGATCTCAGGGTTGTAAGTTCGAGCCCCACGTTGGGTGTAGAGATTACTTAAAAATAAAAGGGGCGCCTGGGTGGCTCAGTCAGTTGACCATCCAACTCTTGGTTTCAGCTCAAGTCATGATCTCAGGGTTGTAAGATCGAGTCCTGCAGCAGGCTTGGGGTTCTCTCTCCCTCTCCCACTTGTGCACGTGGGTGTGTGCTCTCTCTCTCTCTCTCTCTCCCCAAAATAAATAAATCTTCAAAAAAAATAAAATATTTAAAAATAAATGAATAAAATAAAATGCAGGTTTTCAGAAATATCTTTGATGAAACTTTGGAAAGTTTTGGTTCTCCTGGATAACTAAGAAAATGGTTTAGTGGCCTGTGGTTTCTTTTTTCATTTTTCCTAATTCAGGTTTCCCTCATATAAAAAATGATAGACATCCTAAGTGTTTAAAAGGATAGCAGTCATGTGGATCTCACCTCACATTAAAAAAAAAAGAATCTCAGTGTTTCATTTTACCTTATACCCAGTATTACTGATGGTATTCTTGCCTTAGAAATGATGAATCAGTTCTTACATTGAATTTCTTATCTTTCATCTCTCACTGTATTGTGTTTTACATTATCAACAAGTAGCTAAAGTCAAATACACTCTACCCAAATTTGATCCCGAATCCATAAAAATCTAACCCCTTTCCTTCTCTGACAGAAGTCTTTCATTTTGCTTTATACTTTTAGACTTTTACCTACAGTAGTTTTTTTTAAACAAACATTTTAAAGGATTTTTTTAAAGATTTTTATTTATTTATTTGAGAGAGAGAGGGAGAGTGGCAGAGGAAGAGGGAGAAGTAGGCTCCCTGCTAAGCAGGAAGACTCCGATGTAGGGCCTGATCCTAGGACCCTGGGATCATGACCCGAGCCGAAGGCAGAAACCAGCTGAGCTACCCAGGCACCCCAAGGATTTTTGACTTAATAAATTGCTGTAAGGAAATGATTTATTTTCTGCATTTTGCTTGCAGTCAGGTAGGACTTAAAGAGTGTAAATGAGTATGTCTTTTAAAGAAGTCAGCTCACTTAGAAATTTCTATAATTTTATCAACTTGTAACACATCTTTTAAAAGTCAACTAGTTCCCTAGTCTTTTTTTTATTTGAGAGAGTGAGAGAGAGAGAGAGCACAGAGGGAGGGGGGAAGCAGACTCCCTGCTGAGCAGGGAGCCTGACGTGGGGCTCGATCCCAGGACCCCAGAATCTTGACCTGAGTCGAAGGCATACGCTTAACTGAGCCACCCAGGCGCCTCAGTTCCATAGTCTTAATGAAATAAAGATCCCTGCCGTACTCCCTAAATTTGCCAGCTAAAATCTCACAGCTGTTTCTTCTAATATTTACATCCCTGTTTCTAAATGGCATGCTTAAACTACCTATAACTTCCTTCCATGGAAGAAGAGTATTCAGCTTCTTAAACCAACCCAGTTACATGCATGTGCTTCCCCTCTCTAGTGTTAGCTAAATCAATATTCAGTGTTTATATTTTTATAAATATAAAATTATTGTTCACAAGTTGTATTAGTTATCTATTGCTGTGTAACAAAATACTCCAACATTTAATGACTTAAAACAACAGTATTATCTCATAGTTTTTCTGAATTAAGAATCTGGGCATGGCTTAGCTGGGTCCACTAGCTCAGGGTCCCTCACAAGGCTGTGGTTAAGGTGTTTGCCAAGGCTGCAATCAAAGCCTGACTGGGGAAGGATCTCCTTACAAGTTTATTCACATGGCTATGGCCTAGATTCAGATCCTTGTAGGTTGTTAGACTGAAGACCTCAGCAGTTTGCTGGCTGCTCAGAGGCTTCCTCAGTTCCTAATCATACATTCCTCTTCATCCAGCAGCTCAAAACATGGCAGCTTGCTTCGTCAGAATGATCCAGCAAGAACCAGAGAGAAAGCAAGACAGAAGTCATGGTCTTTCATAACCTAATCTAATACTATCCATCATTTTTGCCATATTTTAGTAATTAGAAATGAACTCTAGATCCAGTGATCTCACACTTGAGAAGAAGGGGAAGAAGGGGACTACACAAGCATACGAATACCAGGCGACAGAGGTCATTTGCTGCTATCTTAGAAGGCTGCTTCAACACAGATGAACCAGTTAATATGCCGCCATAATGTTTCTTTTTGTATGCAACTCTTTGATAACTCTGGAATTAATAATTACTGTTTTTGTTTCCTTTTTTGTATATGTTCGCTTTTCATAATCCATTCCTAAACTCTTTGCTACAGTTTCAGTGCTTCTTTCTATATGGGGTAAGTACATCAGGTAACCTTGGGTTCCAGTTTCACCCTGGTGACAGTGCTCCTGCTCTCCTTTGGGTGGTTTATTTTTAAGTCCACTGAAGGCCTTTAGCTGGCATCCTGGAAATTTGCTTTGGCTTTCTCCTCCTGATGAATCTCCTATATCTGAACCTTATATATTTTTCCATTATCTTTGTCTGTTTTCTTGTTTTGAATGAGCACTTTTTTCTTTAGCTTCCTGAGAAGGATTGTGTGGCCAAGTATAGAATTGTAGGTTGTAAATCGTTTTTCTTCAGAATGCTTAAGGTATTATTATTTCATTGTCTTCTAGCCTCCAATATTAATGTTGAGAAGTCTGCTATTCTTTCTTTTTTTTTAAGATTTTATTTATTTATTTGAGAGAGAGAGTGCACAGGAGCAGATGAAGGAGCGGGGGGTGGAGGGGCTGGGAAGAATCTGAAGCAGACTCAGCGCTGAGCATGGAGCCCAACTTGGGGCTCCATCTCATGACCCCGAGATAATGACCTAAACTGAAACCAAGAGTCTGACTGACGCTCAACTGACTGAGCCACCCAGGCACCCCTTTGCTATTGTTCTTATATCTAATCCTTTGTGATTTTTTTCTCCTATGAATGGTCTTAACATATCCTTTGTTTACCCAATATTCTAAAATTTTGTGATAATATGTGTATTAATTCATCTTTTTTAGTTCACTGTCCCTGGGTAATCTGTGAGACCTTTAAGAAACTTGAGTTTTTCAGTTCTGGGATTTTTTTTTTTTTTTAATTCCAGCAGTTAACATACAGTGCTATATTAGTTTCAGGTGTACAATATAGTGATCCAACAGTTCCATACATTACTCTGTGCTCACTAAGACAAGTGCACTCCTAATCCCCTTCACTTATTTCATACATCTCCTGTCCCACCTTCCCTCTGGTAACCATCTGTTTGTTCTCTATAGTTAAGATTCTGTTTTTTGGTTTGTCTTTTTTTCTTCCTTTGTTCATTTGTTTCTTAAATTCCACATATGAGTGAAATCATATGATATTTGTCTTTCTCTGACTAGCTTATTTCCTTCAGAATTATACTCTCTAAATCCATACAGGTTGCAAATAGTGAGATTTCATTCTTACGGCTGAATAATATTCTTGCATGTGTTTGTGTGTTTACCACATCTTCTTTATCCATTCATCTATCAGTGGACACTTGGGCTGTTTCCATAGTTTGGCTATTATAAATAATGCTGCAGTAAACATAGGGGTGCATATATCCCTTCAAATTAGTGTTTTCATATCCTTTGGGTAGATGCCCAGTAGTGCGATTACTGGATTGTAGGGTGAACATAGGGTAGCTCTATTTTTAATTTTTTGAGGAACCTCCATGCTATTTTCCATAGTGGCTGTACCAGTTTGCATTCCCACCAACAGTGCACAAGGGTTCCTTTTTCTCCACATCCTCACCCACACTTGTTGTTTCTTGAGTTTTTTATTTTAGCCATTCTAACAGGTGTGAGGTGTTATCTCATTGTGGTTTTGATCTGCATTTCTCTGAGTGACGTTGAGCATATTTTCATGTGTCTATTGGCCATGTGTATGTCTTCTTTGGAGAAAGGTCTGTCAAGTCTTCCGCTAATTTGGGGGGAGTTATTTGGGGGGTTTTGGTGTTGAGTTATATAAGTTCTTTCTATATTTTGGTTACTAACCCTTTATTGGATTTATCATTTATACATATCTTCCCCCACTCAGTAGATTATCTTTTTGTTTTATTGGTTGTTTCCTTTGCTGTGCACAAACTTTTTATTTTTATTTTTATTTTTAATTTTTTTTTATTTTGTTATGATAGTCACCATACATTACATCATTAGTTTTTGATGTAGTGTTCCATGATTCATTGTTTGCATATAACACCCAGTGCTCCATTCAATATGTGCCCTCTTTAATACCCATCACCAGGCTAACCCATCTCCCCACCCCCCTTCCCCTCTCAGAGTCCATAGTCTCTCATGGTTTGTCTCCCCCTCCAATTTCCCCCCCTTCATTTTTCCCTTCCTACTATCTTCTTTTTTTTTTTTTTTAAACATATAATGTATTATTTGTTTCAGAGGTACGGGTCTGTGATTCATCAGTCTGACACAATGCACAGCGCTCACCATAGCACATACCCTCCCAAATGTCTGTCACCCAGCCACCCCATCCCTCCCACTCCCCACCACTCCAGCAACCCTGTTTGAAGCTTTTTATTTTGATGTAGTCCAGGAGTTTATTTTTGCTTTTGTTTCCCTTGCCTCAGGAGACAGACATATCTAGAAGGATGTTGTTACGACCAATTTCAGAGAAATTACTGCCTACGCTCTCTTCTAGGATTTTTATGGTTTCCTGTCTCACATTTAAGTCCTTAATCCATTTTAAGTTTATTTTTGTGTGTGATGTAAGAAGGTGGACCAGTTTCATTCTTTTCCATGTAGCTATCCAGTTTTTCCAACACCATTTGTTGAAGAGACTCTTTTTCCCATTACATATTCTTGCCTCCTTTGTCAAAGATTAATTGACTGTGTAATTGTGGGTTTATTTCTGGGCTTTCTATTCTGTTCCATTGATCTGTGTGTCTGTTTTTGTGTCAATACCATACTGTTTTGATTACTACAGCTTTGTAATAACAATTGAAATCTGGAATTGTGATACCTCTGGTTTTGTTTTTCTCTTTCAAGATTGTTTTGGCTACTCAGGATCTTTTGTGGTTCCATACAAATTTTAGGATTGTTCTAGTTCTGTAAAAATTATGTTGTTGGTATTTTGATAGGGATTGCATTTAATCTGTAGATTGCTTTGGATAGTATGGACATTTTAACAATATTTGTTCTTCCAGTCCATGAGCATGGAATGCCTTTCCACTTTATGTCATCTTCAATTTCTTTCATCAGTCTTTTATATTTTTCGGAGTACAGGTTCTTCACTTCTTTGGTTAAGTTTATTCCTAGGTATTTTATTACTTTTAGTGCAACTGTAAATGGGATTGTTTTTCTTCCCTTCCTCCCTCCCTCCCTCCCTCCCTTCCTTCCTTTTTTTTCTTTCTTTCTTTCTTTCTTTCTTTCTTTCTTTCTTTCTTTCTTTCTTTCTTTCTTTCTTTCTTTCTTTCTTTTTCTTTCTTTCTTTCTTTTTTTTAGAGAGAGAGAGCAGGGGAGGGACAGAGGGAGAGAGAAAGAGAGACTCTTAAGTAGGCTCCACGCCCAGTACAGAGCCTGAGATGGGGCTCAATTTCATGATCCTGAGATCATGACCTGAGCCAAAATCAAGAGTTGGACGCTTAATCCACTGAGCCACCCAGGTGCCCCAATGGGATCATTTTCTTAATTTCCCTTTCTCCTGCATTATTAGTGTATAGAAATGCAACAGATTTCTGTACATTGATTTTGTATCCTGTAACCTTACTGAATTCATTTATCAGTTCTATCAGTTTTTGGTGGAATTTTTAGGGTTTTCTATATATAGCATCATGTCATCTGCAAACAGTGAAAGTTTGACTTCTTCCTTACCAATTCTAATGCCTTTTATTTCTTTTTGTTGTCTGATTGCTGTGGCTAGGAATTCCAGTACTCTGTTGAATGAAGGTGGCAAGAGCTGATATCCTTGTTTTGTTCTTGACCTTAGGGGAAAGCTATCAGTTTTTCCCCACTGGGTATGGTGTTAGCTATGGGTTTTTCATATAAGGCCTTTATTATGTTGAGGTACATTCCCTCTAAACCTATTGTGTTGAGGGTTTTTATAATGAATGGATGCTATACTTTGTCAGTTGCTTTTTCTGCATCTATTGAAATGATCATATGGTTTTTATCTTTTCTTTTGTTGATGTATCATATTGATTGATTTGTGAATATTGAATCACCCTTGCAATACTGGGAATAAATCCCACTTGATCATCATGAATGATGTTTTGAATGTATTGTTGGATTTGGATTCGGTTTCCTAATATTTTGTTTGTATGATCTGTCCATTGATGTAAGTGGGATGTTGAAGTCTCTTACTATTATTGTATTACTATCAATTAGTTCCTTTATGTTTGTTATTAACTGTTTTATATATTTGGGTACTCCCATGTCGGGTACATAAATATTTATAATTGTTGTGTCTTCTTTTTGGATTGTCCCCTTTATTATTATATAGTATTCTTTGTTTCTTGTTATAGTCTTTGTTTTAAAGTCTATTTTGTTCAATACAATATTGCTACACCAGCTTTCTTTTGACATCCATTTATATGATAAATGTTTCTCCATCCCCTCACTTTCAATTGGCATGTATCTTTAGGTCTGAAATGAGTCTCTTGTAGGCAGCATATAGATGGATCTTGTTGTTTTTTTTTAATTTGTTCCGTTACCCTGTTTCTTTTGATTGGAAAATTCAGTCCATTTACATTGAAAGTAATTACTGATTATGTATTTATTGCCATGTTGGTACTTCTTTTGTGGTTGTTTTGTACTTCTCTGGTCCTTCTCTTGATCTTTTTCATAGTTTGCTGTCTTTCTTTAGTGATATATTTGGATTCCTTTCTCTTTATTCTTTCCATATCTATTAGTGGTTTTTGATGTGTGGTTACCATTAGATTAGTATATAACGTCTTCTGCATATAGCAGTCTATATTAAGTTGATGGTCATTTAAGTTTGAACCCATTCTTTACTCCTCTCCCTCCACTATTTTAGGTATATAGTATCGTATTTTATATTTTATTTTGTGAATCCCTTGACTGATTTTTACAGATATACTTATTTTTACTGCTTTTGTGTTTCCTACATCTCTTATTCTTACTTACAGTCCTTTTAACATTTCTTGTAGGGCTGGCTCAGTAGTCATGAACTCCTTCAGCTTTTGTTTATCTGAGAAACTCTATCTGTCCTTCTATACTGAATGGTAGCCTTGCTGAATAGAGTTCATGGCTGCAGATTTTTTCCTTTCAGTACTTTGAATATGTCATGCCACTCTCTTCTGGCCTGCAGAGTTTCTGCTGAAAAAGCCACTGATAACCTTATGGGGTTTCCTTTGTATGTAACTTTCTTCTTTGCTCTTACTGCTTCTAAAATTCTCTCTTTATCACTACTACGTGTATTCATGTGGACCTTCTTGGGTTGATTTTCTTGGGCAAATCTCTGTGCCTCCTGGATCTGGATATCTGGTATCTTCTCCAGATTAGGGAAGTTTTCAGCTATTATTTCTCAAATAAATTTCCTTCCCCTTTTTCTCTCCTTCTTCTGGGATCCCTATAATGTGAATGTTATTACACTTGATGGAGTTGCTGAGTTCCCTAAGTCTATTCTCATTTGTATAATTTTTTTTCTCACCAGCTTGATTGAGCTTGATTACTTTCCATTACTCTGTTTTCCAAGTCACTAATTCCTTCCTTTGTTTACTCTAGCCATCCAGTGTATTTTTTATTTCACTCATTGTGTCCCTCATTTCTGATTGGTTCTTTTTTTATCTCTTTGTTAAGGATCTCACTGATGTCCTTCACTCTTTTCTCAATACCAGTGAATATCTTGATCATTATTTTTCATTCTCTGTGAAGCATATTACTTATATCTGTTTTGTGCAGATGTCTTGCTGTGGTTTTGTCCTCTTCTTTTATTTGGGACATACTCCTCTGTCTTCTCATTTTGTGTAGCACTCTGTGTCTGTTTGTGTGTATTAGGAAAGTCAGCTACATCTCCTGCTCTTGAAAGTAGTGGACTTATGAAGAAGAGGTCCTATAGTGCCCTGCAATGTAGTGTCCCCTGTTCACCAGAACCTGGCACACACCTGTGTGTGTTGTGTGCCCTGCTGTGGTGTCCTGGCCCTTTTTCCTTCAGTCCAGTTGTCTGCAGAGGTTCTCTTTGTCTGTTATGGGCAGTGTTTCATCCTCAACCAGGGTGGGCTGTGAGGTTTTAATAAGATGTGCGGCAGTCTGCTTGCAGAATGAGACCTGCAGGGACTGGGGGCTGTGTGGGTGGGACACACAGTTTTAACAAGGTACACCTGGCTTCCAGAGGGCCTGCCGCAGCCACTGCCACTTGGACTGAGGCCCCGCAAAACACACAGGTCAGGAGACCAGGTGTTGGCAAGGTTTGTGTGGTCTTCTTGGGGAGGGTGCCTGCAGCCCTGGGACTGAGGCAGGCTCCGCTGGAGGGGGTGGGGTTTGGTGTAAGCAAGTTAGGTAGTGAATGTCACTGGTTTCCACAGGTGGCCATGTGTTTATGCTGGGGGGCAGGGCAGGGAGATAGTGCCTGCCAGCTCATTTGTTTCTAGAGAAGTCCCTCATCCATCCCTGTCCCTCTAGGACATGAGCTGAAATGAGTAAACTACTCTCTGTCCCCTCTGTCCCAGGCATTTTTCAAATTGCTGCCTCTCTGCTGAATGGCTGTGGGCTCTTTGTCATGCTGTCTCTTTAAGGGCAGGGTCTTAGCTTCCTGTTGCCCTCCAGGCTCTCCCAGAACTGAGCCTACTGATTTTTAAAATGCCAGGCTTTCAGCCCCACTGGTTGTGAGAACTCATGAAATTCAGCCCCTCTCCCTTTCAGAGCCAAATTTACGGGTATCTGTCTTCGCTCTGTGGGCTCCCAGGTATGTTAATCTGGTTCTCTCCCGTTTCCACCCCAGTGGCTCCCTCCCCACGGCAGATGAGGATGCTGTCTGTTTTGCTTTCCACCACATCTCTGCCCTTCCCACCCTCTTCAATGTGGTCTCTTCTCTACCTTTAGTTGTGGAGTTTGTTCTGTCAGTCTTCAGGTTGTTTTCTGGGTTGTTTATGATGATGTGAGTGTTATCTAATTATATCCATGGGACAAGGTGAGCTTAGGGTCCTCTTGTTTCCACCTTCCCAACCTGGGAAATTTTTTCTCTTAACTCTTCTATCTTTTCTTTCAGAGGTAAGGTCCTTCCTTTGGAACTTACGTTTTTTTTTTTACCAGCTTTATTCAGATATAATTGACAAAAACTGCGTAACTTTAAGGTGTACAACGCATATCATTGATTTCACGTACATGTATAGTGAACTGACTACCACAATAAGATTAGTTAACACTTTCATCACCTCACAGTTACCTGTGTGTGTGTGTGATGAGAACATTTAAGATCTACTCTCTTAGTAAATTTCAATTATACAGTCTAACATTGTTAATTATAGTCACCACACTGTACATTATTAGATCCCCACATCATCTTATAACTGAAAGTTTATAGCCTTTTACCAACATCTCTTTGTTTCCCCCACCCCCAGGTCTGGGCAAATACCAATCTACTCTGTTTCTGTGAGTTCAGCTTTTTTAGATTTCACATATAAGTGAGATCATAAAGTATTTCTTTCTCTGTCTGATTTATTTTGTTAGTATAATGCCCTTAAGATTCATTCATGTTGTCACAAATTGCAGGGTTTCCCTCTTTTTCATGGCTGAATAATATTCTATTATATATGTATCACCTTTTTTTTTTTCAATTTTTCTTTTTTGAGTATAGTTGACACACAATGTTATATTAGTTTTAGGTGTACAACTTACTGATTTTGACAAATTTATACATTATGCCACAAGTACAGCTACCATCTGTCCCATTACATCACTATTATAATACCATTGATTGTATTTCTTGTGCTAGGCCTTTTATTCCCATGACTTACTCATTCCATAACTGGAGGCCTATATCTCCCTCTCCCCTTCACCCATCTCCCCTTCCCTCTGGCAAACATCAGTTTTTCTCTATATTTATAGGTCTGATTCTACTTTTTGTTTATTTGTGGGGGTTTAATTTTTTTTTTTTTTTTTTAGATTCCACTTGAGTGGAATCATATGGTATTTGTCTTTCTCAGTCTGACTTATTTCACTTAGTATAATACCCTCTAGGTCCATCCTTGTTGTCTTAAATGGTACAATCTAATCCTTTTTATGGCTGCATAATGTTCCATTATGTGTGCATATATATAAATACCACATTTTCCTTACCCATTCATCTATTGATAGACACTTAGGTTGCTTCCATATCTTGTCTATTGTAAGTAATGCTGCAATAAGTATAAGGGTGCATGTATCTTTTCAAATTAGTGTTTTTATATTCTTTGGGTAAATACCCAGTAGTGGAAATCGAAGAAAGTGAATGATAACCTAAGAATGGCCTGAGGGAAGTTAGTGGGAGAGTGTGATTTAAAATAACTGTTCTGGGGCTTAAGTGAACTGAACAGTCCATAGTGGAATATGGCCCCGATTTGGACAGTCTTTTCATTTCTTTGGCGTTTGGTTCTACTTTATAGATTTCCCTGATTGTTATTTTCCAACTTTCCTTTTTAAATTTGTCGTATTTTGTGTTTTTGTTACTTCATATTTTCTCGTTGTTTCTTTTTTTAATAGTGTCCTATTCTTGTTTCAGAGATACAAAATCTAATCTTAGCTGTCTAAGAATATTGGTTATAGTTGGGTATATTTTTATTTAAGGGAGGATAGATTTTTTTTAGTTTTTTGTATTGTTGTTTCTGTTATTTTGTTGTTTTAGTTCTTCTGTTTCCTAACAATTCCTCTTTCTGTGTTGTAATTTTGTTCTCTGTCATGGCAGATCTCAAATGTCTAATGGTCTTTGGTTGTCCACACTGAATTTTTTGGAAGCACTGGAGTCAGGGCTTATAGACGGATAGATTTTACTGTAATGAGAAGGCACCAGTCTGCCTTTTCACTAGGGGATCCCCCAGATGAAAATGAAATGTATTAGGTCTTTTCTCTTGGATTGGTAAGTTTTTCTAGAGAAATCTTTGAATCTTCCATCAGTTTTCTAGGAACCGTATTGCGGAAGGAGACTTGGAAGGTCTTACCATTTATGATGTCTTTTACTTAATCCCTCTCTTTTCATAAATCTTATTCTCAACTGTGACTGATGCTTCTGGTTCCAGGTCCTCCATGGTTCAGCCTTACCCAAGATTAACTTCATTTTTTTGGAATGAGGAAGCACAGAAGTCTGATTGTGTGTATTAAAGAAGGAAATCTAGGGGTCTTAATAAGACCCCTTAAAAATTTTTAGCCAGACCTCTTTTTTGCACAACTGCCCTATACCCGTCTTTTAAGATGATCAGTACCTTCCATTCTCAGGTCTTTCTGGGGTCCCAGAACTATTGGGCTTGCTGTTTTATTGGTAGCCTGTCTGCCCATTTCAGGCTTAGCTTTAGCATTGTCTGGCCTGCTAAATCAGTTATCCCCTTGTGTACCTTATTTCCACTTCTAAAATTTTATTGACATCTCTTATCATCTTCTGTTACCTCTGCTCCCATTTTATTTATCCTTGGGTTTGACTTTCATTCCTTTGTTCTCATTGTAATGCTTTAAGAGATAGCAGAGATAAAGTACATGTTCAATCCATTGCATTTAAATAGAAGTCTCCGAATTATTTTTTAATTCCTCATCTGGAATTGTCTTCATAGCCTATATACCGATGACATGGACATACTAGTTTTCTTTCTTTACCCCTTCATTTTTTGCTACTGGTAACTTGAAATGATAGTCCTGACCTGTCAAAGAGGGAATTTGCTATTGCTGGCCTAGCACTGAGAAATCCTAGTCAAGGGGCTTGGGAAAAGACATACATTGATATGATGGGAGCATTTTGTAAATACATCAAGAAACCGACTAATAAAAATTCATGTGTGTGCTGCCTACCTGTGGTAAGTGGGTGTAACTCTGACAGAACTATAAATATAAATTGCCCTAATTTGGGTAATACTATAGTATTATAATGTACTTATTTAATGGTTCCAGGGAAGACTTCTTGAATATATTCACATAATGTTGGAGGAACATAGTTCTTAACAAATCTAATATTAATGATAGCCTCACCCTTCTTTAAGGCTTATAGTTAAATAATACTGAAAAGTAGATCTAGTAAAAACAGTGAAGGAAGAAGCCTTCAAGTAAATCTAAAATAAGATCTCACATCTGTGCATTATCCCACTTAATTACATTGAATAACAGTGATGTCCAATAGCAATAGGCTATGTAGACCTATATCCCTACCACCATAATTCTGAGTTCTGGATATATCTAGGACTGATTGATCAGATCAGGCCATTTCAAGAAAGTGAATAATAACCCAAGAATGGCCTGAGGGAAGTTAGTCAGAGAGTGTGATTTAAAATAACTGTTCTAGGGCTTAGTGAACCAAACAGTCCGTAGTAGGATATTGCCCCATTTTGGAAAGTAAGAATAATGGTAGTATTTCCTCAATTTCCTTGGGATTGTATCAGGCCTCTCACTGATCTTTTAAACTGAATTAAGATTCTTCTAGCCTATATTAGATATATTTATATATCTAGGCTGAATATGAATCAAGCCTAGGGAGTAATTTGTTTTCTTCCCCTTTGCAGAATAAGTAACTAATGAGAAATGTCTTTATTTTGATGGGATGTTGGTTACATGGCTATATACATTTCTTAAAAACTCATCAACCTTTTCACATAACATGCATACATTTTATTGCATGTAAATTATACCCCCATCAGGTGATTTTAAATGGATATCTTGTGGACTTCTAAAGATTTTCTCCTACTTAAATTATTTCATGTACCATAGTGACTAAAAGCTAGTAAAAGTTATGCCTCTAATAAGCCATTTGACATGGATTTCTGTGACTTCTCTTAAGCTTTAATTCTCTGATCTGGATAATTGAGATTTTAACAGCATCTGCTTCAGAGAGTTGTAAGGATTAAATTTTTTAAATGCATATAAAATACTTAGCATAATACCTGGCACATAGTAGATCCTCATTATGTAGTGGCTGCAAATTATTATAAATATAACAATTACTATTTACATTGTCATTTCTCCTTTGATTTCTTTTTATAATATTTTCACAGAAAACCCATATAGACAGCTGCCCTGTAACTGTCATGGAAGCATGCCTGGAAAGACAGCGATAGAACTTGGACCACTATGGTATGTGCTTAAACATAATAATATAAGATGGTCCCCAACTTGGGATTTTTCGACTTTATAGTGGTGCAGAGGCAGTACACATTCAACAGAAAGTGTATTTCAGATTTTGAATTTTGATCTTTTCCTAAGCTAGCAAAATGCAATAGTCTTCTCTCATGATATTGGGCAGTAACAGCAAGCCAGTCACACAGTCAGGAGGGTCAACAACCAGTACACTTACAACCATTTAGTTTTTCACTTTCAGTATAATATTCAGTAAATTACATGAACTAGTCAATACTTTATTATAAAATAGGCTTTGTGCTAGATGACTTTGCCAACTGTTTGGTAATGAAAGTGTTTTCTGAGCATGTTTAAGGTGGGTTAGGCTAGGCTATGATGTTCAGTAAGTTAGTCTATTAAATACATTTTTTTTTTAAGATTTTTATTTGAGAGAGAGAGTGCGCACAAGCAGGGAGGAGGGGCAGAGGGAGAGGGAGAAGCAGGCTCCCCGCTGAGCAAGGAGCCCAATGCGGGGCTCCATCCCAGGAGCCTGGCTGGGATCATGACCCAAGCTGAAGGCAGATGCTTAACTGATGGAGCCACCCAGGCGCCCTATTAAATGCATTTTCAATTTATTTTCAACTTACCTGGGTTTACATAATTCCATCGTAGGTTGAGGAAGATCTGTATCCAAAATTGATTTCTATATTGATTTGATTGCTGATTTTTGATTATGTGTAGTAAAAGACAAGCAAATTTCAATTTAATTTTTAAGTCTAGTCAAATAATTAGGACTCTTCTACCCCTATGAACCTGAGGTGTTTTTTGTTTTCAGATTTTTCTATACCATTATTCTCACAAGTTTGCAATAGTGCTAAGAGACCATGGGATCAAAGAGAAGCCTGGCTGATCTGCAAACTAGATAATTCATTTCTGAATAGTAAGAATGAGACTTTTTTCAGTTGACAGTTTGTAGAACTAGGGTGTGATTATGAAGTAATCACCATAACTTTTTATAGAAGAGTCAACTAATACAAGAGGTCTTCAAGAAATTAGTTTTAAGTGAGAAGGGCTTGTGAAAGTAAAAGTCTGCCTTTGTTTTAGGTAAAGCTATTTAGATGGGACTCAGCTGCAAAGGGACTCAGCTGCAAATATTTAATGTGTTTTTTGCATCATTAGTAAACTAGCTATTGTGGTTTTAGTGACTTAAAGTTGAATTGTTTTTAATCAGAATCCTTACTTTTAGGTTGTTACTAGAGAGTCCGATAGAAATTTGAGATTCCTAACAATACTGTGACAAGAATCATTGCAGATTTCTACCTTGTTTATAAGTTCAAGGTTTAGTCATCTACTAAACCTAAAAATTAACTCAAATGGTAAATGTTTGTACTGATTCCCATTATTTTATTTTTATCTCATGTACATATTCTTAAACTAAGAATGACTTAACCTTTCCTATAGCACCTGCTACATGTTGTTCTTAATCTCCTGATCTCAGAACTGGGGAAATTAAGAGTAACAAGTTGCTGGATCCAGACGGAAGATCTAGCCCACCTCCCTCATTTTACAGATGAGAAGATTATGGCAGTTTTTTTAAGTGCTGGCTGAAACTGACCCCCCAAAATTAGTAGTACAGGCAAGGCCAGAACTCAGGTTTTTTGATTCCAGCACTGAGTTGTAAGCCATGTCATAGGATTTCCTCACTCAGAACCATTGTTCATGTCTTTACTCTCATGCAGTCTCTTCTTTCTCCAGTTCCAATTAAAATTGTGTTCCTTGGGGCCCCTGGGTGGCTCAGTCGTTAAGCGTCTGCCTTTGGCTCAGGTCATGATCCCAGGGTCCTGGGATCGAGCCCCGCATCGGGCTCCAGCCCCGCTTCGGGCTCCCTGCTCGGCAGGAAGTCTGCTTCTCCCTCTTCTACTCCCCCTGCTTGTGTTCCCTCTCTCGCTGGGTCTCTCTGTCAAATAAATAAAATCTTTAAAAACAAACAAACAGTGTTTCTTGAAGTCTCTCTTTAGTGCTTTAACCCAAAATTATCTCGAAATTCCATTTTAGTAAATCTTACATTGATCATTCGTTTGACACTTTAAAATCATATATCCTTTCATATATATTTGCTAGCCTAATAATATCTTTCATTGAGGATATACTTTGGACTAATGATTTTATGTGTGCTATCTCATTAATTCCCATAACAAGTGTGAGAAGTTTTTCTATTTTATGATGAGGAATAAGAGACTCAAAAGCTAATTACTCAAGATTACATAGGGTAGAAGTGGTGGAGCCAGGATGAGAATCCAGGTTTTATCTGACTTGGAATTTCATATTCTGTCCATTATACCTGCGATTCTCAAATGGGAAGCGTATCAGACTTACCCTTGTGCCATGTTTTTAACAAAATCACCATTACAACATCTCATTCTCCTATATCTACTCCTGCCCACCCCACCCTACATGTACACATTGGATTAAGATTTTACTGACAGGAATATGCTTTATGAAAACTTCTGTATCACACTATGTGCCTATCTAGATTTGTAGGCTTTTATAGGGCAAACACTGTATTTTATACTTTGGTATATCCTCCACGTCCCCATGTACCCCAGGGCTATATACCTTACACTGTATATGAGGGTTCAATGAATTCTTTTGTTGATTTACTTTGAATGAAATTTCCATGAATAATCCCATTAGAGAACTAACATGATAAAAAGAGTGGGAAAATAGAAAATAATTTTAAATTAAATCAAATTTTTTTAATTTCAGCATTTACTCCATCCTATAATTATATATCTTAGCTGTAGTTAAATTATACTTTTTTAATAGACATTTCTCATACCCAGTTCTCTATATTTTCTTTTTTTCAGGTCAAGTTCCCTTTTCAATACTGGATTCCTCAAAAGAATGCTATTTGAATCTTTTCACCATGGTTTAGATGACATTCAGACCCTAATAAAGACATTAATCTTTGAATCAGAGTGTACTCCTCAAAGTCAGTTTTCAGTTCATGCACCTTCAAATCTCAACAAGCAAGGTGACTAATTTATATTCAGGGCCTGAATGAATTAACAATTTTATTAAGATACATATATATATTTTTTCCCCTAATTTTAGATTAAAAAAACAAAGTCTGTTGTGATTTTATTACCCTATATCTGCTTTCTAGAAAGAGAAACCGTAGGTAATTGAGAGTAGTGTGGCCAAAAATTTTCATAATATCCATTGAGACACGGAGGCTGTTTACACTTACTACTCATTAAAGCTGTTTTTTGTCCTTTATTTTCTTTAGTATAAATAGGCTTTTGTAGTTTTATCGGGCTGTTGATACAAGGGTGGAACTATTAGACATTCTAGTATTCTCATAAGTCATTAGAAGCAGCAGTTATTGTTAGATGGTTAAAAAAAAATTCTTACAATCTTTTTACACAGAATCTCATATTTCATAAAAGCAATGTGGATAGAATTTATAGAATTTAATAAGCTTTTAAACTTTGAATTGTTCTTAATGTTATCCTGTAAAATATTTTGTTATTCCCGTTTTATTTTAGAAGAATATGGTGTGTTTATTAAAACTACAGATGATACCACAACAGATAATTACACTGCACAAGGTATGTATGTGTGTGTATATATGTAAATATGTATTTATCAGTGCAAAAACACAGGTAGTAAAAGGGTAGGAAGAGAAGAGGTTGCTTTGGTGGCCGACTCTAAAATGCTTTTTCATTATACGGACAATATAATTACAGTAAAACTTGTTTATCTGGCCTTTGCACTGTTCACAATTTCTATTAACATGTATCTGTTCACGTCTCTAATATATGGTGATCCCCTTGAAAGAACTTTAAGACCTTGAAGAACCATGTGAACAAAACTAAAACCAAATTATATTTGATAGCTATAAAGATTGTTTTATTCTAATTCTTTAAACTTTCTCATCAGCATATGATTTATTATTTTTAAGATTTTATTTATGTATTTAGTTGTTTGTTTGAGAGAACGAGCAGAGGGAGAGAGAGAGAGCAGCAGACTCCCCGCTGAGCAGGAAGCCTGATGCTGGGCTCGATCCCATGACCTGGAGATCATGACCTGAGCCGAAGGCAGATGCTTAACTGACTGAGCAAACCAAGTGTCCCTCAACATGTGATTTATAATAATTCCATTAATTAACTAGACGACCCTGTTCCCTAGCCATAAGAATTTACTGTATTGTATGGCCTTATAATTTCAGATGTGTGTATGTACACTTTAAAATACGGTTATATTAGGCATTGCAAATTTCCTTTCAAAAGGATTTTAAAATTTATATAAAATGTCAGTGCCTTAATGTCTAAGGTTTTGTTTCGCGCTTTTTTTTAATTATTTATTTATTTATTTATTTGACAGAGAGACACAGTGAGAGAGGGAACACACAAGCCAGGGGAGTGGGAGAGGGAGAAGGCAGGCCTCCCGCAGAGCGGGGAGCCCAACGTGGGGCTCGATCCCAGGACCCTGGGATCATGACCTGAGCCGAAGGCAGTCGCTTAATGACTGAGCCACTCAGGCGCCCCATTTGTTTTGCTTTTTAAAAGACAACTTAGGGGGCGCCTGGGTGGCTCAGTCGTTAGGCGTCTGCCTTCGGCTCAGGTCATGATCCCAGGGTCCTGGGATCGAGCCCCACGTTGGGCTCCCTGCTCAGCGGGAGGCCTGCTTCTCCCTCTCCTCCCTGCTTGTGTTCCCTCTCTCGCTGTGTCTGTCAAATCAATAAAATCTTAAAAAAATAAAAGACAACTTAGGGGCTTCTGGGTGGCACAGTCAGTTAGGCATCTGACTCTTGGTTCCAGCTGAGGTCATGATTTCAGGGTCATGAGATCAAGTGCCACGTCAGGCTCTGTGCTCAGCATGAAGTCAACTTGAGATTCTCTCTGTCTCTGCTCCTCCCGCTTGTGCAATCTCTCTAAAATAAGCAAATTTTAAAAAATTATTAAAAGACAACTTGGACTTTAATGGGGTTTTTTTTTAAGACTTTTTTTTATTTTTGGGGGGGGTCACAAGCGACATGGGGCTCCATCCCAAGACCCTGAAATCATGACCTGAGTGGAAGGCAGACACTTGACCGACTGAGCCACCCAGGTACCCTCCAAATTGAAAGAGCAGAGGAATAGAATTATAAGCTGTAATTTTTAATAGTTGCTCAACATTTTAGAGTTGATATTTGAAGACAAGAAAACTTCAACTCCTGGGGCGCCTGGGTGGCTCAGTCATTAAGTGTCTGCCTTCAGCTCAGGTCATGATCCCGGGATCCTGGGATCAAGCCCCGCATGGGTCTCCCTGCTCAGCAGGAAACCTGCTTCTCCCTTTCCTACTCCCCCTGCTTGTGTCCCTGCTCTCGCTCTCTGTCAAATAAATAAAATCTTTTAAAAAAAAGAAAACTTCAACTCCTTTTGATAGTATATGGTTTAGGGGCGCCGGGATGGCTCAGTGGTTTGAGTGTCTGACTCTTGGTTTCGGCTCAGGTCATCATCTCAGGGTCATGAGATCGAGCCCCATGTCAGGCTCCACACTCAGCATGAAGTCTGCTTGAGATTCTCTCTCAGCCCCTCCCCCTGCTCTCTCTCTCTCTCTCCAATAAATCTTTAAAAAAATATATATGGTTTAATAACTACTATATGCTCTTTCCAAGAGTAATGTTCAATTGGCATCTTCAGCTAGTTTTCTAACATTCAAATCACCTAAAATGATTTCTTCTACTTAATTTCTCTGTTGGAGGGAAAAGGTTATGGTACATTGCAAAAAGCATTAGATTTAAGAGCATCATTTTACTTGTTTATTGTATAACTTCAGCCAGGCCGCTCACCTTCAGCAAAGGTGTCTTAAATCCTTTTTAGAGTAAGGTAAAACCTAAGTTTTAAAATCTTTAAAGTCTCTGAGCCTTTTTTATATATAGATTAAGGGAATTAGACTAATCTCTATGAATTGTTCTGTAGCTCTAAAATTATTATTCTAAGACTGATCAACATTTAAACCTTTCAGGATAAAAAATATCGGGCCAAAAAGAGTCATTATAAAGGTACTATATCTGATTTTGTGTATATGTGTATGTTTCAGGAAAGAGAAAAGGTAATGAAACAATCACAACTTTAGCCAAAAGGCAAAAGACTGATGTCAGTACTGAACATCCTCCCTTTTATTACAACATCCACAGACACAGCATTAAAGGAATGAATATGCCAAAGTAAGACAGCCAGTGAATGGCAAAATGTGTATTTCATACTTTAATGACACTGTGATTTAAATAAGATACAGAATCTCATTTTTTCCTTTCCTTTCCTTGCTGCAGGTTGAAAAAGTTTTTGTGCTATCTTTCTCAAGCAGGCTTTCGAGTAAGCCGGACTCATTTTGACCCAATGGGTGTTCGTACAGATGCACCTCTGATGCAGTTTAAGTCCATCCTTTTGAAGTACAGCACCCCTACCTATACTGGAGGACAGTCGGAGGGCCATGTCCAGTCAGCGTCCGAAGATACAGTAGCTGACAGGGTTGAAATGTCAGTGAATGACAAAGCAGAAGCAAACAGTTGCAGAAGATGGTAAATGTAGAGAAGAGTTACTCAGATGTCTCTATAGATGGCCTAATCTCTATACCAACTGTAGTTCTTTTTCTATTCTTTTAATTCAGTGGTGTAAAAAAAACAGTGCTGTTTTCATTCAGAAAAATAGCAGTCTCTAACTTAGTTTGGGAGCTATGCTTTCCAGGTTTTTCTTACTGTAAAGAAAACTTAAAATTTTAATGAAAACATTTCATATGAAGCCAGGTTTATGACTGAGATCACCCTACCATTTAGTAATGCAGAAAACTTTCACTTGCAAAGTGTTTGGAATTTTATGTCTGTTATGGAAGCCATCCTTTACTGTTCTTAATCACATGTCTACTTAAGGTGATTCATCTTTTTCTGTTTGTAGCACACAAAATGAAGCCAGAAGCCTTTTACATATGAAATGACCCTGAATAGAACAATGTCCTTTCACATCACTAATGCTGTTTCACAATTACGAAGCTAAAATGTGTTCCCAATTTTAAGAAATCATACTTCTTTCCACATTCTAACTTACTACTAGCTTTTGAGAATTTAAATACTTGCCTGAGATAGAAATACATTTTTCTTATAAGTTAGGTCTAGATGACTCAAGTCAGAGTTAAGAGTTTGTCAGAGTAAATTGAGACCACTGTTCTAATATAATAATTGTTCATAAGCACTGAAATTCTGAAGTTTTTACTGTAAATTAAATTGGGTGATCTCAAGTGCCTCAGTTAATGCACGTACAATATTCATTTGCTTGGTTGTGCTACCTCTCAGAAGTAAAACTTATCAGCGTATGAGCTTTTGAAGTGAGGATTTTTGTGGGGGTGGGGAGGGATAGATTTGTTTTGTTTTCGGTGTGTGTATGTGCTCAATTATTTTTTGTGTAAGTAGCCCAGGCTAACATGACTATGAAAATTAGTAGAAACTCCATTTAATAAATATTGTTCTTGCTTCATTTGAATGTAAGAGTTTGGATAAAAGGACTTGGTATAAAGTTTAGATTTTTCTCAAGGACTTAATCCCTATTTACCCTTAAGTATTTCTTTTTTTTTTTTTTTTTTTTTTTTTTTAAGATTTTATTTATTTATTTGAGAGAGAGAATGAGATACAGAGAGCATGAGAGGGGGGAGGGTCAGAGGGAGAAGCAGACTCCCTGCTGAGCAGGGAGCCCGATGTGGGACTCAATCCCGGGACTCCAGGATCATGACCTGAGCCGAAGGCAGTCGCTTAACCAACTGAGCCACCCAGGCGCCCCTACCCTTAAGTATTTCTTAGAGGAAGTAACTTTTTACAAGTATTATTGGCTGGGGGGATGGAAGAGGGAGTTAGAACTGAAAGGTCTTAATACACTATGTAAGAAAAAAAGCAAGGATGCCTGGGTGGCTCAGTCGGTTAAGCGTCTGCCTTTGGCTCAGGTCGTGATCCCAGGGTCCTGGGGCCAAGCCCCACATCAGGCTCCCTGCTCAGCTGGGAGCCTGCTTCTCCCTCTCCCTCTGCCTGCCGTCCTGCTCATGCTTGCTCACTCTCTTTCAGATAAATAAAATCTTAAAAAAAAAAACCACACCCATGACATACACAAAAATCCAGGGAGTGGGGCGCCTGGGTGGCTCAGTTGGTTGGGCTACTGCCTTCAGCTCAGGTCATGATCCTGGAGTCCCTGGCTCAAGTCCCGCCTCGGGCTCCCTGCTCGGCAGGGAGTCTGCTTCTCCCACTGACCCTCCCCTCTCTCATGTGCTCTCTCTCATTCTCTCTCAAATAAATAAATAAAATCTTTAAAAAAAAAAAAAATCCAGGGAGAGAGGTTAACATAGTGTATTAGCAGAAATAAAAAAAAACTGTTATTACAGCATAGTTCTAGCAGGATATTTCTTCTTTTCTCCCATTAACAGAATCATGTTTTATTAAAGGAATAGGTGAAGCGCAAGTTAGTTTCTATAATGACCATAAAAAAACTAATTCCTGCCAATTCAAATTATTACTCACAAATGAGCACAAGAAGAAATAAAAGTTACTAGTTACTTTGGTTTATATAGTTAAAAATTACTATAAATCCAGAATTCAAACCACGTGGACCAT
Source organism: Halichoerus grypus (assembly GCF_964656455.1). Classification (NCBI taxonomy): domain Eukaryota; kingdom Metazoa; phylum Chordata; class Mammalia; order Carnivora; family Phocidae; genus Halichoerus; species Halichoerus grypus. Next base: position 110,920,634 of record NC_135718.1, read on the forward strand.
CTGATTTAGTACATATTGTTAAATTGAATATCAGTCTCAAAGTTTGCTAAATGCCTATCAGCATAACATTTTGATCAGTGATAAAGTTGGGTTTTATGCCAGGAGCCTAATTTGATATCAAAATTATTAATTACTGTTATTTAAAATATATGTATTAATTTCACATACACAGGCAAATTTTCCAAAGAAGGTATGGTGGGAAGTAGTTAAGAACTCTATTAAGGTAACGTATCAACCTACAGAGGAAATCATTTTAAAATTCCAAATAATGTCACATTAGCACCTTGTTCCTTTCCATAACAACTGTATTAGTTTGGGACACACAAATGTTGACTGCATTGTAAAGTAACATGAATGTATCCCTCCATTAAAATTTGATTAACACAAGAAACCAGTTTTTACTCTACCATCAAGAAACCAGTGTGTTGCTAGTTGCTTACATTACTACCCTAACCATACACTTGGGATACAGTAGGAGAAGGAAAGAAGAAATGGGTTTGGGAGCCAACGTGGTGGAATTGCATTAAAACTCCATTTATCACTTGAGTTCAGTCAGACTCCACTCTGAATAAATGTATGATGATGTTCTGGTTTCCAGAAAGCAGAAGTGGAGACCAGTTTAGTAATCCCAAAGGCCTAGGAATCTCTTTCCTCAGTGCATTATTGTTCTGGTAAATGGCCACAAGTTACTTTGGAGAAGGCTAAGAGGAAGATAAGTATTACATCTTTGTGATGTTATGGCAGGGTCCTTTACCAAAGGGCTCTGGGAATATGAATTAAATCAGGCCTGGGAATTGCTAAGGGATCATGACTAATATAATGGCTCCAGATGTCCAGCGACAGATAAATGGATAAAGAAGATGTGGTATGGGGACGCCTGGGTGGCTCAGTCAGTTAAGCGTCTGCCTTCGGCTCAGGTCATGATCCCAGCATCCTGTGATTAAGTCCAGCATCAGGCTCCTTGCTACACGGGGAGCCTGCTTCTCCCTCTGCCTGCCGCTCCCCCTGCTTGTGCTTGCTCTCTCTCCCTCTGACAAATCTTAAAAAAAAAAAAAAGATGTGGGGGGTGTGTGTGTGTATGTATATATATATACACACACACAATGGAATAGTGTGTGTATACACACACACACACAATGGACTACTACTCAGCCATCAAAAAAAATGAATCTTGCCATTTGCAATGACATGGATGGAACTAGAGGGTATTATGCTAAGCAAAATAAGTCAATCAGAGAAAGACAATGATCATATGATCTCATGAAATTTAAGAAACAGCATCATAGGGGAAGAGAGGAAAAAATAAAACAAGACAAAATCAGAAAGGGAGACAAACCTTAAGAGACTCTTAATCATAGGAAACAAACTGAGGGTTGCTGGAGGGGGAGGTGGGGGGGATGGGGTAACTGGGTGATGACATTAAGGAGGGCACGTGATGTAATGACCACTGGGTATTACAAAAGACTGATGAATCACTGACCTCTACCTCTGAAACTAGTAATACATTATATTTTAATTGAATTTAAATATTTTTAAAAAATAATTTAAAAACATAGTGGCTCAGGTTAGACCTGTAGTTTTCAGTTATATAAGTCAAACAGGATCACTGGCCCTTTGATTCACATAATCAATTAGCCAAGGCCAAAAAACTCCCTGTCAGACTATACTGATCATCCTGTCAGTCTTACTGCCTATTATAGTAACTAAAATTATGTCCACCTTTCTGGTCTAGCAGCTAAGGGAACTAGGTTTCTGACACAGTGCTGCCTGGGCAATGCCCACTGAATGAGGAGGGCCATTGCAACAGAAGCATCTTCCACAGCATCCCCGGCCAATCGACATCCTATAAAGCTTTTCAAGGATGCTCTGCTCACCACTGTATTTCCCAATGCCTATGTAAAAAGTTGACCAGGCTCTCATAAGATCTATAGTGAGACAGTGGGTGAGCAGATCACCTAATAATACATCCTCTCCAACATTCCTCTAAGTCTTTGATTTCCTTTCTCTACATTATATCAAAGAATTTCTAGCATCTTACCTTCAATTTAGATGAGCCAGTGCTGAGTTTTTCTTTCAACCAAGTAAACAGAGTGACATCCTGCTGTTCAAGCTGACAAATTGAGCCAAAATTTCTGGTAAAAGTGTATTCATATCAATAATTTAACCCAATTTAAAATTACGTTCCTACAAGATCCAACATAACCTATTTACACAGGTATACTCCACATATCATTAGTATATTTGAACAGAACAGCATTTTTTTCAGGTCACACTCTGTACTTGTTCCCAAGGACATGCTGGGATCTGACTCTAATTATATCCTGCAGGCAGTAAAGGACTGTAAGGATACAGCAGATGGGGTGCTTCTTCCAAGGGAAATCCGTAAATTAGTGAGGTTAGAGGTCATCTGCCAAAGCAGCAGACATCCAAGGGCTTTCTTCCATTTTAAGTGAGGCTCAGTGGAGTTTAAGATTTAGGATAGTCATTCATCTAAACCTTTCCAAAATTCTTACTCCAATTTTCAAAGTACTCCTGTTTGGGGCACCTGGGTGGCTCAGCCAGTTAAGCGTCTGCCTTCGGCTCAGGTCATGATCCCGGGATCCTGAGATGGAGCCCCGCATTGGGCTCCCTGCTTCTCCCTCTCCCTCTGCTGTTCACCCTGCTTGTGCTCGCTTTCTCTCAAATAAAATCTTAAAAAAGAAAAGAAAGAATGCTCCTGTTTCCTGACCAGCATCTCTACTCCTGCTTGAAAGACACAGCAACATAGCAAATTCAGCCAATTCACAAGAGCAAACTGTTTCCAGTATCTCAGCCTTAAAGCTACAGGGGAGGTTGAAAAGTGAACACCTCACAATTTTAGTCTCCACACAGACTGACTTTCCCTCATTAGGGAATTCACAAAGCCCACAAGAGGTTACAAAGGCTGAACATCTTAAAAAAAAAAAAAAAAGTGTCTACATTTATACATTTATCTATAAGGCCTTGTCATCCACAGCCATATGAGCCCTTTCTTTGCTGCCACCCTTTCCCCACCCAGAAAAGAACCCCTCTTCTAGCCCAAAGATCCTTTACCAGCTCTGAAGAGACAAAACCGTTAACTTTAAAATGTGAGTAAACTGTATATTTGAAATGCCCAAACTGCAAACCTCTTCAACCTACTTTATGCCATTTTGAAATGGGATGAGAATTTTAGATCATGTAGGCCAGAGAATAAAATTTGCCAAGTCAAAACACTTCCTAGGTAGTGGCATATTAATTGCAATAACTTATTATTTGTATGAGACTTAGAACGACACAGTGTTGTTTTCACATAGATTATATCCTATAATTTATAGCAAGGCTAAGCAAGATTAATTTATCCAATGCCATTCTAAAACTGGCAAGTGAAAGAGCCAGGATCCAATATCAGGCTCACCTAAGTGCCCTTGCTTTTAGCCACTTGGTGATCTGTCTTTAGTAAAGGAAATGCGTACATAAAAGTTTAGGGCGCCTGGGTGGCTCAGTCGGTTAAGCGACTGCCTTCAGCTCAGGTCATGATCCCAGTGTCCTGGGATCGAGCCCCACATCAGGCTCTCTGCTCAGCAGGGAGTCTGCTTCTCCCTCTGCCTCTGCCCCTGCTCTCTATAATAAATAAATAAAATCTTTTAATAAAAAGTTTAATTGTAAACTTGACCAAAGGCAGTCCCACAGAAAATTCTGGTACAGATTACAAAATTATGGTTAACCACTGGTCGGTCTACTGTACATTTTCTATCTGAAACCCTTTAAACCAGTATACTTTATACTCGATAATTATCTATGCAGATGCAGAAAGCACTTCCAGCTTCATTTCCATTTTCTACCACCAAGAATTTCCCAGAACATAGTTTTTGATAGCAAAATCATCGCAAACTACACCACCAGCATTCTGGGGACTTTATGTTGGAACGGACCAGTCATCTCACCATAATTATGGGGCCCCCTCTACTATGCCTGGTATCCCAAGTCTCACACAGCTCTGGTTCATTTTCTGTAGAAAACTTATTGCCCCTCTCCTGCTGGATCAGTGGATAGTGATCTGGTGGTAAGGGAATGTTTCTGTGGGTCCAAATACTCCTCAGACACACCATTAACCTATCTCAGTTTCACACCCATTTTACACACTTGTCTTTCCAGTTAAGTCAAAGTCCCCAGTTGTTAAGCCTTTTGTGATGTTTTTGATCTTGTTTCATTCCAGCTAAATCAGTTACCATCATCGACTGTTCATCATCTGTGTGAAAACACCTAACTTCCCAAGGTGTTGACAACTAACATCTATTATCTATCTCAACAACCCTTGCCTTTGACCTGTCAAATTTATTCATTAAAAAAACAAAATTATTCCTTTGGCATCATCTTAATGGGGTTTGGTTTAAACTGGGCAGTTTACATTTTAATCCACAGTCTAAAGAGAAAAAATACATTTTTAGCAAATATCTTTTGCCAACTGAACAGTACCTCCTTCAGTGTATTTTTATTACTGGTCACCAAATAAAATTTTGCCATCTTATTTTTTGCTAAGAGATTAATTTAGTGTAACAGAGTAGTATACTTTCATCTTTACCTTGGGAATTGCCTGCTAAATTGTGTCTAGGCCCATAATAGGTATTTTGTTCCCCCAAAACTCATGTTTAAGTCCTACCCTGAGTACCTCAGAATGTGGCTGTATTTGGAAGTAGGGTATTTAAAGAGGTAATTTGAATTAAATGAGGTCACAGAGGTTCGGCATTGATCTGATACGACTGGTGTTCTCAGACACACACATGCTCAGGGGAACAACATGTGAACACAAAGGGAGAAAATGCCATCTACAAGCCAAGGACAGAGGCTTCTAAAGAAACACCACCACCTTTGATCTTGGATTTCCAGCCTCCAGAACGGTAAGAAAATAAATTTCTGTTGTTATGTGGTACTTGTTACGGCAGCTCTAGCAAACTAATACAGCCATCTAAAGTGGAAATAGGTAGTGAATGTTATATATATAATGAAAAAAAAAATCACAAGATTTTGAGGGGTTCATCTGAAATTTAGTGTAACTTAACTCTGAAAAGAACTCTCCAATTACAATCTGCTAAAATAACCACAGTTTAGCTATACAACTAATTTACTTCTGAAGTCAACTCCTAATTATAATTATTAAAGGAAATTTGTGATTTCTAGCTTTAAATTTCCAAAAGTACAGCAACTTGGGGAGAATTTCTTTAATAGGAAGGAAATGTATAGCCATATTCAAAAAGGTCATAGTTTTACACCAAATAAATCATCTGTGATATAAAGACATTCTATTTATAAGCATTAGAATGCATCATTAAATGTTTAAGCTGGAAGCAACTTTAGACACTAATACTTATTGGGCCCAAAAGGCTAGGATGGTTAGACCAGAGTATGCTAAATGACAGAGCAAGTTTAACAGAAGACCCATTTGTCTTCTACATTTTAAAAAATAACCTCATTGAGGGAGAAGGCACCTACCATAAAATGCACCCTTTTAAAGAATTAAGGAATGGTTTGAGATTTTAGAATATAGAGAGTTGTGGAAGTACCACCACTCATTTTAGAATTACTAATTTTCATTACCCCAAAAAGAAACCCCATACCCATTAGCAACCAGTCACTCCCCATTCACTCCTTCCCCAACCCCTGGCAATGACTACTTTCCATAGCCTATTCGGGGAGAACACTACTCCATATTCCTGGAAGAAGTCCTACATTAACTTTATGTTATTGGATTTGGCATGTTAGTGGGGTTTCTGTTTTTAGATGTAAAAATACAGAATACAGAATCTCTGTATTCACAAGAGATAATGATCTGTAGTTTTCTTGTGATGCTTTTGTCTGGTTTTGGTACCAGAGTAATACTAGCCTCATAAAATAAGCCTCATTTATTTCTTGGAAGAACTTATGAAGGGAAGGTTTTTAATTTTTCTGTAAACATTTGGTAGAACTCACCAGTATAATATTTGGGCTTGAGCATTTTTCTTTGTGGCAAGTCTTATTACTAATTCAATCTCTTATTCTAGGTCTATTCAGATTTTCAACTTGTTCTTGAGCCAGTTTCAGAATTTGTGTCTTTCTAGGAATTTGTCCATTTGATCAAGATTATCTAATTTGTTGGCATACAGATGTTCATATTATTCCCTTATAATGATGTTTCCTATAATGTTGATAGTAATTACTCCTCATTCATGATTTAGTATTTGGTTTTTTGATCAGTCTAAAAGTTTGTCAATTTTATTGTTTTCAAAGAACCAGCTTTTAGTTTGATTTTCTCTATTGCTTTCCTATTACCCATTTCACTTTTTTTTTTTTAAGTCCTTGTTTGCTTTGTGGTTTGCTCTTCACGGTGTCTTAAGGTAGAAGGTTATGTTGAGATCTTCTGTTCATATACATATCCACAGCTACAAATTTCCCTCTAAGCACTGCTTTAGCTTCATTCTGTAAATTCCAGAATGTCACATCATTTTCATTCACTTTGAAGTATTTTCTAGTTTACTTTTTCTGACATTATTTTTCTAGGTTTACTGTTTAATTTCCATTTATTTGTGAGTTAACCAAATTTCCTTCTACTGATTTCTAAATTCACTCCATTATACCCAGAGTCTGTATGCTGCTGTGTTTGTGTATGTCTGCATGTGTGTTTTTTGAAGTTTACCAAGGCTTGATTGATGTAAACCTGCCCACCCTGGAGATCATTCCATGTGTTCTGCTACTGTTGTGTAAAGTTTGCTACAGGTATGTTAGGTCTACTTGGTTTTACTGTGTGTTGTTCAAAAGTCTTCTATTTCCTTGCTGATATTCTGCCCAGTTGAACTGTCCCTTATGACAAGAGGTATTAACATCTTCAACTATCATTGTTGATTTCTCCCTTCAATTATGCCAGGTTTTGCCTCATCAATGTATCTTAAGGTCCTATTGTTTGAATACATGTTTATAATTATTACATTTTCCTGATGAACTCTTTGATCATTATAAAACAATCTGTCTCCAACAATTTTTGTCTGAAAGTGTATTTTGTCTGATATTAGTATAGCTACTCTGGTTCTTTTGGTTACTGTTTTATGTTCTATCCTTTTACTTTCAACCAATTTGTTTCTCTGAAACTAAAGTATGCGTGTTTTTAATCTGCCATATCTGCCTTTTAATGGCAGTCTATTCACATCTAACATAGTTAAGGGTAACAAGACCTACAATCTGAGAGTTTGTTGTTATGTCTTATTTCTCTATTCTTCCACTACAGCCTTCTTTTGTGTTAAATGTTATTTTCTTTTATGCCATTTTGTCTCTTTTACTATATTTTGGGGGGATTTATTTTCTTAGTGGTTGTGTTAGGGATGACATCTTAATTTGAAATATTCTAGTTCAGATTAATACCAGCTTAATTTCAATAGTCTAGAAAACCTTTGCTCCAATATTGCCCCATTCCCTCCTTGATGTTTTATGCCATACAAATTACAGCTTTATACATAAGGCATTCAACAGTTCTACATTTATTACTTTATACAGTTTTCTTTCTAAATCAGAGATGTAAACAAGCAGTTACAATTGAACGTCTGAATCCCTGTGAGCCCCAACCCCTAATGTGGCAGCATTTGGAAGTTGGGCCTACGGAAGGTAATTTGTTTTAGATGGAATCATAAAGGTGGGCCTCCATGATGGAATTAGTGTCCTTGTAAGAACAGGAAGAAACCAGATCTCTCTTCCTCCCTCTACCATGTGAGGAAACAGTGAGAAGGCATCCGTCTGCAAGCCAGGTAGAGGGCCCTCACCTCCTGGAACCAACCTAACCTATCCACACCTTGTTCTTGGACTTCCTAGCCTTCAGAACTATGACAAAGTCTGATGTTTAAGCCATCCAAACTATGGTATTTTGTTATAGCAACCCAAGCTAATACATTTATACCTTCCTTTTTATTTAATTACGTAGTTAACTTTACCAGTTCTACTTACTTGTGTGGATTCATGTTACTATCTAATGTCCTTTCACTTTTGTCTAAGTGACTCCCTTTAGTACTTCTTAAAGAGCAGGTATGCTTAAGACAAATTTGTTCTGTTTTCATGTGGGAATATCTCAATTTCTTTCATTTCCAAAGAATAATTGTGCTGCATATAGATATTCTTGATTTTTTATTATTATTTGAGAGAGAGAGAGAAAGAGAAGGAGCAGAGGAAGGGGCAGAGGGAGAGGGAGAAGCAGACTCCCTGCTGAGTGGGGAGCCTGACTTCAGGCTCAATCCCAGAACTCTGGGATCATGAACGGAGCGAAGGCAGATGCTTAACCGACTGAGCCACCCAGGCACCCCCTTAGTTGACTTTGTCTTTCATGACTCTAAATGTCTGTCATTCACTACCTTCTAGCTTCTGTGACTTCACATAAGGAAGCTATTAATCGTATTAAAAATCCCTTGTATGTGATGAATTACTTTCCTCTTGCTGTTTCCAAGAGTCTTATTTATTTAGCATTTGTTGAGCTTCTTGGATGTGCAGGTTCATGTTTTTCATCAAATTTTGAAATTTTTTAGCAATTACTTCTTAAAATACTCTTTGAGCCCCTTTTCTTCCTCTCCTCTGGGACTCCCATTATGCAAGTTGTGTCCCACAGGTCTCTGCAGCACTTTTTCCTTCATTTCTTTTTCTGACAGGATACTCTCAATTGGACTGTGTTCACATTTGTTGAATATTTCTACCAGTTCAAATCTGTTAGCTCCTCTATTTTTAATTTTTTTAAGTAAGCTCTATGCACAATGTGGGGCTTAAACTCACAAACCCGAGATCAAGATCACATGCTTTACTGGTTAAGCCAGCCAGGCATCCCAGGATTTTTTTTATGAATTTATTTCACTGTACTATTTCAATCCAGTTCTACATGGTTCTTTTACCATAATTTCTACCTCTTTAATGTTATTCTCTATTTGGTGAAAAATTGTTCTCGCATTTAGTTTTTAAGATACGGTTTCTTTTAGTTCTTTGGACACAATTTTAGAAGATAACAAAGTCTTTGTTTAGTTAAGTCCAACATGTGGGTATCTTCACACTTCCCTGCTTCTTCACATGTATTGTAAATTTTTGTTGAAACTAGACATTTAAAATAATACAGGCAACTCTGGACAACAGAACCCTTTCACCTCCTCAAGGTCTATTGTGTTTGTGGTTTGTTGAGTGACCTTCCTGGACTAATTCTAATAAGACACTGCATTCTTTGCCATGTGTGACCACTATATTCTACTTCATTAACTTAGAGGTCAGCTAATGCTAATGCTTAAATGCCTTGAAACAATGACATAATTCCCTCAGCCTTGTTGAAGTACTCTGTAAATGTGTTGGGTTGGCCTTCAACACCACAACATATAGTTTTTTGTTTTTTGTTTTGTTTTTCAACTCTACTTTAGCCTTCACTTCCTGCTTGCAGAGGCTCACACTGTGCCACAGGTGCGATTAGTGACTTCCTGTTTTTTTCCCCTTGGGAACACATATAGCCTTGCACATGCATGCAGCCTTCGATATTCACAGGAATATGCTGACGCTTTTCAAATCCTACACGGACATGTCATTCCTCAGCTTTTCCTTTTATTTTTTGGCCACCTTCTTTTTAGTCCCAACTGGTATAACTGCCTCAAAAAAACCTGCTACATTAAACAACTGAAGCTGTTTTTAACAAAAAGGCTGTAGATAGGGCTCTATACACATGGGCAGAGTCAGATCAAGTAAAGACAAGTTCTGGGAATAGAGCTATTCAGTGAAGGACCACACAAGTCAAATAGTGATGATTCTCTGGGATGGGCTTTTTAGGGAGCTTTAAGCCCCTTCCAGTGGTTACGAGGCTGCTGATTTTCACTGCTGCCATAGTTTCAAGGCTATTCCTTTTCAAGGCTACCCAAGAACTAGGGGGAAGGGGGTAGGGCAATCTATAATGCTATGGAACTTGTATTATAGTTTTTATTACTGATAAATATTTAGATTATTGAAAGCCTTTAGTTCAGTTTTAGAGTTTTGAAAAACTTGATTTTGACTACTTTTACAGTGTTCTCATCACTTTTATGGAAGAACAGATTTTCAGCGGTCCTTACTCTTTCAGAAGCATTCTCAAGGAAGTAATTTTTATAGTGACAACAACTGCACACAAATATTCCTTTCTTAGAACTATGCTTCTATTTTATTTTTAGAAAAGTGTTTCTAAATAGAAATGTGAGGGGATTTTAAAAAGACACCTTTTCTCATCTAGCATTTCGATTATTTCATGTTTAGTTATCCAAATCAGAATCCTGAACCTCAATTTCTTAAAATGTACAAGGGAAACATGGTCTTCTTCAAAGGTTCAAAGAATTTAAAATTATAATGTAAAACTTATAACAAAGCTACAGTAATTGAAACTGTGGTGCTGGCAAAGGGACAGTCATATATATATAGATCAATGGAATACAGAGCCCAGAAATAAACCCTCACATACATGGTCAATTAATTTCACATAAGACTGCCAAGATAATGCAATGGAGAAAAAGCATGTCTTTTCAAACAAATGGTGCTGGGAAAACTGGATATCCAAAAGCAAACAACAAAGCTGAATCCTTTCCTTTTACCATGCACAAAACTCAAAATGGATCAAATACCTAAATGTAAGAACTAAAACTATAAATAAAACTCTTAGAAGAAAACATATAGGAAGATCTTCCTAACACTGGATTTGGTAATGCTTTCTTGGATAGGACACAAAAAGCACAGGCAACAACGACAACACAAATAGCCATACTAGACTTCATCAAAATTAGAAATTTTGTGCACCAAAGGACGCTATCAAGAGTAAATAGGCAACCCGCAAAATGGAACAAAGTATTTGTACATCATATATCTGATAATAGATTAGAAAACTCCTACAACTCAACAAACCACCACCCAAATAAAAATGAGCAAGACTTAAATAGACATTTTTCCACAGAAGATATACATATAGCCAGTAAACACATGAAAAGATGTTTAGTTAGTATCACAAGCCATTAGGGAAATGTAATTCAAAACCACAATGAAATAACACTTTACACTCATTAGGATAACTATTAAAAACAACAAAACAAAACAAAACAAACATAACAAGTGTTGGTGAGAATGTGGAGAAACTGGAATCCTCGTACATTGCTGGTGGGAATATAAAATGGTGCAGCCCCTGGGGAAAATGGTTTGGGGTTCCTCAAAAAATTAAACATAGAATTACTGTATATTCCAGCAACCTTGCTTCTAGGTATATACTCAAAAGAATTTAAAACAGGGACTCAAACAGATACTTGTACAAAAATGTTCATAGTAGCATTATTCAAACAGCGAAAAGTGTCCATCAATCTGTGTCCATCCAAAGATAAATGGTTAAACAAAATGTGACATAAACCCACAACATGGATGAACCTTAAGAACATTATGCCAAATGAAATCAGACAGACACAAAGGACAAATATTATATGATTCCACTTATAAAAGGTGCCTAAGATAGTCAACTTCAAAGAGAGAAAGAATAAAGGTTACCAAGGGCTTGGGGGATGAGGGCGGGGAGTTACTGTTTAATGAACCCAGAGTTTCTGTCTGGGATGATGAATTTAAAGTTGTGAACTAGATAGTAGTGATGTACATAACACTGTGAATGTACTTAATGCCGCTCATTTGTACACATAAAAATAGTTCAAATGGTAAATTTGGTTATGTATATTTTACTATAATAAATTTTAAAATGATAATGTATCCAAAGGCCCTACCGCATTTGGTGAGCCTTTTGTTCTTCAACTGAAAGGGTGGGTACAGAAGTTACTTAGAGAATACTTTACAAAACCTTGGTTGGTAGCGATGGTAAACTGTACCCACCCACCAAACACATACACACACGTGCGTGCACACGCACGCACACGTGCACACGCACACTACACTCAATGCTCTACCAAATACCTATTATATTTTGCAAAGAATTACACATCTAATGAATTCACTAATGATGCAAAGAGTTTACATCCTCCCATACCGACAGACAGAAACACATTCTCTAAGCACAAAGCTTATATTCACAAATAATTTTCTGCTTCAAGACAAAATTTCAATTAATCACAACGGGAATTTAGTTATTTAATGCAACCACTAATCTAATATCACCAATAAAATCTAAGCAGTTATATCACAAAACCAGGGTTATATTCAGTGGACATGCATTAATAATCTATACAACTTAACATTACACCAGAAAAGGAACTGAATACAAAATTTCCCTTGATTTTTGGTGGTCTTCAAATTTCATGGCACAGATTACCAATAAAGCTGTAAAAACAGATTTTAAATATTTTCAATAAAATGCTAAAAAATTTAATGAACCTTTAAGTTTTCATACTGGACTGAAGATTTAAAACATCAAGCTGGCCCCAATCTGTCAAAAATGACAGATAAATATTTACAATGACTAGACAGTTATTTAGTTACAATGGTACTGGAGGACTACTCACCCCTGGGAAAAAAAAAAAAAACCCTTTGGGGTTAATTTCTCAATGCAATCGAGTCTTTGTCAATACTGTGATAATTATAAACTTGGAAACATACCTGGAATCAGGACAGTGATGAAAAGTAACACACAAGTCAATCTTATTTCTGATCTGTCTTCATAAAGCCTTCTGGTTCCAAAAGCCCAACACTGTCCCTCAATATAAAACTAAATTAAGAAGAATAAAATGACTTTACCCTACTTGCTGACATTCTTCTACAGAATAATCTTTTACTAGGGCAGGGCTCAAGCTCCATTAACTTGCTTCTCTAGAGTGTGATTAGCAGAACACCAAACTGATAAACTGATAGGGCCACCCAAAATGCTGAACACACTTTTCAAACAGAAGCAAACTTTTTTTTCCAGTTGTTAGTTCTATGTGCCATGTTATTCTTGAAACTTACGTGGCTACGAATAAGAAAAGAATCAGGGAATCTTTGAACATATCTTGTACTTTTCATCAAGGCTAAAGTGCAAAATATCTCCATATCTCTGGTATTTTAATAGGAAAAAACATCAAACACACATAATAAAGGAACTGAAGTGACAGTAAAGCTAATACAAAAGACCTCTTTAAATATACACTTGAAGACTACATAAGACCAATTTTTCTTTCTTCAGTGAAATCTGTAAATGAACCAAGTTCTCATAGAACTTGACATTTTGTTTCTCTTTCCCAGGATCAGAAATTCCAAAATTAGAGGGAAAAAATGGAAAAAAAATAACATTGCATGACAATGGACACTAAGTTCATAAAGAACCTTTTTTAAAAAAATGAGATATTATGGAAGAAAATACCATGAAAATAATAATCCTATGAGAATTGTTTTTTAAGCACAGTAAATTTGAGCCTTGGTCTTCATGAAGATACTACAGCTTATATAGAAAACTATAAATATACAAGACTCCAGGAAAAAAAGTCAAAATACATATTATTTAACATTCTGTAGGCCTAAAAAACTTTTGAAGGGAGGGAAAAGGATAGCCAACTGAATCTTAAGAATACAGAACTATGAAAAATTCCTGGGTCAAAAGGGTGCTCCAAATGGAACCATACTTCATGAAAACATACAACTTAGATATACTTTTAAAGGAAAGAAGAAGTCCTGAATAACTGCAGTCCCTTCCAAAAAGGAAATCTTAAATTAAGGGGAAAAGATTCTAATAGTGTAAACGAGTCTGGCTCAGAAAGAAAACTGAACAACATATCCAAGATTCTGTCCATAAAAGTAAAGACGTTACATCTTTAATATTAAAGAAATAGGCTATAAAAAAAGTTCATTCTCAGACTTGGTTTTAGTAAAAAGCTCATTTGTGCTCCTTTGTGGGTGCATAATAAAGTTCCATGGGTTTGTTCACTTTCCAGTATTTCTCACTGACCAATTCCAAAGAAAAAGAGCCATTTAATACCTAAAACAGAAAAAGAAAGAATTAAAAAACTGCTCAAAGCAGAGTAGTGAGATGAAACAAACATCAAAGTCCGTTTTTTTTTAATCTTAGGATAAAACTTGTCACTTATACTATTCATAAAAGGACAACCAAAAGATATCAAAAAGGTACCCCACTGCAATTTCTCATTCTGCAGGGTCTCAGGATCCCGAACCATTTTTATTAGGCCCCACCAAAACACCTGCCAGTCTCAGATGGTGAATGTGCTCCCAGTTTCAACAGCCTATTCTTTTAAATACTCACAGTGAACTGCCCACTGGCTGTTGCTATGTAAATGGTATACTGCTTCTCACTGGCTGTATCAAGGTTCATCTGATTTGATTCTCCTTTGCTTCGAAGTTCTTCCAAAGCTAACCTCACAGCCAGATACTTGGATAAGTGATCAACAGTGGCATTACCTGAAGTCTTTATGTATCTGGAAAAATAAATTAATAATTTAATTTCTACATTAATGATAAAAACATACTCAAATTATAGAATACATTTCTAACAAGCTAAATAAAATGTAAATGTCTCAATTACTGACAAAATAGCATTAAAACTTTATTCCTCTATTGCCTAAACATTTTTTATTGAAAGGTACAGAAGAGGGGAAAGTACACAACTCAGCATTTGTCTACAAGGGCAAGAAAGCTCTACCTACCTTACCATCCATAAATATGACATAAAATGACAAAAATCAAACAAATACAAGGAGTACGGGGGAGGGAGGGAATACCCTTCAACCCCAAGAAGCAGAATTCTGCCATCCACAGCAGCAAGAGGAATAACAGAATTTTGAGCAAATTTTATACTAAGAACTGATCGATTTTCTGGTTTTTGAGACAGAGCCAAGAAGCACTAATCTTGAGACTTTTTTGAAAAGCATGGTTTATAATTCAATCACTCACTGAACGAGTTAAATTTAAAGGGTTCTTCCTCCCCCTCTATCTAGGAGGCTCATTCCTATTATTTTCTTTTTAAAGATTTTATTTATTTGAAGAGAGAGTGAGTGAGAGAGAAAGCATGAGTGGGTGGAGGGAGGAGCAGAGGAAGAGAGAGAAGCAGGCTCCCCACTAAGCAGGGAGCCCGACACAGGGCTCCATCCCAAGACTCTGGGATCATGACCTGAGCTGAAGGCAGACACTTAACAGACTAAGCCACCCAGGTGCCCCAGGGTCACTCCTTTTAGATACACAAATGTGGGTAGGAAGCACACAAAGAAGAAGGAAAACTACAATTTAGGCAGCCGGAACATCCAAAAGAACCCTGGCAATCAATGGTATGACAAATACGGCCCTTACTTCTTACACAAAATTGCCTTTTAACTCCAAATTAAGTATTATGAATTCAGATAATCTGAAGCTAACCTACACACTTACCTTGTCTGTGCACTATCATCTTTTTCCATTAGTGTGGGATGAGGCCTGAATACTAATTCAATTTCACTAGCACCATCCATTACTGGATCAATTGCCACTGTTGCATTGTTATTATCAAGCTCAAGCCCGGAATCATCAGATGTTTTGGTCCGTTTGTTACTAGGTCCTGCTTCCTGATTACTGTGTGTGGAAGCATTACTACAGTGAGAACTGTCACCATTGTCTTCTGCTCCACTACCATTTTCAATCTGTTGTTTCTTGCCTCGCTGTAATCTAGTGAAGGAAAAATAAGGGGTTGCATAAAATTTACATCTGGACCTTTTCAATGCATTGATTTTGAAACATGTTTACTGAACTTTAGAATTCTAAAAAAGTCTTCATAATTGAATTTGCTCCACGCTAGATAATGGCATTTATTTTGAAACTTCATGTCCCAGAAAGTTCTAAAGAACCTCACTCACACACATACATCTGAATGACTTAAACAAATGTTCATATTCACTTAATAATTTTCTTTGTTGACGATAGGAATTATTGGCCTATATTGGCCTTATTTACATGTTGATAAATTTTTTTGTTATGAGATTTTAAATCTAAAGAAAGACATGATTCAGAAATGAAAATGTAAAAGTTCTAAGGGAAGATATTCATGCCTCTTTAATTAAAGGTTCTTAAGGAAAAAAGACTTAAGAGGAATGGTAAGCAGCCCCTCCCTGCCAACCTCACTCAAAGTCTGCTAATGCAATATAAAATTACGCTAGTGAGAAAAATGAGATGGATAGCTAAATCACAAGATTGGATACAGAAGCAGTCTAACAAGCTCAAATATAAAAAAAAATAAATAACTGGGCAAGGTGCTTTGTGTACAGATCTGACTCACTCATCTAAACAATCATCAAGGTAGTTAACATTATCGTCATTTTATAGTTGAGAAAACCAAAGAAAATGAAGTTCGAAGCTCCATGGTTATAAGCTGGTAAGTGCCAGAACTAGAGCTGGGATGTGATAACACATCCTGCCACATTGCCCCCCTCTTTATCTGTATACGAAAGAAATATGAAGAAATGACCTGCACTTCTAAGATAGTATCATTATTACATGTTTACTGCCAGGACAAGGAAATCACAGCCCACTGCCTAGGAAACATGCTTAAGAACTTCTACTTTTTAAAAAACAACAACAACAAAAAACACAAAATACTGTTAATGAAATCTACAGATCATTTTAAAATTAAGAGGGATCATTAATATGTCAAATGACTAAACTATGATCCAAAAAGATGTAAACAGATACAGTGAAATATTATTTAGTCTTAAAAAGTGAAATAAGCCAGTCATGATTCCATGTCTATGAGGTATTTAAAGTAGTCAAATTCATAAAAACAGAAAGTAGAATGGTGGTTGCCAGGAAATGAGGGGAGGAGGAGGGAATGAGATGTTTAATGGGTACAGAGTTTTGGTTTGATAAGATGAAAAAAAGTTCTGGAAATTGGTTGTACATTAATGTGAATGTATTTACGATACTGAACTATACACTTAAAAATGGTTAAGATGGTAAGTTTTACATTATATCTTTTTTATCACAATTTAAAATACATATATATGATATGAACATGCCAAAATAATGAAACAGAAAAATTCAACAGTGAAAATATGAAGACCATACTTATATTTTCCTAAAATCTACAAGTAAAGCAAAAGCAAAGTTGTTTCAGTTGACTATAAAGTAATCTAAACAGGGTTACTTTCTTAATGTATTTATTTTCATCCCAAACTTCTTTCCAAAAGTTTTTGAGGTTGATAGAGCTAGTTTATTTCAGGCATCATTCTTAAAATAATGTTCATAATAGAGATTAAGAGCTTATTATATTTTGCATTTATCAAATTGTATAATATTACATACTATTCTAGAGGTAGCATTTCAAGACCTACACCATCAAACTTGAACGTCACATGAGGAACAGTAACAGTAATTAGGAATGTCAATATTTAGCCTTTATCCTTGCTCAGCAGGGAGCCTGCTTCTCCCTCTGCCTGCTGCTTCCCCTGCTTGTGCACGCTCTGACAAATAGATAAAATCTTTAAATATATATATATATATATATATATATTTAGCCTTTACTATTTAAACAACTAGTAGACAGAAGTAGAATCTGAAATAAGTATAGAATCCAATGTAAGTATTTTGACAAAGACAGATCAAGACTGCTACACATAAGAAACTAATTTTAAGGGGTGCCTGGGTGGCTCAGATGGTTAAGTGTCTGCCTTTGGCTCAGGTCATGATCCCAGGGTCCTGGGATTGAGCCCTGCATTAGGCTCCCTGCTTGGCAGGGAGCCTGCTTCTCCCTCTCCTTCTACTGTTCCCCCTGCTTGTGCTCTCTCGCTCTGTCAAATAAATGAATAAAATCTTAAAAAAAAAAAAAAAAAAAAAACA